>NC_062562.1:119557526-120201690 GCF_022837055.1 Prionailurus viverrinus | reverse complement strand
TGGACGGGAGGCTGTGGTCAGAATCCAAACTTTTGAAGTGGGCGCTCGGCTGCCACAATGTACACGACTTGTTGGATAGCTTAAGAGTTTTAATTTAAAAAGTCATCTTGCACAACTTTGTGATTGGTTCCAAAGCCACTAGTTGGCCAGAGCGAAAAGGGTTTCATATGTTAATTTGTTTTGTCTTTCGAGGGGACAGAAAGGCTTGGTTGTGCCATAAAATCAGTAAAACAAGATTCTGTAAAATTCACAAGGATCGGCGAGGTTTAGGTTTCCTTCCTTCCTTCCTTCCTTCCTTCCTTCCTTCCTTCCTCTCTCTTCTTCCCTCCTTTCCTTTCTCCATCCCTCTCTCCCTCCTTCCCTCCCTTTGGAAAACAGGATATACCCTCGAAGGCATCACTAATAAACCATTACAAGGACAAGAATGTCTTGCAGCCCCTAGCAGCAAGCGGGCTTTTCCAGAACCTTGAGCAGGCAGCAGAGAGGGTTGCAGTGTGGTGGTTACAAGACTGGAATGTATTTCAGTACTTCTTGTAGTGCCCAATATACTTATCAGAATATACTCCATTGTTTTCTGCTCTCCTTCAGTCATCCTGGGGAGGAGCAAACTATTGTCCTTACATTAGATTTGCTACCGTAACATGCAAGACGCAGAAGCAACACCTACAATTCTTACTCAGGCTGCCAGGCACGAGACTTAGCAGTTTACTTGAGTGATAACGCCAGGCCCTGAGTGAATGGGCCGGGCCAACGGGCAAGCCTCATTTCTTGGAAGAACCGCTCACATAAAGAAGTTCGGAAAGGTCCCTGATGGCCTGAAGGTGAAGGCAGCAATCGTGTTAATTGATACAGTGATAAACAAGTTTGTAGCACTGAGTTTTGGGGGGAGAAAATAATGCACTGCCCTTGGTGATTTACGTGATGTGCATTTAAATTCTCACAACAGCCCTGTGGAGTGAATGGTTTGCTCTGCCCTTCCAGGTTTGGCTTACTGGGCCTTAGAGGACCTCCTTACGCTTTCTGAGATTGACTTTCTGCGACTCGCGAGCTGTGGCGCTAGGACAGGAACCCAGGCCTGTCCGATTCTAAAGCCCACGGCCTTCCTGTTTTGCACGAGCAACTCAGAGGCCAAGGACTCATGAGTAAAAATAGTAACAATTACTCATTAATTCCTCAGTAAACATTGGTTGTGCACCTCTCATGTGATAAATAAACCTTGTGCTGGGCTCCAGGGGCACGATGTGAAGGCAACAGGCTTAAAGAATTTAGAGCCTTGCAAGAGTTTATAAACAAGTGAGGTGGGAGTGCTAAGAAGTCAGTAGGAGGTTACAGACCAGGCATAGGGCTGTGCCGAGTGAGGTGAAGAGACCCGAAGGAGGCATCTAGAATGTAGAGTTAGGGCTTCAGGCAAAACTTCCCTGCAACTAAAAAGATGCAGGAGGGGTGGGCATTGGCCAGGTGGAGGTTTGTTGGCTGGTTTGTTGCCAGGTCGGAGGGCAGAGGGATGGATAAGGGAAAGCATTTTAATCTGGAAACGCAGCGAATGCAAAGTGGATAAGAAACAGTACTTAATTTGGGAGAGTGGCTGGAGCCCTCAGCGATAGTCAGCACCGGAAGGGCCTTTGAACAGAATTTAAGGAATTTCCACTTTCTTTAAGAGCTATAGGAAGGCCTTGAGTCAGGATGAGGTGATCAGATTATCATCTGGGAAGCTGGCCCTGGC
The DNA here is from genome assembly GCF_022837055.1 of Prionailurus viverrinus. Classification (NCBI taxonomy): domain Eukaryota; kingdom Metazoa; phylum Chordata; class Mammalia; order Carnivora; family Felidae; genus Prionailurus; species Prionailurus viverrinus. The sequence goes on along the minus strand of NC_062562.1, from coordinate 120,199,967 downwards.
CGTCTTGTGGAGCATGGAGTAGATTTGGGGGCACTGGAGCCAGAGCCCCAGTCATGGTTGTCGCGACTGGGATCTGGAATGGACACCAGTGATCCTCGGTGATGGGGGGGGGGGGGGGTGCTGTGAGGGGTAAGGCCCCAGGGAGGAGCCCCGAGGGGCAGCTGGGTGGATCACAGCCACCAGCCAGGTGCAGGGGAACACATGATGCCTCCAATTTTGAACCTACTGAAGCCTGGGGAGTCACCAGGTACACCTATCTGAGAGGCAGTTGACGCTAGAGAAAGGGATCTGAGAGTCGTTATTGTACAGAGATTAACTAAAACCACAGGGGAGGAAAGAACGTGTGGAATGAGAGGCGCACGCAGGAAGATCCTCTAGGACAAGAATACTCGAAAGTTCCACAGAGAGGGGAGACCGCCGGAACAAAATGAATGGCCAGAGGTGGGAGAACAATGGTGTCATAGTCTGAATACTTACATCCTCCTACCCAATTCAGATGTTGAAATCCTACCCTCCAAGGTGATGGTCTTAGCAGGGAGGACCTTTGGGAGGTGATTAGGTCGTGAGGGTGGAGTTCTCTAAATGCGATGAGTAGATTAGGACCCTTATAAAGATGCCCACAGGGCTCCCTAAACTCCCCTTTTGCCCTGCGAGGTGCTGGTTATGAACCAGGAAGCGGGCTCTCACCAGACACCAAATCTGTTGGCCCCTTGATCTTGGACTTCCCAGCCTCCAGAACGGTGAGGAGTAAATTTCTGTTGTTCATACGTCACCCAGTATGGCATTTCGTTAGAGCAACCCCAATGGATGAGGACATATGGGAAGCCCAGAAGGGAAGACTTCAATGAGGAATGCCCAGCAGGGCAGCTGAATGGTGCAGAGAAGTCAAATGTATGAGGGCGGCCAAGGTGAGGGACGCTCGCCGCCCTCCCACACACATCCACAGGCGCCTTGTCTCAAAGGAGGCGATCCTTTGGCGTGCTTTTTCTGGAAAAATTCTACCAAATCTCACTTTGTTTTGTCAGAGACCTAAAGAATGCTTTAGCGGTCCCTAAAGTTTTAAGGCTCCATATACTTTCCCCTAATTCTCAAACATACTCTATTCTAAAATAGCATAGGGGCTTGTAAATAATAAACATACCTGCTCTCTCAAAACATACCATTTTTAGGTTGAAGGTAAGTTTTGAAGTCAACTTGTCTAGCCCCTTAATATTACCTTCGGTCATTGGTTTATTCAGTAAACATTTATTAAGGTCCATTAGCAGCCAGGTATATGTATTAATAGGAGCTTAACTGTATTAATCTTATTAAAGCATAAGAGTGCAGAGTTTCGTCATTATAAGAATGTTATATGTAAACACATAGAAATACATAGAAATAGAAAAAGCTCAATCCGCGGTAAACTTTTTTTTTTTATTTGGGAATAAGGAAAGAAAAAATATAGATGCATATCGAATCTTTCTCTGTGAGTACTTCACGCTCCTTGACCTTGACATTTTACTAAGTCCCTGAGTGTCACTCTTGCATCAGGTTGTCTGGCATCCCTCTCCAGACGGGGTCAGGCTCCTGACCAAGGCCATGACAGTGCTCCAGCCCCAGCCCCACCCCCCAGCTTACCCCAGAGCATGGGCCCTGGGCTCTCTAAACCTCGGTCCCTTTCTTAGTCCCGAAAACCAACCTCCCTAAGCCAGTGGATATGACAGTTACTTGCCTTATCGGTGCTGGTTATGACCACACCTCGCAAGCTTCTGCTACCCCTTGATTCCCTTGAATTCTTCCCCTCATGCTCATCCTCTGCGGGTGTAGACCGCTCCCCAACTCCTTCCCCAGCCTTCCTTCAAGTTGGAGCTAGACAAGGTTGCCCTGTCTTCCAGTTGTGATGACTTATCTGCATGCATTTTCCCTCATCATACAGCCATTCTCCTTGTGGGGAGCACTCTGTTCTCAGCTTACGGAGGAGTGGGGACACTCAGCTGAGTCTGAGCGAGTTTCACACTCCAGCTGTTCTCGGCAGCCTGGAGGTCAGAGGAATGCAAATCCTCCTCCAGCGCCTTGCAACGACTTCTCCCTGTGTTGTTCTCTTGGCTTTCCCCCCAATTCCCAACATACCATCTTTTTGATATTGTCCCCTCATTAATAGGTCATTTCTCTGATCTGTGGTGCTCACTGTGGTTTGTAAACCGATGCTGTAGTTAATAAAGGTTGTTAACAGCACACTGGGTGCCATGATGAGATTATAAGGAGCAAAGCATTTAAAACGGGGCCTGCTGCATAGTGATAACCATTCAATACTTCCTAATGAAACATTTGAGTGCTTACTCAATCCATCCACGAGCATTTATTGATTTGCTTGAGAGCTGACTGCCGTCGTTGGTGTAATTTTAGTATTTGCTAACCCACAGATGAACTCTCCAGCAATTTTTCTGGGTCTGGATTTACCGTTCACAAATTGAGGATTCTTTCCTTAAACTCTCTCCGTTCCATGTCACTGAAATTCAGGCTCTGCCATGGCATCAAGGTGAAAACAAATCCAAGTAGATCCTTTCCATTTTATATTCCATGTCAAGTGCCCCTTTCTCCACTCAACAATCAAGAGTTAGTTACATAAAAATAATCTGGCGGTAATAAAATCTTGGGTTCACGAAGTCATTTTGCTTTTTGAGTAGCACTGCAGCTTTCTCACCACAAGAGGGCAGTGCAGATGATTGAATGAAGGAAATGGCTTCTGCACGCATAATGACATTTGTATACTAGTTTCCATTTTACAAAGCGTTCTCATACGTGTGTCTGTGATCGTCTCGGCAGTTCTCTGTGATAGATAAAGCAGGCATGATTGTTCCCATTTTATAGATGGAGAAATAAAAGCTAGAAAGGCTTGGAGCATCCGGTTGTATAGCTAATCAATGTCATCTAGAGCAGCCACGTCTTCTTAACCTGAATCTAGGTCTCTTTCCACCACATCACTGTGCCCATAAAATGGTGCATTGTCATCATTCCGGTGACCTCCCAAAGTAGAGCTGAGAGGCTGCACGAAAGCTAGAAGACCATCTGTTCGGTGGCAGCGGTTCTCAAATTTTTTCAGCTGACACAGCGTCGCGTAGAGGCTTTCCAGACCCCTGTGGGTCCTCCGGTCCCAGAAAGATGGGAAAGACTGGGAATGTGTGCCTCACCAGTACCGCCTTGAACAGCTCCGAGACTGCAAGTCTCAGCTGTTTTGATCTGTGTTATAAGTGGGTCTTAGACGGATAGTAGATGGAGAGGATAACGAGAAAGGTCAAAGTGCAGGAGAAACCGGGACCCGGATGTGCGCGATCCAAATGCCGGCTCTGGTTTCCATGGTGCGCTTGGAAATTCCCTGTGGACTCCCAGAGCTCCACCCCTTTAAGTAGTTTCAAAAGAGACAGTAGAACACAGTAAAGGCACGGGGAAGGCTAGATCAGCACCGAGCAAAACACCCTGTTACCGAACACCCGGATGAAGATTCTTCTAAACTCCCAAATTCCAAAACCTCTAACACTGGAGAACCTGCAGGCAGTGACACAAATGGTCACTTTGCTGGGCGGCCTACATACAGAATTCATCCTAAAGGAATTTTGCCACTTTTTTTTTTTTTGTAGTTTTTTTTTTTTTTTTTTTTTGGTACCTGATTCTATCAGGTAATTAATTTCAAGTGCATATATTCATTTGTTGGAAAAAGTAAATAAAAGGCTCAGATAGCAGCGTGTGGTTATTCTAGTGGCCTGATGCATTCAGATCTAAAACCCAGTGTAGGTATAATCAATATGTGAAAAATAGGTGCTGCCTAATTGCCTTTTTAAACCAGTAAAATAATTAAAGCCTTTAGAGTCTGGCCAATTAATGTTTGCTCATCTGTATGGTCGGTGTAATGAGGAAAATGCTTGAGAAGGAGAAAACTGCAATACCAAAAGCATCTAATAGCTGAAAAACATTTCCAAGGGTAGTTGATTAATTATCCTCCTCTTTTTGTCTTAAGAGACTAAACATTTAGTAAATCCGTGTAGTTCCGGTTAAGTCAGCATTCCCATTGTAAAGTGCCAGTGCTATAATTTTTCATTCATCATTTTCTTAGGTTCCAGTGTGAGTGTCATTGTTGTGTTTAGTGAGAGAACACAAATATTTATTTCCAGCATTTCTTTGAACGGATTCTTAGTGGAGGGTAGAGCTCACTAATGCTGTGCAGCTGGGTTTCGGGGCTTTAAAATTGGTTGGCGTCTGCATACCAAGTCCTCTGCAAATACTCAGCCGCGGAGAGCAAAATCCCGCTTGACAAGAAGTCTCTAGATAGGGATTTATGTAATAGGATGCAGTGTTTACTTTGGACCTGCCATGATCTACCTGGGAAATCTTTGTTATTAGACATTTATTATACATTTATTAAAAAGTTCTAAATGCATATTTGCACAGTGTTTTCTTATGGAAACATCTGTGTAAAGAATCTTTAACTTATTCATTTCCAAAAGGGAATTTTTTAAGTGGAGAAACACAGCAATTGTGTAAGCAAATCAGAGAAAAGACACGGACACGGTATATTTAGAACTAACACTTCTGGCTGAATTTCCTCTCTTTCTCAACGTCGGTGCAGATAGACAATGTAATTGTTATCCTAACCAGGATTCAGAAGTCCGGATCTCATTCTGAAGTCCTTAAGTTAAACCTACGATCAGCCTTCTTAGCGAAGCCTGTCGTGGGAGGAGTTGGCTATCGGCCTCTTTTTTTCCTTCTTTTTCTTTCTGTTTAGCCTGCATTGAACCCTTGGCCTTACCCCAAGTGTATGGGTGGTATATGATTTAAAATTGATATATTAATGTTGAATTTTTATTGTCACAGTTTCTGTTCGTGCTCCTTTCAAACCTTTCATTTATTTGTTTCTGAACCTTGGATATCTCATAAAAATGTCACCATTGTGGTTGAACATTAAGCACCTTCCCATTTTGCCCTGGGCCGTTGAAATAAATTTGGACCAGGTGCTCCGCTCATAATGGAGCCTCTTGAAGTGCTCTGATAATGAGCCGGGAGCGGAAGCTGTCAGCCTTCAGCTGGCTTGAAGAATGCAATTAGAGCAGTTTTAATACTGCGGAGGGACCCCATCCAATCAAGGCCATTTGAGTGAAACCAAGTCTAGAATCCTAAACATGTACGTTTAAGCATGTGACCTTTGTCTCTGCACTGAGAGTGGGGAGAAGGCATGCATTCCTCCCCGGTGCATCCATTTTGACTCAGAGAGGAAAAAAACCGCCCAGAAGGCCCGCAGAAGTTCTCGATCTCTCATTCCTCCCGTTCTGTTATGTGGCCTTATTTATGGTGTGATGTCACTGCGTTCCGGATAGCTCGTGTCAGATTAAGTTTCAAATCAGTCAAGTACTTCGTGAGACCACTTAGCTCAACTTTTGTTTAATGGCAGGGAAATTGGATTCACCGAGATATCCCTGAATGTGGGGAGCGCTTACATAAAGTATACGCACTATAGGAAGCCGTTAGAGAGGTTGATATTGTCTGTCTATATTATTGAGTAAAGCCAACTCTATATTATTGAGTAAAGCCAGTAGAACAATATGTACAGCATAATCCTGTTTTGGAGGAAAAAACCCAATCAACTGTAATATAAATTTATAGGTGCATAGAGAAGATCTAGAAGAACACATTCCAAATCAATAAGGGTAAAAATATGTGTATTTTTAAATTATTTCCTCATTCCTTGAACCAATAACGTATATCCTTGGGGTAGATCAGTTCACTGTCCAGCCAATGGCTTGTTTTAAGTGAATAAATGAGCTTCTGTGGAGCAGAAGTTTCTATGAAGGAAAAGTCTCTCCTTTTGCTACCACCTGAGATGCTGGGTTATAGTAATGAGAGAAGTTATTTACCAAATGAGAGCTTGACATTTGCCACTTCAGATAATCATCCCTACTCCCTTGACGCCTGAGGACACAGATTTGGAGAGATTCTGTGACTTGCCAGACCAAAAGTTTGAAGTGAGGTGATGGGATTTGAACCCAGATCAGCCCGGCTCCAAAGGCTATATGCTCTAAACCATCCCTCTGACTCCCTGCCACGCCCCCCCCCCCCCCCCCCATGCCAGCCCTGCTTGGTTTCTGAGAAGAGTTAGTTCTTTAAAAGCAGATTTTATTTCCAGACTCACATTGTCCCTTCAAAGCCAATTTCTTTTTAGAAAATGAGGACATAATTCAGGGGTAGATGTTATTGTATGGTAATATTGTTGTTAATGGTTGACATTTCTATAGAGATTTGAACCAGTCATTAAAAAGTCATTCTGGGGCCGAGGGATTCGCAGCGGATACTCCAGTGGGCGGAAGCCTTTGTCCTAAAACCACGCCCTGTATAATAACGTCAATTCAACTGCAGCTGAAAAGTAAATAATTTCACACAGTGGGCAAGGTAGAAATAGCATGCATAATGTAAAGATTGTAAATTATCTAAGTATTCTTGTATATAATGTAAAGATTGTAGTAATTAAATATTCTTGTATAAGCTCCTGGTTGTTAGACAGTAGCTTGGTCATTTCTTCTCACATAGTTATTACTTTATAAGCCATGAATCTTGTATTCCACAAATACCCGAAGCGTGATCCATAGGATAGAAATCTTTCTTTGCAGGTGTGTGTGTAGGTATACACATCCATGTATTTCTATTTCTGTTTTTTTTTTTTTTTTTTTTTTTTTAAGCCCTACACATTTTTAACCCCTGCCAATTTTGGAATTATTCCTTTGAAAGAAGTAATTACTCCGAGACGGAAAGTTAGAATGATGGTTGCCAGGGGCTGGGGGAATAGGGAGTTATTGTTTAACGGGTATAGAGTTTCAGTTTACAAGAAGAAAAGAGTCCTGGAGGTGGATGGTGGTGATGTTTGCACAACATTATGAATGTATTTCGTATCACTAAACCGTATGCTTAAAAATGGTTAAGATGATGAATTTTATGTTTTGTGTATTTTACCAGAAAAAAAAAAAAGGGAAAAAAATTACTAAATTTAGCCACAAGTGAGCGTCGTCCAGTGAGCTAACATTTAATGGCCCTTCTTTTGACATCATGACACGGACTTGTTAACTTATCTGGGGCAAAGTAATGTATTTAGGCCAAATAATTTAAACATCCTCTCCCAGAACCTGAAAAAACAGCCCTGCCTGGGTAAACATGAGGCACTTTGAAATTTTGCAGTGACTCCTGCATAATACCGTTACTTAACTATACTTTTATAAGGCATAGAAAGCGACAGACTACGTGCGAGGGCATTCACCTCTGATTTTTTTAACCGAAGGAAACTATTCTTTTTGCGCGTCTTTCCCAACATAAGTGATTGAGTTTATTTGGCATCTGAGTTCTTTTTTCATAAGCAATTTCTTTCCAGTTGTGATTATTTCATTCTGTTTTGCTCCTTATCAATCCCTGTGACCATGCAATCATGAGATTGCTCTTGAACCTTCTCTCCCTTTGCAGCAGAGAGGAATTTGCACGTCCAGGGCCTTTCTGCGCGAGCGCGCGGAAGGTCAGTTACTTGGAAACCGGCCACAGCAGAGCGGTCATCCCTCCGGGGGTCGCCAGGCAGGGAGAATGATGCAGACAGGAAGTCAGGGACATAGCACATTCAGTGTGAGGCGGTGTGAGGATTCAGGGGTCCTCAAAAGGGAGTAGACTTTGGTGGTTTTCAGTGCACCTTGTAAAAGTGTCCGCTGTGGAGGGGAGAACGCTTTAGGCAAAACCATTAAGAGACCAAGCCCAACTAACCTGCTTTGATTGAAAATGAAAAGTAAGCAAAATGCAAAGATTCAGGCTCAAAGAGTCCGGTGGGGAGAATGTTCATGACTCTGATTTGCTAACCTGGGGCCTTCTGGTGTTGCTGGGTGGGCAAGGGGCAGCCGAAAGTCACTGCACCGTCTGAGGACTCACCTTCCTTCTTAGAAATGAAACAGGGTATAGGAAAGAGCCCCGTCAGCAACAGCCCCCACTGGGCCGGGTGGAGTCCCGACACTGGGTTTCCAGCCAGGCTCTGGCATTACTAGCTCTGTGTATGTAATTTTTGTAGACACTGGTTGCTCGTTTAGAAACTTAGGGGACCCAGCCGATCCTCTCTAACCCCCAGAAGTGAAATCTAGAAAACAGTAGGGTTGTATTTTGGGTGAAAGAAAGATAGGGGTCACACATTCCCCTCCCCCCCTACAGATAATGCTAATTATAAAGGTCCTATATCTTCATAGTGGGGCCACAGCTAGAGTTTTCCCTGAGGTTGGGAATGAATGGGGAACTAGGGGAGAAAGGTTGTCTTTCTGTTTTTCCTAAATGTAATTTTTTTTTTCGGTCATTCACGCAGTGGAATTGCCATTTTAGCTTTTTAAAAGTATGTCCCCAGAGAAAAGTCTGGAAGGTATGTACATCTGCCTGTAAAGTAGTCTCACAAAATTAAAATCGCAATACATGCGTGTGATTAAAAAAAAAAAAATTAGATGATACAAAGAAAGGTAAGTTCATCCTTCCCTTATCCCGTAATCCAACCTTAACTTTGTGAAACAGCTGCTGTTAAGTGTTTATATCTTTATTTCCAAAACATTACCCGTAGGTTTTCTGTGGGGTGGAAGGGAATGAAGGGTGATTTATATGTTCTTTGTTTTGTTTTTCTTTATTTTCTCATTTCTCCAATTACGTCTAGGCTTTCTTTTAAAAAGTATATGCAAAAATGTGCGTGTCTGGGGCTATTTATCTCAAAGGTGAAGCACTGACCGTTTATACCGAAGACTAGATTTTAGGAGTTGTTTTATGCTGTTTAATCATGGAGCCTCATAGAGTCATAGCCATAAGGAAATATGGTAACAATTATTTTCAATGAACTTTATTCTTCAGCTTGAACAGATTAAATTCTGTAGTGGGCTCATGCCATTTCTTTAATTGCATTAATTATTTATTACACACTACCATGCATACAGTTCAGTTGGTCTGGGGGAAGTTGATTATAGCAGTTTGTTTTAAGTCAGTTTTACACCCTGGTTGACAACATTATCACACCTTCTCCCTGAAATGAATGAGCTGGGATAGCGCTCCGGGGCGGGTCTAACAGATGCGGGGTTGAGGTACAAACTGTGTTTGAAGCGTGTCCCCCATATCTGTAGTGGGACTCGGTGTGTGCAAGCAATATGTGTTTCCTACGTGCATCTTCTCGGAAATTCTTCTTTTTGGCAGATTTTAGAGCAGAAGACGTGTGTCATGCAGGTCCTGTGCGCTCTCGTGTTCTCGGATTGTTCTGCCAAGGTTATAGGATCGCTAATTTCTTCTTTAGCATCTTCTGTCTCTTGACGAGAAAAAAAAAAGTTACAATCAGCTCCTTTCTCTTGTTGGTAGTTCTGTTCCGTATTTTTGGAGTAAGGGCTACTAAGAACATACCAAGTGTAGAATCCCTCCGGACGCCGTGCCATGTGACCATCTGGAACAGCCACCCTCTCCTTCAGAAAGCGGCAGTCAGAATGCAAATCGAAAGCAGCTTCCTCTGCAAATTTGTGCTTTTTCTGATCACAGATGTGCCCTTCCATGCTGCCTGTTTTTGTAAACCGCGCATATTTTTGTCATCACCTCCAAACCCTTTAATCAGCTGGAAGTGCTGTCACTGGATGGAAGGTCCATCTGGGGGTCTGTACGTGGGTGGCAAATTGTAAGTGAAAGGTTTGGCAGAAATCTTGGCAGGTTGGGAGCTGGGTTAAAAATACATTTATGGAAAGTATTAACATTTGTGTATTAATACATTTATTGAAAACCCAAAACCTCTCCAAATGGTCCTATTTGGAAGAAAAGAAATGAAAGTGTAATTGTAAAAGTGGGTTTGGGAGGAGGATTAGAGATATTTTATTTTCAGGACAGTCGAGGCAGGATTTTCGGGAGAATTTGAATTTAGCAGTGAAATCGTAGACCCTCCCTCCCTGTTGTGGTTGACAGAGGTATGTCGACCAAAGCTATCGTATCTTCGTCCTGGTCGTGAAAGCTGAAAAGGAGCACGCTGTGATCTGTACTCTTCTGGAAACATTTGCAGGCCCTTCCGGCCCTTGACGCATGCTCCCAGTCTCTTTTGGGGTCTGGGCTTTCCTGTGGTCTCAACTCTCGGTTTTGCAGGCAGCTTGGAACCCGTTGTGTCACACTGCATTGCTTGCTGACATCGAGGACATATCACTGCATACGGGGAGACTGGCTCTTCATACGGTGGGGAAACCAACCAATTCCATCTCAGACATTTACCAGCATAGGCATTTACCAACATAGGAATTCTCTGTTCATCTCGCTTTTTACCTGGCCGCCGATTCTAGTTAAGGTGCCTGCGGGTCATGGCCCTGTGCTCACAAAGGGTATTCGTAGCTTTAATTCTGGTCAGTCAAATTTATTGAGTGTCTGCTCTGTGCGTGCAGTAGGCTAATGCTGGATGCACGAAGATGAATAGAAACATAGGTCTGTGCCCTCGAGGACCTCATGCTTTTATGGGGGTGGGGGGTTGGGATGACCTTAGGGCTTCAGGACACAGTGAGAAGTAAGTGTTGCACTTGTGAAATTTTAGGCTTTGTTGGTGAATGTCATGGAGAGAATCTGGCATCTTCCTCCCCCTCCACACCCCGCTCTGGCCCACCACGCTGTTCAATGCCAGAGTGTCCTTTCGGCAGGTAGGAGGAACAATGGGCTTGGAGAAAAAAGGGGCTTGTTCAAAACTGTAAGAAAGGCCAGGTGATTTGGGGCACCTTCTCCAGACCCACTGCCACTGATAGCCTGTCCGGGAGGATGGACGAGGGGCAGAATCACGCAGGGGACTGCAGCGACGGGACGGTGGAAAATTTTGCAAAAACATCTGTTCCGTTTTGGATGGTCCAAATATTTTCAAAAACATTTGCTTAGCCAAAGCTCATATTTCATAAAACCTTTGCAAACATCTACAGTTTTTCTTCTTTTCCATGTGGACATGGAAGCAAAGGAGAGGAAAAATGTGGCCACATGGACGTTTTCAACTTCTCATTTCCAAGCGTTTGGCTTTTTCAGGCACGAAAACCAGTCGGGTCATTTTCCTGAGGGGTGTGCGGTGCCTCTAGACTCTTCTCTTTCGGAGCAATAACGTGCGGTCTTCAGGAGAAAGCCCCCCCAGATGCAGTGTAGACAGATGACCACAAGGATGCCAAGCTGTAGTTTTAATCGCTTAAAAATAAACGAAGAAAAAGGTTCACAGCTGTTGGAGGATCAATCAAGGACAGAGCAACAGAAAAGCTCTCCTTTCCTGGGATGACTGCCAGGGCTCAGCTCTCCACATCTGAGGGGACTGTTTCAAAGTACGCTTTGCAGGGAGCAGGGAAGGAAACGCATTCAGAGAAGGTGGCGCAGGGGTGTCCGTGGGTGAGAAGCCTGAGTGCTGGCTTCACTCCAGGCCTGCGGGCCTCAAGATTACGTGTGCAGAAACCCACAGGCCAGACAGACCGGGCCAGCGGGGACTTCTTTGGGGACTAGTGTGAGTTTGTTAACATTTGGGGTGGATGAGGTTTTCAGCAAACGGCTCCTCTCATAGCCCCGTGAGTGCTGTGAGCCCGGCGTCGAGCCGCTGCCCAGAGAAAACAGTGCCCAAATCTAAATACTAAGGGCCTCCGCACATGGTTATCAGGGAACCAGCTGGGTTGAAAATAAGTTCGTTTCCCTCTGTTTGTGGAGTTATGTACAGAAAGACAAAAGCAATGCCCAGGAAAAGACCCCAGTGACTTAAATTGGAAACTAATTGTTAGAGCATGTAGCTTTGGTTCCCCTGATTGGTTTGCGTTTAGACGTGATCCAGACGCCCAGGACTTTGGCTCCCTCGGTGGCGGCATCATCAAAGGTGGTTGGGTCATCTGCAAGGTGGGTGGAACTGTGAAGTTTACAGTCTGCATAAGCCCTGCGTCTGATGGGAGACAACGAGGCACAGTTTTATTTCCTCTGTGATTCCAGTTCGGGCGTGGAGAGAAGCTTTTCAGGTATTTCAGATGTGATCCAGACACAGAAAAACAGGCCTCTCCTACAGACCGTCTCACCTTAGGGGCATGGCTCAGCCTTGGTCAACAAATCGGCTACACTGTTCCTTGATCTTGTAACTCCAGCTGGCGGGCGGAGAGCTAGGGGGCTGGGGAGGCTGAGACGCTGGTCCTCAGGGCCATCTTTGGTGAAGTGGAAAGTGGGACGCGCCATGTTTCGTGTTCCGTTAAGACAAGAAAAACTCCATGTAACACAAATATCTAATGTATGTGCGGTACTCGGGTCTCCAGATTAAAAAAGAGGGTAATCATGAAGCGTGAGTCTCCTTGTGAACACATCGGCGTGGTGAGCAATTTCAGTTTTCTCTAAACCTGGAAAGATTCGGCAGGGAGAGGAGGGGAAAGGCGTTGAGCCTCCGAGCCCAGAGAGCCGGTTCTGTTCCGGACTCCGCCATCCAGTGCGCTGTTGGTTCAGTCGCTGGGACACTGTCCCCCACGTCTGCCTTGTACGGTAGGCAGGTTGGGTGGTGTGGAAGTTCCCCCTGCTGTGAGCATCTGTGAACCGAGGACCTGATTCGCAGAGCCCCGGAAACATCTTAGAAGTGGAGTAAATCCCGTGGGACTTCCCCAGTGCAGGCCTCGGTCACATTTTGTGGGACATTCATTCATGTGCGGTTGCCATGATATCAGGCAGTATTTTGGAACCATATACAGGGATGACTCAGTTAATGGCCTGGGCCATCTGTCTTTGCTATCAGAGCCAGCTTCCCTGCAATTCCAAGGGAAAATATGGGCAATTGTTAATACTCTAAAACGCTTTGTATGGTTTTAAAATTGTCAACAGATTGTTTATTGATGACTCATGTTTTCTCTCCTCCTTTTTTTTGTTTTTTGTTTTTTGTTTTTTGTTTCTTGTTTTTTTTTTTCTTTAAAGTGACATTTCCTAGGCCTGTTACTTCTCTATTCTATGTTGCAGGTAGGGATAGGTATCTTGAAACCCGAAGGTTTCATCTCTACGTTTTCCGTACTTATCCCGCTCATGAGAACTGCACGTGGCCCTGGTTATAGTAGAGTTAAAGCTCATTAGTGGCATTGTAGCAATCAGACACTGGGATCTTCGGCCAGGTCTGTGGGGAAGCGTGCCTTTATGCAATTTAGGAAAGATTTTATTCGGTAGGTAAATTGTATAATTCATATGACACGGGCAATGTTTAACTTAAAGGAACCAGTTCATTTTGCGTACATTAGACAAGTTATAGGTGTTGACTGATCAGTTACATGTTGGTTAGAGAGCCTTCTTTCATTTTAATGGAAAAACAGTTCCTATTTACCTCCTAGCCCAGTTTCTAGCACACTTGAGAGTAATGCGGACAGTTTGTCTTAAAACTAAGAAACTCCGGAGAAGCGGAGTGACACAGGGGAGGGGCCGCTAGACCAGGAGTCTGTGGCCACAGCGGACCGGCGGGTGAAAGTCTCTTATCCCATCTGTAAAGTTGGCAGATCGGATCGAGCACCTGTAAGCCCCTTGCGGCATTTTTCTACGCAGATTTTTCACTACTTGAAACTGATTTCCCTACTTGATTCCAATTCATTAGGTTTTTCAAAGTACCAAAACCCAATTTTCCTGTTTTGCTTTTTTTTTTTTTTTTTTAAATTTTGTTAAGCTAGGCAGAAAACAAGAGAAGGCGTGTCTGACCCATTCTCCATCACCTGTCCTCTGGAGTTCCCCATGGGCGGTAATCAGATCACCTCATGCCTGGCATGGTCCATGGTGTGGGCAGCCCCTGATGAGACGCTGGCCGGAGTCTCAGTGTTGAGGATTGTGGCGAGGCCGAGGTGACTCCAGAGAAAGGACAGGAGCAGTGAAGGGATTCTTTTGGGGATGCGGGCACAGCGCATCTGCTAACTGAGGGAGCGACAGACGACAAGTTCAACAACCAGTTACAGTGGCATTCGGTCCTGCTCACGCCCAGGTCACCATCCCTGGGAAGCTTCCCTCCAGACAACACTGAAGTGGCAGGGAAACATTTTTAGTGAGGACTGTCCCCATTCCATTTTGTTTGAACCCAGCCTTTTCTCCCTCTTTCTGCTGCGGGCCTAGTAAATGATAAGCTCTGCTTCGTTCGCTGAAGGGGAGATTCCAGCATCGTCTCCTTTGATTCCATCGGGGTGGTTTCACAGCTGAGGATGGCTGGCAGCAGCTTGTGAGAGGCCCTCACGTTCAAGGGTGAGGCGGGCACAAAGGAGTTAACTGGCAGAACTATCCGTCTGGAAGGCCGTCTGGAACCCTGCCAGGGTTCTGTAGGTACCCGCCGGTTCTCTTGGCTCTGGATGAGTGGAGGCATCATTTGGATGGATTCTGTAAGGGGGGGGGGGGGTTGGTGGAGGAAAGCCTTTCTTAAAAAGGCCATTCATCTCTTTCAGGTCATAAAACAGAATCACAAACTGGTTTTCCCCATTAGAGTCTTAAAACAACGAGAACAAAATCAGCAAGAGCAGCCATCCCCCGGAGAGTGTTGTGTGTGTGCTTAGATGGTAACAACTGAAGAGCACAGCGATCTTGCGGTCCTTTAGGGGAGCGATCGTCGTATCGTGTGCGGGTCGGACGGTTCCTGTCATTTGTTGTTGATGCTTTCCTACTCCCGGCGTGGACCCAGCCTGTGTCAGAGCCTTTTCCGTGTTCTTTAGTATCCAGCAACTTTGGAAATCACGCCCGGTGAAACTCTGTAGCCTCCGAGATTTGTTTCTATAACTGTTTGTGTTAGAATTCCACTGCATCGAAGGTGTTAACACTTAGGTAATGTGCTAAGCAAAAGACTGACTCTGCCTAGGGGTAATTTCCTCAGCATTGCTAAGCCCTTGGTTCTTGGCAGAATAAAAACAAAAACAGAGATAGAAGAACTAGCATGTTCCATGCTTACGCTAGCGGTCCTCCTGTGAACATTTAACGGTGCTCTTGGCAAGTGTGCGGTCCATCTGGTCCAGTATTTTGGTCACAAGTAAAAAATTGCTTGATGGAGCTCGACTGTTTTTTTGCTTTCTGTCTTTTGTGTCAGATCTAAAAGGTACATTGTTTGGAAAGAAAGAGACAGAAAAAATAGCCCCCGGCTGTATAGCGAACACAAAAATAAAACACGTCATTTTGTTTACTCTGCATTTCCCGAGTTACCACAGGAGGACCTATCTAACAGAATTTCCTAGGGGAAAAAAGTCATGAGATGTTCTGGTGATTCGTCTTTTACTTTCAACTGTCACATTAAACTGTTGTGATTTTACTAACCTAGTTAACAAGGTTTTAAGAATTAAAACATCTTTGGCAATCTTCTTAACATAGTTGCCACATTTTTAAGTCATCTTGCACTGACTTAACCGCATATGTTGGGACAGGATAGTGACATTTATGGTCCGCTCACTGGCGGGGGAGGGTCTGGGAAACATTGTGCCATCAACAGAGCGTGTTTCTTCCATTCCCTCCTCTCGCCTTCCAGAATGCTCTCTTGAGGCACTTTCCCAGCCTCCCTCATCCGTCCACACCTCTACCTGGAGCTTTTTCCACTCTGCTTACATTTGAAAGAATTCCAAATGATGTTTCTTGGTTCCATTCTGGCCCTTCCTACTAGTCAAGACCTGACCTCTCCAGAGTCTTACTCCCAGAGGATGCTGTATCAGTACTCAGGGAGAAAGTCATTGACTGGTTCTTTGGGCATTTTCACAAACACGACAATCGATTTGTGCATTGTTACTGTCTGCCAGGCTCTGAGGTTATGGAGGTCAAGGAGATCCAGTCATTTCTCTAAAAGAACTTAACCTAAACGTAATTCAGATACGCTCCTTGACTCATTTCAGACCAATGATCTGTAAATGCCCGCTCAACTTCCAGATTCTTAGATATGATGCATAATCCAGTAGAACGAATCTCTGATGGGACCATTTCAGATATCCTGTTAGGCTGGTCAAGAAATTGTCAAGGCATGGTCATCTCCTGGTGCCTCTCAAGTGGCACCCTATTTCTTCCACTTGCTCATAAGGTCAGTAACAGAGCAGTTTTTAGGGAAAAAAATTTTTTTGTTTGGTCTTTGATTTCATAATCTGTCAAAGGAAACTGAATTAGCCGATAAGATCTCTTCCTGTTTTATCCCACATTTATGATATTTTGTTTGGCAAGCGTGAGGTATGGGGAAGTTCTGTTTAACTAGAGTGTTGCTGACAGTTTGTTTTCTCAACTGTCATTAGGTTCGTTTGAAAATTTACGGAATGTCTTTTGCAACCACTTTTTGGAATGCGTTGCTTTATTTTTTTCCACTTTAAAAAACTAGTTCTTTACTAAGTGGGTGATGAGTAGGACTGTATCTCTCTTCATCCTTTTTCTAGTTCATAATCACTTCCCAGAAATGTTGCTTTCTGCTCACGTGGTGGGATAAGAATTGAAAAAGCATTTGCTTATATAATAGGGGTTTTTTTACATAGTTTCCTTCTTAAAAAAATTTTTTTTCCTTCTTTTAAATTTTATGTTGGTTTCCTGCTGGCTGGTTAAGGTAGACAATGCTGCTGGTTGAAATATATTTATATTTTTGTGGGAAAGTAACCAACTAAAAATTAAAAGGTGAAAATAAGACTATATGGCCAGATTTGTCTGGTCATCGAGGGATATTATTAGTTCTATATCTTTGGTTTTTCTGGATGCATGTAAATTTTGCTTGCCTCAGTTATTTCTATGTTTAAAAAATTATAATTTGTGATATTGTCTCTTTTGAAAAAAATTGTTGGCAGTTACTTATCACTATTAGACTGGTGCGACCTTTTAAAATTATTTTGGGGGGAGAAAGAATAGAACATTTCTTGCAGTCCTGTTGAAGCCCTTTATGTAGACACGGGATGCAGTTCATTACATTTGAAATTCCATTGTGATGACTTTCAGACGGTGGCATTTCTTGAGGCCTCCCTCACATGTCAAAGAGAGGCATATAGATCGGAAACTATTTACTGAGGGAATCTCAAATGTTACTGAAAATACAGTTGGAAAATGTCAAGTTATTTGCATGCTGGCGAATTGGATGTCTTAAAAAAATTTTGTAATCCTAGATGTCTGCGTGTTTTCCTTACCAAGGAATATGGGGAAATATTGCAAACGAAACCCAGAATATTCTTTTTCTTTCTATTTGTGTAAAGTGGTTTTGTTTTATTTTTGAATTTAATTCAGCTTCTTCATTTAAGACCCTGATCCCAAATGGATGTGGTATGAAACTTTTAAATTTTTACTCTTGAAGATATTTGATCCTTCCCCCCCGCCCCCCCGCCCCCAAATGCATTGGGCATTCAGTAATACTTAAGAGGTATTTAGTACTGTGTAACAGTGATTACAAGGGTGATTCTTTGGGGAAACTTTTTCATTTCTCGCTGCTAAGTCTCCCTTATTTTGTGTTCTTTTTTTCACCTATGTTCTTACTTTTTAAGATTAAAAAAAATTTTTTTAAGTTTTCTTTGAGAGACACCGTGTGGGGGAGGGGCAGAGAGAGGAGGAGATCTCAAGCAGGCTCTGCACTGTCCGTGCAGGGTCCAACCCGGGGCTCGACGCCCCCCCCAACTGTGAGGTTATGACCTAACCCGAAATCAAGAGTTGGTCCCTTACTGACTGAGCCACCCAGGTGCCCCTACGTATTTTATTTGTAAGTAATCCCTACACCCAATGTGGGGCTCGAACCTACAACCCTGAGATCAAGAGTCACCATCTGAGCCAGCCAGGTGCACCTTTTCACCCATGTTCTGGTTCTAGTCCACTGAACATTCATCTTTTTATGCCATCGTACCTGGTCTAGGATCTGACTGATAATGGACCCTCGAAGAGCATTGAATAAGTGGGCAAATAACCTGTTATTTTTAAATGACTTAGTATATTAGTTGCAAGCTGTTACCCAGGGAGTGATTAGGATCTGCCAATTCCTGTCAAAATAAAACGCTTTAGCATAAGGCATGGTGTGTGATCTTCTGTTTGTTATTTTGGAATGATAAACCAAAGACCATCCCTTCTTTGTGAAAGGAAAAGAGACTAGGGTTTCTGAAGAGGATGAAATCATTAATTTGACTTGATATCCTTGGGTAGGGAAGGCGCTAAGCTTGGAATTCTTTCATCGGATATAAGAAATTCCCTGTCATCATTCAAGAATTTTCAGAACATGTGAGGAGTATGGTTGGCCAACATTTTAGCTGTGACGTACATGGAAAGACCATTTTTTGCATCGAAAGAGGGAGTGGTATATGATGACAAAATAATATGAATTCTGTATGAATTCCGAAATGTAGAGTCAGGTACGGTATCAGTCTGGGTCAAGCCAGGAGACAGAAACCACACTATCATTCAAATAGGGAATGAGTAAAATAAAAAATTATTGGGGTGACTGGCTGGCTCCAGTCGGTGGAGCATGTGACTCTTGATCTCAGGGTCGTGAGTTTGAGCCCCACGTTGGGCATAGAGATTACGTTTAAAAAATCTAAAATCAAGAATTACTAAGCTAAGATCGAGAGTAACCATAGGGTGTAAAGAGAACACGAAAGGCTCCTCTGGGGCTGAAGAAGAGTACCTAAGGAGGGGCAAGCTTAGGGGGCCCCTCCCCACGACTGGGGTTCAGACCAGAAAGGGTGTGGACACAGCTCACTGGGATGGCAAGAGGTTTGCATGCTATCTGGGCCACTGCCGTCCCACAGTTGCTGGACCAGCTGGAAACAACACTCAGGGCATAGACAAGCTGAGGCTGACGGGCCAACAGTGCAGAGGGAATTGGGGTACAGTGGGTGCCAGAATTGCAGTGTGCAGGTGTAACAGGGCCGTGGGGAGGTGGTTGCTGGGCCCAGAACAGCCCTGCATGGTCACTGAGGGGCTGCGTGCTCTGGATTTCTGGCTGGAACACAGAGGATCACCAGATGTTCTCTTATATGTGCAGCCCTAAGGGACCAAGATGCAAAAACCGTATGCCAGAGCCACTGCAGTGTCCTTGCAGCGCCCTCTACTGGCAAAGCCTAATATTGAACTCACTGTAAAGAAGAGATGCTTCGAGTCTAGTAGCTGATTATCACAGAGCAGGTGTTAAAGGGTGAACTTGGCGGTGAGCCATGATGAACTAATAACTGGCAGATTCCAGTTTAGCCCAAATTCCAGTTCAGCCAACGATGGTCTGTTTTGTGGTCGTTAAGAATAACGATAAATCAAAAGGAGCTGATTTCCCTTTGAGGACTCATTCTGTGCTTTGTAACTGAAGAACCCATCAGTGCTGGCAGTGTAAATGGAGTACTCAATTAAAAATTGAGTCCATGACAAATTGATTTGGACGCTTTATTTTTAAAATGAGCACATACTAAAATCGAGACATACTTGCCTTACAGAATCATCTCTCTATTAGAAGATTAAAGACTGAACAGTATATGCCTTTTTACCTAATTTGTACTATGTTGGCTTGTTCCATCTAAACACAGCCACTCTGGGCCTGAAACCTCTTAGGCCTCTTATTTGTGTATCTCCATCTCCTAAAACTTAGGAAGAGCCGGGGCTGATCCTGTTGAACAAGCCCCAGTCCACACTCATATGAACATACTGCATAGTTGCTTACCCTTACGCCATCCATTAGACACCGTGAAATTGCTCACTGGGTTTTTTAAATGTATGCCTTTTAATTTCATCGTGCTCTCTCTTTGTCTTAAATTTCAAGAGTGGATAAGTAGAAGTGTTCAGTGATGTCACTCATGATTGTATATGTATCTATGTGTACTGTGTATTTTCTTAGAAGTTTCATAAAAATGAATGCAGTGGCAAAAATGTGAATGTGAAGTTACATTTTACAGACATTGATTTTATAAAATGGTAGTGTAAAGGAATAATATTACAGAGCAGAAAGTCAGATTCTGCACTGTGAGGTGTCAGTATGGCACCAGCATCTAACTTGTAATGAAAATGATAGCAACTTTTTTTTTTTTTTTTGAGTGCTGACTATGGCCGGGCATGTTCTAAGTGCTTTATATGTATTAACTCATTTAATCCTCACAAAAACCCTCATATGAGGGGCGCCTGGGTGGCTCAGTCGGTTGAGCATCTGACTTCGGCTCAGGTCATGATCTCACGGTCTGTGAGTTTGAGCCCCGCGTCGGGCTCTGTGCTGACCGCTCAGAGCCTGGAGCCTGCTTCGGTTTCTGTGTCACCGCCTCTCTCCCTGCCCCTCCCCTGCTCACACTCTGTCTCTCTTTCTCTCTCTCTCTCAAAAATAAACAAATATTTTCAAAAATTAAAAAAAAAAAACCCTCCTATGAGGCAAGTACTTACTACCATTTTACAGGTGGGGATATGGAGACAGAGACTTGAAAACACTCCCTAAGACTACCTAGTTCATAAGTACCGTGCAGGAATTTGAACCTAGGCAGTTTGATGTCAAAGCTTTCATTCTGAACCCCTGTATACCATACTGCTCACAGGATTGATGGAACGGATTGTTTTTCAGTACACTGCTGACCTGACAAGACAGGAAGAAACACTCAGATGTTTAAATACCAAGGGAAATTTGGAAACCCAGAGAGTTAAGTTGAGCATAGCAGACTGATTTACCTTAAACTTGCTCTTAGGTTTTCATAACCTCCAGGGCCACAGAAGGCAAAACCCTGAACCTGCCCAAGCTGACTGAAGTAATTAGCAAAAGATCCTCCCTTTATGGAACTAGAGCCATGAAAGCTCCATTCTCTTGGTAATGGTGACCCAGGGTAAGAAAAACCCAGGTTCTTCCAAGGAAACTTTTCTATCTTGAAACCTGAGGACTATGTGGCAGAGTAAACATAAAATTCAGAAAATTTGTAACCTCAAGACAGTTCATGGATTTTAGCTAGAATTCATGCTAGCTGGATGGACAGAAAAATATTACACTGATAATTAAAACGGTACTGGGTTGGTAGTCGCTCCCAGCACCTAGCAGAAGCAAAGGCAAATTCTTTGCGGAGAAACTTGCCTTAATTTGACCATAAAGAACCCTCACAGAGTTTCTAAAATATATTAGCTCCCATTAAAAAAATCCCAAGACACAAGAAAACACATCATCATGGAGTCAGCAGAATCAACCTGCAAGGACTTTAGATATTGAATTTATCAGACACGACATCTAAAATAAGTATGTTTTCGGCGTTTAAAAGTAGAAGAGATTGAAAGTGTGTCCAAGGAGCAAGACTGTTACCATGACAAAGAAAATTTGAGAAAGAGGCAAATATAATTTCTCTCTCTCTCTCTCTCTCTCTCTCTCTCTCTCTATATATATATATATATATATATATGTCTCTCTCTCTCTCTCTCTCTCTATATATATATATATATGTAACTGAAATTGAAAGCCCAAAAGGCAGTTTAATGACAGATTAGACAGAATTGAAGAGAGAATTAATAAACTGGAAAAGATGGGGCGCCTGGGTGACTCAGTCAGTTAAGCATCTGACTTCGGCTCAGGTCATGATCTTGCAGTTCGTGAGTTTGAGCCCATATCAGGCTCTGTGCTGACAGCTCAGAGCCTGGAGCTGCTTCAGATTCTGTGTCTCCCTCTCTCTCTGACCCTCCCCTCCTCATGCTCTGTCCATCTCTTTCTTTCAAAAAATGAATAAACATTAGAAAAAATGTTTTACACTGGAAAAGAAGATTGAATTAATGTTCAGAATAAAAAAAGAGAGAAAATACCAAAAAAAGGCTAAGGAGAAGAGTGAATTTTCCAGAAATGAAAGAAGATCAGTCCACAGATTCAGGACTTGCAGCAAATTCCAAGCAAAATTAAAAATTTTAAAAGAGGTTCATACCTAGATATGACATAGTAAAACTGCGCAAGGCCAAGACAATGATCTTAAGTGGTCAGAGGGAAATGGTAGCTTTCAAAGGAACAGGTCAGCAATTTAACATACAGCAAGGACAGAAGCAGTAAGTAGTGGAACAGTGTCTCTTCAGTATGCTCAGAGAAAATCACAGTCAGTCTGTGATTCTGTGCCACCTCAGTTTATTTCTCAAAACAGAGGGTGTAACAAAGCAATATTTAGATCAGTGAGAAAGGATTTGTCATCATCAGATTGTCTCACAAAAGGAGTTTCTAAAGTATGAACTTTGCAAAGAAGGAAAGAACTCTCAAAAATATCAGAATTTTAAGAAGGAACAAACAACAAAGAAAGTGGTAAATGTATGGGTAAATTGGAACCAGCATTAACTGTCTTAGGAACTTAAAAAACAAACAAACTATATGCCAACGTAGCATATCAGTCGTGAAGCGATTAAACTTAACTTGTTACTTTGGAGGAAGGTAAAGAAATCGATAAGACTTGGGTTTTAAAATTTTAAGTTCAATTTAAAATTTAGATTCATTATGTAGATTTCACTATTTCTAGAATAATTGCTAACTGGTTAGAAGTAAAGTGTTTAGCTTCTAAAGCAGTGGAGGAGGCAAAAAAGAAATAAAATAGTTGATCAATCCAAAGATTTTAAAAAACACAGGAATAGGTAAGACAAATAGCACAAAATAAGATGATAGAAGCAAATTCAAATATAATAGTAATTATATTAAATGTAAATGGAAAAATTATCCTAGCTAATAGATAAAGATTATTGAACTGGGTTTTTAGAAATTCTAGCAATATGCTGTTTACAAGAATCACAACTACATACATACTAAAAGTATGTAAAATTATATGCCAGACAGAGCCCTATTAAAAGAAAGGTGGTATATTAATAATAGTATTTAAGGCAAAAGTATTATTAGTGATAAGAAGGTCACAACCGGTACAATTTACCAGAAACATAAAATAATTCTAAGCTTATACACTTAATACTAAGACTTCAAAATATGGAAAGTAAAAATTATTGAAGTCACAAGGAAGAATAAGACCGTCTTTTATCATAGGGAGAGATTTTAACATTCTCTCTCTTTCTCTCTCATTCTTTGGTAGATCAAGAGGCAAAAATTGAGGAACACAATGAACACAGTATTTAGCTTGATGATGCAAAAGTATAAAGAGCCCTGTATCCAACATCTGAAGAATACATACTTTTAAAGGATACATAAAATATTTTCAGAAAATTGAACCATAAAGCAACTTGCAACAAATTTAAAGGACTGGCATCATACAAACCAAATAGTCTGCAATCAAATTAGAACTCAGTAATAGGGGTTGAGGGTGGGGGGATGGGCTAAATGGTCAAAGGGCATTAAAAGAAGATACTTGGGATGAGCACTGGGTGTTATATATAGGGGATGAATCACTGGATTCTGCTCCTGAAATCATTACTGCACTATATGCTAACTAACTTGGATGTGAATTTAAAAAAATAAATTAAAAAACAAAAAAGGCAATTGTAATAGCTGATCAAAGAGAGAAAAAAGGAACAGAGTTGAACACCAGGAAGTAAAGAAAACTATCCAGGGTAAAGTCTTCAAAAATGGCCATGTCACTAATATAGATTTTCTTTTTTTTTTTTTTTTTTTTTTTTTTACAAGATACGGACTAAAATTTTACAACAGGGCATTTGCAAAGATGCATATTGTTCAGAAAGCAAGGAGGATTTAAAATCAGCAATGTTTTTGCTCTTTTGGAGAAAAAGTATCATTGTAAGTTCATTTTTTAAAATTCAAAGTATTTTATTTTTTTTTTAATTTTTTTTTTTTCAACGTTTTTTTTATTTATTTTTGAGACAGAGAGAGACAGAGCATGAATGGGGGAGGGGCAGAGAGAGAGGGAGACGCAGAATTGGAAACAGGCTCCAGGCTCTGAGCCGTCAGCCCAGAGCCTGACGCGAGGCTCGAACTCACGGACCGCGAGATCGTGACCTGGCTGAAGTCGGACGCCTAACCGACTGCGCCACCCAGGCGCCCCAAAAATTCAAAGTATTTTAAACTGTAATCATTTGTTCAATAAAATTGTTGTATTCTACACTAAAAACAATAGCAACAACAACAACAAAAAAACTCAGTAACAAAAGCTAACTGGAGAAAACCTCATGTTTGGAAACCGTGAAGCATGCATCCAAACACATCACAAGACAAAGCAGCCGGTACAGAAATTATAAAACATTTAGAAATAAATAATAATGGAAACATTACACGTCAAAACTTGTGGGATGCAGCCGAATGGTACTTAGAAGTGTGTTCCCTTACATGCTTACTTAGAATTGCAAAAAGGCTGGAAATTAATGAGATGAAAGCATCTGTTTTATTTTGGTCTGTTGTCCCGTTGGTAAAACTGGGAACTACATTTCCCTGAATCTCCTTCCTTATGTAGTTCCTTAGTTGGCCCAAGGAAGAACTTGTACGAGATTGGGACACGGAGTGAGAGAAGCAGGCACCTTTATTCTCCAAGGGACTTCCGCGGAGACACAGCAGTGGCCAGAGCAGGAGAGAAGATGGCAGGTTCTAACTTGTTCCCCTTTTCTTCCTGTGTGCACTCACCTCTTCTAACCCTTGGCCGGCCACCCCCAGATTCTTCACTGTAGATTCACAGGGGATCCAGAGGCCTCGCCACGTATTTTTCCCACCATGTGTTTCCCCACATCTGCACCCGCCACGGGTGCAGAGTGAGCCTGGCCTCTGAGTTCCCTGCCCACAGACTCGGACTGGTCCTCCTACTGTGGGGCTTTGGAAAGAGCGACCACCTCCTCACTTCCCTAGCACCTTTCATACTAGTAAGGTCTAATTCCTGTAATGGATTCCTTCTTAGTGGTTCTGCTTCCCTGACTGAAGCATCCAACCTAAGTTAGGAAAAGAACTACATGCTAAACTCACAGAAAATACAAGGAAGGAGATAGTGAAATAAATCCCAGGATTAAGAGGAAATTGTTAAAAAATGTACACTAGACAGAGTCAAGAAAGCCAACAGTTGGTTCTTTGAAGAGATTAATAGAGCTGACCATCCTCTCCCCAGATTGATCAAGGAAAACCAAAGGAGAAAAGCTACAAATAAACACAGTAAAGGAAAAACTGCCTATGGGGAGTGAGGCCAGAGATTTAAATCTAATAAAGGAATATTTTAAACAATTTTTTAAATAGGCTCTCATCTTTTTTTTTTTTCCTTAACATTCATTTTTGAGAGGCAGAGAGAGACGAGCACAAGCAGGGGTGAGGCAGAGAGAGAGAGGGCGAAGTAGGCTCCAGGCTCTGAGCTGCCAGCACAGAGCCCTACACGGGGCTCCCAACACACGACCGCGAGATCATGATCTGAGCCGAAGTCGGACGCTTCACCGTCTGAGCCACCCAGGCGCCCCGAACAAATTTAAATCCAGTCAGTACATTTTTATTTTATTTTATTTTATTTTATTTTATTTTATTTTATTTTATTTTATTTTATTTTATTTTATTTTATTTTATTATTTTATTTTATTATTTTATTTTATTTTATTTTATTTTAATTTTATCTTATTTTATTCAGTCGGTACATTTGAACTCTTAAGTGAAATAGACAAATCTCTAACTTACTAAAACTGACTCTGGAAGCTACAAAAAACCTGAATAGGCTGCAATGATTAAAAGTAGGAGTCCCAATCTTTTCATAGCAAACACACTAGACCCAGATGTTTTTACGCCTAGGATGGTTAAGGAGTAAGTGAGATAATACATATCAAATGCTTTGATAATACTTGGCACAATAGTAAATGCTTATTAGTAAATTTCAGCTGTTGTCATTGTTACTGCTTACGCTCATTCACGGGGTCTCTCTTCAGCCTCTACTGAGGTCTAAAGGTAAGGTGTAAAATCTCTAAAAACCTCATAGAGGCAGGACATAGAGGTTAAAATCATGAAAACATTTTTCTCTGATGCACTTATGTGACTCAAATCTTCTTATACTACCAATTCATTTGTTTTTACCAAGCCCTGGGTCACCAGTGAAATTCAACCTGTCCCCACCCGTGGCAAACCCCTCTCTGGTATACGGTAACCACTGGACTGTAAAGTTAACCTCAGGGCGCCTGGGTGGCTCAGTCGGTTGAGTGTGGAACTTCGGCTCAGGTCATGATCTCACTGTCCGTGGGTTCGAGTCCCGCATTGGGCTCTGTGCTGGCAGCTCAGAGCCTGGAGCCTGCTTCGGATTCTGTGCCTCCCTCTCTCTCTGATCCTCCCCCACTCATGCTCTGTCTCTCTCCATCTGTCAAAAATGAACAAACGTTAAAAAAAAAAAAATTAAAGTTAACCTCAGTGATGAGGATCACAGCGTGACGATTCATTAGGAACTAGCTTTTTTTTCTTTTAAATTTTTTTTTTCAACATTTATTTATTTTTGGGACAGAGAGAGACAGAGCATGAACGGGGGAGGGGCAGAGAGAGAGGGAGACACAGAATCGGAAACAGGCTCCAGGCTCTGAGCCATCAGCCCAGAGCCTGACTCGGGGCTCGAACTCACAGACCGCGAGATCGTGACCTGGCTGAAGCCGGACGCTTAACCGACTGCGCCACCCAGGCGCCCCTAGGAACTAGCTTTAATCTTACGTTCTGTTGTTGAGAAATGGAGAAAAATGGCCAAATTAGTATGATTTTTCAAGTGCTCCAGAAATGAACTTACTGACTTAACATTTTAGCATGTTCTAGAATAGCCGCTCAAACCTTTTGCCCCTTAAAGGCACAAAACATTTTGTATAGGTATTTATTAATAGAGGGTGCTATAGGTAGCCCCCAAGTTAGAGATGGGTGTGCCCCGAAATGTCCTTTTAGGTGGGTTCCTGAGTTATGGAGGCAAGGGGTCACAGACGTGAGAAGGGGTTTCAGGAGCCGGGAGGCGAGAATGCACACGAGGACCCGTTTGGACAAGAAAGACAGAGGGGCAGTCTGCGGCCATGCTGGTGACTGCCAGATAGTAACCTGAGCTTCATCTGAGGATAAAGCAGGGGAACTTGCTGGATTTCTTGAGCGGCATTGGTTTTTAGTTTAATCCACTAGTGTAGCCCTTGTGATATGGTGAACGTGGTTGTTACGGAGTAAAACGTTTGGAATGATTTCTTCTTTTGTGAAATTTCATGCCTACATTCAGATAATACTTTCAGCCCAGCCTAAATAGTTTGTTTGGTTTTTGTTTTTTTTTCCAAAATAGTACGAGAAAATAAGCTGCCTTCAATATGCTGTTCCCCTTTGAGGCTTGCAGTTCATTTTTATACGATAAAGGCTTGCATTCCCAGGAACCCCATCTAGCACGGAGCTGTTCTCTACTGCCCTGTACACGTGGTGTGAACCACCTCCTTTGTCTAATTAACTTGCCTCCTTTGTACTAATTCGCGCTCTTTTCGTATTTTGCGTGCTCCAGCTTTAAAAAAAATTTTTTTTTTTTGAGAAGGCTCTCTAAATCAGCCTCTCTCCACCCCCTTTATCATCTGCCCTTCCGTGACTCACTAGATATTTATGGAGTCCCCAGCTTCATTGTGGAGTCCTGGGCTGGGTGCGTCCGAGGATCCTGTAAATACTGGTAAATATTCTGTCTGCTCATAAAGAATGGGAACTAGCAGGAGAGGACAGGCTGTTACCTAACTGCCATGTCAGGGAGACGTGTACCACAGTGGGAGCACCTCGTTTCCTGAGAATTTGAAGGACGAGGATATTGAATCCAGACTGCTCTGAGCTGGGAGGCCTTGGGCAAGTTCATTAACACCTCTGAACTGGAGTTTCCCCATCTAGATCGTGGGGCTTGTATCATACATATTGCGAGGGTGTTTTCAAGAATAGAAATGATACTTGTAAAGCACAGTGTTTGGGAAACTGGCGCTTATTCGTGAAAGTTATTATTATTAAATCAGTCAACAGTTGCTGGGCACCTACTCTGTGCCAGCTACTGTTCCAAGCCCATGGGATACACCAGTGGATAAAACGAGTCCTGACTTTGTGGAGCTTATATTCTATGTGATAAAAAGTATTAAAGCATTATTAACTAACAAACGTAAACCAACATTTGTCGCTGTTACTGTTATCCATTTGGAGGAATCTGGAAAGAAATGGATAGGATTTTAACAGCGTGAGGTGGAAATCCGGAAAGGGATGGAAGCAGAGAAGGAATAACGCACTGAAGTGTGGGGTGAATTGGCCGCGGATGGGCTCGGGGACAACCGTCGTGGAGTCTGTTGAGCCAGTGCGTGTGGCTGACCCCGGGTGAGGGGTGGGCATAGGTGCTGGGCTGGGGAGTTTATAGACAGCGAGCAACTGACATCAAGACAAAACAGGGATTTTTTTTTTTTTTTTTCTTTAACCTGGGGTGTGATTTGACCAGGTCTGGACTTTAGGAAGTCTTGATGTGTTAGCGCCGCATAAAGGTTATTGGAAGGGAGAGAGACTGGAATTTGGAGAGGGCAGGTCATTGGAAAAGCTTAGTGAAGAAAAAAACCCCAAAGGGAATGAATTGGTGCCACCCCTTGTTATGCATTAAGTCTATATCGGGAACTCTTGAGATGTAATTTTCAAAGCCTTATTGACATAAAATACAGGAATCCTAAGTGGACCCCACTAATTTTTACCAACACATATTACGTGCATACTCATGTGAATACCGTCTAGATTGAGATGTAGAACATTGTCAGCACCGATGGCAGGGACTTGTGACTCCAAATGCAGCACGGGCACCTTTCGCTACCTGTCGCCTGCTTCAGGGAAGGACGGTGGGCAAGTCTGGGGGTAAATCCCACCTCGCGCCAGCCAGCCGTCTTTTCAGCCCTCCCGTCCATCTCCCTCCCCTTCCTTCCTGAGCAGCCAGTTGCTACATTAACCAGACAGCAGGAAGAAAGGCAGACTGTGTCTCCCAGAGTCTGTACCTCTTCCTGAGTTAACTTTTTAAGTGGGATACACGAAGCACATTTACCCTAATGGCCCCAAGCATGAGAGAATCACATTTTATACCAAGCCTTGGGTTTCCCTAAAGGGAAACAGTAGAAATATTTACAAGTAGTTTTAGTGTGGCCAGAACATACTCAAACAAACCACAAATAGAGATCCTGTCAGCTAGTGCACCAGGGGGAGGGGTCCCCGGGTCTCCGGTGTGACCAGGGGGCAGGGGGCCCGCACCTCAGTACGGTTTACCATTCTGTCTCTCAAAGTGACTATGCAGTGTTCTCTTTACACACAGGAAGGGGCCCATTTCTGTTCCATTGCGGATTACAGCATTGCTATCTTACTAGTTAAAAAGCTTTGTATCACTTATTATATAGGACCGTGGCGTTCGGTTAAATTTTCAAGGGCAGATTCTTTTAAGTTGCATTTCTTCAGTTCCTGTAACTATCATGTGGTCATTTTTATGCCAAGGCACATAGGGAAGGCGTTCTAGATAAATAGTATTGATTATCAAAGTAGTATTTTGTATATTTAAGTATATTTAGGAATATATACCCTGGGGCAGACAGTTTTTTGCAGCTTTTGTTTTCCCGTACGAATTGATTTATGGCACATTTACTTTCCAAAATGGACTTGGGAAGGGGCGCCTGGCTGGCTCCGGTGGTAGCACATGTGACTTTTGATCTCCGGATTTTGAGTTTGAGCTCCACATTGGGTGGAGAGATTACTTAAAAGTAAAATCTTTAAAAAAAAAAAAAATCTGAAAATGGATTTGGCAAGGCATATATGAAAAGTCAGAGAACAGATGAAGAATTATGTTGGTTCCTCCCTTAATTGAAGAAATTGAATTTTAATCCTGGGAGGAGCTCAAACAGTGATTTTCCTTTGTCCTTTTTTATTTTTGCTTGATTCAACAGGTTAAAAACAAATGAGGGGGGCGCCTGGGTGGCGCAGTCGGTTAAGCGTCCGACTTCAGCCAGGTCACGATCTCGCGGTCCCTGAGCTCGAGCCCCGCGTCGGGCTCTGGGCTGATGGCTCGGAGCCTGGAGCCTGTCTCCGATTCTGTGTCTCCCTCTCTCTCTGCCCCTCCCCCGTTCATGCTCTGTCTCTCTCTGTCCCAAAAATAAAAAATAAACGCTGAAAAAAAAAAAAATTCCCTCTTTAAAAAAAAAAGGGGGGGGGATTTCCTTTAAAAAAAAACAAACAAATGAGGGAGGGTTGGGTGGGAAAGATGGGGATGGGAGGGTCCCACAAAGCCCTCGAGAGTCTTTCCAGGTGTGGATAGATCCAGCCCGTGTCTTCTCAGCCTACTCCAGTCTTTTCCACTCTGCTCTCCTTTGCTTGCAACCCGGTTGGTAGTGTAGTGAAAGGTAGAAAAGCGATTCCCTTCCAAACTCTTACCTGTAGAAATCTGTCATTTAGGATTACAGCCCATTTTGGATCTTTGGGATACTTTTGCTTGCCGTCGATAGGAGATACGAAAGTACTGTTTTTTTGGTTTTGTTTGTTTTTCTAATGGTTTATTGTTATGTTTGTTTGTTTTGAGAGAGACAGAGAGAGACAGCGTGAGTAGGGGAGGGGCAGAGACGGAGGGAGAGACAGAATCAGAAGCAGACTCCAGGCTCTGAGCTCTCTGCGCAGAGCCCGACACGGGGCTCGAACCCACGGACCATGAGATCATGACCCGAGCCGAAGTCTGATGCTCAACCGACTGAGCCACCCAGGCGCCCCTTGAAAGTACTGTTTTATGTACTGTTCTAGTTTGCTAGCTAGCAGAATAAATTTCTTGACGGTACCCCCGAAAAAGCATATTTTTCCTAACTGTAATTGTCATAGTCTTAACCACATCAGTCCACTTAATTTAGAAACCTGGAGTTGAACGCATACTGTGGATAAGATACAGTGAACTGATTCTGTCAGCAATGTGTTCTGATATCAGACAACATAATGTTTTGTAGTTTCTGGTCTACCTTTAAAAATAACTCATGTGGGGGCGCCTGGGTGGCGCAGTCGGTTAAGTGTCCGGCTTCAGCCAGGTCACGATCTCGCGGTCCGTGAGTTCGAGCCCCGCGTCAGGCTCTGGGCTGATGGCTCGGAGCCTGGAGCCTGTTTCCGATTCTGTGTCTCCCTCTCTCTCTGCCCCTCCCCGTTCATGCTCTGTCTCTCTCTGTCCCAAAAATAAATAAACGTTGGAAAAAAAAAATTAAAAAAAAAAAAAAAACTCATGTGGATTGAAGACATAAAACCCCTAAAAGAAAACAAAGGGAAAAGCTTTAGCGCATTGGGTTTGGCAATGATGTCTTGGGTATGACACCAAAGGTACAGACAACAAAAGCAAAAATAGACAAGTGGGACTCCATTAAACTTAACAACTTCTGTACATCAAAGGAAGCAATCAACAGAGTGGGATGAGAGAACATATTTGCAAATTATATATCTAATAAGGGGCTAACATCAAGAATATAAGGAGCTTCTACAACTGAGCAACAAAAAACCAAATAACTCGTTTAAGTAACGGATAAAGGATCCGCATAGCCAGTTCCCCAAAGAAGATATATATATACGCTCAACATCACTAATCATGAAAGAGACGGAAATCAGAACCGCAATGAGACGTCGCCTAACGTGCATTGGCATGGCAACTATCAGAAAAAGAAAAGAGAGAGAAAGAAAGAAACAAGCATTTGGTGAGGACGTGGGAAATTGGAACCCTTGTGCATTGTTGTTGGGAATGTAAAATGAGGCAGCCATTATGGAAGATAGTATGGAGTTTCCTCAAAAATCTGAAAGAAGAATTACCACGTGATCCATCAATTCCATTCCTGGGTGTATACCCAAAAGAATTGAAAGCTGTTGTGGTTTTTTTCTTTGTTTGTTTGTTTTTATGTTTGAGAGAGAGAGAGAGAGACAGAGTGCAAGTGGGGGAGGGGCAGAGAGAGAGAGAGAGAGAGAGAGACAGAATTTGAAGCAGGCTCCAGGCCCCTGAGCTGTCAGCACAGAGCGCAATGGCAGGCTCCAACCCACGAAATGTAAGATCATGACCTCAGCCAAAGTCGGACACTTAACGGACTGAGCCACCCACGTGCCCCTAAAGCTGGGTTTTGAAGAGGTGTTTGAACACCGCAACCCAAATGTTCGTTGACAGATGAATGGCTGAAGAAGATGTGGTTTATACATACAACAGAATCTTATTAAGCCTTTCAAAATAAGGAAGTTCTGAGACCTGCTACGACATGGATGAACCTCGAAGACATTATTATGCCGAACAAAAATAAGCCAGTCACAAATGCACAGATACCGTATCGTTCAGATGAGTGTCTGAAATATTTAAAGTAACCAAAGTAGTACAATCTCTTGTGCAACAATGTGAATATGCTTCACACAACTGAACAGTACGCTTGAAAATGGTTAAGATGGGGGCGCCTGGGTGGCTCAGTCGGTTAAGCGTCCGACTTCGGCTCAGGTCATGATCTCGCAGTCTGTGAGTTCAAGCCCCGCGTCGGGCTCTGTGCTGACACCTCAGAGCCTGGAGCCTGTTTCAGATTCTGTGTCTCCCTCTCTCTCTGCCTCTCCCCTGTTCATGCTCTGTCTCTCTCTTGTCTCAAAAATAAATAAATGTTAAAAAAATTAAAAAAAAATGGTTAAGATGATAAACTTAATGCTATGTATTTTTTACTATAATAAAAGCAAAATAGTCTCCACACTTCCTCTACGTTTGGGTAAAAAGGATTCCTCCTCTTTGTGAGTGTCCTTTATTCTAAGACTGGGAGTCTTAGCATGATTTTTGCAGGCTTGATTTTAACATCCTGACCGATCGGCATTTCAAGTAATCTCAAATAACACAAAGCTGCAGGTTGCTTTGCTCTCCTTGTGAAACTGGAGAGACGACCGGGGTTTTTTTTTTTTTTCTTCGTTGTTTTCTTTGTTAAAATACTTCCATAGTTCTTGCTGTGCCAAATGGTTTTATCATCTTCGAAAAAGGCTGGAGACGCGGCTTGGAGAGTAGATTACAAATCCGTGCAACCCTCCCCTCTCCTCTGCACTGATACAAAGCGACAGGGTCGGTAGGGACCGCTTTCTTCCAAAAGTTTTTTATGGTAGCTCTTTATGCCTGTATTGAAATGATCAAATTATCAAATCGATTCCAGAAACTCCAGTAAAATGAAGTGATGTAGAGACAAAACAAAAAGGTACGTGGCTTCCTTGGTGCCATTCAGCTTAGGAGAGGGAGCACCCAATTTTTAATACGAGCAGTTTACAACCACTCATGGTTAAATGGTTTATAGGATTCTCTGTAACAAAAGGTGGTCTAATTACTAAGGAGGAGCGAATAATATAGCCAGGTTATTTACAATGTGTGACTTACTTAAATTATGATCCTGTTAACTATACAAAAATGACAGAAAGCAGAAACATCAGAGCAAATTAAACATTCTGGCTTTTCATTAATGATCTTGAATATAGGAGGTGTGCACAAGGTTAATTTTTTTTCCCCTTTAAACATCACATGAGGCCTGCCCTCGGAATGAACCTGCAGTTTCCAGGATTCAGGGCATCAGCTCCTAAACAGGGGGAAAAAAAAAAAAAAATGACAGTAGTTTTTCTTTTCCATTAGGCCACACCAGAATGTTTAGTTTCTATCACTAAATCACATGGTAGGGATTCTAAATGCCCAATTTTAGGTGTGATTTCTTTCCTTGTGATTTTTGTTTTAG
Source organism: Prionailurus viverrinus (assembly GCF_022837055.1). Classification (NCBI taxonomy): domain Eukaryota; kingdom Metazoa; phylum Chordata; class Mammalia; order Carnivora; family Felidae; genus Prionailurus; species Prionailurus viverrinus. The sequence goes on along the minus strand of NC_062562.1, from coordinate 120,166,472 downwards.
TCTGAGTTACTTGTTGATTTTAGTTGTCCTTATTTGTGGTCTTTATTGATTGCCTGTGCCACCTACGACCCTCTTTTGTGGCACCGAACTTGGCAGGGAGTTTGCACATGAATCTCTGGACGTTTTTTTTTCAACAGTAGGGTGGGAGATGTGTTCCTTGTAAGTGAAACTGATGGAGAATATACAAAAGGAGCTGGGAAAAGTTGCATTCAGAAGGCAGTTTGCCGGAGAAAATGTAGAACTTTACTAGATTAGTGGCATTATTTATCCAAAGTGCATTATGTTTACTTAAAATATTACAGTAAGGGATGCCTGGGTGGCTCAGTCAGTTGAGTGTCCAACCTCCACTTAGGTCATGATCTCGCGGTTTGTGAGTTCGAGGCCCGCACTGGGCTGTCTGCTGCCAGCCAAGAGCCTGCTTCAGATCCCCTGTCCCCTCCACCCGCCCCTCCCCTCCTCACTCACTCTCTCTCTCCCAAAAAGAAATAAACTTTTTAAAATATGACAGTAAGAATCTTAAAAAGAACACGCGGATGGTTACCACAGGGGAAGTGGGTGGGGGGTGGGTTAAATAGATGGTGGGGATTAAGGGGGGGCATTTGTGATGAGCGCCAGGTGATGTATGGAAGTGTTGAATCACTATATTGTACACCTGAAACTAATACGACATTGTATGTCAACAGGAATTTAAATAGAAACTTAATAAAATAAAATATTACAGTACTTGTGAAAAAACACAGTCATAGTGTCTCTCTCAGAAGTTGTCCAGAGACCCCATAACAAAAGAAAGCGTATAGAAAATGTTAGTAACTCCATGAGCAAACTTGAATAGCCAGCACAAGGAGGGCACGTCTTCTTTTTGGGCACTCCTGTGACACAAAGATCGATTATGGACCAGGCCCCAGAGAAAATCTGTGCATGTTACAAGTTAGGTGCCATACGTAGTCCAGGTTCTTCAAATAAGATCCAGTAATACCAGATGTCAGCGATAAGGACAGTCTTAACCAGGTCTAGCAACTTTTTAAAGTTTTAAAATGCTCCTCTTCCCCGGGGCGCCCGGGCGGCTCAGTCGGTCGCGCGTCCGACTTGCGCTCAGGTCATGATCTCACGGTCGGTGAGTTCCAGCCCCGCGTCGGGCTGTGTGCTGACAGCTCAGAGCCTGCTTCCGATTCTGTGTCCCTCTGTCTCCCTCTGCCCCTCCCCCACGCATTCTCTCTCCCTCTCTCTCAAAGCTAAACAAACATAAAAGGATACAACTCATACCCCTAAAATTCACCCTTTGGAAGTGTGCAGTTCAGTGGTTTTTTTTTAGTATTTTCGCAGAATTATGCGACCATAAACACTATGTGATTTCAGGACATTTTTATCACCTCCAACCGAGTCCTGAACCCACTAGTCTTCCCTTCCCACTCACTGCTGTCCCCAGCCCTTGGCAGCCATGTCCCGCCTTCTATAATATTTGCCGACTGTAGACAGTTCACGTAATTGGAAGCATAGAATATGTGTCCTTTTGTATCTGGCTTCTTTCACGTAGCTTGTTTTCAGGGTTCATATATGTTGTAACACGAATCAGAATTTGATTTCTTTTCATGGCTCAGTAACATGCCATTGTGTGAGTATAGTAGACTTTTTAAAGTTGATTTTGAGAAAGAGAGACAAAACGTTAGCAGGGAAGGGGCAGAGGGAGAGAGGGAGAGAAACCCAAGCGGGTTCCACGCTGTCAGCGCAGAGCCCGACGCAGGGTTCGAAGTCATGAACCGTGACATCATGACCTGAGCCGAAATCAAGAGTCGCACACTTTTAACTACCGGAGCCACCCAGGTGCCCCTCCTTTGTGTGATTGTAACACTTTCTTAAATCCATTCATCCATTGATGTACATTTGGGTTATTTCCACCTTTTCGTTATTATGAGTAATGAAGCTGTGAATATTCATGTACGCTTTTTTGTATGAACATTTTTAAAACTCTGAGTTAAAGAATAAAATCATAATTAGAACAAAAGTCTATTTAGAAGTTACAGGGAATGAGGGGCGCCTGGGTGGCTCAGTCGGTTGAGCGTCCGACTTCGGCTCAGGTCACGATCTCATGGTTCGTGGGTTCGAGCCCCGCATCAGGCTCTGTGCTGACCTCTTGCTCAGAGCCTGGAGCCTGCCTCGGCTTCTTTGTCTCCTTCTCTCTCTGTCCCTCCCCCACTCATGCTTTATCTCACTCTATTTCTCAAAAATAAATAAATGTAAAATAAATAAAAAATTAAACAAAAAGTTACAGGGAATGAGAGCACTTCATATAGAAACCCATAACCTGTGGCCAAAGCGACTATCAAAGTACAAATTACAGTCCAAAAATATTTGTAAGAAACTTAGAATTACTGAAAACAAAGCATTCACACCAGTATTTGAGGGAAAAGAACAACAGATTTACCCAAAACGTCTAACAATGTAAGTAATAACTCTAAATTCAGAATTCTAGAAAACAGGTTTAAAGCAAAAAAGCCTCACTGGTTTGATAGATAAAATTGAAAACACTTTTCTTTGAAAACATTGATAAAATAGAGACACCTTTGGGCTCTGGCAAGCTTAATGGGAGAGAGGAGGAGGATACAACCGAAGGTTCACAAGCATTTTCTATGCATCTTTCTTTTTAATAGTGAATTTGAAAATTCACGGTTATTATTAAACTATCAGAAGTGACTCGAAAGAATAGATGAATAGAAAATAACCATAGGAGAAACTTACTCTTCTGTCCATCCGTCTATCCACCCTTCCTTCCATTTCTGTCCTAACCAACCATCTGAGTCCTTTATGAAAAGTAGCCAGTCTCCTTCCTAAATACCAGATATAGATTTTGGTATTGGCACCTTGTATGCCTCCAAAGCTTAGAGGGAGACAGTAAGCATCCGGGTTGACTCTCCAGATCAGTTTAAGTTCTGTTAACTAACCCAGACGAGAATATGACCAAGAAAATGTGGAGCTACCTCACTCATCAGCAGAATACACATCATTAGCAGAATAATACACCATGATATTATACAACTTAGAGTAGGAAGGTAAGCATAGTCCAATATTAGGAAACCAGTGTAATTCAGTAAGTTAATAGGACAAAATGCTAAAACCTATATAATTATCTCCATGTGCGATAAATGTCAGACACAGTCGGTTAAAAGAGAGAAATCTTCAGCCGATTTGTTTCATCATTAGAATATGAATCAACAAGGGGCGCCTGGGTGGCTCAGTCAGTTAAGCATCTGACTTCAGCTCAGGTCATGATCTCATGGTTTGTGAGTTGTAGCCCCGCGTCCGGCTCTGTGCTGACAGCTCGGAGCCTGGAGCCTGCTTAGGATTCTGTGTCTCTCTCTCTCTCTGACCCTCCCCTGCTCGCACTCTGTCTCTCTCTCTCTCTCTCTCTCTCTCTCTCAAAAATAAATGAACATTAAAAAAAATTAAAAAGAAAGAATATGAATCAACAAAAATATTTTTCCTATATGATAGCATTCACCACATATACAGTATTATGGGAAAAAAATGATACCTCTCACAACTGCATCACAATCTGTAAAACTAAAAAAGTACAGTTGACAAAAAATGTGTAGGAGACAAATTAAAACTTTACTGAAGTGTAGGCAGGGGTGTTAATAAAAGGAGATACATTCCACTTCTGGCTAGGAACTCAGTATTATAAAGCAAGTTTTCTCCAAATTAATGTAACACTTCTATGCAATTCCAATAAAGTCCCCCTAGAATTTCTTTCTAAAGCTCGACAAGTTGCTTCTAAAGTTCATATAAAAGAATAAGCAAAAATGGCACAGAAATGTATTTAAAAAGAAACAATTGGGGGGCATTTGCCCTACTAGATTTTATAATATGCTACGGAGAACCTATAAATAGATCTATGTGTGCATGAGAATTTAGTATGAAGATAAAACTTTCAGATCAGTAGGAGAGGATGAACTATTTAATATCTATAGCTGATGCTCGAGCAACAGGGGAGTTACAGTTGCCAACCTCCCGTGCAGTAAAAAATCTACATGTAGCTCTTGATTCCCCCTAAAACTTAGGGAGGACCATGAGAGATCAGTTTTTTACTGTGATATGCACTTTGCCAGAGAGATGAACTGCTCATGAGGAGATGATTAGTGTCACACATGTTGTTTGTGAGTCTTTTTCAAATTGTTGCAAATCCCCAAAGAATTTTCCAGGGTATTTATTAAAAAAAAATCTGTGTAGGGGCACCTGCGTGGCTCAGTCGGTTGGGCGTCCGACTTCAGCTCAGGTCACGATCTCGCGGTCCGTGAGTTTGAGCCCCGCGTCGGGCTCTGGGCTGATGGCTCAGAGCCTGGAGCCTGCTTCCAATTCTGTGTCTCCCTCTCTCTCTGCCCCTCCCCCGTTCATGCTCTGTGTCTCTCTGTCTCAAAAATAAATAAACGTTAAAAAAAAAAATTAAAAAAAAAATCTGTGTATAAGTGCATCCTGCAGTTCAAACCCCTGTTGTTCAAGGCTCAACCATAGTGTTAAGTCAACTGGCAATCTCTTTGGGAAAATATATATTTAGATCCCCGGTTCATGCCACACACTGCATTTCAAATCTATAAAATTCTAGAAGGAAATATAAAGCAATATATTTTTTATAGTTGTGGGGAAGGTCTTTAGAAGCATGACAAGGAGCCCTGGAGTCTTAAAACGTTTAACAAATTCAGTTTTGTGAAATTACGGCAAAAGAAACTATAAATGAAATTAAAGTATATGAAACATGTATGGTGTTGTGTTCAGAATTTATAGAGAGCTCCCACAAATCAGTAAGGAAGGACAATGGAACAGAAAAGTGTGGGGAGGATATGAACAGTCACGTAAGAAATACAGATGGCTAATAAGCATCAAAATACCTTTGCTTACGATCAAGGAAAATGACTATTGGATTAAATTTTCATCTATCAATTGCCAAAAATTAAAATGACCTGTGATGTCTGATGCTTGGGAAGGTGTGGCAAAAAGAGCCTTCTCCTACACTCTTACTGGAAGTTTAGGTTTATGTCGGCTGTTTAGGAGGGTCGTATCTATCCAAATTTGAAACATAGCTACTTTTGGGGTGCCCGGGTGGCTCAGTCAGTTGGGCGACCAACTTCGGCTCAGGCCATGATCTCACGGTTCATGGGTTCGAGCCCCGCATCAGGCTCTGTGCTGACAGCTCAAAGCCTGGAGCCTGCTTCGGATTCTGTGTCTCCCTCTCTCTCTGCCCCACCCCCCACTCGTACTCTGTCTCTCAAAAATAAACGTTAAAAAAAAAAAAAGCATAGCTACTTTTAACATAGCAAGTCTATCTACTGATGTGCTACAGAAATTCACCGGAGCAGAATTTATGTAGAGGGCAGCCTAAATGCCCCTCAGTAAGAGAACAGGTTAAATAAAATGTGGAGTATTCTTTATATGTAATACCCTACAGCCATTAAAAACAAGCTAGTTTTGGGGCGCCTGGGTGGCGCAGTCGGTTAAGCGTCCAACTTCAGCCAGGTCACGATCTCGCGGTCCGTGAGTTCGAGCCCCGCGTCGGGTTCTGGGCTGATGGCTCAGAGCCTGGAGCCTGTTTCCGATTCTGTGTCTCCCTCTCTCTCTGCCCCTCCCCCGTTCATGCTCTGTCTCTCTCTGTCCCAAAAATAAATAAACGTTGAAAAAAAATTTTTTTAAATAAAAAATAAAAAAAAAACAAGCTAGTTTTGTATCATTTGACATAAGGTAGATGCCGTGTGTTGGCATAACGGTTAAGATCCCAGGGCTGGCATAGACTTGATATCTCTAAGGCTGAGTGACTTTGAGCAGTCACTTAACTTCTCTAGCATTAGTTTGCCTGTCTATAAAAATGGGGCTCGTTATAGCACTCACTTCCTTAGGGTTTTGTGCAAAGCAAACGGGGTGGATGGTCCATGCACACCAGTAAGCACTCACTGAGAAGTGGATACAAAACGTGGCACGAGGAGCTGCGTATTTGCTTGTGTGTTGAAAAAGCTGGAGAAGGACACCTGTCACAGTGCTTGTAAGTAATTAACCAGGCCGGAGGGGAGGGGTAGGGCGTTTAATAACGTGGTAAAAAAAAAAAAAAAAAAACCAAAACCAAACCAAAAACCCCCACGCACCTGTTATGAAGTGTTCCCGACAGCATGAACCCCAGCACTGGCTCTCATTCTGCTTAACAATTCAAGTCTACACTGTAGTCACTACACTTACGGGTATCTCTTATTCTGGATGTAATCACTACCTGCACCCCGAGTTTGGGGTAATCCAAAATACAGGAGGAGTTTTAGAGAAATAGCTTAATCCCAGTTTAGCAGAGCTTTTCTTCACGTGTCCCTTAGAAGGTTGTTCCTTTCCTGGAGGCGCCCCTGCCTCTGGCATTCAGTATGGTTGACTTGCTGAGGAAGAAAAAGGAAGCAGCCTCTTTCTTCCTCAGTGTCAGAAGACAACATTCTGGATTCCAGGGAGAAGGCTCCGAGGCACTTAGCCATTCAGAGGCATTTCCATAGACACACTCCCGCCTCCTCCATCCCCACCCCCACCTTCTTTGAAGAAGAAAAGTCAGTTTCTAGGGGCGCCTGGGTGGCGCAGTTGGTTAAGCGTCCGACTTCAGCCAGGTCACGATCTCGCGGTCCGGGAGTTCGAGCCCAGAGTCAGGCTCTGGGCTGATGGCTCAGAGCCTGGAGCCTGTTTCCGATTCTGTGTCTCCCTCTCTCTCTGCCCCTCCCCCGTTCATGCTGTCTCTCTCTGTCCCAAAAATAAATAAACGTTGAAAAAAAAAATTAAAAAAAAAAAGAAAAGTCAGTTTCTTTTACGCCTCCCGAAATTTCACCTTCCTCCTTCTTCCAGCCTTTCTCCTTCCTTCCTTCCCACCCAGCCCTTGGGAGAGGCGCTGGTCTCTTCTCATTCACAGTTTAGAGGCTGGTGACCCCTAGTGTCAAAATTCCATCTCTTTTGGGCGAATGAACCCTTTCCCCCTGGCTTTTCCGGTTGTTGGAAGAATTAAAGGCAAAGCTGAGACTGAATTCCCGAGAATCCCCAAATGGGTTTCAGATGAGGTTGGGTCAGTCCTTGGCTCAAGTGTGATTATAATGGCTCTCAATCTGTATCTCCCCCCACCCCCCCGACCTCGCCCCAACAATTAGATGGTGTGCAGAATGATTGGTGTGCAATCATTCTATGATGATTGTAACCTTTTTCATCGTACTGCCACACTGTTAGTATCACCAGTAAATGACATCGTTTTTCATTACTATAGCTGCCTCCAGCCATAGATTCAGAAAGGTCAATTTTAATTAAAAACCAAGGAAAAATACATTTTGTGGGTTGTTTTGGTTTTTTTTTTTTTTTTTACCTTAGAAGAATAGGTTATTAGCTTCCTTTCTAACTACTCCTGCCTTGTAGAACTTTCAGAGAACACGGACAGACTCTTAAAAATCTTAAGCAGATCACCTCACTGGCTAGAACAGTTGCAGGCACTTTGGAGGAAGGGGGGCTCTCACGCCCTGTGCCCTCTCTCTGCTGGAGGTGTCCTGTGCACAAGCCCTACGTCATCCCAGTAAGTTGTCCTTCAGTCATTAGAGCCGAAAAATTTACAAGACGATCAGGTTCGTGTGCATCCCGTTTTGCAGAAGACAGTGAGGACTGAGGGGTTTGCTTGACTTTGTCCAAGGTCTCTCGCAAGCTGGGAATAAAGAAAAGGAGGCGGAGGGGGTGTCAGAGGGTAGGAAGGAGGGAAGGACAGATGGTCATGCTCCCAGGCTAAGAAGGTTCACTTATTTGGGTCTTGAATGATTAGATTTACAAAGATGTAATGACTTTTGAAGTAAAAGTCACCATTGTCGCTACTTTAAAGCGTACCCTTCATTCAGGGTAATGGATATTAAGGAGGGCACTTGTTGTGATAAGCACTAGGTGTTGTATGTAAGTGATGAATCACTGAATTCTACTCCTGAAACTAATACTGCACTGTATGTTAACTAAAATTTCAATGAAAAAAAAACAACTTCTAAAATGAAAATAAAAAATAAAGTGTACAATTCAGTGGTGTTTAGTGCCTTCACAATGTTGTACAACTATCGGGACTTTTTTTTCCTTCCCAACTCTTTTTTTTTTTTTTTAAGGTTTATTTTTTTAATTTTTTTTTTTAATTTTTTTTTCAACGTTTTTTATTTATTTTTGGGACAGAGAGAGACAGAGCATGAACAGGGAGGGGCAGAGAGAGAGGGAGACACAGAATCGGAAACAGGCTCCAGGCTCCGGGCCATCAGCCCAGAGCCTGACGCGGGGCTCGAACTCACGGACCGCGAGATCATGACCTGGCTGAAGTCGGACGCTTAACCGACTGCGCCACCCAGGCGCCCCTAAAGTTTATTTTTGAGAGAGAGAGCAGGGAAGGGGCAGAGAGAGAGGAAGACACAGAATCCAAAGCAGGCTCCAGGCTCTGAGCTGTCAGCACAGAGCCCGATGGGGGGCTCGAACCCACGAACCCATGAGCTCATGACCTGAGCTGAAGTCGGACGCTTAACCGACTGAGCCACCCAGGCACCCCTAGGACTTTCTAGAATGCTTTGTCACTCCAGAAAGAGACCCCATTCCCTGTTCTTCCCTCTTCCAGCCCCTGGAAACCACCAATGTGCTTTCTGTCTCCATCGGACTGCTTATTCTAGATATCTCATATATGCGTGGAATCATACCGTATCTGGCCTTTTGTGACTGGTTTCTTTTACATACAATATTTTCAAGGTTCATTCATGGTGTAGCATGCATCAGTACTTCTGTTTTACATAAGTTAATTTGTTAGTTTATCTTAACCATTTCTTGGCACGCTGCAAGCCCCGAGCCTTACCCCATCCACGCTCCAGATGCTGCCAGTGCTGTATCTAAAATGCACATTTGATCGTGTCCACACCCCCCGACTCAGAATTCGTGTGTCCTCATTTCCATCAGGGTAACGGTCACGTTCTAGCAGGACCTCGAGGGCCCTCCTTCATGGCACTGGCAACAGTGTCGTCTCTAGGCTCATTCCTGTCCTCTCCCCTCCCCCACTCCCTACCCTGTAATCCAAGGAGGCACCTTATTCGGCCATCACTTGTCACACAGTCAACGCCGCCTTTGAAATGTCATCTCCATCTCCCAACCCTCTTAACCCAACGAACCCCTCCTAATTCTTCAACACCCATCCTGCGTGCCTTCAACCCATCCTTCCTCTTGGCTGTAACTACTTCTCTGCTCCCCCGCGAAGACTGTCTCTTTCACGCACCCGGGACTTTATTTTCATGAGGTGACCCCGTCACCTTTGAACTACTGAGCGCGTTTGAAGGCAGCACGTCATAGGACGGTCTGGGTTTTTTGAACCCGGATTGGAGAGGCTTCGTCTCCTAGAGCACGAGAAGGGAGCCCTTCCTTGCAAGTCCAATAGTTGTTAAAATTTCTCCTTAGCAGTTTCTCAGAGAACACAGCCATCAGCAGCATTGGTCGGTGTATGGGAAATAGCATTTCTGAGATGCTTATGATGGGTTTTTAGGCAGTCTCCCTTGACAGACAGCTATGTTACGGGGGAGTTCTCCCCACTGAGGATTTGTTAATAGAGAGCAAGGCAGCCTTTTCCCAACTGTTGGCAAGGACACTCGGAATAAAAACTTTTGGCCCCCTGTGTGCGTGATAGTCATAATCCTCTAAATTCAAATAATCTGAAGTATGTAGATCTTGCCCTCAGACTGATGATTCTCAGACACAAGAATGTCTTGGACGGTAAAGAGGAACAATGCAGTGAGATTGTACTGGCTCTGGAGAGCCGAGGCTTGGGAAGTAGATGTGCTCATGGAATTCCGTGCTGCCTCATAATTTTCTACTTTAGTAAGATGTCTAGTTTCATTTTTCCCACGTCCGCGTCACCTGTTTTTTTTTTTCTTTTCTAACAGTTTACACCAAATCCACCTACATTCAAACTCGTAGAATCCCAAGTCAGGAAGTGTCATCATTTGGGACAGTCTGACTTGGAAAGGAGGTGAATTCTCCTTCCTTCCACTGTCAGCCAACAGCTGTCATCCTTGCAAACACACACACGGACGTGCTGTCACACTGACATGACCAGCCAGACGCTAGTTCTTGGCATGCGGAGCGCGACTAAGTCTTTTGCCTCTCATTTCTATTACACGACTTCTGCTGCACACATTTTTTTTTTAATTTTTTTTTCAACGTTTTTTAATTTATTTTTGGGACAGAGAGAGACAGAGCATGAACGGGGGAGGGGCAGAGAGAGAGGGAGACACAGAATCGGAAACAGGCTCCAGGCTCCGAGCCATCAGCCCAGAGTCTGATGCGGGGCTCGAACTCACGGATTGCGAGATCGTGACCTGGCTGAAGTCGGACGCTTAACCGACTGCGCCACCCAGGCGCCCCTGCACACATTTTAATGTAAAACTGAAGCCCAGGTCACTTGTCGATTTGCATTCTGGGAACGAATTTGTGTCTGTAAGAGCACACTGTAGCTGTAAAATAGAAATAATCTTTGTGGTTTCTCAAAGGACTCTTTGGCATTAAAAGATAGGTTTTAATGTTTATTTTTGAGAGAGTGAGAGAGCGAGAGCACAGGCAGGGGACGCTCAGAGAGAGAGAGAGAGGATATGAAGCAGTCTCTGTGCTGACAGCAGCGAGCCTGATGCGGGCCTTGAACTCACGAACTGGGAGATCGTGACCTGAGCCAAAGTCTGACACTTAGCCAACTAAGCCACCCAGGCGCCCCTGAAAGGATTTTCTTAATGGATATTTTTTTATGACTTACTATATTGAATTTGGGACATATTAAATTAAATATTGCTTAATTAAAATGAGTATCTAAAGCGACTCACAGAATGGAACACAGCTTATTAGAGAACCACAGTCTTCTACCCAATGTGGCCATACAGAGTGGCATCCATTCCAAATTCTCCCTTGATCATGTAATTGCTATAAATGATTGTTTTATTAGAACCATTCTTTTAAGTGGGCATTTAAAACTTTACATGTCCAGAATAGAACTCTTGACTCTGTCTCTCTCACACACACACACACACACACACACACACACACACACACACACACACTCATAAACTCATGATCTCACTCCCCTTCACACACACACACACACCCCTGTTCTTCCCCGAGGCTTCCCTCTCAGTAGGGGACGCTATCCCCTGCCTGGTGGCTCAGCCACTGTGACCTTCCTACTCCTCAAGCGTGCCCAGCTCAGTCTCACCTTCCCACAGGGGCAGTAGTCATCTCTGTGTCTGAGACATTTACCCCTAGACCCTTGTGTGGCCAACTTCTGATTTTTAAGACTTGATGTAGTGGTTCCTCTTCAAAGAGGGCTTCCCGGTCACTCTTGATCATATCACCCTTTTACTTTTTTTTTTTTTTAATGTTTATTTATTTTTAAGAGAGAGAGAGCACGAATGAGGGAGGGGCAGACAGACAAAGGGAGACACAGAATCCGAAGCAGGCTCCAGGCTCTGGTCTGTCAACAGAGAGCCCAACGTGGGGCCCGAACCCATGAACCGTGAGATCATGACCTGAGCCGAAGACGGACGCTTACCTAAATGAACCACCCAGGCGCCCCGTCACCTTTTTACTTTTATATTGTTCTCAGCACTCTTACATACTGTCTTGTTTATTACTTGTTTGTTATTTTCCCACCTAGACGGTAAGCAACACAAAAACAGAACCTTGCTTGTTCCACTCAGAACAACGGTACCTGCCTGGTGTGTACTTGGCCCTCAGTAGACACTTGAAGGAAGGAAGGAGGGAGGGATGGAAACTGGCATTAGATTTTTCTTCGGAGGAGTTGGAGGGGCACAGGTAGTATACAGAATGGAAACCTTCCTAAAAGTTGAATTCATTTCTCATGAAATTAAGGTTTTTCTATGATGTGTAAAGAATACCCTTTAATAATACTTTGGATTTGCATTATCTGGACTCTCAGCATTTTTTAATGTGTTCGAGGCTTCAGTTCGAGCGCTCTCCGAAAGGCTAACTTTAATAACATCAGACCTGCCATTTCTACAGGGCTTAGAATAGATTCTAAAATGCCAGAGAAAATTAAATGCAAAAAAGCTCCAGTTAATTAATGTTTCAGAATAAATTAATGTTTTAGGTCTGACTGTAACTGACAAGATTGGTGAATTTCAAAGTTAAAACTGCCACCTTTATCCCGTGTCTGCATTTTGTGCGGTACTTAGTCGTTCCTGTTATTTATCTCCTTGGGGAATAAAGGGAGGTGTATACTTATTGAATTTTAAGTTAAAATAAAAAACACAATCGTACTCGTTATTCTTAGGAGAAAGGGTTTTAGCATTCCTCGTAACTCTCTTTAGTTGTGCGATTATTCCTGAATGTGCAAAGTTGGGAGCAGATCCTAAATATGTTTGTTGCTGTGGTGCTGTAACATCCTGAGAGGAGGCTCACATTTATGTGCGTGGTTTGTGCTCCAGGGGCTGGCTTGGCTTCCTACATATTTCTCAGTAAATTAATTATGGAATGCTGGTGTGTGCGTTGGCCACGGAGAAGGAGGCGCATTTTCATCTTGTCTGATTTCTTTCTTGTTTATCCTTGGCTCTTAGACCATAGGAAAAAATTGGCAAAAACCGGGGACGTTTTTTTCTGATTTTTTTTTCTGCTTCCTCATATTCTCTTCTTCATTTTCTGAGCCTCTCTCTCTCTCCCTGTTTGCAAGATTAATTTGTCTGTCTCATAAGAATATTGTGAGGTAATGAGATGATTGTGTGTGTGTGTGTGTGTGTGTGTGTGTGTCCAATATAGTTCCTGATCCCAAATTATTTTTTTAAAATATTGGAATGTTCGGGGAGCCTGTGTGGCGCCCTCAGCTGAAAGTCCAACTTCAGCTCAGGTCATGATCTCACGGTTCGTGGGTTCGAGCCCCACGTCGGGCTCTGTGCTGACAGCTCAGAGCCTGGAGCCTGCTTCAGATTCTGTGTCTCCCTTGCTCTCTGCCCCTCCCCTGCTCACGCTCTGTCTTTCTCTGTCTCTCAAAAATAAATAAACATAAAAATTTTTTTTTTAATATTGGAATGTTCTTGGAGGATTTCTACACTAAGGAGGGTTAGATGCAGCTCTAAGGTCTCTTTAACCCTTAAGACTCTACAGTCTTACATCTCTATACTGTACAGTCATGAATCTTTTAAAATTGAATATACAGACCGCCTCCCAATTGACCACCATGTATTACTTTTGTTAACACAAACATTTCACTATGAAAGTGTAATCAGTGTGCTAAGCAGTAGGGTTTTAGATATGAAAGAAGATTTATATTTTACTTTGTTTCACAAAAGGACTTGAGGCAGAGGTAAATGTTCATCATGAACATTTGCTGTTCTTGTGTCAGACTTTAAGTGTTCCAAGTACAGACGGTTAGGCTGGATGTAAACTGACCTGTAGAATGCTCAACAAGTCTTTTGTTTTAAATAACATATATTTTGTAACTTCCTACTTTTTTAATGTTTATTTTATTTTTTTTTAAATATGAAATTTATTGTCAAATTGGTTTCCATACAACACCCAGTGCTCATCCCAACAGGTGCCCTCCTCAATGCCCATCACCCACTTTCCCCTCCCTCCCACCCCCCATCCACCCTCAGTTTATTCTCAGTGTTTAAGAGTCTCTTGTGATTTGCCTCCTTCCCTCTCTGTGTCTTTTTTTTCCCCCTTCCCCTCCCCCATGGTCTTCTGTTAAGTTTCTCAGGATCCACATAAGACTGAAAACATATGGTATCTGTCTTTCTCTGTAGGACTTATTTCACGTAGCAGAACACTCTCCAGTTCTGTCCACGTTGCTACAAAGGGCCATATTTCATTCTTTCTCATTGCCAAGTAGTATTCCATTGTGCATATAAACCACAATTTCTTTATCCATTCATCAGTTGATGGACATTTAGGCTCTTTCCATAATTTGGCTATTGTTGAGAGTGCTGCTATAAACATTGGGGTACAGGTGCCCCTATGCATCAGTACTCCTGTATCCCTTGGATAAATTCCAAGCAGTGCTATTGCTGGGTCATAGGGTAGGTCTATTTTTAATTTTTTGAGGAACCTCCACACTGTTTTCCAGAGGGGCTGCACCAGTTTGCATTCCCACCAACAGTGCAAGAGGGTTCCCGTTTCTCCACATCCTCTCCAGCATCTATAGTCTCCTGATTTGTTCATTTTGGCCATTCTGACTGGCGTGAGGTGGTATCTCAGTGTGGTTTTGATTTGTATTTCCCTGATGAGGAGCAACATTGAGCATCTTTTCACGTGCCTGTTGGCCATCTGGATGTCTTCTTTAGAGAAGTGTCTATTCATGTTTTCTGCCCATGTCTTCACTGGATTATTTGTTTTTCGGGTATGGGGTTTGCTGAGTTCTTTAACTTCCTACTTTTTAAAATAAAATCCAGTGGCAGGACAAGCTTCAGGTAATCTGGAATTCTGTGTGGTTGGACTAAGGCTTTCAGTTATTCAAGAACTTACTGGACTTATGAGGTGTGCACATGTTTCTTTTTTGGGAATTTTAGTTGATATTTGCAGGTAATGCTTGGGAACAAGAATTTCAAACAGAGTTTCACAAGAAATAACAATATTATAAAAAGCAGATGTTAAACAGTTTTGTTTAAAAAAGGAGAGATTATCTACATTATTTATAAATGTTTGAAAGAAAATAACAAATTCAATAGTACAGTTTTTATCTTTTCCTCTTTTCCTTCCTTTGAGTCCAGTTATGCAAATAAAATTATATGAATCATTTGCTTAACAAGTTCAAATCTGCATAGATTCCTAGTGTTGGAACTATAAATCCCTGAAAAATGAGTGTTTATCTGTGAGTTACGTTAATTAATTCAAGCACATCTTGTTATCTGCTAGGCATTGTGGAGACAGCGTTCTTCCTCACATTGGGTCTGTTGATCTGATGTTTAAAAGAACAGCTGCAAAGCTCCTTGGTTGAGCCTGTTTGGGGCCAGCGAAATGAAACATGGACACTGACAATATTAGAATAAGTCCGTGGAAAGAAAATCCATGACACATAAACTCGGGGGTTGGGAATGATTATGGTCTTGAATTATCTATGTGGACGGTCCCACTGCATGGAAAATTCCCATTCTCCCCACTCTGTGTGTGATGCTGACCTCGTGGATCATTGCTAGTTGGATTTTTTTCCCTCCGTTGCTTAATACAATTTGTAAGACTTAGCTGAGCTTCAGGACTTTTTCCACTGGAAGAAAAGAGTCTTTTTGTTCCCCCCACTTAAGAGTGTAACATTGTGACGTCGGAAGTTAAAATTCCCCAATCTCTCTGTTCCTAATCAAGCACTGTCAACGTGCATGTGACTTCAGGAGACGAGAGGAAGGAAGGGGCAGAAGTTGTGGGGAGGGATATTGTCAGAAGACATTGGTGACAATTTCGCTCTCCACAAATGGAGTGAACCAGCTGGCAAAAAAGTTGCGTGTTGCTGGAGGCGTCCTGGAGATTTGAGGGTTCATTCAGAAGACTTGAATGGAGGTCACCTCTCCGTCCCAACTAACTCTGTACACTTAACGATCCTCGGTAGAAGAATCTAGAAAGAGGGCTCGTTTTGACCGAGTGTGGTGACCTGGGCTCGGTTTCTTGATGAAATTAAGGTAAAAAGAATAGACACAGACAAATAAAAAATGGAAAATTCCTTCCCTTTCTTTCAGATGAAGAAACTGAGACTCCGAGAAGGGAAGTGACCTGTCCAAAGCCACACAACCACTTACTGAATTTGGGAATGAGACTCTGATCTCCTTCTCCACTTTTATCTCAGTCTCCCCTTCTTTTCCTGAGTCATTTTCAGAACATTTTGTACGAATCCTAAAACGAGGTCGAGGTCCAAATGTGTTGAAGCCCTTGCGATGCTGCACAGGTCGGTCATTGAAGACCGCTTGAGAGTTCAATTAAAATTGGCTTCCTTCGTCCTGCCCGGAGAGCTGAAAAATAAAAGTCATGGATTCCTTCTCATTAAGCGGATCCCTTAGATATTTTCTTGAAATTCCTCAGCTTCTGTATCTTATTGTAGAGTTCACTTGCAAGAAAGCATAATATTTGTTGTATCTGAGACCATCTAGTCTGGCTGCTTTGTCTTACAGTCATAATTGTGTTTTAGACAGGGGGTATGCAAGGTCTGCACGTCCCCCAGTGAACCTCTCAGCAGACTGATTTTCTTTGTATACCCTACTGAGGATTTGCTCAGCTGTGTGCTCTTGTCCCACAGGTCTAAATTCTTCCCAGAGTCACTTGGGCCGCTGAACGGTGCACATAGGCGAGTGGAAAGGAAGCTATTTGTGCCTGTTGGCTCCTGCTGTACCTAGAGAGAGTTTGTTCTGTTATGGGAGTTGCTAGGCCGTTCTCTGTCTTCCATATAGCTATGTATATTCTTTCCAGATGCTTCTCTGTATTCCTGACTATACTGCCCGTCTGTCTCCAGGAACACAGCCTCACCCCCGACAGGCCACTCCCCAGAGTGCCAGAACAGAGTTAGACATCTCTAGGTGTCTAATAAAGGAGGATGGGAGCCACGGGCCTGCATTGTGAGGCAGTTTTTCTCCCCCTGTTGGGCAGGCTCTAGAATAACTTGTCGACCACATGGAAGCCAGAAGGCCCTCCAGAAACGATCCTGCTGTCTGTAAACTACAGAGCCTTTATCGAGGTGTCTTCTGAGTCCACAGCTGCCTGTGGGGGGGGGCGGGGGGGAGGGGAGGGGAGGCATTAATTTACCACTTATATTTGCATCCTGGTTGTTCCCCAAAAATGAACCAGGACTATGATACCAGATAGGAGTGAGTAAGAAGGAGAACTTTCTGTTACTGCTATTCTTGAATACTATGAATGTCCCTGTTAACAGCATGACCCACAAGAGGATGTTTCACTTCGGAAGGTTAGATAGGTTTCCGTTTGTTACCATGTCCGTGGCCTGCTCATAAATATTTATCAAGTGGACTCCAATCTGGAGTTCATTCCGGGCTGGGCTGCTCTCCCAGCGGACTTTAGTCCATAATAGAATCGTAATTGTTGGCAGAGAGCAACATGATCACATAACTGGTTTGGGGAAGGTTTGTTTTACTTTTATTCCCCCCCCCCCCCCCCCCCCCCCCAGTTTTTACACACAAATGCACGGAGACAAAGAAATGGTGGAAATTCCCTGAGTGGAGTTGCAGGGGTCCTTAGCGATCATCTCACATACGTGCACTTACAAGGAGGCTGGAGGGATCCGGTCTGACTCTGTGAGCTGCATGGTTAGACGAAAAGATGATCTGCTTGCTGACTTGTTAGAAATACACCTCCATCTGGTTAGAGATGCTTGGTGTGGCAACCACATTTAATTTTCCCTTTTTTCTTTATTTTCATGTGTTTACTCTTTTTTTTTAATTTTTTTTCAACGTTTTTATTTATTTTTGGGACAGAGAGAGGCAGAGCATGAACGGGGGAGGGGCAGAGAGAGAGGGAGACACAGAATCGGAAACAGGCTCCAGGCTCTGAGCCGTCAGCCCAGAGCCCGACGCGGGGCTCGAACTCACGGACCGCGAGATCGTGACCTGGCTGAAGTCGGACGCTTAACCGACTGCGCCACCCAGGCGCCCCTCATGTGTTTACTCTTGCGCATGCCTGTGGTCGGTTCTCAGAGTTTCAGCTGCCGTTACTTTAGAAACTGATACCGAGAATTTCTCGGGACAACACTTGAATGCTTCGGTGGGGGATGAAACCCAGAAGGAGCCGTAGCATCAGGTTATATATTTTTTGACTTACCTGTTGTCGTTCTGTGTACTCTCTAATGAGCACGTGCTAACAATTTCTAAGCAGCAGGTCATAATTTCTGTCTGTACTTTACCTTCCAGTTTATTCTTCCTGTTCCCTCCTTCCCAAAGAGGAAACAAGAAACAAAATCAACAATTAGGGAGAGGAACTCTAGGCCTTAATGGAGTGGCTCATTTGCTTTTAAGAGTTTAATGTCTCAGGAAATGCTAAGAAAGTTAGTTTTGATGATGCCCTTTTTAATCTCTTAAATTTCTTTTATTTTTCTAATTTTTTACTTTGCTTGAGAGTAATGCCACCCTGATCTTTTTCGACTGCTTAACAGATAAATTGGGTCGACATGTCTATAATATGGCAATTTGAGGACAGTAATTGTTCAGCCCTCATGTTCTCTGCTTCTTGTTGCAAGTTTCCCTGTCTCACCCGCCGTGATGATATTTCATTAAGACCCAGGCTAGTGAAGAAAAAAAAAAAAATCATTCTTTCTTCTTAGGAAGCCATCACATGTTTACCTTTTATTCGGTAACAAATTTCTTTCTGAGTGAGTAGGGGAAGGATGATTTCTCTTTTGATATTTCATACAGTTCCGTGTTTCCCTTAAGGGGGGCGATGGTGTCATTTGTGGATTGTTCTAGAAAGATCCTGGTATTTGAATTCAGAAGACCTGGGTCCAACTTGACCACACACCTGGGTGTGTGAGCATTGGCCGATCAGTTTCAAGGTTTGGCCCCTGTTGTTTTCCTCTGTGAATGAAGGGAAAGAAGTTTGTGTCTTTTGTAAATCCTTTTTGGAATGGGGCAGGGTTAAGTATAATGAGAATATCTTCCCTACAAGGATGTCGTGAATATTACATGCTACATTACATAAATCACATATCGCTGTATATGTTAGTTACCTTCCTTCAAATTCAGTTTTCAGGGGTAACTGACCACCCTCGAAGACTGCCTACTAATATTCACAGTGACAAGCAGTGAGATATACTTATTTGGTCACGAAAGAAACTGAAAGTATTTCTTTGGGCTTCAGAACATTCCTCCCCCTGCTGTTTGTTTTAAAGGCAATGGGACACCGTGTGTAAAGGTCTTGGCTAAAGAGAGCAAAATCCCCCCCTGAACCCAGAGAACTCATCAGCATTGCTCTGGGGGGTGGACTTGGCTTTAGACGCTTTCAGTGCAAACAGAATTACAGTTTCTCAGTTCATTGAATCAGTCACTTCACCAAGATCTATATCAACTTTGTCTGCGTGTGTGGTTTGTGTTTTGCCTTGAAGCCGTGGAGCACAAACCAATTTGAAATTTATCTTGTCATGTTTTATTTCAGACAGTCAAGTGAAAGAGAATCCTTTTATAGTGGGAGAGATATTGGTATTCTTATGCGTCAGGACGAGCTGATTTAAAATGAATTAAAGTCCCTGTAGAGTGCCATCATTATGAATTTAGAAATCAGGGCTATTTCAAAATCAGGGAGGAAAGAGGTAAATCATTGCAGTATGGCATTGGAAAGAATTCATTCCGTCAAGCCCTCGGGACAGCATTAACCATGTAGCTGGTGTATTCTTGACTTTGTTGGCTGGGTTGCGGGGGGGGGGGGGGGGCTGTTCTGTGGTCACATGACAGTAATTCCCCTAATCTCAGTGTTCCAAGCCCTCGCTGCTCATTAGTAGAACATCCTCCCTTTTTGAGGGCTTCTGCCCCCTGCCAGGTAACTTTGCGAGTGTCTGGCAAGGCTTCTGTGTGCAGCCCAGTGTCCCCCAGGCCAAGTTCTGGGTCCCTGGCGTCTCATAAATAATCAGAACCACCGGCTGCCCCTCCTCTGCCCCAGCATCTGCTGCCGTCACCAGCCCTCTTCCCACCATCCCCTGCCACTTTGCCAGTCTCAAGTTTATATTCCACACCACACAGCAGGCTCCACATCCAGAGTCTTCAACTCTTGGGAAATGTTTTCACTTCTGTGAACTTTTGATCCCATAGCAGAAGTGCAGTCAACGTCTGAGCAGTCTCCTGATTTTCACTTCTAGTCACCTTTTTATCAGCTAAGTGGCGAGTACTTTCCTATGTTGTGGGGGTAAAGATGGAAAAGGAGAGCTAGAAGCGTATCATCTAGTGTGCTTAAGTGACTGTAACATAACCCACACTTAGGTAGGTCCTGGGCTACATTCAGCGTGAAAGGTGTTGCAGTGACATCTTTAGAAAATAACGATGGAGGGGCGTCTGGGTGGCTCAGTCGGTTAATCATCCGACTTCGGCTCAGGTCATGATCTCACGGTTTGTGGGTTCGAGCCCCGCGTCGGGCTCTGTGCTGACCGCTCAGAGACTGGAGCCTGCTTTGGATTCTGTGTCTCCCTCTCTCTCTCTCTCTCTGTCTCTCTGTCTGCCCCTCCCCCGTTCATGCTCTGTCTCTGTCTCAAAAATAAATAAACATTAAGAATTTTTTAAAAAAGAAAAGAAAGATGGATGAGTCGAGGACCAGAAGAAATGCTGAGCCCACACCTGGTCTTAGGATGCTTAGACCAGTGGGGAGCTGACGAGAGGTGCCAGGCATGGCATAGAGACGTAGTAAGAACGTATGTTTGGGTTGCAGATAATCCAAGAATGGGTCCTTGGTGATCACGCCGCCTTCTAACCTGCTCATGACACTAGCCAGGTCATGGAGTCTCGCTATGCTCAGAATTATCCAAACTCCAGTATTTAAAGCTTCAGTCTCCTTGTGTTGGCTCTGAGACCTCGCCTGCAATGCATGAAGCACAGAGGCAGTTCTGTTGCTTCGAGGGCAGCTTTACCTCATTTTCTAAACATATCAGACAGATTCTCGTTAAAGTGCAGGTCGGGTTTCACTTATCACAAACACAAGAGGAAACCCGATCGGTGAATGAGGTAGTGGGCCAGGCTCTCTCAAGCTGTCGTCCACACTAGCAAAGTAAGATGTGCTGTTTACAAACACACCAAAGCAGAGAATGCTTTGAGCAGAGCACAGCCGGGCTTCATTTCTTCTTTCTCTTTCATCGGGTCCCAAACTTATACGATGTATTTATTTTCTGTGGTTCTTACGAAGAATGCCCAGTAACCTTCTTTTTAAATTTTTCAAATGGCCCATCTGTGTATCTAGTTCTCGTCTAGTTCTCTCCAGGAGTACGTGTTTTCTTTCTTCGGTTTCTATCCAAAATGTGGCGACTCTTTATGGATCCTTACAGAGAACTCAGTGCCCGTGTGCAGGTTGAAGAAGAGGGAAAGGAGAAGGTGAGTGAGTGTGTAAGCACACGGAGGGGCCCATGCTGTGAATAGTGTATTTCACAGGTTTTATTTTTACAAATCCAGGATGAACTTTTAATTTTGTTTTTCTTTTTTTTTTTTTTTTTCAACGTTTATTTATTTTTGGGACAGAGAGAGACAGAGCATGAACGGGGGAGGGGCAGAGAGAGAGGGAGACACAGAATTGGAAACAGGCTCCAGGCTCCGAGCCATCAGCCCAGAGCCCGACGCGGGGCTCGAACTCACGGACCGCGAGATCGTGACCTGGCTGAAGTCGGACGCTTAACCGACTGCGCCACCCAGGTGCCCCCAGGATGAACTTTTACATGGGCCGTACCCAGCGCGTACTCGTAGATATGTTGCACAGATTAGAGAACCAGCCCCTGGTCTTCACTTCCGGGCATGGGAGGCACTCCCGAGCGTTCTTGGAGAAGCGGAGCCTCCCACGTGTGGGAAGAGCATTCGCATTCTCCTACTGCAAGTCCCCCCGTGTGACAAAGCCGAGATGCCTGCCTCTCCCCAGAGGATCTTTGTCAGGGAAAAGAAGCCCAGTCTCTAAGTGGAAAAAGTCCTGCCTACACACACATACACGTACAAGTGGCAGACTCTACAGTCAGCGCTTGTGACGATAATGAGGTCTCACGGGGTCACTATTTGCCCTGCTTTCTGCTTCCCATCCTGAGAAGCTGTCGGGGGCTGAGGGGTGCGGTAGCTGGAGGGGGGTGTCTTCCCACAAAATGCCTTCTTATTGTTCTGCCCATCACCCACTCACCATCCATCTTCCCTCTCTCTGTGTTTTTTTTTAAGTTTATTTATTTATTTTGAGAGAGAGAGAGAGACTGCGTTTGTGTGTGTGTGTGTGTGTGTGTGTGTGTGCGCGCGCGCGGCGCGCGCGTGCGCGTGCATGCAAATGGGGAAGGGGCAGGGAGAGAGATTGAGAGAGAGAGAGAATCCCAAGTGCTCGATGAAGGTTCATATCCTCATCATGGGAACAGTTTACGTCAGACTTGACAATCGTCGTAGTAAATGTTTACGAAATACCATTGGTCAGGACCAAAACAGAAATCAAAACTTTTCTTCTCTTCTCCCCCTACACCAAAAGAGAGGGAGACATTATTTAAAGTTTAAGTTTTAAACCAACACAGAGATCAATGAAAACTATTTTGAAGTCAAGATGGTGACTGACGACCTGTACTTTGCATTGTAAATAGCAGAAAGGTTCGTAGTAACTCATGCCCTTTTTTTTAGCACTGGAAGTCTCCAACTGACAAATAGATAACGTGAAATTTACAAGACCTTCCTCGCTTCCTTCCAAAAAAGAAGGGAAGCCAAAACTGGGATGTATTAACAGCCCTGACTTAGGCAGCGGTCGTCTGTAACAAACCCACTCACCTTGGAGTTCTACCTGCACGAGACATTGTTGCTTTTCTGAGGAAGGCACCGCTCTGTCTTGGGTGGTGTGGTAAAACCCCACAACTGTGAGAGCCAGACTGAAATTTTCCAAGTCTCTCCTTTTGGCAGTGAACCTAGCTGCAGAAACATCTTAGTTGTACGTGACATTTAAAACTGTTTATCTCTCACTCCTGTCCACATTGATTTGTTTGTACTCCATGCCTGCCTTACACAAGCCTGTAAAATTTCGGCCACACGACGCTCGGGGCTGAGGCTGCCTTCTATATATGTATATTTAAACTGAACACTCCTCTTCAATTCTTTTAAAAACATTCTCTACCCTGTGCCAACCGCTCGGAGGGCTCTTTGCCTTCTTGGTTTGCTGAGATTTAAATCTAGAGATGCAAAACCCACAGCGTCCTTGTCCGTGTTCTCTGCATCTCATGCTTTTGCATCCTGTTGTAAGGCAGTCAGGCTGCATGATTGTCTTGCTGTCTTGTCTGTTCGATCTTGAAAGTAAAAGTGCTTTCAATGGGAAATAACCTGAGGTCAGTGCTTCCACCAGGGAGGGCTCTGTCCCACCGCCTTTGTGGGACTTTCAAGGAATATGTGCTTTACTTAGAATCAGTCTTCCAGCTCACCCTTGTGATCTTCCCTCCACTTCGAAACGAACACCAGTCGGTGCTTAGGTAAACATACAATTCGCCGCCTTGGCAGCAAACTTGGTTCTGATTACTTCAAGTGAAACTAACAAGTGACATCACTTTGTTTCCTTTTTGCTTTTTTACAATTAGGTTGGAAAATGTTGGGAAAAAATCTGAACACAGGTTGAAAACTAACTATGTCTCAGTTGCCTCACATTTTTAAAAAACGGTCCTCGTTTCATACAGTGACTTATTTCCATGGAATTTCATAGATTTCCCCACTGTAGTCTCCCACTCTCTGCCTAGGTGTTTCCATGCTCTGCAGCCCTTTTTATCCACCAGGCGCCTGCTTAGGGTACTGAAAGTCAGCAGCTGCCTTTGTAGTAACTTCCCAGATGAGCCCAGTGTGCTCTGTTGCACGTACGTGATAGGTGATTATTTAAGAGGGGATTTTTAGAGGACTTGTCTTTTCATCTGTTAGCAATTCCTAACAACAAAGAGAAGCGTCGTGAATCGGACACTCAGTCTCGATCGCACTGCCTCATCATCACCCTTTGGCCTTCGTTCTTAGAATATTTCATAAGTTTCTGCCAAAGTTTTCTGAATAAGACATGGCCATGTTATTTAACAGTCCAGCATAAAAATGAATGGTTGGTTTTAGAGGAGGTAACTTTGACTTGGCAGGACTAACCTCGCAAGCGAGAGAGTCTTATGCTGGGAAAGGGTTTTCCTCCCTGGGGCCATCCTCTACAAGGATTCAGCAAAGTCCCTTGAATTACTCCAACCCCTACAAGTGAAAAAACGCAAGGAGGGTATTTCAGGAACATGGATATTAACAGATGATGTTTGCATGATTCTGCTTTGAGTTAGGTATATTGTTTTAAATACTTTGCAAAATAATTTTTTCTCTTAATATGTAGAAATAAAGGGGCACCTGGGTGGCTCAGTTGGTTAAGCATCCGACTTTGGCTCAGTCATGATCTCACGGTTCTTGAGTTCGAGCCCTGAGTCGGGCTCTGTGCTGACAGCTCGGAGCCTGGAGCCTGCTTCAGATTTTGTCTCTCTCTCTCTCTCTCTCTCTCTCTCTCTCTGCTCCTCCCCTGCTCATGCTCACGTACTCCCTCTCTCTCAAAAAGAAAATAAACATTAAATTAAAAAAAAAAATAAAGAAGCTTGGGGCACCCGGGTGGCTCAGTCAGTTAAGCGTCCGACTTCGGCTCAGGTCATGATCTCAGAGTTCATGGGTTCGAGCCCCGCGTCGGGCTCTGTGCTGACAGCTCAGAGCCTGGAGCCTGTTTCAGATTCTGTGACTCCCTCTCTGCCCCTCCCCTGCTCACGTTCTGTCTCTGTCTCAAAAATAAATAAACATTAAAAATAAATTAAAAAAAAAAAAAAAGAAGCTTGACGGCCGCCTGGCTGGCTCAGTCAAAAGGGCACATTGACTCTTCATCTCAGAGTTGCAAGTTTGAGCCCTGTGTTGGATGTAGAGGTTATTTAATAAATAAGCTTAATTTTTTTTTCAATTGAGCAACTCGTGGGTGTCTGTGTACCCAGAAAACTGTCGGAAGTGAAAGCTCTTGTTTTAGATGAAAATTTTCCATTTTATTTTCAAGCAGTACAGTTTTCACTGTTTGTTATCCGTCTCTTCCCAACTGGAATGAAAGGTCCATGATGGCATGGGTTTTTGTCTGTATTTTTAGTTCGCTTCTGCTTCCCCGTCACCCTGAGCGATGGCTGGCATTTAATAGACACTCTACATGTTTGTTGTATGAATGAGTGCTTGCCTAGCATTATTCACCACCGCTTGATGGAGTCGTTGAGGCAAAGGAGCCGTTTTCCAATTGAGATGGCAAATCCTGTCATTATTTGTGATAATGACATGCACTGATACTATTACTCTAATATCAAATACTGTATGGACCTTAAGAATACAGCCATAATGTGATTTGTACCATTTTGGAAAGTAGCAATAACACGGTTAAAGTAGATCCCCAGATAATACTCGAGTGAACTCTTTGGTCCTCAGATTTTTCAAAATCCTTCCACTTAAACTATAATAGTTCTAAGGAACAATCATTTGAGCCTACCCTAGCCTTTTTTTTTTTTTTTCGAGAAGGCAACAAGCAATAAAATACCCGAAGGTTAGGGAAAAAAAGGGATGATGATGATTGGGGTAATTTAGATTTGGCTGAATAATGTAACTTTGCAGAGACACATTTGATACTAGGTTGTTGGTTCATATCGAACTTGGGCCTGTTTTGATGAAGGTCATTTCCAGGGCCTTTGCAGTTCCAGAGACCAGATTTTCCAATAAACCGGCAGATACGGAGGGTAGACAAAATTCCACTGTAATGTCTTTGCGATCGTCTGGATTTTATAATGCAATATGCTCAGAAATAGGCTCCCCCCCCACTACTCAAAGATTAATTTGCAAGCTCTATTGTGCTTGTGCAATCAAGGGCTGACGCCCCTTTCTTTCAGCTTCACACCCCATACTGTAGGGAAAGAAAACGGGCATTGGGACTGAATCCCAGCCTCCCGCTACTTACATGGCCATTACCTTGGATGAGTCTTTTGCATTGATGCCCTCTACTTAAGTCCTTCACCGTAAGAAGAAAACACAGTATCTGCTTTGCAGAGTAGTTACGAGGATTAACTGAGATAATGTAAGTACAGAGCCTGTTGTAGAGTAGGTCCTTGAAGACATCCTTGCTGCCTGCCTTCCCCTTTACAGCGTATGGTTTATGTTGCCCTGGATTGAAGTTCTGAGGGAAAAATGTTCTCCCCACCCCCTCCACCTCCACTACCAGTTCTCTGTTCTTTTTTTGTTTTTAGATTCATTGATTTAACCAATCTCCACACCTAACGTAGGGCTCAAACTCACAACCCCGAGATCAAGAGCTGTATGCCCTACCGACCGAGCCAGCCAGGCATCCTGCCATTTTCCTGTTCTTCAGGAGCCCTGGCATGGAGTCAAAGGCAGCGTTTCCTACACTTTTGCATTTCACGGGCCAGTAAAATTTTTATCAAAAAAACTTTATCCACATAGTCATGCTAACTTTCCTTGTGTCAGTAAAAGACTTTAAAAAAATGATACCATCTGCTGTCACATATCATTTCACAAAAGATAGGATATTTTTATAACCAAACCAGAGTATGACCTGCAAATAAAGAACTGTCCTTGACGTGTCTTGGCTCTTACTGGAGATCAGAAACAGGATGGGGACGGGCATTTAGGAACCACTTTTTTCTGGCATCCCACACAAAGAAAGAGGATTTTCTTCTTTCCCACGGAAGCAATACTACTCTCTAAGTGTGCCTTTTGTGGAACGGCCACGGAGACTGGCTTGAGGATGGGGTCCGTAGTCCTGTCCATCCATCCAGGGACAGGAGACAGTCCCCACCACACACACACACACACACACACACACACACACACACACACACACACGAGCCCACTCAGCTGTTACTACTTAGGGGCCTGAGTCTGTGCTGAGCCCGGGGCTTGGAGACTTTCACCAGCCCTAAATGCTCATAAATTAAAGAGTCTGTTTTGAAACATGGGTAATGGAAAAAGACACACTGGCAAATATGGGGGAAGGTGTGAAACCCATCTGGGGCAGCAAATCAAATCAGTTTCTAACCTGATGCAGTGGAAAACCGAGGTAAAGGGTGGATAGTAAGTCTTGTGGCTTCAGCCACTCTGTAGACATCTCTTTCTAACCAGTCGGCATTAAGGAGCCACTGGTCCCCCTTTCCAATGTCGGTCATTCGGGAAAAAATACTTTATTTGGTTCTGTTCAGTTGAGGGAACATTTGGTAAGTGACTATTAGGTATAGCGTTCTATGTTAAGGGCGGGATGCTGGGTCTTTCAAAGCTGGCCCATCGCCTTGAGAATTATTCTTTCGACAGACGCACAAATGGTAAAGGCCACTTGTGTTTGTTTAGGCTTGGGGGAAAAAAAAGCATTTGCATGGTGCTGGCCATCGTAACACTAATGATATTGGCGCTGTGGGTCCGGTTCCCCTACAATGAGATACGTTTTTCAACCTGCATCTCGTGCACGTGTTGGAGGCATTGCAGTCTCTTGAAGGGACCCGGGGCTCCAGCGGAGAAGGAGCCCACAGGGGGGCTCCAAATCAGGACTCTTGTTGGGCCACAAGTGCCACAGACTGTCAGTTTGGTGCCCTGCAGGTGAGAAGTTTTTGTGTCGGTGCCACATTCCCCTTCTCCTATTTTCGTATCCCTCTCTGGGCAAAGATACTCTCTTGGCCCTGGTCCGGGACAGAGTCAGAAAACCAGGCTGCCTCTAAGGCTTAGAGCAGGTGGTTGAGGCTAGCTCCGGGCTCCAGAGAAGAATGTTTGTTGTACTGACTTCGTCCTCCCTCGGAGCCCTCTTCCTTAGCTTCCTCTTTAGAAGTATCTTGTTGCTACTGGCAACCGGATGAGATTGTAAGCTTGGGACCAGACCCAACAAAGCCTCCTGACTGGCTGTCATCTAGACCTTAAGCTAGAGGGTAGAAGAAATCCTCATGACCAGGACGGCAGTAAGTTCTGCTTTGTCCTGGCCCGACCCGCTGTACCCATTTGGCCTGGTGTGATTATTAATCGTGTCCCCTTTCGCTCTGAGAGGGTGTCCCGGTGGTCTGGACAACAAAGGATCTGATCACTGTACTTGTGAGTCACTGACATATAACCACCCTGCCTTCCTCGTGGGAAGTCTGGTGCCAAAGCTCGGAAGAGTCACCGTGTGCGTTTGGCTACAGTAACCCCCGCCCCACCCTGCCTCTCATGAACCTGTAGCCGCTGTGGAAGGCTGGTCTAGAATTGAGGGTTTCAGCAACTTGGCCGGAAAACTTTCCATTTCACACAAGTCCAACATCTGGTGGTGTGAGGGCCATCCAAGACTAAATATACCACCAAACCAGAAATGATGGTCTAGGAGCTGAGGGTATGGTTTCAAAGTAGAATCCTAAACCCCAGATTGGGCTCTCGACCAATCTGCTCTAACAGACAGCATCCCCCAGCTTGCCAGAGCTTGCGTATTTTCAGATGACCTGTTTTTCTTTCTGAATCATTAAATGGTACAGTAGAATGAGTCGGAGTGTGGACATGCACTCAGATTAGAGCTTGAATATCCTTTTGGGTTTTGGGTTTTGTTTGTAATGTTTACGGATTCATTTTTGAGCGAGCGAGAGACGCTCTTACTCACCTCTCTGCTCCAGGAGGGCGGGAACACCGTCTGTCTGGTTCCCTTCACCATTACCTCCGGCATCCAGCCCCCTTCCGGACTTATTAACAGACACCCCGAAATTCTTATGAGTGTTTTCTGAGTGAATGAGTAGTTGAAGGCGGGCTAATCATTAAATTCTCTCCCCCAGGGGTTAAGTTAGGTCGATCAAGTGGTTCCAAACTTGAAAGTCATACGTGTAATAGGGTTGTGTCTACCCAACAAATTTTATTCTTGCCAACGTGGTGCACGTGATCTCTTGCATCGAGTATTATTTAGATACCAGGAATCCGGACCTTCGGAATTCACTTCTCATTCTTCAGGTAACTTCTTGCTGTCCACTCGAAGCTCCAAGTTTCCCTCATGAATAAAAACCAAATTTAAGAAGTGCTTTGAGGGGCGCCTGGGTGGCTCAGTCGGTTAAGCGTCCGACTTCGGCTCAGGTCATGATCTCACGGTTCGTGGGTTCGAGCCCCGTGTCGGGCTCTGTGCTGACAGCTCAGAACCTGGAGCCTGCTTCAGATTTTGTGTCTCCCTCTCTCTCTGCCCCTCCCCCACTTGCACTCTGTCTCTGTCTCAAAAATAAACAAACATTAAAAAAAAATTTTTTTTTGAAATAAATAAAAAGTGCTTTGAAATTATGGCATTTTCAGAAATAGCTTTTGCAGGAGCTCGGTTGTGTCGGTGATAGCCAAGGCGTGGCAATGGGAATGATTTCAGTGAAACTATCATTCTGTATATTGGGAGGAGGAGGAGAAACTAGTAGACTTACTAGCAATGCCAAGTTATCTGTGAAATCGTAGTGCTTCATGGTCGGACTCAGCTCTTCTTCATGAAACCCTCTCAAGACCATGGTCCTCTTATCTCCCTTTTGAGCCCCTTACAGACATTTTTGTTTTTACTACTCCTTTTCGCAAGCATTAGCGTAGACCGGTGTTTATTTCTCCTGTGTGTTGTCACGTATCCTCAGCTAAAGCACAGGCTTTGGGAGAACATGGGCTTCATCTCACATGTCTTATGATACCTCTTAGTGTCGAGCTCAGCTTTGTGTACTACATGGGTGCTCGGTAATTTTTTTTTTTTTTATGAAGAGTGAAATATTAAACAAGATCTTTCGGTTATACTACATGGAAAGATAAAACTGACCCCATATTAAAGAATATAGCAGGGGCGCCTGGGTGGCTCAGTCGGTTAAGCGTCCGACTTCGGCTCAGGTCACGATCGCACGGTCCGTGAGTTCGAGCCCCGCGTCGGGCTCTGGGCTGACGGCTCAGAGCCTGGAGCCTGTTTCAGGTTCTGTGTCTCCCTCTCTCTCAGACCCTCCCCCGTTCATGCTCTGTCTCTCTCTCTGTCTCAAAAATAAATAAACGTTAAAAAAAATTAAAAAAAAAAGAATATAGCAAAGTGCACAAACTTAGCTGTGCTTTGGATAGTTATGGGTAACTTTTATTTTCTGTAATCTTCTACATTTCCCCTTTTTTCTACGGTTAAACCATCTTTGGGGCGCCTGGGTGGCGCAGTCGGTTAAGCGTCCGACTTCAGCCAGGTCACGATCTCGCGGTCCGTGAGTTCGAGCCCCGCGTCGGGCTCTGGGCTGATGGCTCGGAGCCTGGAGCCTGTTTCCGATTCTGTGTCTCCCTCTCTCTCTGCCCCTCCCCCGTTCCTGCTCTGTCTCTCTCTGTCCCAAAAATAAATAAAAAACGTTTGAAAAAAAAAATTAAAAAAAACCCCATCTTTTTATGATGCATGAAAAGACATGTTTTTTTTTTTTTTTAAAAAAGAAGGTACTTTGGGGCCCTTTCTATCATTAGAGCCTTGTTAGGAAAAGATCTGGGGGCTAGATGATCTTATTGTAACATCATTTACCCATGTGTTCGGATGGTTGGGACGAGATGGTGCTGACTTCATTATTTTGGTGGAAATTTGCAAAGGTTTAGTCTGGAAAAGCAGTTAAGGGCTGGGCCACTGCAGTGTGTTTCTGGAGCTGTGCTTTAGAACTGAGAAGTTACATAATGTGGAGAATAGGATGATAACCTAATTTTCTTAACAAATCCCTTACACATATTTGTGTGGAGATACTGTGCAATCCTCTCTGCCTTGTCCCAGGCATTTCTTCAGGTCTTTGTGCCTGGATTTCATAGGAAGTGACAGCGAGCAGGTGGGGCTCTGATAGCGATCGTCCTTCATTGAGGTCTGTCTCGTGTCTCTTCACTTATTATCTCATTTAATCATCGCAGCAACCAAAGGAGGCAGGTACTGTTCTTTACTCACATTTTACGGATGGGGAACCTGAGACCAGAAGAGCTTGATTCATTTGCCCAAAGTGACCCGTCATAGTGAGGCACCGGCATCCGCTGTGCACAGCCCTCTCTGCTGCACGCGTTGTGACACGTGGCCCGTGCCCTCAGGTAGCCAAAATAACCTCTGGGGAGAGAGGGTACAGCGATGAAAAAGCTAGGTGGTGTTGAGTCAGGCAACACCTGGGGAGCACAGAAAAGGCACGAGCTGGTCAGGTGCCTCCGCCCAGTGCTCAGTAACCTCCGTTTCCCCAGCCTAGCCCCGCCCCCCAACTCCTGGCCTTGACCATCATGCGCCCACCGTGCTCCCACACACTCCTGCTTTTGCGGCCATCTCCCTGCACCTGCTGCTCCCTCCAGCTGCTAACAATGATCATTATCATCTGTGTGTCCTTAGTGTGTGCGGAGCCATCACTTGGCACGTTACTGCGTTCTCTCCTCAGAACTATAGTATGAAAGGAGTCAGTGTCCCTGCTTTTCAGATGCGGAAAATGAGGTTTTGAGAGCTTGGGTAACATGCTCAGATGTGCAGTTAGGAAGTAACGGGCCTAGGAATTGAGTCCTTTTGTTTCTGAATCCCCAGGCCCGTGACTGTAACCACTCTGCTGTAAATGCCTTTATGCCCGTCTTTATTTGCACCAAGCTCTCATCCGAAAACACAGACACTGCACAGAAGCCTTTCCTGGCGTCTCCCACACCAGAACTCTCCCGGCCCATGCTGGCCTTTGTCCACGTCTCCTTTGCTTTTTTGGTACCGGGACCCACATCTGCCTCCTCTTGGGCCGTGTGCTCTCTGAGAACCCCCAAGTGCTTTGAAGGCAGCTAGACACTCAATACAACGTGGGATTCTGCAGGACGCAGGGATCTGGGCATGCATCCGTGACCGGGTTGCTCCTTGGGTATGGTTGCAAAGAGAAATTTAATTTTGAAATTCCGAAGAACCAGGTTATTTTTCTATTTCCTTCCTTCCTCTCTTAGAGCTCATTGGGGAAGGGGCAGGGGAGGGGGTTCGTATTTGAAAGCTCCAGCTGCCATTTTCATTTCACTTTTAAAACAACCGCTAAGGTTTAGGAACTCTCCTACCCGAAATCTCAGGTGCCAGATAAGAAGAACTGCTCAGCCAAGAGTTGCACGTGCTTGAAAACAGTGACATTTATGAGAAATACCAGCACTGACCCAGTCGGAGCCCCAATGCCAATGTCTCCAGCATACGTGTTCCTCGATACTTGAGCAGCTACCTTTCCTCACTTCTGTTTCCATGGTGTGAAAACAGCGAGCCTGTGGTTGAAACAACATTTGAAGTTTTTTAAATGCTGCAAAATGGACAGATGGTAGTCATAGTAATATGCAGGGCCGTTTTGCTTTGGGGCCACCTAAGTGTCATGATATTTGCAGCCACAAGATGTCAGTATGGTATCAGTCCTGAGTGTCAGAATTCCTACTGGGCTTCCCTCAGTTTATAAATCATAACGGGAAGACACAGTCAAGGCCCCGGGATTGCCTCACCCCTTTCTTTCTGCTGCAGTATTAGCCCACATACTGCCTTTCCTATTAATTTTCCCTGTGCAATTTTCCATTGGCTCACACCTCATCAGGAGGCTTTTCTTAGCCCTCTCTCTAAATTTAAATACTTTCCTAACTCCTATTTAGGTCACAAATAAGCTCAGGAATCCCCCGCCCCCCCCCACCTCTGGTGTTCTCAGCGCTTGAAAAAATGTGCAGAAGGACATAGGTGACAGCGTAGTTTTGTCTCTCATCCGAGGGGGGGTTTTAAGTAGTTCAGGATGGGAAAAAAAAATAGTGTCTCTAGC
Source organism: Prionailurus viverrinus (assembly GCF_022837055.1). NCBI lineage: Eukaryota > Metazoa > Chordata > Mammalia > Carnivora > Felidae > Prionailurus > Prionailurus viverrinus. The sequence goes on along the minus strand of NC_062562.1, from coordinate 120,134,050 downwards.
AATTGTACTGTTAGGGGTGGGTTTCTCTCTTCTCCCCTCCTTCTCTTTCCGCAAAAGCTTAACCTAGAGAGAAAAACGTTAGGAGCTTGTGTAAACGGAACAAGGGAAGCGGGTGCTCAGGGAAGAACACACATGCTGAGGCCCTGGTGTGCTGCTTTAATCCTCACCGCGAGGTAGGAGGTCTGTTCACCCCTTTTTTTCTAATGAGGAAAGATGGACTTCTCTTTCCCGTAGCCCGTTACCCAGTAACTCGTAAACTGGTGGCACCACCTGGATTTGGACCTGGGTCTGGTTGTCCCCAGAGCCTGTGCCCACCGACAGGCTGATAACATCACCCTTGCCCAACGGTGTGTATCGTGTAAAAAAAAAAAAAAAAAAAAAATCGAGGAGGAGCCTTAAGAATCCCCTGCACGCCCCGGACAGCAAATATGTGAAGTCCCGGCCACACGGAAGATACAATGTTGTGAAGAATACAAAGACCCCATTAAATCTGTTTTCTGCTCTCAAGAAGCAAATTAGGTCAAGGAAGGAGACAGGAAAGGGCATGTATACACAGGTCGATAGAAAACAATCAGAGGGCAGTGACATTTCCTTGTAAGAGTGGAGGGATGGGAAAGCAGCTGAGCTCCAGTGCAGGGCGAGCTCCGGTCCAGGGCGAGCGCCAGCCCTTCCGCGGGCTCTTTATTAGCTCAGCCTTAAATAAATCTGCTAAATGAAAAGAGCGTTGCTAAGGTGGCCTCTACCCTGACATTCTGTGGTTCTAAAATGGAATAGGAGAAGGGGGACATAATCCAAGCCGGTAGAGGTGGTCACCCATGCATGGCTTTGTAAACCAGACACGGTAAGATTATGCTTAATCCTCTCTTTAGGTGGTCTGGTGCAGGGAGGACAGGTGAGAGCAAGACAGGAGGGCCGGCATGGTATGGCCGGGCCGGCTCCAGTTTCCCAGTCCACGGCTTAGATGTGCAGGAGAGCAGATCTGAAGCTTCTGGAAAGATTTGGTAGGGGAAATAGCAGAGCGCTTCTGGAATATAACTTTAGAAGTACTGTGTCAGTGTGAAGAGCTTGGCGAGGATAAACAGAGGAGCCACAAGGATGACTGAACATTTGAAAAATAAGACCTGAGAGGAGAGGTTAGAGAAACAGGGGTTATGTAACCTGGGACTCCTCAGAGGTGACTTTGGCAGGCTTCTTCGAGAACAGGACTCTCAGTATCTCAGTACAGGGAGCCGTCACTGACCCTGTTTGTCCATATCGAGTGAGGACAGACTCCGGCCAAGCCATGAAAATTTTAGATTTGATCCGCGGAAAAGTCTTCCCTGCGTGGCAGCTGGGAAACATGGATGACATCGTGGAGAGAAGTTTATAGAATTTTCTTTTCTTCCTTTCTTTAAAAAAAAAAAACCAGAGGGGCGCCTGGGTGGCGCAGTCGGTTAAGCGTCCGACTTCAGCCAGGTCACGATCTCGCGGTCCGGGAGTTCGAGCCCCGCGTCGGGCTCTGGGCTGATGGCTCAGAGCCTGGAGCCTGTTTCCGATTCTGTGTCTCCCTCTCTCTCTGCCCCTCCCCCGTTCATGCTCTGTCTCTCTCTGTCCCAAAAATAAATAAACATTGAAAAAAAAAATTAAAAAAAAAACCAAACCAGAATACAGTAGGCCCTTTTTCTAATTATCTGGCTGGAGGATAGGCGTAGCCTGTCACTATAGAATATTTTGTATCTCCTACTGTGAATGTTTGGCCTGAGGGGGACTTGATTGACTCAGAGAATATGAGGTTTCATACAGTACTGAATCGCGGGGCGCCTGGGTGGCTCAGTGGTTAAGCATCTGACTTTGGCTCAGGTCATGATATCACAGTTGGTGAGTCTGAGCCCCCCTTCGGGTAAAACACGAGACCTGGGTGAGCCCTGCTTCTCTCGGGCCCCATGTGGGATGGATTCCTGCCCCCCTCTCTCCACCCCTTGCTCACTTGCGCCCTCTCTCTCTCAACAAAAAAATACAGATATAGACATAGATATACTGTTTATAATAATGGTTTCTGGAGAGGATGGCCATATAAGTTTTTCTGATCTGCAAACACTTTGGGCAATGAAAGGGGATGCTATTAATAAAATGACATTGTCCCCAGCAAACAGTAACACATGGTCACCCTGATTCTGAGGATATCTTGTTAGAGTAATTTTCTTAACATACAAATCTCACGTTGTCTCCTGCTTCTGTGGCTTCCCATGGCACTTATGGTAAAACCCACACTGTGTTCAGTGTGCCACAAGGGCCTGTGTGAGCTGGCTCCCACCCCTCTCTGGGCCCTGACCCTGCGCTCAGTTCCTTGAGCACGCTTAGCACACGCCCACCTCCAGGCCTTTGCCCGTGCTGTGCCCTCCACCGGGAGCCTCGCTCTCCCCGTCCCTTTGCCTGGCCGGCTCCTTGTCATCCGTCCCCTTTCTCCAGACAACCTTCCCGACCTCTTTGCTGTCGCTCTCCTCATCCCCCAACCTGCTCCCTTCAAAGAAATGGCCACACGTTGACATTCTTCCCTATTGGTTATCTTTGGCTGTCTTCCACCAAAACGTACACACCATGAGGGCAGGAATCACATCTGGCCAATTCACTGGTGACACGTCAGTGCCGCACTCAGGCGCCCAGGCGCCCAGGAAGGGGGGGAGGAGTGTGCCTCATCCGTGTGGCCCCCGTGACTCACCACGCGTGACCCCACCGGGACCGATTAATCTCCCGACTTTCCTTTGCAGCCAGAAGTGGTAAGGTTCGAAAATAGGAATCGGCTGCTTTATAGAAATTCTCTCGTTCAGCCGAATTGGCCGCACATTTAGAGTACACAGCCCTGGGCTCACAGATGCCCCAAACAGCCCCTGTCCTTCTCGAACGTGGGGTACCTAGCTGGGGTGGCAACACAGAACCATCAACCAGCTTAAGTAATGGTATATTTGAAGTGCCAGTTAAGAGATCAGAACTGTCCTTCCAGCTTCCCAACCTCCGTTCTAGGTTTCTTCCTGACGTCATACGCGTAGTTGTGTGTACTCCCTTGTTCCCTCATTGGCGTTTTCCCTTCCCAGAATGTGGGCTCCACCCTGAAGGGATTTTCAGGACCCGGCACATAGTAGGTGTTCAATAAATATTTTGTAGCGAAAGAATGAATGGGATGAAAGAAAGCGGAGAAACCCTGGCTGCATTTAGGACTTTAATGGGCCCTTTCGGGCTAGGTTGGATCTGACTCCACTGTGGGGTAGACGGAGAACAGCTCAGAGTGGGATAATGGCACAGGTGAGGGGAAAGAGGAGCCAGTAGGTACAAGATGCCGACTTGTGTGGGGTAGAGAACAAACCGGTAAGTTTTCAGTTTTATTTATTGAACTCCCAAATGATGTTCCTTGCCCTCCCCCCCCGCCCCATCCTCACTCATTTGGTCTGGGCGAGGCCCAAGGCAGAGGTGTCGGGGGAAGGCTGGCCGCCACACACACATTCCTTGGTTTTGGCGCTGGAACAGCCGAGCGAAAATAGCCAGCCTCGGGAACATGTGGGCAGCCGGGAACGTCCGCGATTCCAGGGATTAGAATGCAGTGTACGGGCTCTGCCCAGGCCTCTCGGCCCCCTTTCCCCTGCATTCCCATCCTGGCGGGTTCACCACCTGTTTCTAACTCCTTCGGAGGTTGGAAAACATGAGAACCAGTAGGTTACTTAATTTCTGCAACATCAGGAGTTCTGGCCTGGCATGGAATCATTCCTCAGTTAGAGAGGCCCCTGGGGCAAGGGAAATGGGTTTTACCCCTGACCAGATGCAGTCCGGTGTGAAGCAAAGAAGCTTGGTCTGAAGGCACAGGTGGCCCTCTGCCATCACAGTGCCTTGAAATTCCACCACTGAGTCCACTCCCGTGGGCTCAGGGCTCTCCCCTGCCCTCGCTAAACCGCCACTGCTGTTGGAGGAGTAGCATCCTAAGGCAGCCCTCAGCTAATAGTTGAAGGCATCTAGCTGGACATCGGGTCCAAGAGAATGTGAGTATGACAGAATTTGGAAGAAGGGCCGTCGGTGGGAGAGGCCAGGCAGAGACCGGAGCGGGCGCAGCACCCGGGACCAAGTTCACGTCCTCCACGGTTTTCCTCCAGGGATAATCCTGAAGTGTGTGGCGGGTGGTGTCCCCTCCGTGGTGACAGAGCCAGCGGTCCGCGGGGACTCAGTCTGAAAGGATCTGAGGCGGCTGTCGGTGAGAGCGTGTGTTCCAGGCCTGCTTGCCGCACAGCGGTTTGTCTAAAGAAACAGCAGTCTTTTTCTGGGGGAGAAGGGAGCGTGTGCACATGTAATTTGTACGCTGGCCAGTTGCAAAATATTTTAAATTATGGAATATTTAAAATATTTAAATTTTTAATATTTATTAAATTTTTTATTTAAATTTATTTCATTGTTATTTATAAATTTATATTATTTATAAACAAATTTATAAATTATATAATATTTTATATAATATTTACAAAATATATAAAATTATAAATAAAATTTATAAATTATAAATTTATTTAATATGTATTAAATTTTAATATTTAAAATTTAAATTTAAAATATTTAAATTATGAACTATTTAAAATATTTCAAAAATATTTTAAACAAATAGAAAATAATGCAGACACCCACCTGTGTATCTTGTGAATGTCTCGCTCAGGACAGCAGCCCCTAATTTGTTTAAACAGCAACCTTTTATTTTAGAATAGTTGTGGATTTTTTTTTTTTTCCAAGATACAGCACACAAGAGCAGGGGAGGGGCAGAGAGAAAGAGAGAATCCAAGCACGTTCCATGCTTAGCTCAGAGCCCAACGCGGGGCTTGATCCCACAACCCTGGGATCGTGACCTGAGCCAAAATCAAGAGTCAGACACTCAACCGACTGAGCCACCCAGGCTCCCCAGAATAGTTTTAGATTTACAGACAAATTACAGACGGTATAGAACTCTATATTCCCACACCCAGTATTCCCATATTACCAATATCTCACAATGCTGTGTAGTATATTTGTCACAATGATGAACCAAATTGATAACTAATTGAAGTGCATACTTCATTCATTTTTGTCCCTTTTCTGTGCCAGCATCCCACATTACTGTTGGTCACTATGTCACTTCATAGAGCCACAATGTTGCTGTGGCCGTATATACATGTAATGTTTTATAGTCATCGCGTGGGTGAGCCCTCCCTCTTTATGCTTCCTTTTGACAGAGGTCATGTTCAGAAGCCAGAGTTTCCTGTTTACTCATGCTCTAGAACTCCTCACAGATTAACTCTTTCACAACCCACACATATTGGGTTTTCTGACCTCCAGATCCATGACCACTAGCTAGGATCAGTATCTAGATATGGAGGGAGAAGCCCTGGCGGGCTAGGGTCACAATTCCCTTTGTGTCTCTGTTCTGTGGCTCATGTGACTGGAGAGTGGTGGTAAGGGCTGGTGATAATACCTCCTTCCCATTTCTGGGAACCAGTAACCAGTGCGGTTGTGGGAAAACCTAATGCACTGGGCATTTTCTTTATTCCTTACCTTTGTCTCTTAAGAAAGAAATTTCTGAACTGAGAGTAGTTGGAGAGAGAGAGAGAGAGAGAGAGAGAGAGAGAGAGAGAGAGAGTGTTTTAAGTAATTCTAGTACAGCATCTATTTGGGTGGCTATTAGAAGCTTTGGATTTTAAACCACTGTATTTTTACAGCTGTAGAATCTAGTGCTTGAGTTGATTTAACAAGCAGCCGTGGGTTTGTCTCCTGGCCTAAGCCTGCCACTGGTGCTCTGGGAAAACTTGATCTTGGGCCTATTTCTAGGAAAGTGTTCTGTAATTTTTTATTTAAATGCTGATGGGTTTATATTGTTCTTACTGGCTACGCCTTGATTCTGAATGGCAGTGAGCACGTGACAGATGATTCAGATGCTTACGCCTTGAAAATTAAAGCTTGGCCGTTGAATTGGAAGTCCAGAGGGGCGGTTTCCTGGGCTCTGGCCCGTGGCTAGCCATAGGATAGGCTTACAGACCTGCGCCGTCCCTCCACTGTCCTTGGCCACACGATCAGATGCCTGCAACCCGGGTTGTCACGTGTTCCTGTGGGTCCCCGGAGGTTACTAGGCTGCTCTGGTGGTTTTCAGTGCAGTGGTTCTAGAGGTGGGATCCTGAGACCGGCAGCATCTATGCCACCTGGGAGCCCTTAGAAATGCCGATTCTCAGGCCCCAGCCCAAAGCTCCAGGATCAGAAAAGCCCTGGGAGTGGGGCCCAGCAGTCTGAGTTGTCCCAGGGCCTTCCCCTTGATCCGACGCAGACTAAAGTGTGCAAAGTTCTGTTACTGGAGAACCCCGTGCTAAATGCCCCTCCTGTCTTTACCCCCACTTTTCTTTTCCAGTCATTGGGCAACCACCTTTTTATTTATCTAACTAATGTGCAGTGAGCAGGCTCTTCGCTGGGTGCCATGGTTGGCCTGCCTGGGGTGGAGGAATCAAGGGTGAACGAGCCACAGTGCCTGTCCCTGTGGAGCTGGACCACAGGCGTGGTTCGCAGCCCTGGCTGCATATTAGAATCACCCGAGGAGCTTTTAAAAAGCCAGGTGCCTTCACTTAGTGGGTCTTTCATCCCGGATCAATTAAATCGGAAGCTCTGGGCAATAGCCAGGTGTAGACTACATTATAAAACTCCCCCAGTGAGAAACGCCGGCCCTGTGGGAGAGAAAGCCAGTCAGGCGGTTTCACGCAAGATGGTGAGTATGAGTGTGAGGGTGGTGGTCACCAGAGGGTGACGTGGGAGCAAATGGAGGGGTCACTCTCGCCGAGGACTGAGCTGAGGGGTAATAAGTCTGTGCGAAGCGTTTCTGAAAGTCTTCTTTAAAGGAAAGCTGAGGGGCGCCTGGGTGGCGCAGTCGGTTAAGCGTCCGACTTCAGCCAGGTCACGATCTCGCGGTCCGTGAGTTCGAGCCCCGCGTCAGGCTCTGGGCTGATGGCTCGGAGCCTGGAGCCTGTTTCCGATTCTGTGTCTCCCTCTCTCTCTCTGCCCCTCCCCTGTTCATGCTCTGTCTCTCTCTGTCCCAAAAATAAATAAACGTTGAAAAAAAAAAAAATTAAAGGAAAGCTGAAAGAAAGGCAAAACCGTGGTTTCACTATGGATCCACGAGTGATTTCAAAACGAGTTGGTGGAGGAGAGCCTCAGGAGACAGGCTTCCTTCTACAATGTTCATCCCCCCCGTATACGGCTCAGTTCTCAATGACCGTGGACTCCAAGGGGCCTGCGAGGCCACGCCCGAGGTGGATGGCATGGCCTTTCATCCCTCGTTCCTTCAGTGGAAATGCCTCTTCAGACTTGGCTTGAAGACCACCTGGACCCCTAGAGCCCACACTTGTGTTTTTAAGAGGAAGCAGCTCAGGGAAAGAACCCACGTCCTTCATTGGTCTTCAGTGGCCATCCTATCAGCAACACAGTTCTTCCCAAGAATTCTGGCCTTTCTTTCCGCGCTTTTGCTTGAGAGACTTTTCTTTTTCTTTTTTTTTTTTTTTTTTTTAGAGAAGTAAAGGGGATGTTTGTATAATAATTCCTTATTCATGAGTCTCTCCTTTTTTGATTCAGAAGGTCAGGTGGGGAGATTTAATGTGAAATATTAGCTGTCTTTACCAATTGCTGTACCCTGTTCCCATGCTGTATGCTAGAAATAGAAGCGACCTGTTTTCAATGACAGATCAAAATTTAGTGCTCTGTTGATGGTCCAGAATGAAGATTTTTTGACACAGTGAATGAAATACATACCAGCGCATTTCTGGTTGTGATTTAGCTGACCAAGTAGTTCAGTTATAATTATATTATTTTTACTCCTGGAGATCATTACTCTGAATGAAAAATGCTTCAGTGTCCAGACTATTAAGACGTGGACGGTGAACATTATTTAAAACAAAATTATTATTTTTTCTTTCTGGACTGTTAAACAGCTTTATGAGCATGTGAAGGCTGGAATACGGTTGTTAGCATTTAAAATTAAAGGAAAACCTGGAAATGTTGTTTTGGTTTCAAAAATAAACTTGATTGTCAGTTACTGTATGCTGCTTTCCAGGTTCTATCTCATCTCATCTCTTAAGCCCCTGATAATGTAATGGGGAGACACGTCTAGTAAATATACAGTCGACATAAATCTGAGGACGTGAATATTATAAAAGGGCATTGAGGAGAAGGGTTGTGGGGAACAGGCTGGAAGGCATTTGTGTATCATTTTTTATGAGGGACAATGCTCCTTGGGATTGAAATATCTTTTAATAGTAAGTGTAGGTTTGATCTGATCTCTGGATCACTGTGTTGTTGTTTGTTGCAAATATTTCCCTGGGCTGTGATTACCAAGGTGTTAGAAGAGCTTAAAATGTCCTCTAACCCTCAGGTTTAAAAGGCTCATTGTTTATAAGGGACAAAGATGATGTAAACACCCAACAAACTGAATAGTGTTCTCATTATGATCCTTGCCTGCCTGCCTGTCACATAAGAAAACAGAGGCTGACGTTTGTTGTGTTTAGAAATCCTCGAATGAATAAACATTTTAAAGAGACCAAGTAGATGAATGCTACCTCCTCTTTAATCACACCTTTTCATGCAATAAAGTGATTAAATTATTCTGTTGGGCAATGCATTTTAGAACCCGAAAGTTAAAACCTAGACTTCATTAGGACTCGTTGAACTAAATCTGAAATGTAAACTTTCGGGAGGCTCTAACTGAATAGATTTAACCTATATTTATGGAAAGGAGAAATCTCTGGGTGATTCTTTTTTTTTTTTTTTTTCTCTTCAAGGACCTTTCTTAAACTCCGCAGGTCTCTTGTCTGTTGACTTGATTAATGAATATTTTACTCACTAAAATTGGCCATTAATTATTTCCTTGGGTTGCAGCAATAATTACATCTTTCAAGTAAAATCTAATTAGCATAATAAGCAGAAAACACCCTGCCAGGTGATGGGGGATTGTGGGAGCTAGTTCGTCACCGCCAGAGATAGCCGGTTCACCACACGGTAAGCAGTGGTCACGAGCCAGCTCCCAGCAGTTACATTTAGCAGAAATAGACTAGCGCACCCCAGAATGGGAATTTAGGTGAAGTAACTCTGTAGACACCATTGCTAGAAAATACTACCTTGTGATATACAAGCGTGATGCTATTAAATAATTAATCCTGTTACCTTTCGTTCATTTGTTGATCTTTTCAGTCATCGGTTCTTGGCAGCCTCCTGGCTAAGTGCTGGGCACAAAGAGAAACCGGGTGCAGGCTCTGAAGACGACCAGTCTGGGGGGAACGTAAACATTTGAAAGTGTAATTCATCCTTTGACTAGACGTGTGTGCTGAGGCGAACTCTACCAGGTGGTTTCCCAGAATGCTTTGGATGGAAAGGACCTTTGTGGTAGGCTTTGGGGGATGAGTCTAAGGATGACAGCAGAAGTGGGGAGGAGGTGTTTGAAGTAGAGGAGTAGGCCTGTGTTACAAAGTTTTACCAGCAGGCTCCTTCTCTCTCCTTTCACCCTCTAATCTCTTACTGGGGCTTCCCACTGGCGACCCCGACCAGAGGGCAGAGAGTCTGGGGGGACCAGCTCAGGGCACAGAACGGGGCAGAGAAGGGCAGGCAGTGGATCTGGAGAGGTAAACGGGGTAACCCGAACAGCAGGGGTGGGGCGTGAACAAGGTGCCTACAGAGACCGGGCAGGAGTTGGGAGTTGCTAGAGGGTAGGGTGCATAAACTAAGGAAGAGCAGTTTGGAGCCAAGTTGTGAACCATCCTCTCTATATTTTAACTAAGTCTTTTATCCCACAAGCAGTAAAGAGCCACGTGGAGGGGTGGGCTTAAGGCATGATATTGCTTCGTAATTTAGCAAGATTAACATTTTCGTAATTACCATTTGGCGCCCATCAGTGGACCCTAAAAGCAATTTAATGGATTGTCCCAACATTTTAAAAGAAGTATTATCCGTGCATTACATGTTGCGTGCAAATGCAGCATAGTAAAGTTGCGTGATGTTTTGTGAAACTTTTGTATATTTCTGTGCGGGAGGTGTACTGATTATAATTTAAAATCTATGTCCTGTATGTTGCAGTGCAGATATTGAGAAAACCCTGAGCTAGACTGTCGGCTAGAGTGTAGAGGTGGATGAAGTGGAGGAGAGAACGACGAACAGGCAGCGTGGCTGTAGATTTCAGCAACTAACATATAGTTAAAAAAAAAAACAAAAAAAAAAACTAGATGTTATCTTGGCATTCCTACTTAAAGCCATTCCTTTTTAAATATCTTTATGATATTGAACCCATATCCAGAGTATTAAACGTCATCTCAGATAAGCCGAGAAAATCCATCAGAGTCTTTCCCTTCCATTTTTTTTTTCTGGAGCCCAGCTGATAGTAATGTTTACAAATCCCCAAAGTCCCCCGAGCCTCTCTGAGGAATCCGATGTCTTGCAAGTTCCTTTGATAACGTCTATTTTACTTAAGTATTACAGAATCTTGTATTTGGCTTGATGTGCGATAAAATCATTTAAATGTGTCTTGGTTTATAAACTGAAGAGCCTTCCTTTTTATCTGCAGAGCAAGTTAATTGATCACACTGTTTCTAGTTAGTCACAATGGCTTTTAATACGCTCAGCTTGAAAGCTAGCCAGTAAGTTCTCAGTCTCTTCTGAAAAAGACCTGTGGCTCTTTGGAAAAGCAATTGGAGAATTTCCTGACTCTTCCAGGAGAAATTAACACAGGTGCCTATGCACACTCTCTCGAAGCTCCAGGGATGGCCAAGAAAGGAAAATGAAATCTAAGTTCTTTATACAAATGACCATGGTCACTATTTTAACGTATATAGGTCAAGCCTTCTCCATACAGTATTTGCCAGAGAGACCAGTAAATATGTGGCCGCACTAGGTTATTCCTGCTGGAGAAGAACTCCAGGGCCACTTTGGGTTGGCAGCTAGAGGCTGGGCCTTGGAGTTTGCGGTAATAGTTCAATTAAAATGCAGGATTCTCACCCCAAGATTGTGAGGGTGTGGTGCACTATCATTCTCTCCATTTCACAGCAAACTAAACACTGTGGGTTAGAAATAATTCGAACTAGGACTAGAATCTGTGTCTTCTGGTTCTAAGACTGTTCTTTTTTAAAAAAAAAAATTTTTTTTTTTTTTACGTTTATTTATTTTTGGGACAGAGAGAGACAGAGCATGAACGGGGGAGGGGCAGAGAGAGAGGGAGACACAGAATCGGAAACAGGCTCCAGGCTCTGAGCCATCAGCCCAGAGCCTGACGCGGGGCTCGAACTCACGGACCGCGAGATCGTGACCTGGCTGAAGTCGGACGCTTAACCGACTGCGCCACCGAGGCGCCCCTCTAAGACTGTTCTTTAAGATCAGGCACCCAGAGGAGGAACTGAATAGGAGATGCGGGTGTACTAACCGCATTGACGCCTACAGGTTCCAGTTTCCATCAAAATTTGTCCCTGTGTTTCATTGCTTCCAAAGCTTGCCACTGCTTTTATGCAGAGCATTTCGTTTCTTTTCGTTTCTTTTCGTTTCTTTTCGTTTCTTTTCGTTTCTTTTCGTTTCTTTTCGTTTCTTTTCGTTTCTTTTCGTTTCTTTTCGTTTCTTTTCGTTTCTTTTCGTTCCCTTTCGTTCCCTTTCGTTCCCTTTCGTTCCCTTTCGTTCCCTTTCGTTCCCTTTCGTTCCCTTTCGTTCCCTTTCGTTCCCTAGAGCTGCAGGCACAGTTTGCTGTGGGATGGGGCGGGGGCGATGAGAGGGAAAGCCGCTTAGCAATTTAATTTGAGAGGACCAGGTGGTGGTCAGGGTCAATGGCATGCACTTGGAAGTCAGGCCTGAATCTGAGGCTTCGTCACCTAGTTGTGGGACCGGGATCTTTTCTGAGCCTTGAATTTTCCTTTGGGAAAGGGATGGGGGAGAGATTTCCTTTGCAGAGATCTTACGAGGACTGCCCATTCCGTATTGGTTCATAGTAGGTATGTGCTAACGGTTATGATACCTTTTATTATCAGTTGTTATCGCTACTTAAAAACAGTCGTTCACAGATGTAGTCCACGATGTACACAGTAAATGCTTTCAGACCTGACTGCCCAAAATAATAGTAACAGCTATGATTTATTAAGTACTTAACATGTACCAGCCACTGTGCTCTGTGCTGTGTATGACTTATCTCTTGTAATCCTTATAATAACCTCATAATGCGTAGAAACGATGAGTCACTGTCTTCCATATCAGACAACTTAAACTTGGGCTGTGAAGCTTGCTCAGATGGCACAGTGAGCAGCAAAACTGTGCCCGTAGCTACCACATGATGGTGCCTGTCTAATGCAAGTAAATCTTAAAAAACCAACCAACCAAGCAAAAAACAGGAAGTCCACAGTTGCTTCCCAAAAGTCCCTCCACAAAAGCCAAGGAAGCCAGGAGCCATCGGCCAGGTGCCAGGGCCATGCCAGGGGCCCAGATTCACACCATCACAAGATGGATCGGAGTTACACCCCAGCACACGTCCCCCATCATTAGCAAGTAGAATGAAGGGGCCGAGCCTGCATAGAATGGGGAAAAATGAATCCCTGACAACTTCATCACCTTGGTGGACCATGAGCCTGCGTGCTGCGCTCCTGGCTGCAGTCTGGGCACAGAGGCTGCGGTGTGTGGGATCCCATTGCCAGCCAGCCAGGCAGAGCTCCGCCAATCAGACCAGGTCACTAGGTCCAGATCATCAGCTTTGTCTCCATGCGTGCGTGTTTGTTTATTTGTTTAAGGACTGATTCAGCTTCCCTGGAGGATGAGAAGTAAAGAGGGTGATTCCTTTTGGCAAATCCTTGCCTTAACTGGCTTCCAAAATGCAAAGCTAATATGCTTGGTTGTGACCTGGGCTTGTATCTGAGGTGAATAATGACAGTGCAGGAAAACCACACTGGTCGGGCCAATCAGAATTATGGGAAAATCTGAGCTGCAAAATACTTCAAGCGATGCAGTCTTATTAATTTTAGGACCACACTGTGAAGAAAATCAATGACCCCCCCCCGCCTTCCAAAAAAGGTCCTGGTCAGAAGTCTTACCACAATGCTCTTATGAATAGATGAAAATCACTCACGATTCAAGGCTTATTGCTATTTGGTTGGTTGTGATTTGGTTTTAAAAATACTTGAAGATAATAACCTGCCAACGTAGTTATTAAGGCTTAACACTTTCTGTATAGAAAGTAAAAGAGGGGAGACCAGAGTCCAAGGAAGTCTGAATTTAAAAGGTTTTACTGGACGTTGGGCTTATTTATAAAACCTTTGAGTCACTTTCAATAATTCATTGCCAGTTTCACAGTTGCCTTTTTAGTTTGGGGAAAAATGCAAACTGTTTGCTTTTTAAAAATTTTTTTTTTCAACGTTTTATTTATTTTGGGGACAGAGAGAGACAGAGCATGAACGGGGGAGGGGCAGAGAGAGAGGGAGACACAGAATCGGAAACAGGCTCCAGGCTCCGAGCCATCAGCCCAGAGCCCGACGCGGGGCTCGAACTCAGGGACAGTGAGATCGTGACCTGGCTGAAGTCGGACGCTTAACCGACTGCGCCACCCAGGCGCCCCGCAAACTGTTTGCTTTAATGACTTTCCCAACCAGTTCTCTAGCCCTTTCCTGATTTCTAAGCCATCTCAGAGTCTATGTTAGTGATTTTCAACCCCAGTGACCTATTAGAATCTTTGGAGATGGGTCCTGGGCATCCAAATTTTTTTAAGCTACCCAGGTGATACTAACATGCAGTTCTGGCTGAGAACCATTGGTCTCTAGGTACTTGGTGATAAAGAAATGAAACCAAATGATACCAACTTTTTATAGGACCCATAGGCATCGGGTTTCACAACTGTAGCATGCGGGTTTCTTCTCAGCTTAGACCTTTTCCAACTGGCTCACCGCCGTATTCATCCCTGTCATTTCTTTAGAGCCCTTCTCCGTATTTAAATCATAGAACCTATAGAAGCAGTGAGAGATTCCTACACTTAGCAGAAAAGCAGATACTTTTTATACGAGATCATTTTTATTACTGATCAAGAGAAGTGAAATCCTCACGGGTCTTGAGAACTGGGGCCCTTTTTGCGCGGGGGGGGGGGGGGGGCGCGGCGGCAGGGGAGAGGCCTTCAGTGCCCAGCACCCAATACTTGCCATATATTTGGCTTTCTGTAAATACCAGCTATTTTCATCTTGATTTCCTAATTGGGACTCACTTCCTTATCAACTTTTTCTCCTGTAGAATCCAAGCTTGTCCTAAATTTATGTTTTGGTCAAGGGAGAGGGAAGGAAATTTCTTCAGGTGCAAACGGGAGAGATGTCCCGGTTGATGTAGGTTTCAGGTGAATGCAATTCATGGTGTGAGAGCTGCCCTTTAAAGAAAAAAAAAATTCGGCAGGTGGGGGTGGGATGGGTTGTGGGGGGGAGGGGCGAAGAGGAACAAATGGGAACAGATCTGCATTAATAAATATTCAGACTGAGTCCCACTCTTGTGTCGGTGTTTGTAGGTGGTGGTATTACATGTGGTATTGGGTGATGGGAGTTGTGCCTACTCTCATTTTTCACTTTAATTGCTTGCCTGAAAAGATCCTGACAGCTTCAAAGGTTACTGCTGGTTGCATTGTTCATAACTCGGAAGTAATACGCATGTGCAATTTGCTTCATTATTGCCCGCTAATAACCAATTCTGGAGAAAGTCCTAAAGCCACCAACGAAACTATAATTTGACATGACGGTTTCCTCCTCCTCGTTCTCCCATTCTTTATCCCAGTTAGAGAGCCACAGATACTGCGTTGATGCAGGTACGATTTTACTCTGATTTTCCTGCTGTGAATTTAGTATGAGAAATTCTTAAAGATTTTTTTTTAGGGGCGCCTGGGTGGCGCAGTCGGTTAAGCGTCCGACTTCAGCCAGGTCACGATCTCACTGTCCATGAGTTCGAGCCCCGCGTCGGGCTCTGGGCTGATGGCTCGGAGCCTGGAGCCTGTTTCCGATTCTGTGTCTCCCTCTCTCTCTGCCCCTCCCCCGTTCATGCTCTGTCTCTCTCTGTCCCAAAAAAAATAAATAAATGTCGAAAAAAAAAATTAAAAAAATAAATAAATAAAAAGATTTTTTTTTAATCCAAAAAAAAGGGGGGGAGGGCAGAACAAAAAATATTTAAAGTTTCAGATTAGAATTTCGGGTCCAATGAAACAAACTAGCATTCCTGTTATTTTGTGCTCTGGTTGATTTGGGTTGGCTGCACATAGCTCACGAAAACGTTCCAACATAAATGGCTTAAGTGGAAGAGTTGACTTCTCTCACTTTCAAGAAATCTGGAGGTGGTCGGTCCCGGAGTGGTATGGGGTTCATGGGATCAGGGCTCCAGACTCCTGCTGTGTTCCTCCGCCAGGCGTGACTTCCATTCCCAGGATTCTCTCGAATCCAAAGTAGGTGCAGCAGGGGCTCCAGTTATTCTTCCAGCCAGCGGGAGGGGGAAATTACCCCCCAAAGAAAGGTGCCTGCTTTTGAGGAGGCTTCCCAGACACCTTACGTCCTATTGGCCAGGACTCCGTCAACATGGCTGCTCCCAGAATGCTGGGAAATGTGGGCCTCCACCAGGCAGCGGTGTTCCTGACCACTGTGGAGGAACCACAGAAAATGACTTGGATGGCAGCCAGCAGTTTCTGCCACAGTGTGTGTAAATGATGAGTTCTTAGGTTTCCGAGGCATCAATCTGCCCCTGACTGTAAAATGGAGTTAATCCACAACCGTGCCGAGTTTAATTGCAAAACACTTCATGGGCTGAAAAATTGAGTAGTCGTTACACCTAACACTGCTTATTTAATTCCCCCATTTGCGCCATAGGGCAAAAGTACTATCTTGATCAGGCTTTTACAGATGGAAGAATACTAAGAAGTGAAAGAGGTTTATACAGCTAGTATTGAACTGAGGCAGTTTGACTTGGGTGGGCTCGCGTTAGAATCCTGAGCAACACCAAGAAGCGAGAGCAGGGGTGACTGGAACGGTGAGCCTTAGAGACTCTGGTACCAGATCATGTAAAATACTGGGACTCTGGGCCCTCTGTGACTCGGCACCCCCAACTCCTGCTGTACTTCCTGTGAAAGGTACCAGTTACTCGGTTTCTGGTGCAGTACAGCCTCTGGCTTTTCTTTAAACTGGAGAGGATTTCTTTATCCCTGGTAGGTCCTCCGTCAAGGCTTACTGATTAGCTGGCTGAGTTCTGTGATAACCAAGTGTTTAGTCAGAGCTGGGTCTTTACTGTGTATCGTGGTTTCGAGGGACCTGCTCTGGTTCAAGTGCCTGCTGGAATGTGTGGCCGTGTGATGGGATCTTTAGCACTCCGTTTCTGTCTGGCCAGGCTTCTTGGTCCTGCAAAATGTCTCCCCACACATCAGAAGCAGACCTCCCTTTTTTTTGTGTCAAACCCTTTTCACTTTCGAATTACTTCCTTGCTTTTGATAATGAGGCGCTCAGATCTATACCGTAAGAAAAATTATGTCTTTCCTTTTCTACTGTCACCAGATCTTATGTTTCTGTATTCTGCTTTCTCCTCCATTCTCCACCCCCTCACCCCCCACCGGTTATTCTTCTAAAACACAGACCATATCGGTTTACATCTTCAGCTGCTCTCACGTTGTCCACAGAATGAAGGCCGAACCCTCCGAGCATTTCAGACCTTCCAGGATGGGGGCCACATACGAACTGCAAGAGAGTTCCAGCCACACTGGATGTCTGGCCAGGCCCTGCGCGTGTTCATCTGCTCCAACTGTTTTCTATTGACTCACCATTTTTGTGCCTTTGCTGCCTGGAGATTCAGTTCAAAGCTCGTGTAAAATTTTCTTTCAAGAACTTTCTCTGATTCTCAGAGAATCCTGTTTTGTTTCCGCAACAGTTGGTAGGATTCTCTGTACTGGCATACAGCACAGTCTGTCTTGGGTTATTATTAACTGTGAATTATGTCATTTTTCTTGCTCAGTTGTGAATCGACTGACTTAGGATGTCCTTTGAGCAACTAGCATAGGGCAGGAGTTCAGCATGTATTTCTTGAATTCCATTTCTTTGTTTCCATAAAGAGCTCTTCTCCAAGTTCAAATAATCTCTGGTATCCTTCTTTTTTTTTTTTTTTAATTTTTTTTTTTTTTAACGTTTATTTATTTTTGAGACAGAAAGAGACAGAGCATGAACGGGGAAAGGGCGGAGAGAGAGGGACACAGAATCGGAAGCAGGCTCCAGGCTCTGAGCCATCAGCCCAGAGCCTGACGCGGGGCTCGAACTCACGGACCGCGAGATCGTGACCTGAGCTGAAGTGGGACGCTTAACCGATGGAGCCAGCCAGGCGCCCCTTTTGCACCTTCTTAATAGCCTTCTGGCCTCCTGATTCAGACAACAGAAATTATCATCCACAGGGAACAGAGGGGCAACCATTCCATTTCTTATAATATCCGTGTGGTTCTCGGCATTGACACTATTGACATTTTAGGCCAGATAATTCTTCGTTGGGGGGAGGGAGAAAAGGGGGGTGTTGTCCTATGGTGCGCATTGTAGGATGTTTAAGGAGCATCCTTGGCTTCCACCCACTAGATATCAGTAGCGCCCCCCACCCTGACCCCCTTGTCTCCAGGGGAGACATTACCAAACATCCCTGTGGTGGACAGAACCCCTGTTCCAGAATCTCTCCGTAAATGTCCTATAACCAATGAATATGGCTCTTCAGCCCCGCTGCCTTTCCATAGTACCCATAGACTTCTTGCCTGTGTCTTCTGCTTCAAACTCCGTGCCAATTTTATAGCTCCCCTAACCTTACCCATGAATGACTCCCTCCCCTCAAAACCCAAGGCCATTCATAAGTGAGCCCTTCCCACATCAGCCCTATCTGCACTGTTCTAACTTTGCATCCCTTTGGGGCCCTCTGAATATTGTAGGTACAGTTTTCACGTTATCTGTATATACTGGCACAGGCGTTTATGCGTGGCTCTCTGTTCCTCTCCCGTCTGACTCTACTGGTCGAACTGTCTGAGCTGGGTGCTTCTATTTGTGTCTTTTGTCTTCTGCATGTCCAAGGCATGCGTTTATGTGTTCAGCGTACATCATAACGAACAGTGATTATTTACAGAGCAGTGGGCTTAGGATGTGTGGCCTCTAAGGTCTGGTCCGCTAAGGGGAGCGTCCGTTTTGATGGGAAGTTAAGCAGATTTACACATACGTCTAGTGCAACCAATGGTAGAGGTCGTATATAGGCCGACGCCTTGGAGAATGGGTAGGGTCTCCTTTGGCAAATAATTTTAAACAAAGGGAATGGAGGGGTCTTTCCATAAACAGAGAGTTCCCTCCCAGCCCCGAAGCCAGGACTTCAGAGCCTCATTCTCCCTGCTTTTTCTTGTGTCACCTAGCCTTACCCATCAGCAGCTGTCTTCTCTTGGAGATACCTGCTTATATAAAGGCTCTTCCATTGTCCAGGAGTGACATAGATGCTCCTTGATGGTCTTTTGTGTAGCATACTACTTGGATCCAACATCAGGCTCATTTCTGGGGAAAGTAGGCCTGTATCTTTATGTGTGCATGCACACATGCACGGTGCTCAGTTTTGGCCTTACTCCCGCTTGAAAGAATTCTATTGTGTAATCCCAGCACCTTAGTCTCCGGGGCTGCTGGGTACAGAAGTATAGGTTGTGTACTTCACAGGCATACGCGACAGCCATGATGGTCTCCGGCAGGCCCTCTTGTCACAGGTAACAAGGTGAAAGCTTGGGTAGATAGATAACCCTCTGTCGCCGTCAAAGAGTACGGAATGATAGTGTCATAGATATAAGGCCTACATGTCTCATACTTAGGGAAAAATAGCTCTGACTCTCAAGCAGTCTTCAATGACATTAGGAGTTTGTTGTGTTGATAAAGAGTTAGAAAGCATCCCAGTCAGGACTATTTCTAATAACCTGAACCCTCTGGCCATGCCAGGAGCTGGGAGGGCTGCAACACGCCACGTTTGTTTATGAATCAGCCTTCTAGAGCATTGTCTCAGTGGTTCTTGGATGAATAATGTTTACCCACTCACTTGGAGAGGAAAACTCCAGCTACAAACGTGTACATGAATGCTTTTTTTAATAGATGGTATTACTGTGCTGCACAGCGGCCCTGACTTTCAGATATTTCACTCATAAAGTTTACAGCAACACTTAACTGCATCTGGATTTCACATTGAATTTAGGAAGGCAAGAATCTCACTGTAATTTCCACTGACTGCCCTGTAATGGAAACTATGGCTTAGGAAAAGTTTCAAATGACGTGTCTACAAACTGAGGAAAAGTTGATCCATTCAAAGGCTGGTTATGTGCATTGTAGGGTTGTTTGTGTGTGTGTGTGTGTGTGTGTGTGTGTGTGTGTGTGTGTGTGTGTTTGGTTTTTTTGAAAGGACCATTTCCAACAAGAAAGCAATATTTATTTCAGCAGCTGAAGTAAACGAGCCGTGAATTAAAAGTTGGTCTTTGTAAATTGTTGGTTCATCAAAATCGGTGCGGAAAGTGGTGTGAACGTTAAAATAGAACTGTGCTGGGCTTTTGAGAAAGCTAGAAGGATGGTCTGCCTGGAGTCCAGTGTTACAACTGGGCAGTAGCAATGCGTTGACTTCCGAGGAGGAGTGGCATTTTTGATGGTCAGAATACCCGCCTAATGGGACTCAGCGTGTAGGTCTTCTGGTCCTTGCCCTGCCATTAACTGGGTCTGTGCGAGTAGGTATGTCACATGACCTCCCAAGTCTTGCCCTTGCTCCTGTCTCCATATCTCCCCACCCCCGCTACTGTTTGGTTTGGTATCTCCCATTCATCTTCGTGACTTTCACCCAAATGTCCAATGGCCATTCCTTGACTATTCTTGGCTCATATCTAAGACCGAGGCAATAAAAAGCTGATAAGAGGCTCTGGAGGGAGACATGGATGAGGCTCACTGACCATGGGCTTAACTGCAGGGGGGAGCATTTAATCAGGGAATTGCAGCCAGGGGTGTGGGGGAAGGCCACACTGAATAAACTAACACTCCGTGGTCTTTTAGGAGTTCAGCTGTTAGGGGAAGAGGGAGCACAGGCTACGCCCATTAATTATGACTGAGGGAGCCCAAAGAAAAGTGGTGGACCCAGCCCGGATCTTCTGAATCCTGCGTCTGACTGCGTGGGCCTATGCGTCTCCAGGGTCTTAAGCGCTGCTAGTCCCTCACTGCTTCCACACCCACGTCCTCTCAGCCTCCCACTCTTACTATAGACTCTTGGACAAGATCCTGGTTTGGGGAGGACGCCAAATGTGAAGGGGGCCCTCTCAGGGGGGCATGATACTGCCTCTTCGGCTCACTGGTGCCCCTCTCAGCCTGGAAACAGCTCATTGCTGATCGAGGCCTCGTCAGTCTTGGGGAGAGGTAGGACCGCTGGTTCCTCACTTTCTCGAATTTGTAAGTAATTCAGGCCTATAAAAATCCTAACAGTATGCTAGCTAAGGCATAGCCAAGGCCCGTGAGCTTATTAATTAAGCCTCCGTTAACCCAACAAACGACCTCGATGGCTTTATTTTGGCTTGAAGATAGTGCTATAAAAGTCCCCACATAGGCCACAAATCCACTCGGTTGCCACTGGTCCCCCACTCCAGAGACAGCGGGGCCGATGAGCATGAGTCATACTGATTGACCACCACGGCCTTTCCTTCGTCGTGTTTTTTTTTTTTAATTTTTTTTTTAATGTTTTATTTATTTTTGAGACAGGGAGAGACAGAGCATGAACAGGGGAGGGTCAGAGAGAGGGAGACACAGAATCTGAAACAGGCTCCAGGCTCCGAGCTGTCAGCACAGAGCCCGACGCGGGGCTCGAACTCACGGACCCGCGAGATCACGACCTGAGGCAAAGTCGGCCGCTTAACCGACTGAGCCCCCCAGGCGCCCCTCCTTCGTCGTGTTCTAATTCCGCTTTCTATTGAGAAGGGTCTGAATGCTGTCCTTTTCCTTATTTCTGCCATCTGCCTCGCCATTTTCCTCGCCACTTGAGACGTAGTGGGAGCTAGTGCCGTGACCTTGAGCCCTTCGGCCATTGAATTGAATCTATAAAGCCAGGAGTCACTATGACCCTAACGAGCTACAGAAATCTTCCACTTTGTGCGTAGTCCTTCCCGTACCCCTGAGCGTTCAAACTACTAGCCCGAGGTAGGAACCCTGGAAGAGGCACATTGCCGTCTATTTTAGAAGATGCCACGTTCCACGAAGCTGAAGGAGGCGGATAGGTTTTTATCACTTGGGTATTTATAAACCTGTACGTTCGATTTCTCTTAGCCATCAGTCAGCGGGCATCAGGGGGTGGTATGAGGCAGAAAAGCAGAATCCCTCCGTGCTTTTTCTTGGCTGCCCTGCTGAAAACATTTGGGTTTCTCTTCTTGTCACTGCTTAGCGCCAGAAAAGTGGTAGAGTGTTGTCGTCTGTGGCCGTAGACAGCCACATTATAGAACACGCTTGCCTTCCTGCCAGTTGCTGGCTTGTGGACCATCCTGCGGCTGGGGGGGGGGGGGGGGGGGGGCAGCGGCAGGGGGAGGAAAAGAAAAAAATCAAGTGCCTCGATCCCACAGCCCGTTTACCGAGGTGGATTATATCTCTGGGCCATGGTAGCCGATGTTCCAGTTTCAGGTTTTTATTGGCGCCATAAACAAACAAGCCAGCGAACTATCTGGGCGACTGTGGGCTACAGCCATTGCCATTCATATCCCATTTCTTCCTGCAGCAGCTTATGTGCAAAAAAGTTCTCAGTGGCGTGGCACACGGAATAGGGAAGTTCTTTTTATTGCCTTCAGTCCTATCCAGTGGATAGCATTGCTCTCTCCAGCCCCTTCTGACAATGGACGGTCCGTGTCCCCGAGGAGCGCGTCGTCATCCCGTGTGACAATCCTCGTCTCTTTTTGCTCTAATCCTTTCCTGTAGAGAGTTTCCAGCAGCAGGCGGTTACGTTTCTGCCAGGGAGAGAGAAATAATAAAGGCAACTATTCTACTTTTACTGAATGTGAAGGGCTCAACGGCGTAATTAAATCCATAAAACGGTGAGTCACGATCACGGCGCACCAGCCAGCCAGGAAGCGAGGGACGGAGCTGAGGTTGATTTGCGACCAGCAGCTGATCCTGTTCCTCCAGTAGCACTCTTGTAGGCCTCTTCCTGATTTCTGGGCACCAAGCGCCTCATTTCATTTTTTAGAACGCGAAGCTTTAATGAATGTTCCAAAGCTTGCCCAAGGAAACATCTAATCTGAAAAAGATGTGGTTAAGCCTGGTAGATGTCTGTCTGGACGGTCTGCTTTCTTGTCAATTAACCAGAGTCTGCCTCCTAGAAAAAGGGAATCCTGCCTGAGGTGCTTCCAGATGGTCTTTTTGTCATGGAAGACGGTGGCGTTCGGAAGCTTCTGGAAGTCCATTTCGCCACTAGGTAATTTGAGGGTATGTGAGCATTAAGCCTAGCAGAGGTTATGGAAGGTAGTGAAACACCGTTAAGAAAACGGTATTTCAAAACCTTGCTTTGCAACTGGCATGCAAACATTCTTGATTCTCTGTGAAAGATTATAAGGTGAAATTCGTGTTGTCAGTGGCCAACACCATTCATTTCAGCATCAGGGAACGGAAGGATTTTATATAAGGTGTTTCTTCGCCTTCTCCAAAGAGGCATCAGCACGTGACAAGGAAAAGAAGGCTATAACTGTATGTTTGTGTGTATACTTGCTCACACGCTAGGAGAAGAAAAGTGAAAGCCAAGGTGGCTTAGAGAGGAGCCATGTTTAAAACAGTTTAGAACTTTTATAACTTGGAAACAAAGGAACGCTCCGGAGGATGGTTTGGGAGAAAACAGACCAAATGTCCGTTAACAAGAATGAAGGCAACAGTGGAAGATACAAAAAGGTTCATTGGCCTCCTAACTCTTTTCCCCTTTCAACACACATTTTAGGGCGCCTGGGTGCCTCAGTCGGTGAGCGTCTGACTTCAGCTCAGGTCATGATCTCATGGTTTCTGGGTTCGAGCCCCGCGTCGGGCTCTGTGCTGACAGCTTGGAGCCTGCTTCGGATTCTGTGTCTCCCTCTCTCTCTGCCCCTCCCCTGCTTGTGTGTGTGTGCGCTCTCTCTCTCTCTCTCTCTCTCTCTCTCAAAAATAAACATTAATTAAAAAAAAACACACACATTTTAGAATGGCACTCTTCTCTTTCAAAACGATACACCTTATGAAATCCGGCACCAGATGACTCTGAAGGAATGGGTTTTAGTGAATCAAGTTCTGGCCCGCGTCTCAAAATCTCAACACCTCTGTCATCAGGCGCTCCAAGTGAGGTCAAACCGTTTTGCGAGCGTTTGGGAGATTTTCCACCCAGACATTTGCAATCATTGCCTTGTTCTTTCTTATCTTCCTCTTGATTTTCGTGGTTTTTGTTTCCAATCTCTTGCTTCTTAACCTCGTTAAGCACCTGCAGAGACCTTGCAGGATTGGTCTGTCACTCACCATTTGCACACATAGCCTGCCCAGCATTCCAATGGACTGTTCTGGGGGATAAAACACCCTGGTGAGCATTGTTCTACTGACTCCTCTCTAGTGAACACAGGTGAAGTGCCCAGAGCATTTCTCAGAAACACAGCTATGCTTTGGGGGTCACAGCCAACTTGGATGAGTGTGAGGAGAGGTTGTATTTGAACACTGAGCTTCCCTTGAAGAGTGGTTGCCGGTATTTAGAGATCCGTGGGTCATATCGGCGGGTGCAGTGATCTGCAACCAGCTTCAGTTGCATATGTAACCATTGTGGGAGGGAGAGGAAATGCCGAGTTATTGATCTGTTCTCACTCGTGCTGCCAAAACCCGGAGACCCGACTTGATGGAGCCATTCAGAGAAGCTTTGTCTCTTGTTTCAGAATTGGGCTTCGAGGACCTGCAGTGGCAAAGACCCAGGAAGCGGGAGTTCAGAGTAGTATGTGTCTGAAATTCTTGGCAATGCAGTGAACATGCGGTTCTTCACTTTGGCACCAAGAATAAAATTGCCACCACTTCCCAGTGCGAGCCTGGGAGTCAAAAAGCGTTGGAAGTGGATTGTTATGCTATCATTTTTGCCACCCGTGCTCTATGCCACCACGTCTGCACCCCCACCCCCGTCACCTGTTAATGTGCTTTGGGGTTAGTGCGTGTATCTTACATCTACCACGTGCAATAAACACTTCCTGTACAAAGGTGCTTGAAACAACATCTGTCATTACATCAAAGAAGGTGTTATTGCCCAAGTGCAGCTGGAAGAGTTCTAATAACGAGATGGCTTTAAATGAGGTTATAATGAAAAAGAAATCTGTGTGAAATGCCTGGACCTTTTTTTCGTGGAAAATAAGCCGTGTTCAGTTTTCCCCCTTTTATAGTCTCCCCATACAAACGTCGCCTTTGCCTGCGTTGAGCGCAGTCTTTGTTCGACGTGAGAAGCTGGAGAATACGCTTCTGGTTGTGAAAAGTGCGCTTTTTGTGCGTGCCATGTTGGAGAAGCACCATTAAAGAAGGTTGCTATGGTGTTGAATTCTCTCTTCGGGGGGGAAAAGCCCCTCTGATGAATGTGGGATTTGTGGATTCTGAGCCAGCGTGAGCATTCCTGATTGAGAGTCTAGAAAAGGTTATAATAAACTCATTATATAATTAAAAAGGACAAGAGCTACCCTCCAGAATGTGAATCCAAACCCAGAAAAGTGTTCAGTGAACAAGAACAATACTCAGTCGATTTTCAAATTGATGGAGCTTTCCAATGGCAACTAATTTGTTCCAGCATTCAAGTGAGCATAATTAACAGAGACTTTCTTTCTTAGGCCGATTACCCTCCCCAAACCATGCCAACATTGTAACTGTAAGCAGTGAAAACCAATATTTATGAGGGGGATTGTGCAAGAGTTTGTGTGACAGATGGACATTTTATCACTGTTGATGTTTGGAATTCCCTTGAAAAGTAATGTAATATCTTGTTATTTATGAATGAAAGGACAAATGATTGTGCTTTGCTGTCTGGGTTTTCTTTAAAACGAGGTATGTTAAATCTTTCTCTCTGTTTAACCTCGATTACTTTGCGTTAGGTACCCTCGTATATTCTAATGCAAAAGCTGAAAAATCGTAAATGTGTTTTTGTTACAGATACAGATCCACGTGTTTTAGAAAAACAAGAATTACAGCAGCCAACCTATGTTGCCCTCAGTTACATTAATAGGTAAGCCGTTTTCAGAATTTATAGCAACCTCGTATCTACCACATGTTTATTTTTTAAATGCATCTTTTTAGCGGTAGAAAAAATTGCTTTCTCCCAGTCTTCACATATTTACTGGAGATTATTTCACATCAACCTCTATGCAGCGTTTTCTTGTTTCTCTGTTGCAAAGATGTAGGATTGTAGTTCTCTGTGCATATGGCTGAAAACATGACTGATTTATAAGCTCATTCTGGAAGTATTTTGTATGCAGACTTAGACTATGCTCTTTTGACTTCATAGGGCAGTTTGGGAGATTAATGGATTTATGTTTGAGTGAACCTTTTAAACCCTCAGGTGAAGGGGTACTTTATGAATTCAGAACATTGTTGGAATATCAGAATATATCTGCATATAACAAACTGAAATAATTTAATATCCGAAAGTTATTTAGTAGCAGCTCCTTTGTAGTAAAAACATTCTCAACAAGCGACCCCCATCTGTGTGGAGTAACAGGAGTTTTTCCTGAAACTGACCGTGTGAGCATGACTTTAGAGAACACTTAGAAGTTGATACGAGTCTGACTGGCGGAGGACCTGGTGTTTTCAGCCAACGTAAGTGATTAAGGAGACCGTGATTTCTGGAGACAACCTAAAATCAACTCGTGTTAAGAAAACACACATCCCCAAAGAGAAAAAGGCAACATAAAAGCAAAACTGGTTTTTAATGAGAATGAGATACTCTGCTCGTAATTCAGTGCATGCATTTCTGTCAACTGCCCCCCCCGCTTTTTTTTTTTTAATATGAGGCGAAGAGTGGTTTCAGTCTCTAGGTTCCAGAGCTGAGGTTCAGGGTCTGGAGTAGAAAATGGGGAATGAATGATCGGTGTTGTTTCACTTCGACGCATTTTGGGGGGAAAACTTACTTAAATCTTCAGAGAGCTTTCTTTGAGTTAGAGTTGCGTGTACTCAGTTCCACTTTCTTTTACAAAGCAGGTGTTTAAAAGGATTCATTAACATAAACATCTATTTGCATATTGCCTTTGGATTTCTTGCTTATCAGCCTTGCCTGGAAGTGAGATAAAGTATCTACAGTTTCTTAGTGCCCATAATTTTTGAAATGTTTTAAGTAGAATACCTTCAGAATCACACCAGATACAAATACAGGTGTATATGCTTGTCTGAATTTCTCAGAAAACTGGTTTCCCAGGATTAACATGGGTCTTAAAGGCTTTAATTGTACTTTAGAATTAAGTGTATGTAACATAGGTTAAGTAGCCTACTAGTATTGGGCAGTAGGATCTATAGGCTTATGGACTGTGACATTGAATAGGATTAGTGGGGCTACTGTTGTAGGTAAAATAAGTTACCTACATTTATACAGGTATAAATACCAAACTTTAATCCAATAAGAATGTGTGAGATTTAAAAAAAGGTTTTTTTTAAATGTTTATTAATTTTTGAGAGCGAGAGAGCATGGGTGGGGAAGGAGCAGAGGGCAGGGGTGGGGGGGGCGGGGAGACACAGAATCTGAAGCATTGTGCTCCAGGCTCCAAGCTGTCAGCACAGAGCCCGACGTGGGGCTCGAACTCACGAACCATGAGATCATGACCTGAGCCAAAGTCAGACGCTTAACAAACTGAGCCACCCAGGCGCCCCTGGAATGTATGAATTTTTTGTATTCAGTCATTCATCATGTTGTCAGACATGTAGGCTGTAGCGATTTACTCATTACGGAGGCATCATACTCACCAAAGAAATACTCTGCCAGGTGTGACCTAGGACTACAAAAAAAGACAATAGGGACAAGGGCCACACCCAAAAACCACCAGAGAATGAGTCAAGTATGATAGTTTAGCATAAACTGGACAGTAGGAGAAGCCTGAATCCCAAAGTCTTGGCATAGGAAAAACAGTGATGTGAACGTGAGATTCTTAACTCCGAATTCACCATATCCTGCCCTAGAGGACACAGAGTAGACGTACAAGGGGCTTGATAGGTTTGCTGGTGATCTCTAGGTTAAGAGAAGGACTGTGCATGGACGGTTGCCCAGGTTACTAACCACCTTTCTCCCTCGAGATCCCTTTGTGCACAGTGCCACATTTGTAACATGGTACTTAACACCTGATAGACACTCTGGGTATTTGTAGGTGATAGATAAACACCTAGTAAATGAGAGGGCTGAGCAATGAATGAATAGCTGCAAGGCGGAAGCCAAGTCTGGCCCCAGGGAAAGATATGCTAAAAGGCGCCTTAGGGCCCTTAGGCATAGAAGGGAAACCTTGAAATTCACTTGAAGCCAGTACAAGAGTCAAGAAGAGAGCCACAAGGGTTAGGTAATTGGAAAGAAAGCTTGACGGCAATATCCTGAAAACTGCAGAAAAGAGCACTATTGAAAAAAAACAAAAAGTTGAACAAATGAAGATTTTTTTTTCCCTCAAACCTCAGGGGAAAATAAAGTCTAATTTTGCTGAGCAGCGAAGACAAAAAAAAAATCTCTGCTCATATACCTGTTTATACAACTCTAATGTACGGTTGAACATCTCAAAATTGAGATGAAACTTTCTTTGGCAAGAACATTGCTAAAGACTGAAATCTACAGAGTTTGGGGTCCTTAAAAATGGAGCTAGCTTTTTGGATTATAAAAAGAAAAGAGCCGAGTGGAAACTGGAGCCTTTATTTATACTTATTTTATTAAAAAAAAATTTTTCTTTAGGGGCGCCTGGGTGGCTCAGTCAGTTAGGCGTCCGACTTCAGCTCAGGTCATGATCTCACGGTTCGCGGGTTCGAGCCCAGCGTCATGCTCTGTGCTGACAGCTCAGAGCCTGGAGCCTGCTTCGGATTCTTTGTCTCCCTCTCTCTCTCTGCTCCTCCCCCACCCATGCTCTGTCTCTGTCTCAAAAATAAATAAACATTAAAAGAGAATTTAAGGGGCGCCTGGGTGGCGCAGTCGGTTAAGCGTCCGACTTCAGCCAGGTCACGATCTCGCGGTCCGGGAGTTCGAGCCCCGCGTCGGGCTCTGGGCTGATGGCTCAGAGCCTGGAGCCTGTTTCCGATTCTGTGTCTCCCTCTCTCTCTGCCCCTCCCCCGTTCATGCTCTGTCTCTCTCTGTCCCAAAAATAAATAAACGTTGAAAAAAAAATTTTAAAAGAGAATTTAAGATTTTTTAAATTGTAGGTAACTACACCTATTTCAAATATCTTTACTCTTGAACATAACGTGTCGAACGAATCTTGAATTCCTTGAAAAGCGGGTCTGTTATAACACCTGAGCAAACTGTAAAATGTAAATGGTTTAATAAGAATGAGAGAGACTGAATGAATTAGTAGGGTTATGGGAACAGTTTGGGGGCGGGAGGAGCCGGATATGAGCTTTAAGGACACGAAGCTCCGTCAATTTTGTCGTGTGAGGATCAACGAGAAGTCCATGCATGGGAAATTTAATTACTTAGTCTGTATAACATGCAAATGCCTGGAAAGTATAAAGGGCAAGAAGAAAAGCTACAGATTTTGAATCAGAGAATAATGCAGCTATAGTACTCGAAGGAACGAATGTAACACTTCTTATGCTTGGAACTCGATGCTGAGCGTTTTTTTACATTATTTGAGTCTTCTCAGTAACCACGTGAAGTAGGTACTGTGATGATCTCCACTGTGCAGGTGCAGAAGTGGTGACACAGAAGTTAAGTGGCTTGTCGTAGGTCCCCAGGTGGTATGCAGGGGAGTATTGTGTTCAAACCTACACTGCCAGACTCCAGAATCTGGGTTCCTCATCACTGTACCGGCTGATTTGTTGGAAGAGCAGAGGGAATTTGGAAAGCTAAGGCTGGAAAAATACGGTTGGACAGCCGGGAAGAGGGGACACAGACCTAAGAATCAGAGTAATTGCCACGCTGTAGATAACCGGAGGGTCGCAGCCTAATAAAATCAAACCTTAGGAGACAGCGGGAGCCAAGCCTGCTAGGAGCGAGGTCCACCAGGGAGGCCTAAATGGTACCTCACTACTGGGAAAGTGAGCGAGGGTGCTAGGCACATCCTAGCATAGCAGGCCTCAGCTGTGCAGGGGAGGAACACGTTCCCATCTCCAGAGGAGAGAAAGGGCGGAGCTCGTGACTTTAGGGGAAACCATCTAACACTCAGCATGTCCCCAGTAGGCAAGTGGTGGGTGAACTGCAGGGTGAGTCTCCGCAAAAGGCTGATGAGGAGCACTGGGCTGCCCCTGGGGATTTCCTTCCAGTTCTTGTGATGTAGTTCAGGTAGCCCCTTGAGGTGACAAGATAGCTTATTAGTAACTGGTGACTCCCCCGAATGGGTAACGGAGCTAACTTACAGACGCGGTAACCTACATGGCCGTGGCTGTTAGTTGCGTTATCTTTTCTACAAAACGTTCTTCTGAAGATGAAGTTTCCAAAGTTTAAAAATACGTGTATCACTTTGGCGAATGCTGTAAAGGGATATCCTGCCTAGGCGCAAATTGGTACCTTCTTGCAGTCAATCCTTGTCATTTACTACCTAATAAAAGTTTTTATTTTCTTGCACCTAAACTACAGCTCTACTGAAATTCTCTTTGTAAGGCTCCCTGCGTGGCTGGGCACAGCAATCGTTAGGTTTGACCTCCTCTGAAAGTGGAATTTTATTTAGCTTAGTGTTTGCTATTAAATAGCAAATTCTAAAATGGGTTTCATAGAACAGCAGTTCTGAGGTGTCGTTTCGTCTGTCTGTCTGCCTCTCTCTCTCTCTCATGTGCGCGCGCGCGCGCGCACACACACACACACACACACACACACCTCATTTACTCATAAAGAATTCTGTGGTCAATTAAGTTTGGTAAATTTTGAGTTAAATCTGCAGCTAAGAAAACCATTGTATTTATCAAATCTTTTCCTTCCTTTGCTGCTATACATTTTAAGTCTCTAAGAGGGATGATCTATTGTTTGTAGGGACCTGATCCCAGAGCACTTTTTCTGGAAGCATCTGATGGGACTAGTTTTGCATATACCAGCAGGAGGTGGCTACAGTTAGATCACTTTCACTTACATCTTCAACTTCCCCAAGGAACCCTGAAGGCTTTTATGCAGGAAAGCTTTCTTTTCGTTTTCTGATTCAAAATACAGAATGCTATTTTCTCTTTCCTCATGGTCCACTGGGACAAAGGAAAATAAAATTGTGCCCTTCTATGGTAACTCAATCAAATTTTTTGTGCCTCTTTTAACAGTGATCCCTTTCCTTCTCCTAGCCTTCCCAAACACCTAGTTGGCTTCTATTAAAATAAAACTTTGGGGTGCATGGGTG
The DNA here is from genome assembly GCF_022837055.1 of Prionailurus viverrinus. Lineage (NCBI taxonomy): Eukaryota > Metazoa > Chordata > Mammalia > Carnivora > Felidae > Prionailurus > Prionailurus viverrinus. The sequence continues at coordinate 120,103,563 of NC_062562.1, read as the reverse complement.
GTTCAGTTGGTTAAGCATCCAACTCTTGCTTTCAGCTCCGGTCATGATCTCATGGTTCGTGGGTTCAAGCCCCGCATCAGGCTCTGAGCTGACAGTGCAGAGCCTACTTGGGATTCTCTGTCTCCTCTTTCTGCCCCTCCCCCACTTTCTCTCTCTCTCAAAAATAAACATTAAAAAAATAAGATAAAATTTTTATTTTCTTACTTAGAAACCATCACTTTATTTCCCCTGTCTCCAGTATAATTCTCTTCCATCTTTGAAAGAGAGCAATGCAGTGGCTAAAAGTATGGGTAGAGTGGGGCGTCTGGCTGGCTCAGTTGGTAGAGCATATGACTCTTGATCTCCGGGTTTTCAGTTCAAGCCCCATGTTGGATGCAGAGATTACTTAAAAATAAAATTAAAAAAATGGGACAAGTCCGGCTACATAGAGACCTGTCTCTACTATTCATAAGCTTTGTGAGCAGGTTGACAATCTCAGCCCCTGTTTCCTCCTCTCTAATGACACTTTCTTCTTATGAGTATTAATTCGTGCATATGAAGCACATGCATCTCTGCCTGGGATGTAGTGTTACGTAAGTATAGGTTTTTTAATTATTTTTTTTATATTCTCATGCTAAGTCACCCATCAAGTCAGTAATTAGAGGAACAACTGCAGAGGGGAAGCACTGCTTTGGAGTGAGACCAGAACCACTCCCACCAGGAAATAAGCTCCATGAGGGCAGGGACATTTTCTGTCTCCCACAACTGTGTCCCCAATCCACAGAATAGTGTCGGGCATATAATAGATTGCTGATGTTTATGGAATGAGTGAATGAATGCATGTGAATATGTGTATAAGTGAAAGAGAGTGAATAAATGTCCAGGAACTTTGGGGACCCTTCTGTAAGAAACCAGGAGCCTCTGCTACCCATGTGCACTGAGAAGGCTACATGATCAGAATGGATGCTGTGCTTTTATTCAGCATTCCTATGGGATGCAGCACGAAAATACACTGGTGGTTATCACTAGTTCTCCTGCCATAAACAACTGGACAAATTTATGAGATCATGGTTTTTAGGCTCTGGATAATTGGTAGTAAAGACTGATCCCTGAGAGAGAGGAAACATTAGACAAGCTCTCTGGTCGTTTGGCTTATTCTGAGGACAATTTCCTTATGCAGTGGAGTATGCTAGAACATAAACACAGCATAACATTCCCACTGTCCTGAAAAGAGGTCCGTCAGTGTTGGGGGCAACTAAAGCTGCTGAAATCTGTAGCACAGGGGGACTGGAGATGAGAACGAGGCCACAGAAGTCTGTATGAGGGTCTTTCTTGAGTCCATAGCTGAGAGTGGGCTGTACATGCTGTTATTTGGGGTAAGACTGAGTCTTAGCAAAGAGCAGCAACTACATGGGTGAGAATAAAACCGTGAGACCAGAGGTGAGATGGTGCCAGTAGGCAGGGCATTCTAGCCCAGTCAGCATGGAAGTGACTGGTTAACATCCTACTCTTTTAACTGAGATATTAGAAATAAGGACTTTGTCCTGGGGTGTGGCCTGCTTTAGAGCCACTCTAACAATACCTAAAACCAAGTCTCTCCAAGATCTTGTTTGGAAATGGGTCCTGAGAAGTTAGAAGCTCTTAGGGAAACACTTTGGGCTTTGCACAAATTGGCCCTGAGAAGATATAAATCTAGGCCTATATAAATTCAACATAATCATCCTGAAATTGAACTGCCTGCTAGAGCACAAGTCAGTAGTCTTCATAGGAATGAATCAGCTATCACGATGTCTAATATGCAATAAAAAATTACTAGACACGAAGGACAGAAAAATCTTAGGCATGGAAAAAAAGCAGTCAGTTCAGACCCTCCCTAACATTTGATTTGGCCCACATGTTAGTTTTAGGAAACAAAGACCTGAAAGCAGTCATTATAAATATGTTTAAGAACTCAAAGGAAAAATACACTAAAAGGTTGTTTTGAATAAAAATAAAATCAGTCTGGATACTTCTTTTAAATCCTCCTACCAGAATATAAACTGCTTAATGAAAGCTTTCTCCCTCTTTCCCACTTTTCTTCCCACTCCAAAACCTCACCTAATTCTCCCAAACCATCATTCTGGCTGTTTCGGTTGGACTCATTTTTGCCAGATTATAGTCAGTCATACCCTCATAAAAAATGCTGTAATTAGCCAAGTGTGCACTGGCCTTCTATTTTATACAAACAAGACTGAAGCACTTGATTTTTTTTTTTAATCTAAAGGCAGTAGGGATTTTGTTCGTTTGTTTGTTTGTTTTTTTAATGAAACCACCTGTTTGTGGTCTTCTGAGAGCAGTCCGTATTCATTACAATATAAGACCTGCTTTCGTATTTCCCTCCTTGGTCCACCATATCTGAAGTTCTGGGCGCCCCAGCCCCATACTGAAGTTTGTGGGCTAATGCATGCCATAAACATGTTGCATGCTGTTAGATCTCAAACACCAAACATTGTGCTACCATTTTCTTAACCTGTTTTTTACGAACATCGGTTGAAACAAAGCCGAGATGGCTGCCTGCCAGATTTTCCTTGTAATATCTCTAACCTGATTTGGCTTGCTCATTGTGTTCTGCAAAAAACCATGTACTCTCCAGGGACACTGGGAAGCTGGAAAGAGCCCTTACATGACATTTTGGCTCGCTTCAGCGGAATTAGCTTGTACTGCTGGCATAAAACACATGGTGAGAGAGGTGAGTCTTGGCAGAACTTGGTGATATGATTTGCTTGTTAGGCACTGGGCCTCCTTGCATAACTAACTTCTTTGTTGTCTGCAGTTTGTTCTTAGGGCAATCAGTGTTTTAAAGCAGGATGCATATACAACTCCACATTAGGCCATGCTTTTAGTCTTTCTTGTGTCCACCCATCAGTATTTATGACTGATCTTTTTTTTTTTATTGTTTCAGTATAGTTAACATACAGTGTTAATATTAGGTTCAGGTGTACAATATCTTGATCCAACAATTCCATGCATTACTCTGTGCTCATGGTGATAAGTGTACTCTTAAGTCCCATAAGCCATTTAATCCATCCCCCCACCTCCTCTCCTTTGGTAAACATCAGAGCTCTGTATTTAAAAGTCTGGCCTCTGATTTGTCTCTTTTTTTTGTTTGTTTCTTAAATTCCATATATGTTGAAATCATATAGTATTTGTCTTTCTCTGACTTATTTCACCTAGCATTACACCCTCTAGATCAATCCACATTCTTGCAAATAGCAAGATTTCATTCTTTTCATGGCTGAGTAATATTCCTGTGTGTGTGTGTGTGTGTGTGTGTGTGTGTGTGTGTGTGTGTGTGTATCCATTCATCTATTGACGCACACTTCGGCTGTTTCCATCACTTGGCTATTGTAAATGCTGCAATAAACATAGAGATGCATATATCTTTTCAAATTAGTGTTTCATATTTTTTGGTAAATAGCCAGTAGTGGAATTACTGGGTCATGTGATAATTCTATTTTAAATTTTTTGAGGAACCTGCATTATGTTTTCCACAGTATGGAAATTGGCGGCACCAGTTTGCATTCCCACCAAAAGTGCACAAGTTTTCCTACATCCTCATCAATACTTGCTGTTTCTCGTGTTTTTGATTTTAGCCAGTCTGACAGGTGTGATATCTCATGGTAGTTTTGATTTGCATTTCCCTGATAAGTGATGCTGAATGTCTTATCATGTGTCTGTTGGCCATCTTTGTTGTCTTTGGAGAAATGTCTGTTTGTGTCTTCTTATTTTTATTTTCAACGTTTTTTTTTTATTTTTTATTTTTATTTTTAGGACAGAGAGAGACAGAGCATGAACGGGGGAGGGGCAGAGAGAGAGGGAGACACAGAATCGGAAACAGGCTCCAGGCTCCGAGGCATCAGCCCAGAGCCTGATGCGGGGCTCAAACTCACGGACCGCAAGATCGTGACCTGGCTGAAGTCGGATGCTTAACCGACTGCGCCACCCAGGCGCCCCTGTGTCTTCTTATTTTTAATTGGATTATTTGTTTTTGGGGTGTTGAGTTTTATAAGTTCTTTATATATTTTGAATAATAACCCTTTATCGGATATGTCCTCGGCAAATATTTTTTCCCATTCAGTAGGCTGTGTTTTAGTTTTGCTGATGATTTCCTTTGCTGTGCATAAGCTTTTTATTTTGATGTATTCCTAATAGTTTATTTTTGCTTTTGTTTCCTTGCCTCGGGAGACCTATCTAGAAAAATGCTGCTACAGCTGAGATCAGAAATTATTGCCTGTGTTCCCTTCAAGGATTTTTATGATTTCAAATCTGATTCACATTTAGGTCTTCAATCCATTTTGAATGAATTTTTGTGTATGGTGTAAGAATTCTTATGCATGTAGCTGTCCAGTTTTCCCAACACCATTTGATGAAGAGACTTATCCTCTTGCATTTTTTGTCTTTGTTTTTGTTTTTGTTTTTTGTTTGTTTAATTAAACAAGCTTTATCCCAATGTGGGGCTTGAACTCACTACCCTGAGATCAAGAGTCGCGTGCTCTACCAACTGAGCCAGCCAGGTGCTCCCTACCCCATTGCGTACTTTCTTCCATTGAGATGAATTAACCACATAATCATGGGTTTATTTCTGGACTCTCTATTTTGTTCCATTGATCTATGTGTCTGTTTCTGTGCCAGTACCATACTGTTTTGACTACTACAGCTTTGTAATATAATTTGAAGTCTGGAATTATGATAGGATACCTCCAGTTTTCTGTGAAAAATGCTATTGATATTTTGATAGGTATGACATTGAATCTGTAGATTGCTTTGGGTAGTATAGACATCTTAACAATATTATGTTCCCATCCACGAGCATAGATTCCTTTGTGTCATCTTTAGTTTCTTTCATCCATGTTTTATTTAGTGTTTTCAGAGTACAGTATTTTACCTCCGTGGTTTAGTTTATTCCTAGGTATTTTATTATTTTTGGTGCAGTTATAAGTGGGATTGTTTTATTTCTCTTTCTGCTACTTCATTATTAGTATATAGAAATGCAGCAGATTTCTTAGAGGCACCTGGGGGACTCGGTTGAGCATCCAACTCTTGATTTTGACTCAGGTCATGATCCGAGGGTTGTGGCACCAAGCCCCACATGGGGCTCCATGCTGAGTGTGGAGCCTGCTTGAGATTCTCTCTTTCTCTCCCCATTCCCCTTTCCTCTGCTTGTGTTTTCTCTCCAAACAAAGAAAAGAAATGCAACAGTTGTATCCTATGACCTTACTGAACTCATCTGCCCGTTCTAGTCGTTTTGGGATGGCGTCTTTAGGGTCTTCTATATATAGTACTGTTATGACTGATCTTTTTTATGCATCTTTGAGTGCAGTTCAAAGCTGCATTACATTTTTTTCAAAATCTTCAAACTTACTGCAATTAGAGATTCCGTGACTTTGAAACCATCTAGTAATAGCCTTGTATTTTCTCTTCTTCTCCCTTTGTAGAAACCCATTTCCTGAACTTCGTCCTAAGCAAGAGCTGCTATACTTTCAGTATTTCCAACTGTGACATTTCTGTGTCGATCAGAGTGTCCACTGTCGCCTCTTCAGCCTCTCCCTGGAACCACATTCACCTTGAGTCCTGTAGGGTCCGAGACCTTCCTTCCTTGCCTCCCCATTCAGGCTGGTTGCTGGACATTAACTTTGAATTTATCAATTGAGATTAATTCCCTTGTCTCATTGAGCTTGCTCACTCATTGTCTCCAATCTCTCAGTGTCAGATAAAACCAACAAGTGCCTCTCAGGCTAGCCGCTGGGCGTCACTATCGAAAAACACCTACCTGTGTCCCACCACAGACATAGTCTCCCTGACCTTGGCTGGGCCCTCAAGGCCATCCCATAGTTCGTGTTCAGCCCGCGTTAAAACCTTGCTAACCTTATCACAGTCGGTTTGAATGGACCCGTTGTACACAAGTTCCTAAAGGCATTCCCGATCCCCTTGTCAGCAGATGCTCTCAGTTCCCGTGCTGAGAAGATAACGGCTGCTTCTGTGTCCCCACTCAACTTCTCACTTGTCCTCTCCAAATTCATCTGGATCTTTCATCCATGTTCTCTTCATTCTTTCTCCCTTGTTCAAAGCTGGCACCACGGCCTTTACTCCGCACCCATCTCTCATCCCTGTGGCCTTGAAACGCCTCTCCTCTGGCTTCATTTCGTAACAGCACATAGATCCAAAGGGCTTGTCAGTCTTTTTTTTTTTTTTTTTCAACGTTTATTTATTTTTGGGAGAGAGACAGAGCATGAACGGGGGAGGGGCAGAGAGAGAGGGAGACACAGAATCGGAAACAGGCTCCAGGCTCCGAGCCATCAGCCCAGAGCCTGACGCGGGGCTCGAACTCACGGACCGCGAGATCGTGACCTGGCTGAAGTCGGACGCTTAACCGACTGCGCCACCCAGGCGCCCAAGCCCCTGACTCTTGATTTCAGCTCAGGTCATGATCTCATGGTTTGAGGGATTGAGCCCCGTGTTGGGCTCCATGCTTACGGTGCTGAGCCTGCTTGGGAGTCAGTCAGTCTCTCTCTTTCTCTTTTAAAATAAATAAATAAGCTTTAGATCAGTAGCTTCTCTCTTCTTTCTCCAACTCCCCACTAAACCCCTACCCAATGTCACCATGTTGACATCATGGTAGGTATCTCTGTCTGCATTCTTCCTCAGGTGCAGACATGTATGTAGAGATTTGGTTGTAGCACTTTCATAAAAATGGGAGCCCGAAACAAACAGACCTATAAAATATATGTAATATACAAACGTATGTAATATACATGCTTCTTTATTTTGGTTTTCATTTAATATCTTTCCACATCAAAGTTACACGTAGGTCTAACTCCTTTTTAATAGCTGCATACAATTCTAAGATAGGGTTTTTTAGCACTTCCGCTCTCCCACTACCCATTGGACAGTCGAGTTGTTTCCAGATTTGCTTGTGTGTTTGTGTCTCTCGCCACCAATAACAATGCTGCAAGGTAGATTAATCCCTGTTTATTCTACCGGCCAGTATTTCTATGCTTGTATTTCTTTGTTAGTAGAATCTAAGTCAGATCACCCTCCCCTCCTGCCAGTGGCTTTCTGTCATACTTGGCCGTGGTCAGGGGTTTCACTTGTATTCCAACAAGGCTTCCCTGATTGGGTGGCCCCTGCCTCTCATATCCCCACCCGTCCGCCCCCCAGCAAGAACCACAGTCCCTCCTCCTTGGGCGCACCCAGCCCCTCCTCCTCCCAGCTCTGGTCCCTCTGCTGGGATGCTTTCCCCCTGATCAGAGCTTCACACAGCTCATTTCCTCCTCCCGTCAGGTGTCGGTCAGATGTTACCTGCACAGCGGGCCTTCCCTGGCCCGTTGAAATAGTTCCCTATCCACCTTTGCCCTCATCCTGCTTTCTTGTTCTCTGTGGTACTTAACGCCACCTGAAATAACCATTTCATTGTTTTTGTTCAATACTTGTCTCCCCCATGGAGCATGTGAACTCCATGGGGGCAGGCAGTTTTCTATCTTGATCGGCACTATATCTTCAGCTTCTGGAACGGTGCCTGTGACACATAGGTGTTCGATAAATATGTTTTGAATAAATGTGAGAATAACCATCACAGTTTTATGTGTGCGTGTATATTGCGTTACCCTCCCATTGTGTGTTTTACTCATCTTCCTAATTCCTGCCTCTTCATACCTGACCATATATGTCAAATACTTGAAATCAAGGGACTGTTGTGCATGGTGGCAAATTTTAACATACGGGATGACCTTGGAGATTCCCCCACCCCCACCCCCCACCACCATACACATTTACAAAATGACTCACGGCGCTATACCTCTCTTATTTCATTTGGAAATTCAGATCGCTGGCAGTAATCTACTTGATTTATCGTTTTCCCCTTATGTGCAGCACCTCGGAGTTAATTAAGAAGGCCATGAATCTTCCCTTTGTAGCTCTAGCACACTCCCATTTGCAGGATACTCTCATATTGCTGAGACTGTTGATTTGGGACTCAGGTTGAAACATTACTTAATTTTCTCACATTGAGATTCATTATGCTGAGCCTAAAGACCAGTCTTGCCTTTGAAGGCCCCTTCGCTGGCAAGCTTTAAAATAGCTCTGTGTTCCCAGTTTCTAAATAACTTGTTCTCATTTCCGCCACCATGGCCAAGACCTTGCCCGCTGGCTCAAAGTAGTGCAACGAGGTCAGCCTCATGTCCCCAGAAAGACCTCTCCCTCCTCAGCCACAGTGTAGATTTTCACCCCTGCTCTGTGCGTCGGTTGTTTCCAGCAGTGGCAACGTGGACTTCGGACAGCCACACAGCCGTGTCGTCCCAAGCAACACAAGATCGTCCAGCCTGACCGATGAAAGACAGTCCAGTCATAAGAAAGCCGTGGCCTTAAATCCTTAAAAGACCAACGCTAAAGTTTGTGGAGATTGTCATGTGAAGAATGAAGTGTGTAATGACTCGGCTTGGCTTGTCATTTTCAACACAGAGTAGCTTCTATTAGTTGAGCACCTACTATGTGTGGGGCACTGAGCAGTGCACTTTGCTATTGCTATATCATCTGAAGTCTCACAATGACCCCGTGTCACAGCTCTTCTCTCCCTTTTATACCTGATAAATTGCAAAGAAAGTTATAAGAGCTCTTAGCCTTTTTAATGCCTTGGAGCCCTTTGGAGAACTGTGTACTCTTTCTCAACGTGTTGTTCAACTCATAAGCCAAACTACATAGGATTACAAAGTAAACGAGTTATATCGAAATGCACTTGTCAAAATATTAAAATCACAAATGTGTGATGTGGTAACATGTGCTTCTTTCTCAAGGCCTTAATTAAGAAAGCTTAGGTTCTGGGGGCACCTGGGTGGCTCAGTCGGTTGAGCGTCCGACTTCGGCTCAGGTCGTGATCTCACGGTTTGTGGGTTCGAGCCCCACGTCAGGCTCTGTGCTGACAGCTCGGGGCCTGGGGCCTGCTTCGGATTCTGTGTCTCACCTCTCTCTGCCCCTGCCCTGCTCATGCTCTGTGTCTCTCTGTCTCTCAGTAATAAATAAACGTTTAAAAAAGAAAAAAGAAAGCTGAGGTTCTGGCTCAATAGCCTCCATAATTTAAAATTAGTGATGAGTATAATTGTGTTGAGACATCTGTTACAGTCATACCATGATATCAGAATATCTGTGATTCTATGGATGCAAAGTCATAGGTACTGGGAGAATACCGTGACTAGTTGTCTGGATTCGCTATTGAAAGAAATGCCACGTCTCAGAGGTTAATGAAAGTAAAGATATCAGTTATTATTATTTTTTTAATCCAAGTTCCCAGATCTCCTGAATCCTACCAATAACCTGTATGGGTCCCCAGAACCCAGATTAAGAACACCTCAGTTAGGTGTCACAGTTACTAAGGAGCTTTTAGAGGTAGGCTCAGGCCCAAATTCATGAAACTCCAAAGCCTTTGCGTTTTCTTTTATGTCCTGATAACTTCTCATACTCTGACTCTGCTTTCCATCAGAATATCACCGTTTGGATGTCATCAGGCTACCCTGTGGAGTAGGTCATGGCGAAAACAAATAATAAAAAAAAAAATTAACATGTGCGTAGCAACCCCTTTTGTTTCACAAAGAACTTCACCAGTACTTACGTATGCTGGTTTTTGTTTGTGTTTTTATGAAATCACACATTTTCTCCACCGTTCGTGGGTTCTACTATACGCGATTGCCCTTACCTCATTGTGGTCGAGGATCAGAGAAATTCAGTGACTCGCCCAAGTTCACACAGCTAGTAAATGACAGACTTGGGACTTGAACTCCCAAATCTTTGTGTTCTACAGCCTTTTTCCTGGCCTTCGTCTGGAATGCCCAGGTACTAAGGTGACAAGTGAGAGGATTTCTCTCGAAGTTGCATGGAATCCAGGCATGTCCAGGATGAGGGCCATGTCCCTCACTAATCTCCACCTCCGTTGTCTCTTAAACGTTGCTTTTAAAAACCTACAGCTCAGGGGCGCCTGGGTGGCTCAGTCCGTTGGGCGTCTGACTTCAGCTCAGGTCACGAGCTCACGGCTTGTGGGTTCGAGCCCCGCCTCGGCCTCTGTGCTGACAGCTCGGAGCCTGGAGCCTGCTGGGGATTCTGTGTCTCCCTCTCTCTGTGCCCCTCCCCCACTCACACTCTGTCTCTCTCTCAAAAATAAAGATGAAATTATTTTTTAAAAAAACCTACCGCTCAGAATTTACGCACGTAGAATTCTTTAATCGGATATGCAGATCCTGCGGAGTGACCAGACTTGGATAATTTAAGTGCTAGCTTGTATTTTATGTCCTTGTCTTCATTTGCTGATAAAACCAAACAAGAGCGAGGAATTTTTCATTCTACCCTAAGCAGGTGGTAATTTAGTCACTGGCCATTGGACTTATGTCATTCCCGTCCCGGGGGCTTTTTTCCCTTGCCTGGTACGAGTTAGTGCATTTTCCTTGACAATCAATTCACTCTGTACCATTGCTAAGGCCATAAACGTGATATTCGACAAGCAGAAGGATTTGCAGAGAAGCCTTCCCAGCGGCTTCCACCTTCTGTGATCACTGAAATTTCCCTGCAGGTTTCGGTGACAGCGTGGGCCCGTGTAATTTACAGATGGTGGGGCTAGCATACAATCAGTTCTTGCCAACTCCCTCTCTCCTTTAAGGAGATAGGATTCAGCGTGCCGGGGCCAGAAATTGGATCTGGCTTTTGGAGTTGTCCCTGCCTTCTCAGCAGGGTCTTTTCTGGACATCTTTTCTTGCCTGTGCCTGACTTCGCTGACTCCGTCTTCGATTTCAGGATGAGAGGGTTGAGCAACAGTTAGTTGTTCTTCATGGGAAAACACAGCATCACCTTCGCAACTTGTGTGCCTCTTTACATCAGATAACTTCCCAAGTTTGCCATCTGTCCAAACTAAGGTTAGCAGAGAAGGAGAAGTGGTGTCATGGTCCTTATACCTAGAGAAGGTGCTCCGGTGTTCTGGGACAGTGTCAGCTACAGATGCCTCTGTCCTGTAGGCTTCCAGGAAAAATAGAATCCATCGTTGGTGCCAACTTGATGTATTTTTTTCATTTTCATTATTACTGGAGCAGATGAATTTGAAGTAGATACGCTACAAAGTCACTTACGCTTGTTCTCCATCGCACCCATGCGAACATTCGCTCTTTATGGCCCGCTTTGTTGTGTTCAGCACCGACCAGACTCGGTGATGGACAGTTCTCCTGGGCCATACAAGTATGATGAAAAGCTGGTTTCTATATTACATTAATCTTGGCTAGACAGCAGCCATATTTTTGAAAACTCAAAGCCAGAATGCTTTTAATAATAAATGTACATTATGCTCTTAGTTCATTACCCCCTAAAAAAAAATGTTTTTTCTGGTCTTTAGCATAGATTTCTTTAGGGCTAAGATATCAAGGTCGTACTTTCTAGATTTTTAAAGGCGCATGCACATATTTGCTTATAACATCAAATCTTAATTCAAAGTTTAAAAATTACTGCGTGCCCTTCAATTTCTAATTCCCTAGGTTACACAGCACCCTGGTGACCCCTAAAAGGTGTTGAATACAAAAAGACTAGGTCCTGGCTCTGGAATTCTACCTGCTATAAGCCTCTTTTTTTTTTTTTTTTTTTAATTTTTTTTCAACGTTTTTTATTTATTTTTGGGGCAGAGAGAGACAGAGCATGAACGGGGGAGGGACAGAGAGAGAGGGAGACACAGAATCGGAAACAGTCTCCAGGCTCCGAGCCATCAGCCCAGAGCCTGACGCGGGGCTCGAACTCACGGACCGCGAGATCGTGACCTGGCTGAAGTCGGACCCTTAACCGACTGCGCCACCCAGGCGCCCCTATAAGCCTCTTTTTAATTCACTTCAAAAGAACAGAGCTTTTGTGGCTGTCTCTCCAATCTGTTAATAAGTTTATTATGTGAACATGAATTAAGGGACTCATTCTATTATGTATAAGATAATATTGTTCTGGCAAAGAAAATTGAGTAATTTCAGGGGATCTTCTGTTTAATTTCCACTTAATTGTCCGGTTTCTTTGGCTCAACAATGTTGGGGCTTCATCCATATGTATCAGTACAAGTTTTGTTTTTGCTCATTACATAGTATCCCGTTGGATGACTTACCAAATTTATTTATTCGCTTGATGGTCTTTGGCTATTTTAAGTAGAGCTCATGAACATTCTTGAACCAGTCTTTCCGCGGGTGTAGCATTCAGTTTTCTTAGGTATGTTATTAGAATTGCTGAAGCGTGTTAGTGCATGTATTTAGCTGTTAAAAACAGCCAGTTTTTGAAAGTGGTTGAACCACACCATTCTCCTGTAGGCAAGGTAGGAGACTTCTAGTTGTTTTTGCAAACTCACCAATACTTTGTCAGTCACTTCAGTTTAGTATTCTGGTGGTTGAATAGTGGTATTTTCAGCAATTCATTTTCAATCCATCATCCCTCTTTATTTTTTCTCTATAGAAATGCTAAAATAATGAGAAAAAACAAAGAAATAAGGCTTCGATTTCATCAACAGATACAATGCTTTTCTAAGTGTTTATCCACATGTTTAAAAAATTATGATACACTGGGGCACCTGGGTGGCTCAGTTGGTTAAGCCTCCTGACTTCAGCTCAGGTCATGATGTCATAGCTCATGAGTTCGAGCCCCGCGTAGCGCTCTGTGCTGACAGCTCAGAACCTGGAGCCTGCTTTGGATTCTGTGTCTCCCTCTCTCTCTCTCTGCCCACCCCCTGCCTGTGTGCTCGCTCTCTTTCAAAAATAAATAAACATTAAAAAAAATTATGATAAACTATGTAGAAAATTTGGTCTTTTCATTTGTTTTTTCTAGATTGCTCTGCCATAATAGGTGGTTTTTAAAAACTCTTGCTAATGTGAATCCACAAGAATGGGTGGTGACCTCCACAGGTGTCCCTGAGCCATTCCTACCCATGCCTTGGGGAGGGATGTTTCCAGACAGGGGGCCTGTAGCATCTACCCTACTGAACTCCCAGATGCCTTGGATGTATCTTTGGATCCACTCCCCAGAGCTATCCTAAGGAGGAGGCACAGCTGTGTCAGCTTTCTCTTTTCAAAAATGAGAACAGCTTTATTTATTTGAGAACGAAAGCATTGGACCTAGGTATACGTACAGATGTCATGAAAATGGAAAGAAGTGCATGGAGCGAGGAAATGCAAAACCTAGGATCGTAGTTAGCCCTGGGGACAGAGGTACCATGGGAAGGAGACAGGGCTTTACCTGTGTTACTATCATTTTAATTCTTTCAACGTTTATTTATTTTTTGGACAGAGAGAGACAGAGCATGAACGGGGGAGGGGCAGAGAGAGAGGGAGACACAGAATCAGAAACAGGCTCCAGGCTCTGAGCCATCAGCCCAGAGCCCGACGTGGGGCTCGAACTCACGGACCGCGAGATCGTGACCTGGCTGAAGTCGGACACTTAACCGACTGCGCCACCCAGGCGCCCCCTATCATTTTAATTCTTAAACGAGGGGTGAGGTTACAAGCTTTTGGTTCAGTGTTCTTTAGACCACTTTGAAATCTTTATTATTGTTTTGATGTTTATTTATATTTTGAGAGAGAGAGAGGGTGTGTGTGTGTGTGTGTGTGTGTGTGTGTGTGTGTGTGTTGAGGGAGGGCAGAGAGAAAGAATCTGAAGCAGGCTCCAGGCTCTGAGCTGTCGGCACAGAGCCCAACGCGGGGCTCGAACTCACAAGCCGCAAGATCATGACCTGAGCCAAAGTCAGACGTTCAACTGACTGAGCCACCCAGGTGCCCCCACTTGGAAATGATGTATATATAATATAATTTATAAAAGAAACAAAAATCACCTGTCCTCCTACCACCATGCACAGGAGGAAATACACTTAACATTTTGGCCTATAGTCTTCCAAGATTTTGTGTTTTATTCTCTCTGTATAGAATATATGTATTTGTTAACATAAATAGTTTCATAGTAAAATGTGTTCATTCAGAAAAAAATAGAATATATAATCCATAAATGGGCCATACCCTATATTCCATTTTTATAATTCCCCTTTTTAACAAATTTCATTGTGGAACTATTTATGCATTAATAAATATGGCTATATTATCTTTATAATGGGTACATATTAGCCTACATATATAGGTTTACTATAAATTTAATCATCTTTTTCTTGATGAACATTTAGGTTTTTTTTTAATTGTTTTTAATGTTTATTTTTTGAGAGAGAGTGACAGCACATGAGCTGGGGAGGAGCAGAGAGAGAGGGAGACACAGAATCCAAAGGAGGTTCCAGGCTCTGAGCTGTCAGCACAGAGCCTGACACAGGGCTCTAACCCACTGTGTGAGATCATGACCTGAGCCAAAGTCAGTCGCTTAACTGACTGAGCCACCCAGGGAGTTGCAGAGTCTAAAGATGTGCACAACTGAACTCTTAACATATTTCACCAAAGTATCATCCAGAAACATGTTTCAGTGTAGGATGTATAGGTGTTTATTTTGCCCTTCCTTTCCCACAGTGGGAATTCAGATTTTTTTTTAAGTTTACTCATTGGGGTGCCTCGGTGGCTCATTGGGTTAAGCCTCTGACTCTTGATTTCAGCCTAGGTCATGATCTCAAGGTTCATGGGTTCGAGCCCCGTGTGGGGCTCTGTGCTGACAGCATGGATCCTGTTTGGGTTCTCCCTCTCCCTCTGCCCCTCCCCTACATGCATGTCCTTGCTTGCTCTTTCAAAATAGTGCACACATGTGAGAGCAGGGGAGGGGGCAGTGAGAGGGAGAGAGAGAATTCCAAGAGTCCCCAATGTGGGTCTCGATCTCACAAACCATGAGATCATGACCCCAGTCAAAATCAAGAGTCGATGCTTCACCAACTGGGCCACTCACGCACCCCTAGGATTTTATTTCTTTTTTTAAGTAATCTCTACATTCAACATGGGGCTGGAATTCATGACCCCAGGGTCAAGAGTCCCATGCTCTACTGACTGAACCAGCCAGGCACCCCTAGGATTCCTTTGAATCTTTCCCAACTTGAGAAACGTAATAACCAAAAAGCACATTCCACTGTTTGTAATTTTCATCCATTTGATTCACTATCTCATTAACATATTTTTCTCTTTAGAAAAGTAACATCTCAGGTGTGGAGTTTGGTGAGCTCTTTATAGATTTTGGATACTAGCCCTTTGTCTGATATGTCATTTGCAAATATCTTTTCCCATTCCGTTGGTTGCCTTTTAGTTTTGTTGATTGTTTCCTTTGCAGTGCAGAAGCTTTTTATCTTTACGAGGTCCCAATAGTTCATTTTAGCTTTTAATTCCCTTGCCTTTGGGGATGTGTCAAGTAAGAAATTGCTGCGGCTGAGGTCACAGAGGTTTTTTTCCTGCTTTCTCCTCGAGGGTTTTGATGGTTTCCTGTCTCACATTCAGGTCCTTTATCCATTTTGAGCTTGTTTTTGTGAATGGTGTAAGAAAGTGGTCTAGTTTCAGTCTTCTGCATGTTGCTGTCCAGTTCTCCCAGCACCATTTGTTAAAGAGACTGTCTTTTTTCCATTGGATATTCTTTCCTGCTTTGTCCAAGATCAGTTAGCCATACTTTTGTGGGTCTAATTCTGGGGTTTCTATTCTGTTCCATTGGTCTATGTGTCTGTTTTTGTGCCAATACCATGCCGTCTTGATGATTATAGCTTTGTAGTAGAGGCTAAAGTCTGGGATTGTGACACCTCCTGCTTTGGTCTTCTTCAAAATTACTTTGGCTATTCGGGGCCTTTTGTGGTTCCATACAAATTTTAAGAATGCTTGTTCTAAACTCCACACCCAAAAAACAAATAATCCAGTGAAGAAATGGGCAGAAAACATGAATAGACACTTCTTTTTTTTTATCCTTTTTAAAAACAAATTTTTTTTAATATATGAAATTTATTGTCAAATTGGTTTCCATACAACAGCCCGTGCTCATCCCAAAAGATGCCCTCTTCAATGCCTATCACCGACCCTCCCCTCCCTCCCTCCCACCCCCCATCAACCCTCAGTCTGTTCTCAGTTTTTAAGAGTCTCTTATGCTTTGGCTTTCTCCCACTCTAAACTCTTTTTTTTTTCCTTCCCCTCCCCGCCATGGGTTTCTGTTAAGTTTCTCAGAATCCACCTAAGAGTGAAAACATATGGTATCAGTCTTTCTCTGTATGGCTTATTTCACTTAGCATCACACTCTCCAGTTCCATCCATGTTGCTACAAAGGGCCATATTTCATTCTTTCTCATTGCCACGTAGTACTCCATTGTGTATATAAACCACAATTTCTTTATCCATGAATAGACACTTCTCTAAAGAAGACATCCAGATGGCCAACAGGCACGTGAAAAGATGCTCAGCTTCGCTCATCAGGGAAATACAAATCAAAACCACACTCAGGTATCACCTCATGCCAGTCAGAGTGGCTAAAAAGAACAAATCAGGAGACTATAGATGCTGGCGAGGATGTGGAGAAACGGGAACCCTCTTGCACTGTTGGTGGGAATGCCAACTGGTGCAGCCCCTCTGGAAAACAGTGTGGAGGTTCCTCAAAAAATTAAAAATACATCTACCCTATTACCCAGCAATAGTACTGCTAGGAATTTACCCAAGGGATACAGGAGTGCTGATGTGTAGGGGCACCTGTACCCCAATGTTTATAGCAGCACTCTCAACAATAGCCAAATTATGGAAAGAGCCTGAATGTCCATCAACTGATGAAAGGATAAAGAAATTGTGGTTTATATACACAATGGAGTACTACGTGGCAATGAGAAAGAATGAAATATGGCCCTTTGTAGCAACGTGGATGGAACTGGAGAGTGTGATGCTAAGTGAAATAAGCCATACAGAGAAAGACAGATACCATATGTTTTCACTCTTACGTGGATCCTGAGAAACTTAACAGAAACCCATGGGGGAGGGGAAGAAAAAAAAAGAGGTTAGAGTGGGAGAGAGCCAAAGCATAAGAGACTGTTAAAAACTGAGAACAAACTGAGGGTTGATGGGGGGTGGGAGGGAGGGGAGGGTGGGTGATGGGCACTGAGGAGGGCACCTGTTGGGATGAGCACTGGGTGTTGTACGGAAACCAATTTGACAATAAATCTCATACTTAAAAAAAAAAAGAAAAGTAACATCTCATCAGTGTGGAAATTTAGTAAAATAAAAATGGTGAAAGTACTTAAATTTTTCCATCCAGAGTTAATAATGGTTAACATTTGGGGCTATGTTCTTCTAGTTTTTTTTCCTTGTGCTATTTATTTCGTTGTGTCCTGTTTTTCCAGAATCCTACCATACGTAGAATCTTGTCATCTCCTTTTCTTAACTATTACTGTGAGCATTTTTCACCTCTGAATATTTTTTTAAATAATCATTTGGCAGCATTAATACTTGGAACTTACTTCACCCTTTCCCAACAGCCATTGGACCGTTTTCTATTTTTCACTGTTACAAAGGTTGCCAGTATTCCCTCTGACAAGTTTCTAGAATGGAGATTCAAGAGCGTGGACACTTTACCACTGGTAGAGATTGTCACATTATTTCCATAAAGGATGGCAGTCCTTTTTATTCTTACCAGTGGTGAATGAAACTATTGTTTTGCTGTTTCCTTGCCGGCGTGAAGGATGACCATTTTTTAAAACTCTGCCAGTTGAATGTTAAGGAAAATGTCAGTACGTGGTGTCTGTGAATGACTGGAGCGATCGGTCTCAGGGTTTTCATGCACACAGGGCCATGACCTAGAACAGGGCTAGGTCTTTTCATCACCTGAAGGAGGGCTATAATTTCTGAGCTGTCTTCTGGATTTCCTTTCAAAGGGGTAGTGAATAGGAGATCCAGATAGAAGCCAAAACGCATGCCTGAGTCCCTGCAGAACAATGATCAAATCATTCATGTAAAATTAGAGAATCCCTTGTTTGAAACCGAATGACTAGATAAACATTCGTGTGATTGCCAAGGAATCAAAGATCATCTTGCCCTCAGATCTGTTCCTTCCTTTTCCCCGTTTGCGATCCGTCTGTGAAAATCCCAAAGACCCTACACCAGGAGGCAAGTGGATGGAAGAGGGCAGAAAAAGAGAACGCGTGTTGGCTGATCTCTGTTCCCATCTCTTTTTCGACGGCCAGTCCCTCCAGCTTCCACGTCTCTCCCCTCCTCCAGAAGCCTATGGTGAGAGACTCTAATAGGAAATGGTAATTGGACCTTTTCAAATCCCTTGGCTTTTAGAGGTTGACCCTGACTGGCCCAGTTCCTTAGGCCTATGAGTTCCACACCATCTTGCAGTCAACCTGGATGTCCCCTCAGTTTTCGATCTCTCTCTCTCTCTTTTTTTTTTTTTCCGGTCTGAACTTCAGCAGCTGGGAGGTTAGGCCACCGCCTCATCTTTACTGCTTGCACTGCTTCTTTGCAAGTTACCAGATCAGAATCCCAGACCTCTAAAGGAATTAAGAACTGGAAAGAACTTTCTAAGCAGGGTACCATGGGCAGGTCACACGGGATTATCCCTTGAGAGTTTCCGAAGAATTTTGTTTATCCAAAAGGTTCAACTAATATAAAAGCATGGAAGTAAACCTGCCTCTCCCACCAGAGACATTGGGCCACCAGTGATGACTGTGGCGGACTGTGTTGTCTTCCATCTCTGTCTCTGTGTTTACAGAGGCTCAGAAGAGGCATAACGCAGTGTGTGAGCTTCATCTCATTACAGGCACGGCCGCATTCCACACACTAGCACCATTGGTGTCCTTTGCCTTCCAGCTCCCCGCCCCCTGCCCCCCCCCCCCCCCGCCGCCGTCCCTCCTCCCCCACCGCCCATGTACATGACTGTGTCCAGGGTCAGCCTTGAACTATGTTTTTCTCACTTGTGACAGGAATAGAATTTTGCGTCTCACTCTCCACCTCCGTTCCTCGCCAAACCACTGCAATTCCCTCGTCCCCGCTTCAATCTGCACAAAGTGAGGTTTCATTACTGCATTTGCAATAAAAATACTATAAATCATGTAAGGCCGGGGTTAAGAAAGAGCGGGTGGGGATAAAAGAAAAACAGCGCTCTCCCCAAGTTAAACTCCAACCCCGCATCTGTGCAAGGCACCTTCTCGGAAGAACCTGGCCTTGTGTTAGCGGGAGTCTCACCTTCCCGTGTCGAGTTGCCGAATGTATTGTATAGTGTTAATGTGTTGACTACTGCTTCTTTTAGCAAATCTTCTAGAACTGAGAAGTGATGCAGTGTGCCTCTCCTAAAGCATTAGCTTTTTTCTGATTACATTTCCATGTTTTGTAATAGCAGGGGAAAGAGAATCCAGATACTTGCGGTAGCTTTCCGATCGAACACTCGTGACAAAATACAGAAATATATGTATCCAAGCGACACATCACTCGATAGTATTTTTCTGTCTCCTCCTGTTTTCGTGTGTGCAGTGGCCGCATCGGTCATGTGTTTTTATTTCATGTAGTCCTATCTTTATCCCCTGCTGCCTGACTTGTTCTAGGGATGGGACGAGACGAACTTCAGAAGTTAAATTCAAACAAGATGTGCGGGAATGAATTTCTTTTAGGGATAAAGGAGGAATGCCTTCTAGTTGGGAAGGATTTATGATTTTTGGCTTTGTTTTTCTCTTTCGTTTTTCATTAGTCTTGAGCACATTAGATTTTGGTAAATCTAAAGATTTATAAAACACAGCATCTTTCATTTCTTGTCAGGACTAAAGATCAAGAAGGGTTAATCAGCACTCAACTGAATATACTGAAATAACCCCCAAAAAGATGTATCACATAGAAATATAAATTTTTTCAACAGGGAGACATTCGCCAGTCTTCATCGTGTAGTCAAATTTGGAGAAATTTAAGGATGTCGTGATCCATGGCCCTTACTCATCTCAAATAGTAATTTTGAGATGTCAGAAGACTTGAGTGATGGGCATGGTTGTGTGTTAAATATTAGCCATAAGGAAAATTTACTTGTGCTGTGTGAGACAATCTGACTATAACAGCGAACATATTCAGATCTACGTTTTCTTAGATTTCGCATATGGAATGGCTGCATTTTTCATTAGATACCTGACTTTTTGTTGGCTGATTTGTGTTATAAAAATATATATATGGAACAAAGTTAGGGGTGTACGATGACTTGAAGAAAATAAGAAATGCAACATTTTGGTACTGTCTAAGTATGATCTTTGTGTAGATTTCATGCTGAAGAACAATATGTACATATTTTAACCTTTGAGTCTGATATGTACTGAAATGTGCAGTGTCAGTGTCTATAAATGAAACCCTGTAGCTGTCACAGCTGTCTTGACTTCTGAAAAATCTACAGCACGTTTCTAGTCGTTCTCATGCTGATAATGTTAGAAAAAAGAAACACATGCAAACATACTTGTGCACTCAGTCACAGATACCACGATAAATTCCAGACCACAAGATATACTGGGAATGTCTCTAGCGTCTCTCTCTCTCTCTCTTTGTCTCTCTGTGATTTTGCTTGAAATTAGCTTGAGCATTTTAGCTACTATTTTAAGGACTAACAGATCCGTAAGTTATCACCATTGGCACCTGAGGTGACCCAACCAGCCAACATGAAGATTCGCAACCACCAAAAAAAAAAAAAAAAAGATTCACAACCAGAATAGGTTGGTACCTTTTTCCCCTAGTTTCCTTAGTCATCTCCTGCTTGACTCCTTTGAATTAAAGAGATAAACCAAAACCCTTTATACTGTGTGGACCACAAAATATTTTTTTAAGTTTATTTATTTAAGTAATCTCTGCACCCAGTGTAGGACTCAAACTCACAAACCCAAGATCAAAGGGTTGCTTGCATTCTGTACTGATTGAGCCAGCCAGGAAGCCCCGCAAAAAAAGTTGGTTTGGTTTTGTTTTGTTTTTTTAATTAAAGAAATCCTAAGGTCTGCTTTAAAGATAGTGGACTGAGAGTGGATCATTTATATTGTACCATTTTAGCACAATATTTTACGTGTATTTTAATTTTGAGCCTTAATCTAATTTTATAGATATTTGTATCAGGTTATACCTGGGATATATATTTACCTGTGTCATTTCATGAGGCTTTTCCATATTGCCACATCTTCGAAATTACTATTTTTTAAAATGACCACATAATATTCCTCCCGTAAGATAGAGGTCACGGAGACGTGGACTCCCATTTTGTCACAATGGCTGCTTATAAACTTTCATTATTCTAGATTGAGTGCTGCTTGCTTCAATTTAATGTGCCCGTGGTTTTTTCCTTTGATATTTTTTTTTATTATTTAAAAAAATTTTTTTTTAGTTTTTTCCTCTGAGATTATTTTCATAGCCCCTTTGCTCAGAAGCGGATGCTGTTTACCAGTGAGTCTCCAATTCGTGTCACCATGTGCATATTGGATGCTAACGTTCATGACACATTCCTGGGGGAAGACAGATTTCTCCTGAATCCCAAAACGTGAGGAGGAGGAAGAGTATGAGTGAAGTGCTAAAGAAATTCACAGTCGCCATCAGTATACTACAGGTCCACAAGTAACCGGTTCATGTGTTGCATCATTGTCCATCATAAGAAGTTGTGTGAGGATAAGAGAAAATACTGCTCACCTACAGTTGAGCATGAGTCCACCTTAGTTTGTTGAAAATGGAGTCATTTACAAACATTGACCTGTATGTTCTGACCGGTGCGATTTATGGCACACTGCCCAAGACCCCAGGATTCACAACCACTCCTGTGCCACCATTTTAATTCAATATGAATAACTACAGAACAGGGACAGAATTTGAAATCCAACAGTCCGTTTTCTTTTCTCTTCCAAAAATTAGCCCTGATCCTCTTAACAGGTGGAAGTGTAGCCCAAAAGCCACACTGTTTCGAATTTAGAGTTAATTGAGCTGTGATCGTGGAAGACGATTCTTTTTGGACTCCTCAAATCTCATTGACTTCACAATGAGGAAATGAGTTTGCAGAATGCTCTATGCCAAAGTGTACGTAGTACGTATGAGAATATATTCCCCAGAAAATCTTGTCTTATTATGTGTGTTCATCTTGATTTATAGAAAATCAGTCCTAAAGGATTCCACTTCAAAGCGCCATATACTTTGAAATTTAAATTCCCTGATTGTGAAAGCTTGCTGTGCTCAGTTTGCTTCCTTTATTAAATTAAAGGTAAATGTTAACCCTGTACAGTGATGTTTTAAAAGAAACGATGGCGGGTGGAATCATTTATGTTAACCTTTGGAGAACTTTTAGCCTGTTGATTTAAAGGAGACAAAAAAAAGATTTGCAGTTTATCCCAGACAGGCACACATAGGATCATTCTACAACCAGGGCCAAAGTTCAAATTCCCTTCGATATCAGGGGAAATTCTCTCTTCAGCATGTTACCGTTTTAAAAACAACTGCCTTTCTTGCTGATTAAAAGTGATTTTAACTCTAGTGCTAAATACCAAAATGAAAGCAGCAGATAGGGAAGTGCTTGTATGTCTATTTGCTTTGACCCTAAGCCTGGCCATTAAAGGTAATTAATTTATGGCCTGGCAAAGCCTTTCTGCCTTTCTTCCATGGATTTGTTAGTTCTGCGTTCAGGATGGGATTCCACATATAACTCGTGGAACCATTTCTGATCCTTTCGGTGCCCCTTGTCTCTGGGAGAGTCCAGGATTAGCGTGAAAGCCTTCTGTTTTTAGAAAAGCAAATCTGGACAGTCGGGGATTGGAGAAGACAGTGAATCACCCAATCGTTAGAGCAAGTCAGATAAACTTTTCATAAGCGCTGGGTAGGTACTGTGAGCTTGGCTTTCCCAACGCTTTAGACCATGAACCTCACCGTTATTTTCCCAAACAGTTATAAGGTTATAATGATCATCCTGACTCTTTTCTAACATAAGGCCAACAAAGTTAAGCACATCTACAATCAGAAAAGTTTGAAGAGAAGTTATTTGTTACTTCTTGTCTACGTGCATTTGCTTTTCAGTGTAACCAGTCTTCCATATGGTAAATTCTCAAGTTCGGTGAAAATACCCATCTTGTGGTGAATTTTAAAGACTGTTAGGAATTCATATCAACCAAAAATTGATGTGTAAGAAGCAAGGTTTGAAATTATTACTTTTTTTTTTAGTGTGTGTTTATTTTTGACATAGAGAAAAAAAGACAAGCAGGGGAGGGGCAGAGAGAGAGAGAGAGAGAGAGAGAGAGAGAGAGAGAGAGAGATGGAATCCGAAGCAGGCTCCAGGCTCTGAGCAGTCAGCCCAGAGCCCAACGTGGGGCTTGAACTCACAAACTGTGAGATCATGACCTGAGCCGAAGTCAGAGGCTTAACCGCCCGAGCCACCCAGGTTCCCCTCTCCTGAAACTCTTTTAATGATGACGTTTCCTGGTTGGATATGAAATGTCTGGTGGACGGGTCTGTATCCTAGAGCCGATCTAAGCCAGCATTCCATTCTTGAATTGACCCAAGAACAAATTCAGGCGAGCCTCCTCTTTCCTGCCATCGGTGGCCCTCGCTGTCAGCTTTCTTTAGGGAGGATATTTTCTGAAAACTAAATGCCCTAAGCTCTTCCCCAGTGTTCCCAGGCACGTGTGTGGTGACAAACAGAAAACCACTCCCAATAAATCTCCTCTCTCCCCTTGGTAAACTGTAGCCTTGGGCAAGTTGCTTGGCCTGCCTCTGCTTCCGTTTCCCCACTGGTATATGTTGTGGAAGGTACAAAGGGTGAGGTAATACACGTAAAGCACTTAGAACAGTGCCTGGTACACAGTAGGCAGTAGGTGGCTGACAGCTTTTCTCGTCCTCTGAGTTTCTCACAGTAAGAAAGTTTAAGCAGTACATCTTCACTTGCCAGGTTTCCATTGCAGTGAGCCTTTATTTACCCAATTGGCTGCTCCATTGCCTTCTCACACGCGTTCCCTTTTAATTTTTTTTTTTTTAATGTATTTTGAGAGAGGGAGAGTGCGTGAGGAAGGGGCAGAGAGAGAGAGAGAGAGAGAGAGAGGGAGGGAAGGAGCACCCCAAGCAGGATGTGGGGCTTGAACTCACAAAACTCAAGACAATGAGCAGAACCAAAATCAAGAGTCGGACGCTTAACCAACGGAGCCACCCAGGCGCCCCGCACACGTTCCTTTTTAGAGCCCCAGTGTTTCTTGCGTTATCTGTGGTCCGTCCTGCTTCCGTGTGACTTCTCGTCCTTAGCTCTGTGTGCCATCCATTCTGCCCGCCTTTGGGGGCTCCCCTGTAACTCCTCCCTTGTGGTTTCTTCCTTTCCTTGTGGTTTTTCCTTCCTTCCTTGTGGTTTGCTCCCCTCGCAGCGGGCTTTGTGGCCAGGCCCCAAGCAGCAGGACCAGTTTAAGTTGGAGAGGCGCAGGCACTGCCTCCTGGGAACTTTGTTCCTCCAGAAGTTGTCCTTCCACAGCTTCGCGCTCTCCCCGACTTCTCCAGTTCTCACTGCGCACGCGCCGACCCCACCAATGTCACCCGCCGCAGTGCTGAGGGTCCACCTCAGTCCGCAGCACGACGTCCTT
Source organism: Prionailurus viverrinus (assembly GCF_022837055.1). Lineage (NCBI taxonomy): Eukaryota > Metazoa > Chordata > Mammalia > Carnivora > Felidae > Prionailurus > Prionailurus viverrinus. The sequence continues at coordinate 120,079,079 of NC_062562.1, read as the reverse complement.
GTGCATCGGAGAACAGACCAGCCAGGAGAACCCGAAATTGTTAGATGCTCGTCACGTTTTTACGCCGTGTCTCTTCCACGTTCCTGGTGCCAGGTTAATTTGCCAAAAGTGAGCCCACAACGGAAGTAACCAGAAGAAACGTCCTCTGCAGGACAAGTGCCATGCCCCCAGGAAGAAAGAAATGCGAGTTGAAAACAAGCACTTCACAGAGCACCTGGGTGGCTCCGCCAGTTAATGGCTCTTGATGATCAGTTCAGGTTGTGATCTCACAGTTTGTGAAGTTAGACCTCCCCTTCCCACCCCCCCCACCCCCCATCCCCTTCAGGCCTGCCTGGGATTCTCTTTCTCCCTCTCACTCTGTTCCTCCCTTCCCCACTTGTACATGATCTCTCTTGTCTTTCAAATGTTTAAACACACACACACACACACACACACACACACACACACACAATATAAACTAGCGCTTAGAAACAAGAGGCTTTTCTTCCAGACAAGTAAATTCTCACTCCTGGAATCCTTGGGTACATTCAGTCGTCTGGTTTAAACGAGACCCTTGACTTGTCACCTGTATAAAATTTTCCAGTGAAAGTCTGTTTGGCGAGAGACAGGTCTAATGAACTGGGAAGATACCGTGTCCTGAAATTTACCTTTTTCTGTTAGAAGGTTACTCACAGATGTATACCTTTTCCGAAGAGAAGAATTGGGGGAATTTAAATGCATTTTTATGCTGAGTAAAGTCATCGGTATTTCGCCCTAGCCCTACTTTGGGCCCTCCTTACCTTGTTGCACTGATTGGGACTATCATCTGTGAAATAAAGATAATGCATGCTTACAAGTTCCAGGTACTTTAGGAGAGACAAATATAAAATGTGGCCCCTACACCCAAGTAAGGGGACCTACCTGAAAACTTAAATAACAATGCACACTGTGTCGCAGGGTATTGGGCTGGGTTAGTAGCTCAACGGTCAGTGCGATGACTTGAGGGAAATTGAAGTAATCAGAGAAGCTTCATGGAGGAGGAGGAAGGTGATTAGGCTTTGCGGTATAAATACGAGTTGGCTAGCCAGGGGAAAAAAGAGTGGCATCCCATGCCAAAGGAAAGGAAAAATGAATGGCTTAGAGGTGTTTCCTGACATTTGTCCAGAGGATGCCGAAGAAGACTAGAAGGCATCGGGAACATTCTAATTAAAATGTTTAGGGGCACCTGGGTGGCTCAGTCCAGTGAGCGCCTGACTCTCTATTTCGGCTCGGGTCATGATCTCACGGTTCATGACAAAGCCTGCTTGGGATTCTCTTTCTCTCTCCCTCTCTGCCCCTCCCCTCCGCTTGCGCGCTCTCGCTCTCTCTCTCTCTCTCTCTCTCTCTCAAACAAGTTTTAAAAATAAAAGCTTAAGTCTATTGTTTACTCCCTGTGTGGCAGTGAGATTACCTAACCTCAGGGCCACAACTTTGTCATCAGTAAAGGGAGCGTAATAAAGAAAAATGAATGAAACAGTCTAAACAGTCTTGCACACTCCGTAGGCACTTCCCCAAGTGGTTGCCGGCGTTTTCGACGTTGGTGCTACGGTCACAACTCTGCCACCACCAGTGCTGTGCTAACCTTCCCATGACTCCTCTACTCCTGGTAACAACCACCGTCACTCCTATTAGTAGTGTGCTGATTTCTATTACCAGGTCGCATCCCAGCTCTTTCCCCGATTGTCCCTGCCCCACCGCCCATCGCCCACAAACCTCCATTCTCTGCTCCCAAAGTCCTTCGGAAGGAGACCTGACTGGGACACGGCAGGGCAGGTCCGGTGCAGGCCAGACCGCAAAACCAAATTCCAAGACTGGATTCAGAGGTAAAACACTTGACCTCGCTTTGCTCGTTGATGCGTTATGATGAGTAAAGACGAGCCACGTGGAACGGGACCCCCTGGTTTGTAACAAGAACGAGTCGGAGAACGTGGGCTGGGCCTCAGGTTTCCCTGGAGCCATTTTGCACCGCGCCAGGGACCCTTCAGATGAGTGGGGAAGTCTGGCTTGCAGATTGTTGGGACGGCAGCCATGTGCCTTACCACACAGGCTGGGTTGGCCGGCCGACGGGGGTTCTTACAGCTCTGTTGTCACTCTTCTTTCCCCTGGGCTTGGAGCTGGTTGCGTGGCATTTGAAAAAAATGGTGTATATCTACTTGCCATCCCTTCCCTTCCACATTTGAACTGCTCTTTAATAGAAACAATGCCTTAGTCGCCTTAGTGATGTTTATTTTGAGCGTTTTCCTGTAGAACCACCCTGGATATGAAGTGCATCCTTTAGGAGCAAGACAAGATGCTAGAATATACAAAATGGGTAAAACCCCACGAATCTCTTAAATATGGCTTCCTGCCACCGCCGGGAGATGAATCTGTAAAGGAGGGGGAGGAGGAAGGAACGTACGAGTACATTAATAAAGATGCCCCCCCCCCTTCCTGGTACCTGCTCTCTTTGTGGTAAATAATCATTTGCAATTCTCATTCCTGAAATACGCGACTACTCGCAAGGTTTCGGTGGGATGACCTGTCCCCTCATTCCTTATTTCACTGACCGAGTTCTCCTCCTGCGTAGATCTGTAGGACTTGTCTGGGGGGCTTGTTAGATTCGTGTTTTATTACTGTACCTAGAGGTCTGTGGTATTTTACATGCTATTCTTGGAATTTTCAATTAGCAAATTTTAATTAACTAATTGAGGTTTCTTACTAAGAACCTTTTATGGTTTGTCATAGTAGTCTGGCTGTGTGTGCACCCTATCCTATTAAGAAGCCATTAAATCCTTAGAAACAGCCTGTGAATTCATTAATCTTACTGGAATATTGCACTAGTCTTGAGTAGAGAGCAGGGGCATTTGTTAAGGTAGTGTCTTAAAATAGGATCTTTCAGATGATAGAATGTTGCAACAATGGAGCTGGGGCAAAGGAGGAAAATATAGTTCTCCAGATAACCTGAAGTGCCCCATTTGGATTTATTTTTGAGTCCATTTTTATTCATTTTTTTATGCCTTTATATCTGAAGTTCTGGAAATTTATAATACTTCACGCCTGCTGCAGAATTCGAAATCCTGCAGGAATATCTTTGTAAGGCAAACCAGCCCAAGATGTCACTCTCTGAGCCCACCTTGAACGTGATCCCTTGTGTCACCATCTCCTAGAAAATAAAAAGCACAAAATAGGTTTATTTTATAAATCACTGAAAACCCCTTCTACAGTCCCAGATGAAGCCTAATGTTTAGAAAACCAAAGCTAGAAATTTCTCGAATGGATGTGGCCAAGTGTTATCAAGGTTAAGCTGGTGTCCTTGAAGGTCACAGGCGGCGTGCTTTGAGGATTGAAATACTGTTCACTTACCCAGGAGAGAACCAAGGGAGATCCGTATGTCAGATCAAAAATTAAAAATTTGCCATGATTCTTGTGCGGCTTTGACTCTGTGGGATCTCAAATACATGGACTCCTACTTCAGAAATAGCAACAGAACCCCAACAGAGTTCACTGCCCCTCTGGTCTCCAGGCCCCCAAGTGGTGGAATCTACAATTTGCAGATGTTGTCCTCACACTGGCCCTGTGTCATGGAGGCAGGTGTCGCCGACAGTCAGGCCTAGCCTTAAGCAAAATGGTGGGGTGGGTGAAGTTCGGCATGACTGCATTTTTCACCCATTCTCCTTAGCATAACTTTCCTAGTGTTGCCTGGACGTGTGCCTTTCCACACAAGGCCCCCTCCTCCCGAAGGCAGTCTTTAGCATTTTTGTGAGGAAAAACATCGTCCCCCCTCAGGAGCTTTGAGAGGCTTGGTTGAGGGTAGAGAATGAGGTGCATAACTGACCATTCCAAGTAGAGGGCCGTTAGGGCATAAAGACCTCTGCTTATAAGGTTCAAGGGCATTGGCTAATCACAGCCCAATACATTACCCTCCCTGATAGCATTCCCGTGTTAAAATATTTCTTGAATGCCTCAGTCGGAAACCCAAAGAGCTTGACCTTTATAGGGGTCTTTGGGCACGTGGTAAAATCAGTAAGAGTAATTGAGTCAGAAGACCCCTTGTTTTCTATAACTAGCTGATCATCTGCTCTTATGGGAACATGAAGGAAGGGCAGAGGGTAGATCCAAATTAAATAGGTGTTAGCCCATATATCACTTTATACTCTGCTTCATCATTGAAGCTCTCAGCGCTGAATAAAGGCTCCTGATCCTCGATCATTAAGATCTCCTGTGCCCTCCTCAAGGACTTTGCTGGCCCTCCCACTACTTCCTGTATGTGACAGCCCCCCACCCCCATCCAAACAGAAGTTCATCTCTTCATTTCCTCCTGTGCTCCATGACTTCGGTAAATGAAGTCCACGTGTCCCAAAGTGAATTCCTCACAACATCCCACGAGACGCTCTTCAGAGGGATTCTACAGCCAACTTAAGTGTTGGGGATGCTGTGCGTCGGAGATACGTGTGCGTGGTGCAAGTTTGAAAGATTCACGGTGCAAATTAAAGCCTCTGAGAATTTATATTTTCGCTAAGCTATCTGGTTAACTTTGTTTAGCCTCGGGGTTCCCACCTGTATTTGACTATAGAAACCCTTTAGGAAGTGCTGCATGAAGTCAAGATCGTGCCTAACCGTGGCCTTCTATCTTACTACCACTGCTAGCTGACATTTTTGTGTGTGTGTAGAAACATGCCTTTTAGCCTCGGAATCAGTTGTAGTATGTAAAAAGTGTGGACAAGTCGCTGAGTGGGCGTGGGGGTTGGGGGAGCGGGTGGAGAGGAACTCCTGTCCCCATGAACTCCTGGCATTTGCACCCAGCGTCACGATACAATTTGCTCTTGACCCCCAGAAAGCCTGAAACTCGAAGAACACGAGTCAACTTCTTGTTCTTTTTTAGAAGCCAGGAAACTTACAGGGCTTTGGGGAGGTGATGTCCATCAGGAAAACACTCTAGAAAGCTAATTAAAAGTCTTTGCGTACTTGAAAGCGTTTCAGGGAAACAAATCATTGCAGTCCGATTGGAAAGATCTCTGTCAAAAGCAGCCAAGAGCCTTAACTTAGCACCGTTATAAATGAAATGATATAAATTACACCTCTTTTTCTAAAAACACACTGAATTCAGGGAATGCATGTTGGCCTGATTTTCACAGGAATTACAAAGGATGTTTCACTTATTACCACTTTTTTCTATTACTTCACAAATCTGGCGGCAACCGACATTGAATATGTAAAAGACTAATATATATTTTGAGAAGTATAGGTAGGCCAAACCACAGGAATTTATTGGCCAGCCTCCTTAATTGTCATGAAGTTGGGAGAAGTCCATTAAGAGAGTCCCACAAGAGCCTGAAAAGTTAAGTGTGGTGCTCAGAGAGTGATCTTACTCAGAGATTGAGCCAAGCCTGCCTTATCCTCCACATGGCCCTCAACTTTGGTGCCTTTGAGTTTCACACAGTAATCACTTTCACTTATGACAGGTGGATGCCCTAAGCCACCTCTCTTTGAGTTGCTGAATTTGGCCTCCATATATGGGCTGACCAATCATAGTGAAAAACCGCCAGTGTGCGAGGCTGGGCGTCTTCTTTAGGGAGTGGAGAACAGGACTGATAGTGCAGGTGGACAGGAAGGTCCCGCCAAAGCCACCGCCCCACGTCAGTGTCCCAAGACTCAGTGGTCATACTCACCCCCCCACCATGTCCTGTTCCATGGTTAGCATCCCTCTACAGGTAGCCACAGGCACTGAGCTTCTCGAGGGCCATCTTGGTCAACGTTGTGTATAATCATTGGGAGCTCACCCGCCTCCAAGCCAGGCTGGGCAGGGTAGGTGGAGAACATTCAGTGAAGGGAAGCAGGGAAAAGAAACACTTCGGCACCTATGAACCCATGTGTGTGCCTCCAAGAGCTATAACGAGGTGGGCTACCTGCCTACCGCAGGGCCGGAGGATGTCTGTCCGAAGCCTCTGGAATGCCTGCAGTTAGAAGTATCGAAAGACACGTTGTTGCCGGAGCCTGGACAGCCTGCCCGGAAGGTCCTGCCGAGGGATGAGCAGGCCCACTTGTGGAGAGGGGCCTGACAGGGCTCCAGTAGGGGGCAGGAGTCGGAGATCACAGCACCCAGCCCCAGGGTCTACTACCTTTGTCGCCATGCTTGGGTGGTGGTAATATTGTTGCTGTGGCTCCTTTGGTGAAATGTTCAGTGAGGAGCCAGCTGCGTTATGGTTGTCGAGGATAAGGAGTCCATCTTTTCCCGGGGCCGTTGAAGCAACAATGATCATTACCTCCTCTCAGACTCAGCCCCGAACTTACGACAGATACCAGATACGTTTTTTTCCCAGATCTTTGGTCTGATCTGAAAGGGGTTCACACCTCATTCTCAGTCTTTGTTTTCCACTTTTGTTCAAGTTACATTGATTTTTTTTTTTTTTTTTTTTTATTCCTTCCCCCAACAAAAGAACGTGAGTGTATACGTGTTGCCACCGGACTGGAGCTCTGTTTAGCGATTCCGAGGCTCTAGATCGTTCTGATTAGGTCAGTTCTGAGCTCACACACCCCAGCCACAGCTTCCCCCTCTCAAAGCTGAGCCTGTAATAAACTGCAGGCACTTCGGCTAAGTACGATGTCCAAGGACTGGAATGTCATTTGCCTTGGTAACTAAAACAGCCCATTTTAGATTCAGCATTAAGTCTGTAAATCCTTTTTATACACGTAAATTTTAATCTCAAATGTTACCTTCCAGATGAATGCCAGAATTGGGGTTGGACAGTGTTTACTTCTTGGCTGAAGTTAACACAGGGCCCACATCTCAAAATGTAGTTCAAGCTTAAAATTTATCCACCTGCACATTGGATTAGAGGGGCTTGAGAAATTGAGAAAGTGGAGAGTATTTTTAGGACACGGGGCCACATAGCTTTACGTGACTTAACTTTTCATATTATGTTTGCCAGCTGGAAAAACGTGAGTTTAGTAGAACTAAGGCATCATCAAATATCTGTTCCATGCTTTTAAAACAAAGTAAGCTCAGAATTGTGCTAATACTGTAACTAATATCTCATGCTACTGCCTTTAGAGCAGGAAAAAAAACCCTGCCCCCTTTTTTCTCTAGTAAAGATGACTTTGTGTAATATATGCAGCTCTTTGTTGATCAGGCTGTGTGTCCATTTGGTAACATTTAAGGGATCAAATAGGTAAGACTTTTCATATTGAATATTGATAGCAGGTGCCTTCAAATCCCTTCCATGTTTGTACTCTCGTAAGAATAAAACTATCTTAATGTATTTTTTCCTGAACATGTTTTGAACATGTTTTAAATGCAGTTCTGCGTCTGTTCTTAGGAAGAGAAGAAAACAGACTAAAGTCGATAACATCTGATTTTAATGAAAGGGGAACATGCTTGTTTTTCTCTCCCAGCCCTGTGGCTGCTTACAGTTTGCTTCAGTCCCTTGTCCTCGGTGATTCATAGTCGAGAGAGACAAGTCCACTCCCAGCTAAAGCTCAGGCACTTTGGGAAGGCCTAAAGGGATTTGGTTTCTTTTAGCCAGATCCGTATTTCAGCTGTTGGTATTCCTTACGAGACCCAGGAAAGAATGTAAAACAGAGAATCGGTGGATTAGACTGTAATTTTGTGCTCATGGGCTGTGTCTGCATTGGCAAAGGGCCCCTGTTTGGATTGGTGACCCAGGTGAGGCATAGGAACCGTTTCACTGGGTGCCAGGATCAGTGTCCTAATCCTGTTTTCTATCTAATAAGCTCCAACTGTTTCCTCAAAACCCAACTTCTCCAAAAGGACTTCCCTGACTCCTCCTGTCCCTTACAGTTAATTACTCCTCTGTGTAGACGTGGTTGTGTTTATCTGTGTACCTGCCTTGCCTGCTAGATTACGGGCCCTTTGAAGGCAGGAGCTGGTTTTTTTTTTTTTAATTTATGCCCCAGGAACTGAATACAAACCCGCGGTTATGTTGAATTGAATTGCTGATCATGCAGCACCCACACCGCTTGCCTTATCATTAACCAGTTTTTCATTCTGAAAGCATTTACTGAGAAACTCGAGTATCCGAATTTGGATGTTTGCTGAGTGACCTAATTCGTTATGTAGGAATAGGCACCTTCAGATTCTCATAGCTACAAAGCCAAGTGTGGTTGCCTGGGAAAGATGACCAGAATCAGAAAAGTAAGCACGCGGCTTTTGCTTTAACATCTCAAATGCATGCTTTCACTTCGTATTTGCATCTGCTGTCGTTGCAGATGCCTTAGAACCTGGCAAATATTGCATTATTAAATAGTCAGAGGCCTGTCAGGCTCGTAGTGGTATTCTTTTAGCTTAGCGGAATTAACATATCCAGGAATTCAGGGTAAAGACCATTTTAAGCTATCAAAGGGTGAGTTACAATATTATTCCTAAAGAAGTTATCAAACCCAGATTCAAATGAAAAACCATACTGAAGGCGAGGGTATGGACATCATTCTGATAATAACTGTTTCTTGAGCCTTTACTATATGACAGGCACTGAGCCAAACTTCCTGAGTAAGATGGGTAAATAGAAGTAATTAAGTCCAGTGTAAGTGGTTTACAATCATAAAAATAAGGGCAAGATTATGGAACACATACAACCATTTATTTAAATGCCATTTAAAAAAAAATTTTCTTTTCAACGTTTATTTATTTTTTGGACAGAGAGAGACAGAGCATGAACGGGGGAGGGGCAGAGAGAGAGGGAGACACAGAATCGGAAACAGGCTCCAGGCTCCGAGCCATCAGCCCAGAGCCCGACGCGGGGCTCGAACTCACGGACCGCGAGATCGTGACCTGGCTGAAGTCGGACGCTTAACCGACTGCGCCACCCAGGCGCCCCTTAAATGCCATTTTAAAAGGAGAATGTAACAGCCTTATTTTGCATTTGCAGAAAATTAAGGGATAAGTCCTCTTGTGTGCAATGGGAATGTCTTTTTTATGATTGAAATTCAGATCGTTTGAGCCATCAGTGCCTTTTTAATAGAAACTTACTGGACTGATTTGTAATATCGTGTCCTATGTCAGGCCTCGGAATAACCATTAATGTATGGGTACTGAGACAACTGCTTAGTGTAGTTCTGTGCGGCACATCGTAGGCTAGGTATTGGATTAAATAAAATATCTAGCTCAATGCACATAGTCCTACTGAGTAGGACAATACAGAGGTCAAGTTTTGTTAACTAAGTTTCGTTCAAAGTTAAAATGATTTCATAAGTCCCGCTCAAGGTTTGATCTATGGTTTTTAATTACTGTAGGTTGACATTATCATGAAAAGCCGATTCATTTTTAGTACAATGTATGCCTATCTAAGAATTACTCAGAGGTCCCATGGTCATGACAGTTAGCCATTCATGGATTGTCTTCCATAGATATATTTTCATCACACTTAGAGGAGGGTCACTGGACAATCCTAGCCCTTCTTGGTAGGGACAGAGTCCAAGCAGATGCTCTAAGCATGCCTAAGAACACTGGACCATCTTGGGCGCCTGGGTGGCTCAGTCGGATAAGCACCTGACTTCGGCTCAGGTCATGATCTGATGGTTCATGAATTAGAGCCCCACTTCTGGTGAGCCCTGCTTCTCTCCCTCTCTCTCTCTGCATCTCTGCCCCCTTCCCCCATCCCTCATAGGATTTCCTCTCTCTCTCTCTCTCTCTCTCTCTCTCTCTCTCTCTCTCTCTCTTTCATAAAAAACACTAGACCATCTTGAAGTTAAAGCAGCTTTGCATATTTAGGCCCTCAAATGATTCACTAACCCCCATCTAGGGTGGTACCTAGGTGTCCTACTATGACTTCAGAGTATATAGACTCAACAACATTGCAAAGTAAAGAGAAGTCTTACACTGAGATCTGGGTGACCAAGTAATCACTTCTACGGTACTTTGTAGATTACAAAACAGTTTAGTATGTGTAATTTTATTTACTGTGTTCGTGATGACACTACAAAAACTTGAACCTCAGAAATGTTAACAGATGCCTGTGAAACTCAAAAGGATGCCTGTGTCTAACAGGTGTAGTGGGGGGTGGGGGGTGAGGTTATGTCAAGGGTGTCATGAAGAGCAAGGAAATCCCCAGTGGGTCTGATGCAGAGTGTCTAGTAAATGGAAGGGACACCTGTAGTTAGAAATCCTAGGAAGTTTCTAAGTTGGAGGTAGGAGGCGATGGGGGGTAGTTTTGCCTAAATCTAAAGGTGAAACTTGAAGCTCCTGATATACATCCTATGAAGCTGGCAAAGCTGTGAGATAGAGCTTCTTGAAGACTGGTGTTGGCCAGGAGGGCAAAATTTAAATGGCCACAGAGCCCATCGAATGGGTCAGGACCCATGTGGCAAAGGTGCTCTTCATGCCCTGAGCTTGCATCTTCCCTGCAGGCAATTTGGATTCTGAGATGACACCTGCAGCCTGAAAGCTGCCATTGTGGGAACCTCAGCCACAAAAGAGGAAAAGGAGAAAGCTGCAGTGTTGGGGGAGCCCAACTACAGAGAGGATCGTGGGAGTCCGATGGTACCCAAGGGTCGGCACCATCAGCCAGGGTACTTCTGTTGAGAGTTGCCTTTTACCACAAAGGCTTCCTTTTCCCCCCAACTCTTCTGGGCCTCCTGGAGTCCTGATAAGGAGCTGTATTGTCCTACAGAATTTTTCCGAATGACTGTTGAATCGGAGGATTCCCCCAAAAAAGCAGAGTCACTAACAAATCTGGGTAGTGAGGCGAAGCATGTAACTGGTGGAGGGAGCGGCTTTTATGGGATATGTATGCAGCTGACAACAGGGCCCGCTGAGTCCCGGCTTGTAAATCTGTGGGTGCCCATTTCAGCATATGTCCTGGCCTTCCAGGTGTTCAGAAACCGGGTGTCTTCTAAGGGCAGATGGTAGTTAGTGATCTAACTGCCAAGTTGTCTTGATCACCGGCACAATTGTGAGGTGGGTCTAGGGGAGAAAACTTCCAAAATAGAGCCCCAGAGCTCCGCCACCGGCTTTAAATCCTGTAGTCTCCATTTTTTGAATCACCAAGAAGATGGGATGTAGCTTTCACAGGAGGGACTCCAGTGCGGTGAACGTTACTGTCGCGAGAACCGATGGGTAAAGCTGAGCTGCATTCTCCCACACTTTGCAAGTTGCAGAACTGTCCACAAGCCCTTGGAGATGATCGGTTTGTACAGGCCATAGCCGTGCTCCGGTTCGTCACACCTTGGCCAAAAATATTCCTACGTGCCTGATGTTGATCCCCAGAATACGGAGCCGTCGGGATTGTTCCAACCCCTTGAAAGGGCACGGATGTACAAAGGCGACGTCATCCCCCGTCGACGTAATGAGAGACGATTACTAAGGTTTCTGCTTGGGTTCTCTTTCCGTAGGCATTGCAGTGTGGTGGGGGAAATTAAGGTAGAAAATGAAGACTGCTTCATTAGGTAGGACCCTCAGGTCTGTAATACTTATCACCAGATTTGTTTGATTAGATGAGACTCATGTGAGGGGCAAAAAATAAAACCACCGCCTTCCATGCAAAGTTTACCAAGTACTGGCAGGTAGTTTTTTGCCACCTTTGTGGCGATAAGCTGGAGCACTTCGTGCAGTTTCTATCTTTGCCCAGCCTCCCTGGGTCCATTCAGTCACCGGTGCCCCCACATCCGCGAGCTGCCTGTCACCGACCAACCGGCTGATCGGCGCAGGGCTCGGTCATCAGCGCGCCAGCCTCTCGTACCTGGCCCCCAGCATCCTCTCAGGCTTTTGGGCCTCCTTGGCAGCTTCTGCTACAAGTTGACCAAAGCCCTCGGTAAGGTGAGGAAAGAGAGATCGGAGGGCAAGCGGATGCCCGGCCTGGAGGGGGCAGGCAGGGCTGGGTGTTAGTCACCACTGTCATCTCGAGGCAGCACTGGCGGTGGGCACGGTCAGCATCCAGGTGGGAATCCGTGGGCAGAGGCCTGATAAATTTTCATCAAGCGTTCCAGGGCTTTGATCCCCAGTGAGGAGTGGCTGGCGATGGCAGTTTCTTACCTTATGTCACTATGGATGTAAATAACCAAATAGAAGGGGGGGGATAGTAAACTTGCTACATTTCGAATTCTGTAGTTTTGGCGTTGGTTTGCAGATCACCATGGATCAAAAAGAAGAAATTAAGAAATGTGGACTTGACTAAGTTGTGTGAAACGTTCAGAAATAAATGCCCTATTAAGGCAGATTCATTTGAAAGAAGCAGAAGCTTCTATGAGCCACAAATGCCAAAAAGAGAAGAGTGGTAGATTCTTAGTAAACTAATTGTTCCTATTAGATTGTTCTTTATGGACAGCTACTATTACGTAATGGTTCTAAATCCGTTAGCGGAAGTACATCCAATGATCAAATGAAATTGACTTGTCGGGGGCGCCTGGGTGGCGCAGTCGGTTAAGCGTCCGACTTCAGCCAGGTCACGATCTCGCGGTCCGGGAGTTCGAGCCCCGCGTCAGGCTCTGGGCTGATGGCTCAGAGCCTGGAGGCTGTTTCCGATTCTGTGTCTCCCTCTCTCTCTGCCCCTCCCCCGTTCATGCTCTGTCTCTCTCTGTCCCAAAAATAAATAAACGTTGAAAAAAAAATTAAAAAAAAAAAAAGAAATTGACTTGTCAACAGAAGACAAAGAAGACAAGACTTTTTTTTTTTTTAAATCATGGAAGCACTTGAAAGCACTTAAAACTATTTTGCAAACATAAGATGATATGAGCGTCTTTAGGCTTAGTGATTAAATAATCGACCCTACTAGAACGCAAGCAAAGCGTAGACTCTCTGAAGGTAATCAAAATGCCAAATATCACTTGCTTTATGAGGTAATGTGACACGTGGAACAGACCTGAGGCTTTTCTTTTCGCCTCAGGAGAACAAATTGTTTTGTGATCCTACTCTAAAAGGACCCAGACTTCAGGCAAGTTTTACTGAAAGCAAAAAATACAGAACCATTTCAGATGAAACGCAGTGGGCATGAGATAGCATGGCTACCCAGAACGCTTTGAGTTCTTTTTTTCCCTCTTAGGACAGTGGCATTTGTTGGCAGCTTCATTTCTGCCTTGGGGTCTCACTGTCCTTCTAAGGGGCAGAAAAGGATTTTGGATCCTTTCACTCTGCAGGAAACCCGCTGCCTAATTTCTAGCTCTCGAAACCACACCCTTTTGGGAATCCTGTCATCAGCTATGATTGGGCTCAATACATGTTGGAATTCAAGAACTCATCTTTGATAACTCCCACTGTCTTGAAACGATCACATCTTAAAACTATCACAAGACCTTAGACTCCATCCAAATTGGTACTTTTGAGGTACTGAACTGGGAGAGTGGGGAGGAAAGAAAGCCTTTTAAAAATCTCTCAGGACCAGAGAGAGCCTAAACACACAGCTGTTGGGCACGCTTCTTAGGGCAGTGACGCTCGTCGGTAGTCATAATCTGTCCCTGCTTACTGGAGTAAGGAGTAGACCAAGATAGTTTACTAAGGGCACCACCCATGAGACAAGTCAACAAAACCCTTCTTTGCCTTTGGATTCACAGATAAATCTATGTGATAGAAGTTAAACGGCAGCAAAACTGAAGCCACCCGGTGGCCTAGAACAAATCGCTCCCATTTATGGCCCTTCCCCCCAAGTCACCTAAGGAGATCTTAAAGACACAAATTCCTGGCTCCAGCCTCTAGAGATTCTGGTCTAGGAGGAGTGATGTGCCACCCGGGCATTTGTATTCTAATCTTCCCAGTTGTCTTTTGGAAGACACTCACAGCCCTGCAAGCACGGAGTACTCCACATTCTCAAGGAGACTTGGTTGGTTGTTAGGGGGACCATGGAGACTCTTTGACTTTTTCTCAGTAGGATGTCCAGTAACACAGAGGCTGCTTCATCCCCAGTCCCTGTTGGCTGTGCTGAACGTGAGGCCTTGCCCGATCCCAAAGTGCCTTCCGAATTGCATATTAGAGAGTCTTTATTCTATATAATTCTGTAATTCTTCAAAAATATTTATCCCTATTTGGTGTGTGTGGGAACTAGAACACTTGATTTCCTTTCCAGACTAAATAAATTTACTGCAGACTTTAGTCCTATCTCCTGGTTACCCAAGTAGAGTAAGCACTCCACCAGTGAGATTGTGGCAAGTGGCTACAGTTGTCGACATTCTGAGGACTATCCCAGATTCGTAGATCACATGTGAGCTCTGAGAAATCAGTTGTTTCCAAGAACGGTCTGTCAGTTCCAGACCAGTGCCACGTACAAATTATATAACTCTTGGGTAGAGTCCATTTCGGCCAGACGGGCAGGCCGTGCTGATGCTGCCGACCCTGAGATCCCTTGGCAAGGGTACCACGATGAACCAGACCCCTGATGTGTGTTGGTTACTGGTCTGGAGGGAATCAAATAACCATAAAAATCTGACAGATGTAATCAGGCCTGGTGTGGGGGGAGGGGGTTGCTGGGAAGGGCTGACTTGTAGGGACCCGCGAACCCTGGGACTGAGAGAGGAGGTACGGAGGGCCCTGCTGGTCGACCTCAAGGTCAGAGGTTGGAAGATGCCACACGGAAGCTCCATGCGGATTATCAGGACTGCTCGTCACAGTCCAGAAAGTTAGCGCTGGGTATGGCTCCCCATACTGGTCTTCACTGGATATTTTATGCACTAGTCCTGTCATCGTTTTTTATAAAGCCGATACCTACACATATAATTCTGTTTGAAACAATGCCTTCTTGTTTTACTTTGGTTAGAAGTGTGTCCAGTAAGTAGCGGTGAGTTTAAACTCTGGCCTTGGAAGATTTTTCAAAGGCTTCTTCCCCCCGCTCCCCCCACCTCACCAGCTCAGTACCCCGAAAGCACCAAAGTCGATTTTCAAACACTTCCCCAAAGCTCCGAGGTGGAAGGACTGTTTTCTTGTACATGTTGTGATAGTTTTAAGATGCCAGGGCATAGTGGGGCGGTGTCAAAGATTATTTCTTGAATTCTAACATGTGTTAAGAGTCCCATCATAGCTGATGATAGGATTCCAAAAAGGGTGTGGTTTCGAGAACTGGAAGCTAGGCAAGGGGTGTCCTGCAGAGCGAAATGATCCAAAAGCTTTTTCTGCCCTTGGAAGGACAGTGAGGCCCCAAAATAGAAATGAAGCTCCCTAGGGCTGTCTTTACTCAGACTGCTGGAGCGCTAACTGCTGACATGTGTTTTTATGAATATTGTTGCTAATGGAAACAGCTTCGGGCAAATGACAGCACCCAAGATTCTCATGTGACCCCTGCGTGATTTTTTTGGAAAAACGTGACTTTACCAAAAACCATAAATGAAATCCCGCATCCATATGTTTAAGGCGAGTTCAAGAAGCTGTTATGTTGGCCTGAGACCAGGACTGTGAAATAAATAGCAGGCATAATTAATTTTTAAGATGTGGTCAACATTATAAAATGAAAAATTTGATAATAGCTGCTTAAATCTGGCATCCACATACAAAACAAATTATAGTCGACCACTCAGGTCCCAGTTTGTATTTCAGATTACTTAATTTTTTTTTTTCAGTAGATGTATGTCGACAGGCATATTTTTCAAAATCGGAAACCAAATGGCGAATGGTAAGATGCTCAGAAAATTAAGGGATCGGTCTGCAGGCAAGCAAAGGCCTATTAAAACCTAATGCGCTCTTCCCCCCACCTATGAACCACCCTTCCTATCGAGCTGGATTCACGCATAGAACGATTTGGAATACAGAGGCTATAAGTAGGACTCTAATAGCACACCAGACACACATATATATTACATTCCTTATTACTAAAGTGTTTGGAAAGATTTAGCTCCCTTCGTAGTGTTGAGAGAGAGTTAAATGGTATCAATTGCGCCCTGCCCAGCGGAGCAGTAACTTTCATGCTAAACTTGTCTGTAGAGGATATGTTTCCATAGTTTTTGCAAAACCTCATGTGGAATTTGAACGAATGTTTAAGGACACGCCAAGGAGGGATGTGGTACAAAGTGATTTCCACATCAGCATTGCATCGTGTCATAGGAATCAGAGGAAGTGTGAAAATCGGGGCGCAGACTTCAGCCCGCGAGGTGTCATTCCCAGCCCAAATCCGAGTTTCCCTTGACAGGGCAAGGTGCGGAGAGGCCTCAGGATGCGGAAGGCTGGGCCACCAGGTGTCTCTGTGGAAAGCACGGAGTCCGTGCTAACACCCTGGAGAAGGGGCTGTGTAGCTTGCCCCAAATAACAGCAGCACTCATGAAAGCAAAATGCAGGCACACCTGCTTGAGGGGGAAGCGATGAAGGCGCACACAGAGGGAGGAACACCCTCTGGAACACCACTGGAAAGAAAATCAGCCCACACAGTGTTTATGAAACACTTGATTTACACCCTCGTGGCACTAACTTGGCATCACACGGAGGGGAAAGCCTGGCTCCCTAATTTGAGATTGCATGTGAAGGAAGTAATGAAGCAGGCCCAAGGTGTCGGGGGAAGAGAGAACACATTATTTCAGAAGGAAATGACCGCATTCCTTTCTTGCATCTCCCCGGATCTATCGCAGGAGACCTTCATCTGGGTCTCATTAGCCAGCCGGCCTCGCGGCCTCCTGCTGGTGGTGGAGGCGTCTACCCTGCCTTCCTCTCCCCCGCGTTGTTTCCCACAGCCTCGAATCCAGCTCGCAAGCCATCTTGGGTGTGGCCACTGGGGAAACACCATTTGGCCCCCTCACTGCACAGGACGAGGTCTCTGTCCCTTCCGCGCAGACCACATGGCCCAGATGTAGAGAATGGAAACATCTGTATTTTCCTAGGGGGTCCCTTCTTGGGATGGTGTCCTTCTGGTCTGGGAAAATTCGGAACCATTTTTGAGGAGGTTGCCTCAAGTTATGCTCCGAACCGCTACGGTGCTCTGGGTTCTTGTCCGGCTGGCTCAGGGAGGGCAGGCAGGTGAGGCAAGAAGGTGGCCGTGTGGCGGAATCGAACAGTGGTGAGATGTCCACTTGAAAAAGCAAACCTCCCTGGAGTCGCAAAAGCCAGGGGAGAGGAGGTTTGTGCCCCGAAATGACCACCTAAGGCTGAAAGTGCTTCAGGCCACGTGATGAACTAGCCCCCTCTTGCCTCACCCCCCAGAAAAGCCCCCGTGAAAAGATAAAGGCACGTGTTGGGGCTTGGGCCCGCCCTGCTGCTTTGTGGGTTGGTCACAGCAGAAAGCCATGTATTATTTATTGCTCCTTGTGATTAAAATGCCCCGTAACAGGGTCGGGCGATATTCTCAGGCCAATGTCAACTTCTCCCAACCTTTCTACTGAAAGCATTTGTCCCAGTAAATAACATACACCGCGGGGTCCCACCTACTTAGGCCAGTGGGAGCCTTGCCTTTGGCTCACTCGGGCCTGGGCTCGGAAGCCTACCCGTTGCGGGCTGTTACGCAAGTCCTTTAGCCTCTCCTAACCTATTCCCTGGTCTCCAAAGGGAAGATGATGAGAGGGATACAGTGTGGCTTCGACAAAGGAAAGCGCTCCCCACGGCGCAGGACCTGGAACGAATGCCCGTTTCAGTAAAATGCGGCTCCTTTCGCTATGGCCGAGGCAGGCCGTGCAGTGCTCGCCCCAGATGATCTTTCCAAAGAGCCTCATCCTTGGTCTTGAATAGTTGAAGGCATCTGTATCTAAGACTATAGTAAATGGTCTGTAGAGGTAACTTTCAGCTCAGCTATTCTCTTACATCCTGACTGTCGTAAAGGAGGAAGATTGAGTGACAGGATACACGTGAGACCTTGTGCCGAGCACGGAGCGAGCACTTCATAAATGATACTTGTGGCTGATCCTATCTCGATCACGGGAACGGGAACACAGAGACAGCGAACGGGTGTTCACCACTCGCTCGCTGTGCGATGGCCATGCTCAGTGTTTCTACACGTGTTACCCCTTAATCCTCACCCCAGACCCCAGGCAATGGGGTGGATGGTGTTGGCTCCATTTTTCAGTCAAAGCGATTTATTCCAAGTGACGGTAAGCAAGCGACCGAGCTGAAAGTGACCTCCCATCTGATGCCAGATGCCCTGAAGAGTCGTAGGAGTGTGCAGTTTTGTGCCTCCACCTCCCAAGTTGCCGCTTTCCAGTCGCTTCCCTCCTGTGGGCCATGCTTAAGCTGGCATAAACTTCAAAAACGGCTCATTCTTCCTGCTGGACAGGCCATAAGTAAGACGCATCATAATTAGCTATGTCTGATTGACCTCCTGTTGTCCTAAGCTGTAGCCCCTAATTGTATGGTGGTGGGGGTTTTGCTGTGGCTAGTTTTATCATTTTGACAGTTTGCTAATAAAAGGTCACCGCAGGTACAGAAGCGCCCTGATTTACATATGGCAAGTAAAAGGGCATTATGGGAAGTCAGCATCTAAGGTAGGCCTGTGCATTTGTTGTATTGACACCCATGCTGAGATTCTGTAATTGACACGAAATGCTATTATTAAGCAGGTCTGTTGAGATAATTAGCACTCAGGGTTGCATTTTTAATCGGACTTGAGTCAGATAATTTATCACAGCGGTAGCAAGCTGTCAGGGTCATACAATAAATACTCATTAGGGCTGAATAAAGATTAACTGCAAGCTGAAAGAAAATTAGGCCAAGTAGTAACACTTGATTTCAATATTTACAGTGCTAATTTGGACTGATATTGGCAAAAAGATCAGATCCCCAAATCGAGCTCATTTATGGAGGAAGAAGAGATACTGAGATGCCTGAGCGGGAATCTTTTTAAAGCTTGAAATCTTATTCCTAACCGATTGCCAAAAGTATTAATTTCGAAAGGTTCATTTGGCACGGCTGCTCCGGGAGCCTTGCTACCTCTGCATTAATAAGATGACAACTGCAAACAGAGAAATTGTGCGTCTTGAAGGCATGCCTAATTTGTTAACATTAGTCCGATCTTGCACTTTTAATTTAATGCAACTCACTTGTCTCTGGTTCGTACGTGGGCAGTTTATGGCACTTCAAGTTAATTAGAAACACCTACCATTAAAACATGCAACATCTTTAAAGGAAAAAGGAAGTCATTTCAGGCCACTATATTACCAGGCCAAGACATTTATGTACTTGCTGATAATTTACAGTATACTAAAGATAGGGAACCAAATGAGAACATTAGTATTTATGAATACAGTAAATTTTGTTGACAAAACCAGTGTAAAAGGTCAGATACAGAATCCACAGCGAATGTGCAGTTTGTTTATCAGACTGAGAGGCTTAGATTTTAATAGAAAATTAATTTCAAGGGCTGCTGCATTGGTGGAAAAACCCCGCTGAAGTCCCAAGATCCACGCGGCCTCTACTGGGGCCTGCCCCTACAGGGACCAAGGGTCAGTGGCTGGCGTGGACCATCGCTGGTATCTTGGTGCCGTTATCGGACTTGAGGGTTTCCAGCCAAATCACCGTCATCTTCAGAGAGCTTTTGGTGAAAGCCTAGCTGTGCTTGTGGTCTTTCTCTGTAGAAAGACTGGAGGTGAACTCTGAGACAGGGCTTCTGGGGGAGCGTGTGCTGTGTGTTGGAAATGCAAGCTATAGAAAGACAATGAATTAGACCGAGGCAAGGACTCTGAGGTGGGTCTAGGGCACAGAAAGGATACCCGAGGGCACTAGGGGACCAGGCGGAGGGAGTTGTAGATCTCCCGAGGTCGCGAGCTGTCAGCAGGAGACTGATCCCAAGGGGAGAAAAAGGAGAGAGCAGTGTGAGAGGTTGGAAGTGTTTGGTGGCCACAGCAGAAGGGTCTTGCCTTTCTCACCAGCCCTTCCAGGGAACTTACCAGAAATAAACTGAAGAGGACTTTGTGGTGCCGGGGTTGATTTCCAATGGTGGTTCCTTCAGGTCTGGTACAGTGTTGGGTGGTGAGCAGGAATGAGGAGGACAGAGGACAGCTGGCAACAATTGGCTTTCTTCCCAGGAGATGGTGGCCAGCTTGCTGCCATCGCCCTGGAGGTCCCCATCCACATCGCCAGTCTGTCCGCTGCCTGCCTTTGCCCTCAGAGCCTTCCTCGTTGGCCATGGCAGCCAGAGAACGGGCTTTCAACCTTAGCTGGAAAGTGATGGGTTTAGGGGCGCCTGGGTGGTTTGGTCACTTAAGTGTCCGACTCTTGATTTCAGCTCAGGTCATGATCTCGTGGTTCGTGGGATTGAGCCCCACGTCGGGCTCTGTGATGATAGCATGGAGCCTGCTTGGGATTTTCTCCCTCCCTCTCCTTCTGCCCCTTCCTCCTTCCGTGTGTGTGTGTGTGTGTGTGTGTGTGTGTACGCACACACACACACGCTCTCTCTCAAAATAAATAAACTTAAAAAAAAATGACGGGGGAAGACATCCAGATGGCCAACCATCACATGAAAAAATGCTCCACATCACTCATCATCAGGGAAATACTCACCAAAACCACCATGAGATACCGCCTCACACCTGTCAGAATGGCTAACATGAACAACTCAGGCAACGACAGATGTTGGCGAGGATGCAGAGAAAGAGGATCTCTTTGGCACTGCCGGTGGGAATGCAAGCTGGTGCAGTCACTCTGGAAAACAGTATGGAGGTGCCTCAAAAAACTAAAAATAGAACTACCCTACGACCCAGCAATTGCACTCCTAGGTATTTATCCAAGGGATACAGGTGTGCTGTTTTGAAGGGATACATGCACCCCCATGTTTATAGCAGCACTGTCGACAATGGCCAAAGTAGGGAAAGAGCCCGAATGTCCATCGATGGATGAATGGATGAAGAAGTGTGATACACACACACTAGAGTATTACTCGGCAATCAAAAAGAATGAAAGCTTGCCATTTGCAACGACGTGGATGGAACTGGAGGGCATTATGCTAAGCGAAATGAGTCAGAGAAAGACAAGTATATGACTTCACTCATATGAGGACTTTAAGAGACAAAACAGATGAACATAAGGGAAGGGAAGCAAAAATAATACAAAAACAGAAGAGACTCTTAAATATGGAGAACAGACAGAGGGTTCCTGGAGGGGTTGTGGGAGGGGGGATGGGCTAAATGGGGAAGGGGCACTAAGGAGTCTACTCCTGAAATCATTGTTGCACCATGTGCCAACAACTTGAATGTAAATTAAAAACATAATAAAATGGTAGAATTAAAAAAAAAAAAAAAAAAAAGACGGGGCTAGTTACAGACAAATAGGAAAGCAGAACCCCTGACTCCAGCTTCTGCATCTGAATCGACCGTGCGTCAGCCTGGTTGATGGGAAGCCGGGGACGAGAGCAGATCTGAACCCCGCAGACTTTCTCATGAAGTTGGGAGTCAGGCCAATAACTGTAAAACCGGGCTCCTACGCTGAGTGCCAAATGTACGAAAACGACACGTTAGGGTTGCTGACGGCAAAGTGACCTTTAGCCTGTGTGGCCTTACACGCAGGACCATCCCACTTCTAAAAGGCCACCGTGATTTCTGGCCGAAACCCGCCCAACTGCTGAAATTGCCGTAAGAGGGATGTGAAGGAGGAAATAGGACCGCGGCCGCGGGTCGCCGGCTGGCCGGCCAGGGCACAGGGCCACCCACGCTCATCCCCTTTGCTCCAGATCCAGAGTCCCATAAGCCTGGCTTGCTGCTGGCCGAGTGCTGGGTGCGGAGGCAGGCCTCTGACCTACAGGCTGGAAGGCGAGGCTTTCCTTCCATCCGCTTCCCCTTCGAGACTATTTCTCGCCCTGGGTCTCAGTCCTTCCCCACCTCAAGCCATTATTTCTACCTGTTTTGACTTAGCTCCCTGTCAATTCCTCTTTGCTAAGCTGTGAGCTGGTAACAGTCTTCTTCCCAGAATCTTGATACTTGAAGCAGTGAATTTCTGATAACCAAAGAGCTCCCAAGGTCCCAAATGATGCATCTCTAACTGTAACATTTTGTTGTTGTGTTTTGGAGCGGAAAGGGCTGCTCTGTGCTCCTCGAGCCACACTGCACAGCCAGCTGCTCCTTGGTTCTTAAACAGTAGGGGTATTTTAGAGACGTGGCCCAAGCGTCTGGGTTCCGGCTAAACAGTGATGGGGGAGAAAGAGGCAGAATGCCCTTCCGGAAACCGGCGTGAGGAAGCACTCTCCACATGGGGGCAGAAATCAGAATCTTCAGGTCTTTCAAAAAGAATCCTTAAAGGCAACCACCTAACTCTTAACAACATTAGCTACTCTTTATTGACCACTTATTGCCACACCTCATCAAAGCACTTTGCACTGGGATAATTTGTTCAGTCCTTATATCTGCATTATCCCCATTTCACAGATGAGGTGCTTGAGGCACAGTGATAATCAGTAACTTGCCAGAGGCTGTAGCACCCTTGAGGGGCGAAGCTATGATTAATATGCTCTGGAACTCCATGGAAATTGCCACAGGGCAAAGAACTGCTCGACAGATGCCAGGGCCAGGACAGAGCAACAGGTTTCCAGAGGATCTGACCACAAACACAGATGCTTTGGTGGTGGGGGGATGTTTTTATTTCAGGGAAAAGTTAATGTTGAAAAGGGAAGAACAAGACAAGCCGCGTGCCTACGTCTAGAGGTTAGGCCATGTGAAGGGGGCGCCTACACGGCTCAGTCAGTTAAGCTGCTGACTTCAGCTCAGGTCATGATCTCTCGGTTCCTGAGTTCGAGCCCTGCCCTGGGCTCTGTGCTGACAGCTCAGAGCCTGGAGGCTGCTACGGATTCTGTTTCCGTTTCCCTCTGCCCCTCCCCTGCTCACACTCTGTCTGTCTGTCTGTCTCTCTCTCTCTCTCTCAAAATTAAAAAAGTTAAAAAGTTTTTTATTCTTAAAGAATTTGGCTGGGAAAGTGTTTGTGATAGAAAAAAACCTGAAGATAACCAAAATGCTCTTAAGTTTGAGACTGGTTCGGTAAATTGAGTGTATTCATCCTATTTAAAACCATGAGGTGGGGGCACCTGGGTGGCTCAGTCGGTTAGGCGGCCGACTTCGGCTCAGGCTTAGATCATGATCTCGCGGTCCGTGAGTTCGAGCCCTGCGTCGGGCTCTGTGCTGACAGCTCAGAGCCTGGAGCCTGTTTTGGATTCTGTGTCTCCCTCTCTCTGACCCTCCCCTGTTCATGCTCTGTCTCTCCCTGTCTCAAAAAATAAATAAACGTTAAAAAAAAAAAAAATTAAAACCATGAGGTGGAGTCACATATAATGACCTAAAAAGATGTCCAAGAGACATTGCTATGTTTAAAAAGAAAAAGAAATATGCAAAGTGCTACAATCTTTTATATATATATATATATATATATATATATATATATATTTTAAAAGTTGGTAAAGAGAATACACTGGAAAATGCCACCGCCATTCCCCAGCCACTGACAGTGGTTGGGATGGGACTGTGAAAACTCCCTTTTTACGTTGTAGGTAATTCCATAACATTTGGATGTTTATGGTAAGATGTGCTGCTTTCGAATTCCAAAGAAACAAAGAGATAAAAAAGCCAGTGTTAACGGACAGCCCTATTCAGTCAGGTAAATGAGATTTCCTAACGGGATATAAAGCTTTTTCATAGCATATTGATTCCATTGTTATATATCCATAAAAACAAGAGAGAACACGGATTGCTTAATTTTTTTTTTTTTCTGATTTGTAAGCAGTAAATCTATTCACTGATTTTTGAGTGTTTTCGCGTCAACAATTTATTTTCCACGTAGTAGATGTGCTTTGGGAAGAGAGAGAGCATATTTTGGTTACCTCTGAGCAAACCAGGGTAAGAATACATCATAGAAGCATCCAGAAGGCAAAGTTCAACAACAAAAACTAGCCACTGCCTTTATTGAGTAGCTGCTACGCACCTCATTTAATCCTTACAGCAGCCCCGTGGAGTATTGTGTTGGTTCCTGTTTCTCAGTAAAGGCAAGTCAAGGCAGAGCGAGGGTAAGTGATGTGCACAGAGCTAGTAAGTGCTAGCCTGGGATTTCAAACTTTGTCTGTGAGTTACTCTTCCGGAGTCCTTGTTAACCATTAAGCTTAACTGCTTCCCTGTGGAGTAAATGGCTTGAGTACCAGAGCTTTCTTTCTAATGGCCAAGTCTCATCGGTCGCTAAGAGCCGTCCCCAGGAAGTAGCTGGCAAGACACGGAGTCATAGAAGTCATAGAAGTACACGAAGGCAGCCTCACGTTGTTGGCAAAGCCTCACGGGAGGATTTAGGAATTAGGAAGCCGCTTGTCTGGAGAAACAAATAGAGCAAAACTAAACGTTAAAACATTAAAGCCCGGGCCCCTATTTAACTTGCTGTGTAATGGGATCCTGAAACTTGGAGTCACCAAGCATGTCCGTGATGTCAAATATTTGGCTATGATTAAAGCAGGAAGTGGTTTGAGAATGTTTAAAGCATGCAGTTCCTTCTGGAGGGGGTAATAAATGGGGAATCTTTGACAACAGCAAATAAATCAGGACATGTAAATAGAAAGGCTGGCCTTATGAGCCATTTTATGCCATCGACAGGCAGGATAGGTAATCAGGATAGACGTGGGAGAGCGTTTTAATCTTTACCGCCATCATCTGTTATCAGTCACGGTAGAAGTAAACAAATGGGCAAAATAAAGCCGAAAGCCTACCTACTCTTTCAAGCACACTTTGTACCTGACTTTGTGCTTCGGATACAAACCAAGCAACATGCAAACGGTATGTGCTGAGCTCACCTTAGAGAGGATGCATAAATGTGCAAATAAAAAAGAAAGGATTGCTCAGTAGCAATAATTCAGCGTTTTTACCGTAACAGACTAGGGCCACTGATAGGCTGTTATTTTCCGTAATGGAAATCTTTATTGATGGCACTCACAAAAAAGTTCAACCAATGGAAAAGAAGCACGGTGACACAGATGAGCGAGAGGGTTGGCGAAACACTGGTGGCGCTTCCAAAGGAAGACCGTGCTAAGTGAAATAGTTAAAATAAGCCATGTTGTTCTTCTGGTCACCAGCGAAAACATGTCCTCTTGGCAAGCATGTATTTTCTCTCACTTGGTTTTCCTTCCACGCCCTGCCTAACCTCTCATTCTTTGGGTCATCTCTCTTTTCCCTAAAGTAAAAGGAAAGAAAAACCTTTTATTTTCTTTGTGGACATTTGTAGGGAAAAACAAATGAGGAATGACCATGGAAGCGTTAACACGAGTATTCCTGTTTACAGATGGTCTTGCTTTGAACTTCCCAGGGGGGCAAGAGTGTGGGTAGAACCAAGACCTGGCCAGGCAAGCAGGGCACTGAGAGTGATACCTCCTTAAAAGTCGTGTTCTAGACAGTCTTCCCTCACCCTAGTACCTGGCCCGCATGGACCTTGGGCAGTCCAGGTTCTGATCCCACTTCTGCGAACAGCTGTGTGACCTTGCCAAGTTATAATGGTTTCCTCTAGAAAGTAGTGGTCGGGGCTTAGAAAGGGCAGGTTCACAAAGGCCATGACGATTTTATTTATTTGTTTGTTTGTTTAATAAATAAATAATACCGGGGCGCCTGGTGGCGCAGTCGGTTGAGCGTCCGACTTCAGCCAGGTCACGATCTCGCGGTCCGGGAGTTCGAGCCCCGCGTCAGGCTCTGGGCTGATGGCTCGGAGCCTGGAGCCTGTTTCCGATTCTGTGTCTCCCTCTCTCTCTGCCCCTCCCCCGTTCATGCTCTGTCTCTCTCTGTCCCAAAAATAAATGTTGAAAAAAAAATTTTAAAAAAATAAAATAAATAAAATAAATAAATAAATAATACCTTCAGTTTTGCTGTTGGGTAGCAGTTGAAAACTCTTTGAATCTTTTTGAACAGCTTCATTGAGATACAGCTCACGTACCCTGCTTTTCACCTATTTAAAGTATACACTCGGGGCGCCTGGGTGGCTTAGTTGGCTGAGCATCTGACTTGATTTCGGCTCAGTCATGATCCCAGGATTGGGAGATCAAGTCCCCCATTGGGCTCTGTGCTGAGCACGGAGCCTGCTTAAGATTCTCTCTCTGTCTCTCCTACTCCCTCCTCCCCTGCTTGTACATGCTCTCTCATACTCTCTCTCTAAAAAGAATTTTTTTTTTAAAAAAAAGTATACGCTTAAATGGCTTTAGTGCGTTCAGAATTGTGTGATCGTTGCCACAACCTAATTGTAAACTGTTGTCATCACCCTTAAAAGGAACCACATGCACTTTAGTTTCACTTCATTCCCCCCACTTTCCCAGCCCAAGGCTAGTACTGATCTACTTCTAGAATTGTCTATTCTGGATATTGTCCACAAATGGAGTAACACAGTATGTGACCTTTTGTGTCTCAGCTGCTTTCATTTAGCATAATGTTTTCAGGATTTACTCATGTTACAGCATGCATCAGTACTTTGTTTTTATTGCCAAATAACATTTCCGTGTATGGATAGACCCTATTTTGTTTATCAGTTGAGATACAGTTCCATTTTGAGGATCTCCTGAGCTATTTTCCAAAACAACTCCACCATTTTTGTATTCCCACCAGCGATGTAGGAGGATTCCAATTTCTCTACATCCTCTCTGACACTTACTATTTCCTGTCTGTCTGACTATAACCATCTTAGTGGGTGTGAAATGAATCTCATTGTGGTTTACTTGTGCATTTCCCTAATGACTAATGATGAACATTATTTTCATATGCTTATTGGCTGTTTGTATATCTTCGCTGGAGACCTGTCTATTCAAATCCTTGCTCGTTTTAAAAGTTGGGCCGTCGGGGCGCCTGGGTGGCTCAGTCGGTTGAGCGTCCGACTTCAGCTCAGGTCACGATCTCACGGTCCGTGAGTTCGAGCCCCACGTCGGGCTCTGGGCTGATGGCTCAGAGCCTGGAGCCTGCTTCCGATTCTGTGTCTCCCTCTCTCTCTGCCCCTCCCCCGTTCATGCTCTGTCTCTCTCTGTCCCAAAAATAAACGTTGAAAAAAAAAATTAAAAAAAAATAAATAAATAAAATAAAATAAAATAAAAGTTGGGCCGTAAAAATGGGGCTCAGTCCAATGAGCAAGGATTTGAATAGACAGGTCTCCACCGAAGATACACAAATAGCCAATAAGCATATGAAAATTATATATATATTAATGTTTATTTATTTTTGAGAGAGAGAGGGAGACATCAAATCTGAAGCAGGTTCCAGGCTCTGAGCTGTCAGCACAGAGCCAGATAGAGGGCTCCAACTCAGGGACCACAAGATCATGACCTGAGCCGAAGTCGAATGCTAGACGGACTAAGCCACCCAGGCGCCCCGGGTTATCTTTTTATCATTGAGCCATAAGAGTTGTTCTTATATTTTGGATACAAGTCCCTTATCAGATACATGATTTGCAAATATTTCCCCTCCTATTCTGTGAGTGTCTTTTCTGATGGCGTTGTTTGCAACACAGAAGTTTTTGTTTTAATGAAGTCCAGTTAACTGTTTTAAATGTTGTTCCTCGTGCTTTTGGTGCCCCGTCTTAGGAACCGTTGTCTAACCGAAGGTCAGGAGGATTTACTCCTGTGTTTTCTTCTAGGGGTTTTATAGTTTGAGCTCCCACATTTGGGTTCATTCAGCCGAGTTTGAACTTTACAGAAGGATCTGTTGTGTGGATTGGATTGATTTTTGTCCAGTTTTTCAGACAGGATGTAGGACCAGAAGATCACCACTCCAGAGACTGTCCCACAGTGCCCAGTCCGTCAGACCACATTTCTCATGGCAATCTTGCACCCTCTGCCTCGAGGCAAAATGAAAAGGCCTTACTGCTTTTTAACCTTTGTTTCATTCCTGTTGCTGTGAAATGCCCTTTAGGTGGTGCTGTTACATTTCCTCTTTTGTCTTCTCTTTCTGACTTTGAAAATGATGTGCATTCTGCTTTGCTAAGCCACATAATTTACTAGAGGAAAAGCATTACACCAAAGTCGACAACGAAAACGCCGCATTCAGATGCCATTTCCCTGGTACTCCTTATCTCGCTGCAACTCTTGGAAACATTCCCCAGGGAAGACTCTTCTCCAGCTTGGTTCCTTTGAACATGTGCCTGAACTCTCAAATGAGCATACCGGCTTCTGAGGACCGGGGCGTGCAACTGGTTAAGATCTCCATGTGGCCTTAATGATGATTTCCAGCTCTTTCAACTTCCATGTGGCTAATTAAAAAGCGAAACTCTCAAGGGCGTGGCTTCCTAAAGAGGTTTGCAAAATGCCTCGTCTGTCAGGGAACCTGTGCACGGTTTTTCCATCTCATTTCCTGGGTTATCTTTCCTGGGCCAGCTCATGGTGTGGGACATTAGGACACGGTATGCCTCTTTTTTTTTTTTTTTTTTTTTTTAAACCACTTAAAAAATTCCCAGGAAGGTTTTTTTTTTTTTTTTCCATTCCAACTGCCTTCCCATTATGTTCTGCAGGCTGCCAAGCCTGCCAGAACTCAGCAGGTAGCCCCCGTGGTATGCGTGTCTGTGTGAGAAAGCTCCCCTGATGTGGACAAGATGTCGGCTGTAAAATGAAGCCAACATCTTGTCCGCAAGTGTGCAAAAAATACAGTGTATCCGTAAGCACCACGGCCATTAAGAATGTTCAGCCAAATGTGGCTTGCTAGAACAACTCTATTGTCGTAAATGTGACTCAGAGATCAGAGCTTCTAAAATCTAAGGAAGAGAAGTCTGTAGCCAGACTACCTGTTTTTCTTCGTACCTCTTCCTAACACAAAATGTAATATTCATGTGTTATTTTGTAAACTAGAGAATCCCAAAGGGGCGTCCAGAAGAGATTTTACTGTGTGTTGTTTCCTGCTATGGAGGCAGCGCTGCTCGTTTTCTGGAGCTTATATTTCCGTTGCTTCTTACCTTCTCAGTGCTTGGAATATTATTTTGGAAAAATATCTGCCTGGTAGGTATCAGTCAGCTTATGATTGTCATTGGTGCCTTCTCGGTCTGAACTCCAACCCCCTATGCTACATCTCTTGTCCATTTCACTATGGAGTGCGTGCTGTCTTTATTAAACCCCCAACCACCGCCTTTAGAGCGTCATAAAAGGTATTTGATCCTCGCTGGCCTACTTTTACCAGGAACGCCTTGAGCCACGTGTAAAGGCAAATTATAAGAGTGAGAATTTGAATATGTCTACTGAAAACAGTGAAATTTCCAAAGTGAAAGTGTTGGAAGAGAGCATTTAGTAGCCTTGCGATGTTTTTTGTTTGTTTGTTTGTTTTAATTTTTTTTTTCAACGTTTATTTATTTTTGGGACAGAGAGAGACAGAGCATGAACGGGGGAGGGGCAGAGAGAGAGGGAGACACAGAATCGGAAACAGGCTCCCGGCTCTGAGCCATCGGCCCAGAGCCCGACGCGGGGCTCGAACTCCCGGACCGCGAGATCGTGACCTGGCTGAAGTCGGACGCTTAACCGACTGCGCCACCCAGGCGCCCCTGGCCTTGCGATGTTTATGTACGCCTTGAGTTCTATTGAGTTTTGTATGTATTTCCCCAGTCGCACGGTAAATTCCTTGAGGTGACAGGCCCAAATTTGCTTTGATATCTAACCTGTGATGACCCCAGAGCCAGCCCCAAGTAGGCACTCATTCAGTGTTTGTGGCATGGAATTGTATTCATAGCTCCTGGAACAGAAGCTGTGGCCAAGACCAGACCAGAAAGGTGGTGTGGATTTTTCTTCGGGCATTTTACTCAGGAGTTTGTGTGATGGAGTTTTTCGCTTTATGTCTTCTTCAAACTATGGCTCTTCTTTGGAATAGTAGCAGAAGCTTTTACAGACAGCTGCCCCCGCCCAGTCAGGTGTGATGGGAAAGAAAGAAGGTAGAGTTTTGAGAATGGAGACAGTGTTTTATTAACGGTGATTATTTGGTCTCTGTTCTCCTTCTGCATTCCTGCTTTCTACCAAGTTAAAATGGAAGTGTGGACTTCTCTTGGCCCACACGGCGCCTTGGACTTGTTTCTTTGCCTGTGAATCCACTGACTGGCCCTGTGGCACAAAAGCCGGGGAGGAGCTCTTTGTCAGCACGGGGGACCAATACTGGGACTGATCATGGCGTGACTGTGTGGGGAGTGGTTGAGTAGCGTAGCCTCAGAATGCTAAACCAATCAAAAATGGCGCCTTCTACCTCATGCCCTTCCGGTTTACAGGCAGCCCCTACCTGACCAGTGGGTTGGATTGCAAACGTCCATTTATAAATCAACTGCCAAAGAATAAAAAAGACACCTTCCGTAGAAAAAGTATTCGGCACGGTGACCAGGGCCCCGGGTTAGTTAGCCTGCAAAAGCTCATCTAGCCATGATGCAGCTGGAATTTTGTACGTGTGTGATACACAAATGAAGAAAACAACTCCATGGTAATGAGCAAATGGGAACGTGAAGATAAGTAGGTGATTGTGTTGAATATTACGGTCTAGGAATATGTTAATTAGAGAAGAGAGGGAAGTAAATAGAAATACTCCTTATGTTCTAGGAGTATTAAGGAAAGGAAAAAGGAGAGAGAGTCTGAATAGTCCAACCTGGGAGGCAAGAGGGGAAAAGAGGAAAGGACCGAACAAAGATACAAATCTAAACATTAAAAAATAAAATTAAAAAAAGCCTGTCCCCGGAGAAGTCCTCTGAGCTGCAAAGAATAAGAGACCATCCAGGGAACTTTTTGAATCCTCCCCCAGTGCTAAGTGAATAAAGGCATTTCGTTCCAGAGAGTTCAGAGGCCCCCACAGTGTTCATTGATTCTTACACCGGAATAGGTGTGGGAGCTTTTTGAAGGTTTTTGTGTGTGAAGGGGCAAAGTGTTATGAACTTCACAAACAAAAAACTCTACTGAATCAGAATTGGAGGTCTATGGCTTCTTTCTTTGGTTGGTATTCACTCACTTTAGAATTTTTCACACTTGGAGGAGGAGGAAGTATGGCTTACTGAATTGTGGAGTCAGGCCCCAGTTTGACCCCCAGATCACTATATATAGGCCCTGGGCCACTGTGGACGTCTTGACATCCCCCAGCCCACTTTGCTTCATCGGAAGATGGAAATAATAATATCTGTATCATAAGATTGTTGAGAGTGTCCACCCTGGTAACATTCATGAAGTGCCTCCCGGCCTGCCTGGTAACATGCTCAGTGAATGACAGCCGTCGTTACCAGGTCTTACAGAGCAGATTTGCACACATCTGGCTTAGCCCGCTCACGTTGATACAGAACATATCAAAAAGATCGTCAGCATAGAGGCACCTGGCTGGCTCAGTTGGTGAAGCGTGCTACTCTCGATCTCAGGGTCGTGAGTTCAAGGCCCATGTTGGACGTGAAGCCTACAGGAAAAGCAAACAGCAGCATAAAGGAGAGTAAAAAACGTGTCATGTAGGTTAGTATTAAACGTCCAAGGAGTTTGCAGCAAGTGGATACATACTAAGATGGTTTGGGATACACCATGTGTGACCAAAACTTTCATTTTTAAAGTCTCTTTCTAAAAAAAAAAAAAAAAAAAAGCCTAGATTTTATCCTGGGAATTAAGTTTCCTTTAGTGTTTCAGGCTGATTTTCAGAGATGAGCAAGGGCACAACACGTGCCCTCTTTCCCATCTGCAACTGCATTATAGGTGATGGGGTTTGTGATTCTACGTGGCAGTAGTCATCAGAAAGTACTACATTATGACGTGGCCTAGCCAACACTGGGGTTTTCTCTACCGTGATTGCCCATTGAACTTCAAACAGCATTCGAGTTACCCGTGGGCCGGCACACCCTGTGCGTCATGTGATCCAGGGTAGCATTTGAGAACACTTGGGGGAAATGCCTTAGGTAACTAACTGCCTTGTCCCCTCCAACCCCAAATGGCCTTCCAAACCCTTGGGTTTCTTTTTCTTTTCCTTTCTCATTCTCCATACCCATGTAACTCTCCTCTGTCCTTGCCCCCTCTTCCCTAGACTTATCACTCCCTTACCTCCTTTTTAAAAAATCTCGGGGCGCCTGGGTGGCGCAGTCGTTTAAGCGTCCGACTTCAGCCAGGTCACGATCTCGCGGTCCGTGAGTTCGAGCCCCGCGTCAGGCTCTGGGCTGATGGCTCAGAGCCGGGAGCCTGTTTCCGATTCTGTGTCTCCCTCTCTCTCTGCCCCTCCCCCGTTCATGCTCTGTCTCTCTCTGTCCCAAAAATAAATAAATGTTGAAAAAAAAATTAAAAAAAAAAAATCTCAACAGCCCATGCTTTTATTTCATCAAAGGAGTTTCTGCTCAGGACTCAGCCTGTGATGACTCAGGGAGAATTCTTCCCAAGCACATCTAGGCAAGCCACCCAAACCCCTGAGTCTCACCCTCATGCGTGAACGGTACATATACTGCCCAAGGCTACCTCAAACCTGTCTCACCCCAAAGCAGAGTTTTTTCTTACACTGTGATAATGATGTTTTTCTTCTTAAGAAAAAAGCCTTTAAAGAATGGTTTTATGGGGCGCCTGGGTGGCTCAGTAGATTAAGCGTCCGACTCTTGGTTTGGGCTCAGATCACGATCTCACGGTTTGTGAGTTCGAGCCCCAAGTCGGTCCCCGCGCTGGCAGCATGGACCCTGCTTGGGGTTCTCTTGTTCTCCCTCTGCCCCTGTCCCTCTCCCTCTCTTTCTCAAAATAAACTTTAAAAAATGGTTTTATAATTTGTTTTGTTCCCGTACACCCGGGGCCAGCACATTTTGAAGCCAAACGTGGCCCTCCCTTGCCTTTTAGACATCAAGTTTTATTGAAATACAGCCACACCCATTCATTTAGGAATTCCCTATGGCTGCTGTCACACTATCACAGAGGAGTTACCTAGTAACAGAGACCATTTGGCCCCCAAAGCCTAAAATACCTACTGTCTGGCCCTTTTATAGAAGAAGTTTGCTGGGCTCCTGGGTGGCTCAGTCGGTTGGGCCTCTGACTCTTGGTTTTGGCTCAGGCCATGATCTCCTGGTTCAGTTCGTAAGTTCGAGCCCCACATCGGGCTCTGTGCTGGCATTGTGGAGCTTGCTTGGGATCCTCTCTCTCCCCCTCTCCCTCTGCCCCTCTCCCGCTCGTGCATGCACATTCTGTCTCAAAATAAATGCAAAAAAAAAAAAAAAATGTTTGCCAGCCCATGCCCGACATCTAATCTCATTGCAGATGGCCTTCCAGAAGACTAGTACTCTCCTGAGAAATTCTCCTTTACCACAAACTTACCCAAGGGTCAGTAGCCAAAGTCATTTAATGTCATCAGGTCTGGTTTCACATCCTGTAAAGAGGTGATTGTTAACACCCCTCTTTTCCTCAGAGCAGAGTGATAGGACAACTTCAAATTCCTATTCATATATATTTGAAGATTCTGAGATGCTGGCGTTGGATGTGTGACCATTGCCCTGGTTTTGAATGTTCAGATTTAGCATGTGTTTTTCTCGACAGTTAGCATTTTCTTTTCTTTTTTTTTTGTTTTATAATTTGCTTTCAATTTATGGTAGAATATTAGGCAGAATATTTGTATTGCAGTGGTAAGGGATAAACATTTTCCTTAAAATAAATATAGAATAGAAATCATATGAATATTTTCTTGGTGATAAAGATCTATATTTTGGGGTTCTTACAAAAAATAGTATCTGGAATACTATTAAATCATGGTTTTTTGCCATGAAGATAAATTTGACATTTTCTTTTTCCTTAAATATATCTCAAAACCGTTATCAAAAAGTGAATGTATATATACACACACACATATACACACACACACACAGACATATCTACACACATATACACACACACGTATTACAATATGAATATAGATTCATATTGACCCTTTTCTGTCACTACAAATGTGCCTTATTTCATTAACATCAGTGTGACCACTTGTGATGTGTTCTTTCTGGGGAAATTGGAGGATAAAGTTGGAATGATCCAGAGGCTACTCAGGAGGGCAAAGGTCAGGATTACAGTAACATTTTCTCATCTTGTTGTTCCTCATAGCCATTTCTTTGTTATTTTCATGTAAGGTACAGTTTAATTATAGTAACTTCACACTCAAAAGGTAATAGGTATAAGAGTAGTAATAGTAATAGAAAATGCAGAAACTACAGGAAAAAAACTCAAAGAAGGAAAAATTCCTATAATCTCACCACCCAGAGATAACCATTGTTGACATTTTGCTGTAAGTCTTTCAGAATTTTTTCCATATGTGCTATATGAATTTTTCAAAATCGCTATTATCCAAAAAAAAAAAAACCGCTGTTATCCTTTCTGAGAAAAAATAATGCTGCCATTTACTGAATATCTGGGTTGACTGTGTATTTTGCTAACAGCTTTATATGCCCGGTCACATTTGGTCCTTACAGCATCCCTCTGGTATGCAAGTATGACAAACCTCATTTTGAGAAACTAAGGTTCAAGAGGTTAAATCCGTTGCCCAAGGTCACACAGCTCACGCCTAAACTCTCAAACGCTGTACTCCCCTACCTACAAACCTTTGCGTGTACTCAATAAGCTGGTGTTGGAAACTGGCAAGCTAAGGGACTTCTTTGTGGTTAACGTACTAGTTAGTGAAAGTGGTTCTTCTGTAGTGCGCCCTGTAGTGAGTGTTTTCGTTGAAGATTCCAGAATGACCCTCGCTTCCTGCTACGGGCCTGGATCTCCTCCACATGGCTGCTAGAGGCCTCCCTGGCCTGCCGGCCACCCGAGTTTTCAGGGTGGCTGGCACGTCCCCGTCCCCCTGCTGGCCACTGCACACAAGATGCGGGCCATCCCACAGGCCACCAGGCAATGCCTGGCTGTCCGCTGGAGCCACCCTACCCTAAATCACAGAGAAATACTTTAACCACTCAGTAAATCATAAAACAGAACGTAGCAGCTCCTATAAAGGAGTCGGCTCGTAGAAGACTGTTTTATTTGTAAGTCTTGAGGAAGAGTCCAGAGGGAGAAGGTGCTTAGAATACTTTGAGTGGCAAGGAAACTGAGCTGCCAGTTTAAATCCGACCTTGAGCAGCCCCCACCCTTGACCATGCTCAGATTTAGAACCTTCAGGTCAACACTGCCCCTGCCCTCCTGTTGCTAACTGCCCCGTGCTCTGTTTGAAAGGCTGTAACTCAAAGATGATCGAGGAGGCTAGTTGCACAATGCAGGGGAGGACATTAGCAAAGAGCAAAGGAACGAACTAGTGTACTTTAGAGCACGCTAAATTAAAAGTTAACAAAGGCAAGATTTTAACAATTGTTTTCTTCTGCGTTAGAAGGTAAATCTAAAATCAACTGCAAAGTTTTTTTAGGGAGAGTCATAAAAGGCCTTGCCGGCAACTGGCTTTCCATTGGGAAACCTAATAAAAATTTGTTAATGCATTGTGATTGAAAATTACTATGAAAGTTAAGAATAATAAAGCAGAACCTAAATAAAGTGCTCTTAACTGTGTTTATATCTGCATTAGGCTTAAGCTGTGCTGGCAATTACATGTTTTTACTTTTCATTGTTCAACAGTTTCAAATGTACCAGAAAATGCTGGCCAAAGACTCTGGCCTAACTGAAACCAGATAGGTCCAGACTTCCAAGAGCTACAAGAAGAAAATAAATCCCTCTGTTCAAAATAACCTGAACACTTTAAGTATAGCAATCACATACCACTTGACACAATTTGGTACAAGTCTGTGTTGCTTTTCAGTAAATATATGATTAAATAAATACAAACGAACTATTCAGATAACGTGAAAACATGTTGACACAAAGTTATATGACGGCATGTCGCACAAGGGCCTTGTAGATTCAATTATTATTTCACTTTATCAATAACCTGCCACATGAGAAGCTTTCATTGTAGGGTCCCCGAACACTGATTCCAGGGAAGAAACTCTTACTTCCAGAATTGGGTCTGACTGTCTTGTAGAATACTAATTAGCCTTTGGAATGATTTAGAGGGCGCTGAGGATCCTTACGCAAATAGTGTTCCCAAATCAAGCATTATGAATTACTCCTTTTTGTAACCTTTCACATTGTTCTTTTTTTTTTTTTTTTTCAACGTTTATTTATTTTTGGACAGAGAGAGACAGAGCATGAACGGGGGAGGGGCAGAGAGAGAGGGAGACACAGAATCGGAAACAGGCTCCAGGCTCCGAGCCATCAGCCCAGAGCCCGACGCGGGGCTCGAACTCCCGGACCGCGAGATCGTGACCTGGCTGAAGTCGGACGCTTAACCGACTGCGCCACCCAGGCGCCCCTAATGCAGATACTCTTTTGAGGGTCTTACTTCAACAAGAAATCAGGATCGATGACTATGTAGTAGACCCCATGGTCCCTGCCCTTGGCAGGCTTACAGCTGGGGAAAGAAAGAAAAAAGGCGGTAAAATTTCAATACTTGTAAAAGGAGGGGTGTGGTCGTATGATAGTTAGAATACTGTAGTACGTTTGTTGAGCGCATACGTATGTGGATATTGTGTCTGTATATGACAGACACTGATCTAAGCACTTTACCTCTGTT
Organism: Prionailurus viverrinus; assembly: GCF_022837055.1. Classification (NCBI taxonomy): domain Eukaryota; kingdom Metazoa; phylum Chordata; class Mammalia; order Carnivora; family Felidae; genus Prionailurus; species Prionailurus viverrinus. The sequence goes on along the minus strand of NC_062562.1, from coordinate 120,042,791 downwards.
GTGTCAACTTACAACAATCCTACAAGGAAGGTACCATTGCCCCCATTTATAAAGGAAGACACTTAGGCACAGAGATGTCGAGGGATTTGCCCGTGGTCACACAGAGCAGACGGTTAAGCTGGATTCCAAACACAGCAGAGTGGTTCTGGAGCCCATGCTCCGTTTAACATGTCTCTAAAAGGACCCTTGTGGCGGTGAGCGCTTCATCGTTCGTTTCCATAGTAAATACTGTAAGTAGAGGCTCGGGGGAGGGCGCAGGGGTAGGGATTCCCCAAGGGAATTTTCAAGTGCTGCCTCTGGGAACCTTACCCTCCCAAGGAGAGGAAACAGCCTCTGGTCTCCCGATGCAGTCCCGCCACTCATCACAGACCCCTACTCTTTTAGGTATTGGGGGAACAGCACATGTCAGGTCACACTCAGTCATTCCCTTTGTCCTGCCTCCCTCAACTACTAGGAGCCCTCGGGGGTTCCCCGAATCAGTTTGTGGAAAAATCCATTCGATTCTTTTTTTTTTTTTTTTAATGTTTATTTTTGAGAGAGAGAGAGAGACAGAGTGTGAGCAGGGGAGGGGCAGAGAGAGAGAGGGAGACACAGAACTCAAAGCTGCCTCCAGGCTCCGCGCTGTCAGCACAGAGCCCGACATGGGGCTCGAACTCACAAACTGAGATCAGGACCTGAGTCCACATCAGAAGCTTAACCGACTGAGCCACCCAGGCACCCCTCCACTCAGTTCTTTGACCCTGGCAACACCATGGAGATGAAAGGAAGACGTATGTCCATTACAAAATGAAAATCTCCCCGGGAGACCTCTTGTTCCCCCACAACCCACAGGGTGTGGTCTGATGCCCTCAGGAAGAGGGCAAGGCTGCTGTTCCGTCGATATGAATGCTGCCGATGTCTGCCCTCTTTCGGGAAACCTACCTCTTTGTTGCCTCCTGCCACGAACCCTGGGCTCTGCCGAATCCCCAGTCTCCAGTATGGAATGACTGAGAAAAACAGCAGCCTGAGCGATCCTTGAACTTTCTTGTTCTGGCTAACTTCTGTTAGCCATTCTGTGCCTCAGTTTCCTTGTCTGTAAGCTGGGTCTTGTGACGCTTTTCCGATCTATATCACTTTGTTGTGAGAATCCTAAGATCTTCATCTCTACTGACAAATATTTGTGGAATGCCTAAAATGTACGAGGTCGCGAACAAAAGATAACAAAATAGTGACGCGGCGGTGCTGAGAGGGGGCTACACATCAGTTTTTCCATTCATTTGGTAGAGCACCCACATGTTCTATTAACAGAAAGTCTGAGATTTTCTTCACATACACAGATTTTCCAAGAACCCAGTGGTTGTTCCGTCCAAAGAGGAGGCCAAGGGGAAGGTGAAAGCCAAGTTCTCAGCAGTTCTGTCCTGCCATCTTTCCTGACCGTGGTGCCACAGAAGATGCATCCCTCCTATTCCAAGGACAGATCTTTTCTGTTAGGGCTAGCTTTCAGGTCCAGTCGTGGGTCATGCCAAGGTAGAGTCCTGCCTCACGCAAGACTGCAGCCGTACCTCTGTTTCATAATCCTGATGTGTAGCCTTTGTTCCCTCAAAGTTAAGTGGTGCTTCGTGGAAGCTGGATACAGAGGTGCTTCTAACAGTCACGGGCTGTTTCCAGAGCATCCCTACTCTCCATCTTGAGTCTGGGCAGCTGTCCATACTCTGTCTGCCGTAGTGGTGACTTCTCTCTCCTTTTGGGGGACATGCACGGTGGTCCACTTCCTCCCAGCATGCAGTTCCATATATACTTCAGGGAACTGACCACGTTGGTCGTGGTGAGGTTCCCAAAGTTTCTCGTATACCTTTCCTCATAACTAAACTGACATCTCATGTGTGTATGTATGTGTGAACACACGTATTAAGTTACAAAGAGTCAAGTGTCTACCCAAAAGAAAGATGCTCTATAGCTAGCTGACCTCGGTAGAGGTTCCTAGATCTAGAATAGGCTACAGTGATTTTAAAGGACTCGAGTGATGGGCCTTTTGCCTTACTTTCTACCACACACATGCACCAGAATGATCCATCCAAATGAGTATTGACCTTTAAAGCTCATACGGGGACATGTTTGTAGTGTATTTCAGTGAAGGTCCATTTCTCAAAACATGAAACATGCTCGCAGCTTTTTTTTTTTTAACTTTATTTCAGAGAGAAAGGGAGAGAGAGCAAGTGGGGGAGGGCAGACAGAGGGAGAGAGAGAATCCCAGGCAGACCCCGCACCATCAGTACAAAGCGTGATGTGGGGCTCGAACTCACGAACCGTGAGATCATGACCTGAGCCGAAGTCTGACGCTTAACCGACTGAGCCACCCGGGGGGCCTGCAGCTTTCCTTTTGACATGGCCTTCAGAGGCAGCTTGCAATCCACAGAAGAAGTTTAGACCCTATCTGGCCACACCTTGTTTGCTTTGGGTGAGTTGTGCTGTGCGCGTTTTACTCGTTAGTGGACTTGGGGGCTGACCCAGCCGGCTTTATTCTCCAAACTTGATTACAAATGGCCTTTGGCTCCACAGCGATAAAGAGTTCACCGCCCTCGATGCTATTGCACAAAATTCCAGGCATTTTCCGAAGCTGCTTTCAAGAGGAGGTCTAAAATATTTTTTGAGTAATGAAATGGCGGCATCGTGGGATACATTGCCTACGGCTCCGCTTAAGACAGCTTGCGTGGAAGAGGAGAGCCCCATCTTTTTATATGTGTTCCGGCGTTTGCCTTAAAATAGTCTGACCGCTGTAGAGTTAGGCACATCACCTTGGTAAAGTATTGTGTTCATGGTGGGTAGTGTGATGTGCCCTAAGCGCTTCTAGGTTTGTGCTTCCTTAGAGCTGAACTCATTAGCTGAGCAAAAAACAAATGAAAGCCGCTTCCGCAGATTTGTCGAGACAACGCACACAGTACCTTACTGGCTTCGTAAAAATAAGAAGATACTTTTAATGGCATCTGGTTTGCTAGGTGCTTTAATATGCCCGCAAATTGAAATATTAGCTGCCTTCTTGCCTTCTTCCATTATCGGAGGGCACAGTTGTCCAAACACTTATTAAAAAAAAAAAAAATCGCCCTCTTCCTGGCTTTACAAAAAGAAAAGGACTTTAGAAAGATGAAAATATATACTTCACAGGTGCTAATTCATTCTTTTTTCCTTCACCCAACTTTTGTGAGAGATTTAACAAGTGTCTTTGTTAGTGAAAAGTCCAAAAAAATGTTCAGTTTCCGAAATACCTAATTGTCAGACTGTTTGTGAATTTGGCTGCAAGCAAATGACGGGCCGTGTGACTGAGGACCCCCTCAAGGCTGTGAGAGCCACCTGCACAGATAGCGATGGCCCGGAACAGCACACACACACACACACACACACACACACCTCCGGCAAGAGTGAGGTGAAGAGGGAGGCGTTTCTCGTGTCCAGGAATAAAAGCCCGCTCCTAATTTGTGGGTGGATTTTGAACAACACTTTGGACCCGAACTGATGGATTTCTGTTTCTTCCATGACCCCTGGACTGGCCCATCCTGCCAGATGTCTTGCATCTTATATCTCTTTCCCCCAGTCTCCTGGCGTTCAGAAATTAGTCTAGGGCTTTTTCCGGGTTTAAGTTCAGCCACTAAATCATGTCACTGTGGTGTTAATTTCCTTCCCTTTGCTGAGGATATGCAAATACGCTTGGCTTAATCCTCATCACCTGTCCTCTCCCCATGGGCCAAGTCTGCTCACAGGCCAGGCCTTGGTGGGACGGGCTGGGGGGGGGGGGGGCGGCGTGGGGAGCAGGGGCGGGAGGCATGACTGTAAATGTCCGCGGCGCCAGGCCCGGTCGCGCTCCCCTTGCTGGCAATGCAACATCTGCTGAGAAGCGAGCAGTTCAGTCAAGTCGACCACAGCCTCCGGTGGGAGATAAGCCCCCGGTGGAGGAGGCCGAGCCCGGCAGCCGGATTCCAGGCCTGATAGAGTAACTGGCATTCAACTCTGCGAGGTTGGGATGGAGTGTGTGGAGACGATTCCTCAGGAACTAGCAGCTGCCCTATTTTAACTTTGGCTGTTGACAGTTCATGCTGAGAGCACTTGTTTCTGACTTCAACAGAGCTGGAAACTCAGCATTTTAATTTGGGGGTTCTCGTTTGGAGGAGTCATTTTACTGGAACCCAGACGTCTGCTGACATTACCCGAGGAACATGCTGGTCTCGTCTACACCCAGAGTGGAGGAGACGAGAAAAACCTCCACCACCGAATGCGTGTCCTTGGGAAAAGCAGCAGTCAGATATGCCAAGCCACCCGAGAATGTGCGGTTGGCTAGTTAGACTGTCACCAGCGTCCCCAGGGAAACCATGAGACTCCTCTAGAGATTTAGTGCAAACAATTACGGCCTCGGTCCTTGCCCGAGACCACTGCCGCCTCTCGACTGCCTACGGGTCTTTCAAAAGGATCCTGTTAACTGAGTAAACGTACTGAGGAAGTTTTAACATGTACAATATAAGGTTCTTTTCGATCATCACATGACTTCCCATTTATTCCACTTACCCTGGCTTGCACATGACTACAGACCATACTGTTTTCCTGCCAGAGAGAGGAGCTTTGAGAAGCCAGCCCCAGCCCCTTTGAGAATTATTAGAAGGCTGTATCTCTCGGTGCCCCAGGAGCTGTAGGAGTTACGTGGCACAGAATAGACTCAATAAAGAGAGATATTGTGGTCAAACACTTCCTCTTTTAAATTATTACTCTCTTGACTATTACGAAAAAAAAATCACCCACTATTAAAAGTTGTTAGTACTTCTGCTGACTTGAAAATATTATGAAAAAAATTTCCTACTAAAAGTTGTTGGTTATTTTGCTGACTTTCCGAGTATTTTATAACCAACATAAAATGTGGTTTGCAAGGCACCGTCTAAATGAAAATGAGAGCTTTTTTTTATTTTTGTTCTGCCTTTGGTACACTTTCTCGTATTTATCTTTACATGTGGATTTCTTTCGGTAATGATTTACATTTGCTCTACCCAAAAAGTTTAAAACACAATATAAAATGCCCTGTAAAAATTTACACTAAGTTCCCTAAAACACTTGAGAAGTTCACTGGATTTTGCTAGGCATACACTTCATTCACTAGAAGGAAAACTTGGCTGAGGGAATCATGGTGCTTAGCCACATAACTAACTTCTAGTTTCTTCTTCCCTGTATCCTTAGCCCCTAAAGCCCAGATGTGCTAGAAATTGCTTTTTTTTTTTTTTTCTACATGAGCTCCTCAGAGCCCCATATCCTTCAGGGATAATCTTAAGAACTACTGTGGCAGTATTATTGATATTGTCCCTCATATTCTGCAGTGTGTTTTGAGGAAGAGGTCCCAGGGGCTTACAGAAACTTTCTGTGAGAGGCAGCATGAGTTGACAAAAGTGATATGTGTTAAGGGAGTCTTTTGGAAGAGCCCATGTCCCTCTGCTATTAGGACAAACATCTTTCTGTTGAGAGCTGAAGTACGCAGTTTTGACGACTGTGATTCCCTTTTTCTTTGCAAGTGTAAGTTGTGCTGGGAAGCGCCTGCAAAACTTCTGGCCTGCAGAGGGCTCTCTAATACCATGTTTTCATAGCCCACGCTTGGAAAAAGCAAAAAAGGCGTACTTGCTGGAAGGGGGCAGGGGAAGCCCAGAGGCTTTATAGTGTCCCCGCAGTCAGTCTGGTTGCAGTCTGGTAAACAGACTAGGAATTGTGGGCAAAGGCCTTTTCCTTGAGTTTTGTACCAAGCAGGAGATCGGAGGACTCTGTCCGGACTCATTACTTTAATAGCCTAGAGCTAGTTCACGTAGCAGCAGGCGTCCAGCGAAAAGGCATTTCATTATGGAAACCAAAACTGGTACCTTGTAACTGCCGATTAGTGGTAGTGAGGTTGGTTCTTTTTTTTTTTTTTCCTCTTCAGCATTTCAAGTAATTTATAAAGCGTTTACACACATAAATAGAAAGCTTTAAATGCTGATATTCCATAAAAAGTAAATAAAATATATTTTTGTGCATTAAGACTTAATTAAGTGGCATGATTTCATGTCACAAATTTAAAACAGGCGGGTGAGACTTGCCAACATTACTGCAGCTGTGTTTTACATTAGGAAATTAATTAAAACAGTCATTTATGCTTTTTTCCACTTACAGGTATTTAGACCTCTCTGTATTACACCATATATTTTCCCTTCAATCATTATATTATGGTAATCTATCTTAGCAGGCTGTATCTTATTCTGTTAGTGTAGAACCGTGAGGGGGGGACATTAATCTAATGAAAAATTTGTCCTGTGCTACTGAAGCAGATCAGACAGGCTGAAGACACTTCCTCCTGACTGCGGGGGGGGGCTTCGTATTTATGCACACATTCCCTCCTTTTTTCACATCTTAGCAGAATTTCATTTTACATTTTATTAGAACAGCTCCCCCCCCCCCCCCCCCCGGTGTCAGGAAGGGAAGCAGAGGAAATCAGAAAAATATTTAACATGCCATATGACACATCATCATTTAGACTCAGCTGTTATGTGAGACCTTATTTTTGAAGCAGACCTGCTTAGAGAGCTCAGTTATGGAACGTGCTAAACCTAAAACAAATGAAAACACGCCCAAGTGGAGAGTCGATACGTAGGCTGCGATTCAAATAAATATTGCCCCGATTGTCTGTATCGGAGCTAAATAATGACTCCCTTGAGCTATCAAGAACCAATCGATCACTCTGTACTCCTTTCCTGCAGTTATTTATGTTAACAACTGTAATAAAATTATTACTTGATGAAGTTTTAATGATGGAAGTAATTTTGCTTCCCAAGAGGCAGCAGTTGCCAAATGAGGCTGAAGTTTTGCAAACGCTAAGGACTCGGTGTACAAAACATTACTCTAACACCTTTACTTTTGGATGTCATTTACAAGAATGACATGGCCCTGGTCTAGTCTTAGGGCCGCAGGCTTTTGGTTCTTCAAATACCAGAGATACTTCCCTTAAGTTATTTATGCTGCCTTCAAGACCTCCATTTGGTTGGCTTTGAAGGGTGGCAATCAAGGAGGACTCTAACTAAGGCATAAGCAATTACTAGCCCGCAGTAAACTCAACTGTTGGGAACAAGGAGTGAGTTTTCCCTACACACGTTGTCTTTAGTGGTATTTAGAATGAGAGCCTATTCCCAATTTGTGTTTCTTGAATGGATCAGCTAGTTTTAATGATTTCTTTAAAGGCAGAGTTTGTAAAATTGGGCTGCATGTTCTCAGCTCTCTGGAAGCCACATTCTTCGTGAGTGGCTCCTGTAACCAAATAGCACAAAACTGAGCCCGCTCCTGCCTTTTGTAACCTCAAGGCACTCCTCTCTTCTCAGACGTCACCCAAACCTATTGTAGGCCTTCTAGCAATTGTGGCCTTATTTTAGTTATTTTTATGTTGTTGCCCTGTTATCACAGAATGTATCCTCATGCTTGCTCTATCCAGCACTGGCGGGTTATGTTTTTGACAACAAAATATGCTGCTTCGGTGCGTTATTGACATGTTTGCATCTTGAGTAGTCTGAGCCCGGTGGTTCTCAAACCAACAGCATCAGCATCAGCTGGGAACGTGTTAGAAATGCACATTCTGGGGCACCTGGGTGGCTCAGTCAGTTAAGAACCGACTCTTGGGGCGCCTGGGTGGCGCAGTCGGTTAAGCGTCCGACTTCAGCCAGGTCGTGATCTCGCGGTCTGTGAGTTCGAGCCCCGCGTCGGGCTCTGGGCTGATGGCTCAGAGCCTGGAGCCTGTTTCCGATTCTGTGTCTCCCTCTCTCTCTGCCCCTCCCCCGTTCATGCTCTGTCTCTCTCTGTCCCAAAAATAAATAAAAACGTTGAAAAAAAAATTAAAAAAAAAAAAAAAAAAAGAACCGACTCTTGGGGCGCCTGGGTGGCTCAGTCGGTTAAGCGTCCGACTTCAGCTCAGGTCACGATCTCGCGGTCCGCGAGTTTGAGCCCCGCGTCGGGCTCTGGGCTGATGGCTCAGAGCCTGGAGCTTTCTTCCGATTCTGCGTCTCCCTCTCTCTCTGCCCCTCCCCCGTTCATGCTGTGTCTCTCTCTGTCTCAAAAATAAATAAACGTTAAAAAAAAAATTAAAAAAAAAAAAAAAAAGAACCGACTCTTATTTCAGCTCAGGTCATGATCTCACAGTTGGTGAGTTTGAGTCCCACATCCGGCTCCCTGCTGTTAGCTCAGAGCCTGCTTGGGATTCTCTCTAAGCCCTTCCCCTGCTCAATCTCTCTCTCTCTTTCTCTTCTCTCTCTCAAAATAAATAAACATTGACCCAAAAAAGAAGAAATGCACATTCTTAGGTGCTGCCCCAGACCTACTGAATCTATTTACCTTTGAAAACTTAAATGATAGATTTTTTTTTTTTTAACTCTCATCACAGGTTTTTACATGATTGACTTACGATCTTTATATTGGTTTCTCACCCCCAATTTCCCCTTTTTGGATCCTACTCACAACTTGGAGAGGTCCAAAATATTTCTCTCTGCTGAGAGCACACACGTTGTAATTCTGCAAAGTATAATTTAAGATCGCATCCTGGGGGCGCCTGGGTGGCGCAGTTGGTTAAGCGTCCGACTTCAGCCAGGTCACCATCTCGCGGTCCATGAGTTCGAGCCCCACGTCGGGCTCTGGGCTGATGGCTCAGAGCCTGGAACCTGTTTCCGATTCTGTGTCTCCCTCTCTCTCTGCCCCTCGCCCGTTCATGCTCTGTGTCTCTCCGTCCCAAAAATGAATAAACGTTGAAAAAAAAAAATCGCATCCTGATGGTACCGTCCACCCTACCTATCCTCAGTTTTTAACATTGCCCCTTACTAGGTTCTGTTTCAATACTACCCCCATCATTTATTAAATGGGTGGGCCTCTTAACATCTGCTTTTAAGAACTCGAATATTTTCTATGGTTTGAAAGCAAAAATCTTTAGACGGCTGGGCTGCATGACTTCACAAAGTCCCAAGTCAGATGACAGATATTAACGAAACTTGTGTTAAAAAAGAAAATTTATCTGAGTAAATTTGAAGATCTAGTTGGCTTTACTCAACAATTCATGAATCAGGCAGCGTCCCGTCCAGCAAATAGCAAGGAGCTCCGAGGAGCTGTATAAAAGGTAAGGCTTTTACAGGCACCGCTGTTTCTCTTCCGCCCCTTAGTTCATTTGGGAAAGATACAGTGAACAGGCCAATATATAGTCAAATTAGTTAGTATATAGTCAATATTAGTCAATGTATAGAGTCAGAGAAATGGAGATTTCTGTAGGTGGTAAAAATTGCAGCAGTTAATGAAGCGACTGCTTGCAACCCTGCTCGCAAATGTTCAGTATAACTGTACAAGCCAGACATGCTCAATAACGGCCTGATTGTGTGAAATAATGAATGGAATGGTTCAAATACTCTAAACTATTGACAGCTCCACTCTTCAGCTCGATTCTGTCTGTAAGCTGTTAATTTCCCTCCTCTGCTCAAGAGGATACAACAATGTCTGTGACATGATCCCTGCCTTCAAACGTCTCCAGTCTAATCAGTGAAGTGGCTTTACTGTACACGAGCAACTAGAAAATAACCAGCTGCTGAACCTTGGGATTTTCTTGTAGAATTGGTGTCCACATGAGATAAATGTTGGCCAGAGTGATGATGAAATATGAGATGTAACTTGAGCGAGGGCTTCAAGGATAATTAGGGTTTTTTAAAGGGGGGGGGGTGTTTGAGCTCAAAGGATAAAAATAAATACAGCGTTAACATTTTATATACTTTCTATTAGATAGGATGGGCTTTTTTTTTTTTAAGTTTATTTATTTTTGAGAGAGAGAGAGAGAACACATGCAGGGGAGGGGCAGAGAGAGAGAGAGACAGAATCCAAAGCAGGCTCCAGGCTCTGAGCTGTCAGCACAGAGCCCGACGCGGGACTCAAATCTATGAACCGTGAGATCCATGACCTGAGCCGAAGTCGGGCACTCAACCAACTGAGCTACCCGGGCGCCCCGGGACGGGCTTGATTGTACTGTTGTAACACATAATCTCCAAAACTCAAGGACTTAACAGAGTTTATTTTTTGCCCACTGTGTATGTCCGGTGTGGCTCAGTAGGAATGCTCTGTTCATCTTACTCAGTAACCTAGTCTGATAAACCTTGACCCGTGTGCTGTAATGACCCCAGCGAGAAGTCTCCTCCGTGTGAACCATCGTTGCCATGCATATTTCACTGGCTAAATCCAGTCACATGACCATGCCCTGTCCTGTGCCCAGAAACCGGAGAGCCAGAGACACTTTGAGAATGACATCAGGAACTGCCACATCTTCCTGTGTGATCTTTAGAAAGAAAGTAGCACTTGGTGTATCTAGTGATTAAAACTCTTAAGCAAGATGACCATGAACTTGATAAGCTCTAGTTTACCTTCCGTGGATGTTAAGCTTGCGTGGTCTTAGCTCCCGTCTAGAAAACTGGGACTGCAAGCCGCTGGGCTTCTTCAAGCTGCCTGCTTGCACGTACCCTCACCAGTGTTGCAACAGACATCATATGATTCATAAAGAGCATGTGGAGCTCCCCCACTATTGGTTCCCACCCCCAAACTATCCCTCTCCTTATTTGCTCGAAGAGCCCGAAGTTTGGTCAGGTGGTAAAATCTTGAAAAGTCTAAGCTTCGTGGTTCTCAAGCCAACAAGATTAGCCCCACCTGGAAACTTGTAAGAGGTGTGAATGCTTTGGTTCCTCCCCAGACCCGAATCAGAAACTTTGCTCTACACTAATGATGGCAACTTATTTTCCTTGCCACTGACGGATACACAGTTGATGTTGTGGTGCAGCTCTAGCCAATGAAACATGATGGGATGTGCACTAGATTGGAAGGTGAAGGAAGGCGCTCTGGAAAAGGTCCTCATTATTTTTAAAAAGAATGCATCTCCATGAAAATATGTGATACGGGGTTAGGATGCACCCTTCTTGCAACCAGATGAGCAACGAACATGCTAGGGATGATAAAAAGATGGACGGAGGGGCGCCTGGGTGGCTCAGTCGGTTAAGCGGCCGGCTTCGGCTCAGGTCGTGATCTCACGGTCCGTGAGTTCAAGCCCTGCGTCGGGCTCTGTGCTGACAGCTCAGAGCCTGGAGCCTGTTTCAGATTCTGTGTCTCCTTCTCTCTGACCCTCCCCTGTTCATGCTCTGTCTCTCACTGTCTCAAAAATAAATAAAAAAAGTTAAAAAAAAAAAAAAAAGATGGACGGAACCTGACTCCTGGGTGCTACTGCGTTAATTAGCCACCCTGGAACCACCCTGTTCCAACAGTTTTGTAGGTAATAAATTCTGCACCGATGAGGTTCCTTGCAGCAGGAGGCATCCTCTCTGTGGAACACATGTTCTGCTGTATTCCCCGTCCCCCTACCCCCCTCCCAGTGTTGTCCTTGCTTTGCCACCATTCTCAGGAGGCGTCGTCTTCTTTGGGGACCAGAGACACCTGAATCAACGTCCGACCCCTGCTGCCCAAGTACAAGTAGCCCTGTTAGCTCATGGGTTCTTCAGCTATGTACATTCCATATATTAAAGTTCTCCCCGTTTGCACTCTACACAGTCAGCTGGGTGTTAGGGAGACGTTCAAAAAAGGATATTTAACAAGTGCAAATGTGTTGGCTGGGCCCCCCACTGTCTCAGTTTTGGAGCCTTGGTGGGCAGGTGACTGCTGCCACCACTGCATAGGCAGGGCCTCCTTAGAACAGGCTGAAGGATAGGTCAACCAACTCAACTGTGAAACCTAGAACAAGGACAGTCATCAGCTCATACAGTGGCCCCTTTGCAGGGAGATCTGTACGAGTTATGAGAGGCAGATGAGCCCGGAAGGACTATTTAAGTCCTTCCAAAACCCATCACAGGATCTTAGCGTATCTGAAAAGAAGGCATATATCAAAGCAAGAGGCCTCTGTGTCCAATTTAACCACACAAGAAAAACCCTATGCAAATAATTAAAGTGGCCTCCTCACAGCCAACACATCCCACAAATACCATCTAATATCGTAGCTCTTACCACCTGCCCCCAACACGCTTAGGCACATGAGCAACTCCCTCATGGAAGAATTTGATTTTTATTGTCCCTTGCCAGCTAGAATCCTGTTGGCTTATTTTATTTATTTTCGAGTTTATGTGTTTATCTTTAAGGAGAAAGGAAGAAAGAGTGCATATGGGCGAGGGAGGGGCAGAGAGAGAGAGAGACAGAATCCCAAGCAGGCTCCATGCTGAGCACAGAGCTCGAACGCGGGGCTCGAACTCACCAACCACGAGACCATGACCTGAGCCGAAGTCGGCCGCTTAACCGACTGAGCCATCCAGGCGCCCCTAGAGCTGCTCATTTTCTTAAGGGACCCGGACGCCTGGATTGTCCTATCAAATCTCATTTTTACATCTTGGGTCAGCATTGCATACACCGCCAGTTTGCGAGCTGTGGCTTTTTCAGGCTTTATTAAAATTTTCAGGCTTTACTGGATAAAGCATGTGTTCTGGCTCGTACCGTTCAATGAAGGGCCTGTCATAAGGCAGAGTAGTCTTAACACGTGAGAGAGAATTACAGTGGATGAGGAAATACGATGTAGGGTTGAATGAATAGTACAAGCCTGCGGTATAAGGTGCCGTCAGTCCTCATCATTGGCAGATTCGTTACTTGTGGATTCTCCTCCTAGCTAAAATGTCTTTGTAAACCTGAATCAAAGAATCAAAAGCTGTGGCACGGGGCTCCAGTATTCACTAACTCAGTGTTTGCAGGAGCTTTACAGAACATACCTACTGTGAATAAGTGAAGAATCAACTATAATTCAATTTACTGGAGCAAGGGGAAAAAACTCCATTAGTCCCCTTTACATTTAGTGAATTCTTTTTCCTTTTCCCTGAGTCATCACCTACATGCTGTTGAGACCTTTTAGGTGTAACTAATGCCGTCTTGGTAGGTTTTATGAACTCCTTTCAAAATGACCAACGCAGTACTGATTCACCAGAGAATTCCAGCTCGGGAGGGTGCAGATTGGTATGGAAGGCTCTTCAGTCCCTCCCCTGGCCCACCTGTCTCGTGCTCGCTCACTCTCACTCAGGAGCGCGCGCGCGCGCGCGCACACACACACGCACACACTTGAAACTCTTTGAAGGAGCATGTGAAGTATGGGGAAAAGAGGTTTGAGGTCAAACAGTTCTAAATGTGAACTGAAATTTCAGTTAAATTCCAGTCTGTTTCATGACCACATCTTCTCTTGCAAGAACCCCGGAATTTACTAGATAATATTTCACTGTTATCTTGAAAAAGTCAATAAGTCAAGTCCATCATGTTTCAGATTTAATAGCTGCCTTATTAACCAAAATTGAGTATTAATAATAAAGTCAACGTATTTACTGCCCTTTTCAGTGGGATGGTTTTCATTATTCATTACTCAATTACTTTTGCAGTAAAAAGAAATGAGTTATGATTTGTTTTGGATGAGCATGTTATTAAATTAATGGCTTGTTTCAAATGTTTTAACCTGAATGTTGTAGTTGAAAAACATGAGTAAAACGTTGCACTTTACCTTATCCAAGATGGTCAACCTGTTCTAATCAAAACGTTGGAACTCCGGTTTTAATTACTCTACGATAATGTTGTATTGTTACATGATACCCGGAATATGAAATTTTTAAGAAGTTGTAGTGATCGAATTTTGCACCTCAAGTAATTAGGCAGTAACCCGTGAAAGATCTATTGTTACCAGTGGGTGAAAACTAGTTTGCTATTTAATGACCCACGCTGAAGTCAGGCTGAGCTAAGCTGAAAGAAGGCACTCGTTAACCACAGGAAGGATGAATTTGGAGAATTATAATTACCATATTAAATGGAATTTGGTGGTTTATTACAACCCCCTTTTGAAATGTAGCATTATAAAGAATCCCTGCCCTCAGCAAGGCAGGAAGGTTGATATCCTCCCCAGTTTATTTTATAATTACTCAATAAAATCTAGGCGAAATTAGTTGTTACCAGTAATTAATGACCAGTTTAATAAAAAAGAAGGGAGTCTAGCAGATGGTGATTATTTTTTTAATAGGGCCTGCTTGAAGGGATCATCCTGATAGTAAACTCTTAACGGTAATTTGTAGCTAAAAATGGCTGCCGGTTGGCATCTTATTGGTTACCGAGGCGAAGTCTAATCCTTGCTTAAGAGCTGGGGCTCATTTCTTCACCAGCTAAAATTCTCCACCTAAAGTAAACGGTGCTCTGGTTACTACTACAAATAAAACGGGTTCCATTAGCACACCAGAGGGGGAGATTCTAAAAGACAGAGGAGCCCAGTGCATGTCTTGGGAAATTTCGAGGCTCGTTTTCTACAGGAACGTTGAGCATGAGGTGGGGTCATGGTTCGACAGACGCAGAAGGCACTAAAAGAACCCCGTGTGAAAATAAAGCTAATATCGTCTAGTCTGTCTGGGGGACTGGGTAAGAATGGCGAGGTCAACGTTGGCCACACGCCCCTCTTCTCTTCGGTTGACCAGCAGGATTTTCCATGTTTTAGCAAGGGATGTGAGGGCTGCTTTCTGGCACTCCTGCCTGACCACGTGAGAGCCAGAAATGCAGTCTGGAAAGAAAAGGTACACAGAATTCCTACAGGAGAGACAACAGGAGTTGGGGTGCCGTGCACACACAGTTCTTACTCTCCCTCCAGGACCCCAGCCCAGCCATACACAGCCCTCTCCCCCCTGTTGCTGACATTCTCCCCACAGGCTGCTTTCAGATCATCTGTGCTCCCCTCAGGCTCCTCCTACCAGAGAGGGGACAGCCTCGGGGAGCAGGGACCCGGCTCCCTCCCCTCCGAGTCTCCCTCAGCCCAGTTACCTCCATAGGTGCTTGTGAAATGGATCCCGGCACGTGTAGTCCTGTGCTCAGTGGATGGGAATGTGGGGAGCAACCCCTTGCGTTTGTCCAGAACTTTCCCATTTGCGGGGATTTTCCGGAACATTCATTCAGTGCACGCGGTAGCTGCGTAACACTCCAGTTTGTTTCAGCCCCATTCCTGCCTCTGTGCTATGTCCCCGGCCTTGTGTTGCCTTATTTCTTCTGCCCTTACCATTCATTCTTTTTTATTGTACTTCATGTATCCTGGAAAGCCACCTTTCATTCTTCCAGAACTGGTGGAAATAAATGAGTAGGTAAAACTCCCATTTTACAGATAAGAAAACTGAGGCCCGGAGCAACTTAAAATTTTGATCACAGGCATATAATTAGCACGAAGTAGAGCTGGACACAGATCTTGCCTGCAGTAAGAGCGCTGACCACGCCCCCAGCATCCGCAGTGCCCCCCCCCCCCCCCAGGCTCTCTTCACAAGGGAAGTCTCCACCTGCTGTCTCTACTCTGCCTGTCCTTAGGAAAAAACACCTTCTTCTCACCCATCCTGCTTGCCCAAACAGTGGGGCCTCCTTCTCGTTTTTGGTTTTTTCTTTGCCTTAATAATGCATTGCAAGGGGCGCCTGGGTGGCGCAGTCGGTTGAGCCTCCGACTTCAGCCAGGTCACGATCTCGCGGTCCGGGAGTTTGAGCCCCGCATCAGGCTCTGGGCTGATGGCTCAGAGCCTGGAGCCTGTTTCCGATTCTGTGTCTCCCTCTCTCTCTGCCCCTCCCCCGTTCATGCTCTGTCTCTCTCTGTCCCAAAAATAAATAAACGTTGAAAAAAAAAATTAAAAAAAAAAAAATAATGCATTGCAATGTTGTGGTGGAAAATGTAACCTAAAGAGAGATCAGAAAAAGTCAATTTGGTTACTTAAAAACAAAAATCACATAAACTATTCTGTAATGACCTCCCTTTGGTCCCATTAGGCATGATGAAGCACATTCTCAGGAGGTGAGTTAACTCTTTCAAAGGCACTGGGGTTCCATTCAGTGAATTACCCACTAAATGGCTCCCAGGTATCCGGAAAGATATAATGCCTCCCTGCAAATTCCTCATGTTCTCCCAGGGAGTGATGCCAGCACAGAGAAAATGTGGTTAATTGCACAAATGGGCCAAGAGCCGGCTGTATGTAAATTCAGCACCATGACTGCAAATACTATCTGCTACAGTCAGGAGTGAGGAGGGGAGACGGGGAGTTTAATGTTGGCATCCTCCAGTCTTCCCCCCCCCCCCACACCGTATTAATAGGCAGAGCTGGCCTTCTGTTTGCACACTTCACGCATTGTAACTCCCAGAATTCCTCTCTCCAGATTCTGCATTGTGCATTGTAGGGCCACTTGCACTGAGTAGTCACCAAAGCCCTGTTGTAAATTATATAGGCAAAAAGTTGGAGAGGTTTTAATGGGCTTTTCAGAACTCGAAATTTCAAGGTTTTTGTTTTAACTCTAACCTAAATGTGAGCAGGCTCATTTATCACCTTGCTAATGCCTTTCTCACTATCCCCCTGCCCTGCCCCCACTCTGCGTCACCCAGCTCTATTCCCCGGGGTGGGTGAGAAACCCCCTTTTGAAGTCTCTGGGAGTTCCAGTCTCTACTATTCTGTAGGATGAAAAATATGGAGTAAACTGGCCCAAGATTTTTCTCATCCTCTCCAAGGGAAAACAGAGTTTGTCTCGGCTCAGATCTCACCAAACTAACATTCCTCACCGCAAAGGCTTCCTGAGCCGTCTTTTCAAGCCCTATAAGGAAGAGGATTAGGCTTTTTCCTCTGAGTGACTTTGGTTAGGCAGTAAGAAATACAGGATCAGATAACTTCATGAAGAATCCCCCAGGCAACTGAAAGGAGGGGAGGGAGGCAAAAATCATCGTAAAAGTACCCTTCACAGCAGGGACCTGCGTCAGAGTTCTTATTTCAGCAGGTTTTGGGGATCTCCCGATTTAAGGAGGTTCGTGTACGTTTTGCAATTGCATTTGAACCACTTCCTGCACATTGCGTCAAAGCCACGTGAGGCAGTGTCCTGCCCTCATGTTTCACTGCACATAGTGTTCCCCGCTCTGAGCTGGAAGGTATAAATACCATGCCTTTCAAAGAGAGGACATTTTTGCACAGAACAATAGAACGAATAAGCCAATGTGTCTTTTCATTATCTTCAGCCTTAATATATTTGTCCCCCATCTAAAAATGTAAGAGGAGGGGCGCCTGGGTGGCGCAGTCGGTTAAGCGTCCGACTTCAGCCAGGTCACGATCTCGCGGTCCGGGAGTTCGAGCCCCGCGTCGGGCTCTGGGCTGATGGCTCGGAGCCTGTTTCCGATTCTGTGTCTCCCTCTCTCTCTGCCCCTCCCCCTTCATGCTCTGTCTCTCTCTGTCCCAAAAATAAATTAAAAAACAAAACAAACAAAAAAAAACGTTAAAAATGTAAGAGGAGAAATTAATTATTAAGCCTGAAAAAAGTGTAAGAATTCTTTCCCTCAGTAACTCTGGGAGCTCCTCTTCCCCCTACTCTCTAAAATTGTGGGCATTTCCCCCCGTACTCTCTTCTCGACCCTGGTCCCTCTTCTCCCTTACACGCTCTCCTGCTTTCCTTCTCTGGAAGGAAATGGATGACTCCTGATGTCAGTTGCTGAGCTATTTGCTTACACCCCTTGGGTGTCCCGCCACCATTTCATATTCGGAACCCTATCCTCTATAGCAACACTGCCCAGTAAAACTGTCTTTGATGATGAGAATGTGCTCTTTCTCTGCTACCCAATATGGTAGCCCGCTAATCACATGTAGCTATTTAAATTTAAATCAGTCAAAATCAAATAAAATTGGAAATAACAGTTGCTCAATTTCACTAACCACATTTCAAGTGTTCAGTAGCCCCGTTTGACTGTTGGCTGTTGGATTGGACATCATATCGTTAACATTTTTGTTTATATCTTTCCTATAGCATTTTATTAGCTGTGGGTCCTTGGCAAACTACCTAATGTCTCTGAGGCTCAACTTTATCATCTGTAAAATGGGACCGATATGGGTGCCTGACCAGCTCAGTCAGTAGAGCATGTGACTCTTGGTCTTGGTGTTGTGAGTTCAAGCCCCACGTTGGGCATAGAGGTTACTTAAAGAAAGAAGGAAAGAGAGAGAGAGAGAGAGTGAAAGAAAGAAAGAAAGAAAGGGAGAAAGAAAGAAAGAAAGAAAGAGGAAGAGGACTGATAATAACCCCTGATAAGTTTGTAATGAGGATTCTAGAATAACTAGATGCTATTACAAGGCATCTAGCATAGTATACACTGAAAAGGCTTTTATTTTGAATCATAGATACTTCTCTCCTTTCCCCTCTCTAATATTAATTTGCAAACATCCATCTGGAGCTTAGAGAATGTGAACACTCACCAGAGCCATTTTAAGGATGGGTCGGTTTACACGTTGTAGGGAACACCTTAAAAAAAAAAAAAAGTATAGGTTTAAGCTGCAGGCCTTGGTTATTTGGAAAAGTTCTGAGCGATTCTGTGATTCTGTGAAGAAGAGTTAATACAAGAGTCCTCTGCAGGAACTAACAAGATTCTCCT
Source organism: Prionailurus viverrinus (assembly GCF_022837055.1). Classification (NCBI taxonomy): domain Eukaryota; kingdom Metazoa; phylum Chordata; class Mammalia; order Carnivora; family Felidae; genus Prionailurus; species Prionailurus viverrinus. The sequence goes on along the minus strand of NC_062562.1, from coordinate 120,024,343 downwards.
AGGTTGCTTGGAATTATTTTGATTAGCTTTGTTTTCCAGGGCATTGCGACAGGGGAAAAATCCCCGTGAGGCTAGTATCAGTGGGAGGGTGGAGAGGTGTCTCCTTAGTGAAAATGCCCATTTCTTCAGTAGACACCGTGCGGGAGCAGCTTGGTTATTTGGAGGAACCCGGTGAAGAGGCTCCCTGGGCATCAGAAATGGCCTGGGTGTTGGGTGCAAGGGGCGTCCAGGGCCTTCAGGGCCTCAACAGGAAGCCCTCTGGCTTGGACCAGCCTTGCACACTCAACAAGTTTAAGAAAGGGGTTTGCATGGTTTATATCCTGGCTGCAATCCATTAAAGCTTTAATTACACTAATTAGGGATTTGGGATAATCAGGTTGGCCTGCTTGAAATGGGGCCTGTAGTCTTTGTAAGAAAAGGTTTGGGAAATAAACCAGCAGGATAAACAGGATTGTGGGGGCACGAGTAGGTATTTCTGGGAACCGTCCGGTCGATGCTAAGGATTAGTGCATGCTTTTGGCATGCAAATGAAGGCCGTTCATTGTAAATCAGCAGAAGGGCTGGGGGCCCCCCTCCAAGAAACACTTCATTAGCAGTTAAATACAGTGACATTCTTGAAAATTTTAAACACACACACAAACACACCTGAATTTTTTCCCCCAGAATAACCTGTAAATTCCCCATTTGGGGTGGAACTTGCGGAGGAAAGGTGCCTAGGGGATCTTGTAAAATACAAATTCATTTCAAAGCAATACTGAATAGTAGTTTTGTATTATTCTCTCTGCCCCCCCACACACACACAATTTAAGGGACACTAGAAATACCATTATGATAGTCAAAGCGTCACACTGACACTATATGATGGGGTCCCCATAGCTGAAAGAGTTGGGAACCATTGGCTCAGAGCTTCCAAATGAGTAAACCTCCATTATGTCATTCAGTAGTATGTACTGTGTATAATATAACCACACTCTAACTTTGCAAGCAAAATGGCTTGGGGGGGGGTGCGGGGGTGAGAGAGAGAGAGAGAGAGAGAGAGACTCTGCAATTGTGCTGTGCTAACCATTTCATTCGATTTTTAAATCTTCAGTAGGTATTTCCCAGGGACTATGTTGAAAATTTTCTTTTTTTCCCTTTTTTTCCCCTTCTCTCTTTTCTTCCATTTTTTTGTCCCTATGTATTTCTCAAGAGATTATGTGAGCACAGAATGGTATAGAGAAGAATGATCAATAATCATTGGTCTGAAAAGGGAGTAGGCGGGAGAAAGCTTAAACAAGAAGGCAAGATAGTATTAATGAGTGCTTTTGAAATGATCTCTAATAAAAAGTATAAATTCCCACTATCGTCAGTCGACCCATCTTCTCTTCCCCCAGTGTTTACATACAGCTTACAGTTTACCGAGTATCTTTAGCATCCACGAACTCATTGATTGGATTTGATTAAGCAGGAAGATGTGGGAGTTCCTGTCTTTGATTTTTTAAAAAATAATTCAGTCCCCTGATGTGAGTGTTTTTCTGAAGAACCAAATACGTAAACACATTTATCAGATGCCAGCCTCCTGGAAAACAGGGAAGATCAAATACTAGTCCAGAAGCAGCTTAACTGAGCTCTTGCCACAAAAAGAAAAAAACCACTTTGGAGAAAAAAAAAAAATCAGTCCCCGAGGCCCACAAAACTTGAGGTCTGTAAGCTTGTGACACCCACAGGTGAGTACTTTGTAAAGGACAGCCCATGTGTAGAAGTGACTTTGCCTCCCAAATTATTTCACTGCCTAAATGGATTAATGCTTTTTTTAAAATTTTTTTTAAACGTTTATTTATTTTTGAGACAGAGAGAGACAGAGCATGAATGGGGGAGGGGCAGAAAGAGAGGGAGACACAGAATTGGAAGCAGGCTCCAGGCTCTGAGCTGTCAGCCCAGAGCCCGAAGCGGGGCTCGAACTCACGGAGTGCGAGATCGTGACCTGAGCTGAAGTCGGACGCTTAACCGACTGAGCCACCCAGGCGCCCCGGATTAATGCTTTTAAGTAAAGTTGCTGTTGACTCCACCGTTTCTAAACAATGCTAATCTACTGACTGCTGCTCTGTGTATAAGTGAGTGACAAATATACAAAAATAAATTTCAGTGAGCAGTTGGCCTTATGATTATATTCACGAATATATGCAGTTATCTGACTGTATGCTTAACATGCGTGCCTTACTTTGGAGACAGCTCTTGTCTTGCACGTGGCTTTCTCTCTCAGATAATTTTTTTTAGGTTTTATTTATTGAAGTAATCTCTACACCCAATGTGGGACTCAGACTTATCACCCCAAGATCAGGAGTCACATGCAGCCAGCCAGGCACCCCTCTCTTAGATATGTCTGTCGCTTGCCGTCTTTGCTCCCTGATTCCCTGAGACAGGAGACAGGGTGGTCCAAATGAATTAGGATATGCCTAGGCTGGGCTATTAGTGGAAATAGTGTTATGGAACCTGGTCTGGATCACCCGGTGCAAGAACCAAGCGGCACTCAGAGATCTCGGAAGGCAGGAGTTTTATTTCATACGCTGGGCTCAGAGGAGATCACTCTCCGAAGGCCTGAGTCCGGAGCCTAAGCAGAAGGAACAATTTATAGTCTGTTACTTCCACATTCCCCATTAGTAGTAATTTCTTGTGCACGGCAAGCTGGGTAGGAAGAAGAACCCAGAAGGTGAGTCTTGGGGCGGGGACTGGAATTTCCCTATCAGTCCTGTCGGCCATCTTATAGCAGATTTTTCCCTATCAATATCCGTGTATATAAGGGAAAATGTAGAAGTCAGATATGGCACAGACCTTCATTTTATGCATTCCCTTCATCGGTGGCGAGTGACCACGTCAGGCCTGGTAATGAAGACGTTTCTAAGGTGGAATGCAAAAACAGCACAAGGAAGAGGGCTCTGATCAATTAGCGGTGCCTCTCATGGGCAGAGTTGGTTATAAATGGCACCAGTGGCCTGGTACGTGCCATTCCTGGCATAAACAAATCCTGCCCATTTGAGATCTCCTCTGACATTGAGAGTCTTCTCATATCTCCCCTTTCTCAGTCCACCATCCTTTGGTGCTGGAGTCCCTTGTTCTCAGCTGAACGTTGACTGTCACCTGCTTAGAAAAGCTCACCCAAGCGGAAGGTCATGGCAGCATCAGAGAAGTACTTCTCCTTAGAAACGGAGACTTTTGGGGCGCCTGGGTGGCTCACTCGGTTCAGCGTCCGACTTCGGCTCAGGCCATGATCTCATGGTTCGTGGGTTCGAGCCCCGCGTCTGGGGCTGTGCTGACAGCTCAGAGCCTGGAGCCTGCTTCGGATTCTGTGTCTCCTCTCTCTCCGCCCCTCCCCCCTCGCTTGCTCTGTTTCTCTCTGTCTCAAAAATAAATACGAACATTTTTAAAAAATTTTAAGAAAGAAAAAAAGAAATGGAGACTTTTGATCCCAGACTTAACGTATCTATCGAAGCCCATCTGTGGACTGCATAGCTCCCCCCTGCAAAATGTCCTCTGATGCAGGGATTATCCAGTCAAAGGAGTGTTACATTTAGAAACAGTTTCTCATAATTTCTGGGTGACAGTCCAGCGCTTAGGGCCAACACCCAAGGACAAACCAAGACTCTGAGTGGCCTCTTGAGTATTATGTTTTCCATGCATATATCTAATGAGATCTCGACAGTAGTCCCCATAGGGTATGTGTTAGGGTTACCTCTGTTGTATAAATCACGATCCCCAGACTAGAGAAGGTAAGTACTTTGCTCCAGTTCGAATACCTAGTAAATCAGATTAGGAGTTTGCCTCCAGAGACTAGACTTTCAACCACTAGGCCGTGTTCACAACTGTTCGTGATACTAGAACTATGACTCCAGAGACCCTAAATCCAGTTTTGTTCTTTAGGTTTGAAACTTCTCCCTGCTCACGGAGAGAATTATGTATCCTCTCATTAGCCGTTGACGTGGAAACCTCAAATAACTCATTTCATTTACTACCAGAAACAAAACAAAACCCTCCAAAGCTATTGGTAGTTTTGTGCCACCAAAGCTCATAAAATGCAGCTTCTTCGTTTGGCTCATTGGTTTTGACACAGATGTGAAATTAGCAACGAAAACCGTGTGTAAGAAACAGCCATAGTTCTTCCCAGCTCGGCGAACGTAAAAGAGAAATGGAAGGGTGAGAGAAATGCTGCCAGGCGAGGCATATTCCAGTTGGCCTCCAAACCAAAGATTTGTGGATGTCGCTTTCAGAAGTGGTTTTTATTCTTGGCCTTGGCGATGAAAAAGACCATGGTTTACTCTATTCAGGCTAAAGTAAATCAAAACTAATTGCTTCACTGATAATTTATGCTGACCTGTGGCTTAAAATAGTGGTCGCTGGAACCAAGAACCAGAGCTTTCGTTAAGATAGATGGACTTTATTACTCCTTCCTTGTGAGAAAATACCCAATATTTATCGGGAAGGTACAGAGTAATGGTACGCAGGAATGGGATTTTGTGCGTTAGGCCCGTTATTCACCTTCAGTACATGAATTTCATTTGAGTGCTAAGATTCCAGAAGAGATTATTGGCGACAAGTGAGAAAAAAAAAAAAAAGTAACTCCTAAGTGCTATTCACAGAACAGCTGCTAGCCTTTGAATGATGCTGTTCATGAGGATGTTTCTAGTCTTCAACATGCCAAGGGGGAGCGGGGCCAGGGAGCAGGGAGCCTCCAACACCCCCACGGCCCCTCTGTGTGCCCTGACAAAGGAGGACACCCGCTCTTCTCGCCTTTCTCCCAGCCCTTGGAGAAACTGCTGGGTTTGGGTCTCTTCTCTTTGGCGTCTTTCATTTTGCTCAGCAGATTGCATATGATTCCCCCCAAATGTAAGAGTTTCATTTTGTCCACATTCCTTGAAGTGGAATTTTTAGCAATGGCAGTGACAGAAGATAAAATTGGATGTTGTTATTAACTTGCATCTAGAGAATAATTATGAATAATATAGACAATACATTCTAGTGTACAGATGATATGATTAGAAAATAATGATAAAACTCAATATATATTGTCCGCACGTCGAAAGTTTTTAGGCACATTTTTTCCCGTGTGCTATTGTTATCATAATCTCAGAATAAAAAAAACAGTCTTTCTAGGGACACCTGGGTGGCTCCGTCAGTTAAGTATCCGACTTCAGCTCAGGTCATGGTCTCGTGTTCGTGAGTTCGAGCCCCGCATAGGCTCTGTGCTGACAGCTCAGAGCCTGGAGCTTGCTTCGGATTCTGTGTCTCCTTCTCTCTCTGGACCCTCCCCTGCTTGTGCTCTGTCTCTCTCAGAATTAAATAAACATTAAAAAAAAATTCTCAAGAAAGGATGATTTTATTTGAAGATTATGTCCTCCCTCTACTTTATGTTAAAATGACCTTTTTTTTTTCAACAAGAGGCCGAAGACGGTAGATGGTAGTTAGATAAGGCACACCACTTGGCAATATAGAAATTGGCAGACCAGTGTTAGTTATTGAATATTTTTTAAAGGCTTATCATATCCGGGCTAGATGCCATAGAGAAGTAAATTAACTGTAGCTGCCTTTAAAAATACATACATACAGGGGCGCCTGGGTGGCTCAGTCGGTTGAGCGACCGACTTTGGCTCAGGTCATGATCTCACGGTTTGTGAGTTCGAGCCCCGCGACGGGCTCTGTGCTGACGGCTCAGAGCCCGGAGCTTGCTTCACATTCTGTGTCTCCGTCTCTCTCTCTGACCCTCCCCCACTCATGCTCTGTCTCTCTCTGTCTCAGAAATAAGTAAACATTAAAAAAAACATTGTTTTAAATAGATACATACATAAAAATAAATAAAATATGATGTCAAGAGAACAGATTTTTTTAATGTATTTATTTTTGAGTAAGTAATGTCTACACCCAATAGGGGGTTCAAACTCATGATGCCGAGATCAGGAGTCCCATGCTTTTCCCAATGAGCCAGGCAGGTATCGCAGGAGTAGATTTTTTTTTTTTTAATCACCTCTTTTTTATTTTTTGCCTTACTCCCCTCTCTCTTTTCCTCTCACTGTCCCACAAAATAAAGTGAAAGTTTACAAGAAAAATGAGCTACAAGATCTGATAGGAAATTGGCTTGCCTTCAATGTTAATTTATCTCGTGCAGATTAGACCAGAGCTCCTCAAAGTCCGGGAATTATATCCTGTGTGTGTCAGATATAAAGTAAAAGGAAAAATAGAGAGAAAAGTCTTACTTAATGCAATAAATCTGTCAGCTTGGTTTGGTCCCCAAGAACAAAATCTGATTCATTGGCTATGTACTTCACAAAGTACTCCCACCCCCATGTGAATATCAGATGAAAATCACACACAAGAAAAGCCTCACAAGTTAAGTGCTAACCTGATCTGACCTGATGGTATGGGTTTTTTCCTGGTGCTGCTTTTAGTTTTATTATTTAGTACTACATTTTTAATAGCAGCATGTTAAAAGAGGCTCAGAATTCTGGTGACATTGCAGAAATTTTAATGAAGCTTCAAAATCCACCCCATCGGCTTCAGATGATGAAGTCAAAAGTGGCTCTGGGATGAGAAGTGAAACGCTTACTAATTCAAAACATTATTAGAAACTTTCTGAAATTAGCATTACTTGGGAGTCTAAATTCAGTCGACTTCTGTCTCCTGAAAGGAACCACATTTATTTAAGTTCTCAGTGATCACCAGAGAAGACCCCTCTGTTCGTAAAGGGGCCAAGTGGACAAGGGATTACTCCACTTGTTGCTTCCAGGTTATGTTTCACTGGCCAGCTGTGTCGAGCAAGTACTCCTTCAGCCGCACTGCGGCTTTAAGTTGCTGCGAAAATGTGAAGACCTGCCTCGTGAATTTATTAGCAGATGTGTATTCCGAAAGCCATTGTTACTTGGAGACCTAGAGCGGCCGCCAGATCTTCTGACATGTGGGCCACACATGATCGCAGGCTGAAATGTACCCATTATTCCCATGGTCATTTCCCACGGCCTTCCTTACTGGCTCTCTGTCCGTCTTTGTCCTGGAGCGCATGTAGCAGTCAGTAGTCAGAGGAAAGAAAAGTCATGTACAAGTTGGATTCTCCCCTGGAAAGATGGATTGGGTCCTCGTCAGGTCAGAAATCCCATTGTCTGCAGCCAGATTTGGGAGTGCTTGGGATCTCGTGGTCTATCTGCCAGCTCCCAGCAGCTTTCTTCAAAGGCTTTCTGGGTTTCAGAAATTTGTTTTCACTGAAAAATGGCCATGCCCAAGGGGCCATTGAAACAGCAGAACAAAGCTTGGGACTTCCAATGAGGTAGCTGGATGTGGTGCCTTGTACAGAGGCTGTGGTTGTGGATCAGTACAACTTTATGGATCTCCCAAGGCGAGGGCAGGCTTGAGCTCCATAGGAAGATGTCTTTCTGGGGCACCTGGTGACTCAGTTAAGCGTCTGATTCTTGGTTTTGGCTCAAGTTATGCTCTCATGGTTGGTGAGTTCGAGCCTCACGCCGGGCTCCATGCTGTCAGTGCAGAGCCTCTCTCTCTCTCTCTCTCTCTCTCTCTCTCTCTCTCTGGCCCTCCCTGCTTATACTCTCTCTCTCTCTCTCAAAATAAATTAATAAACTTTGAAAAAAGAGAGAGAGAGACGTCTTTGTGTCGGCTCTGTGGATGGTCTGTTGCTTGCCCGGCTGGAAAGGCCTTCTGCAGTTCATTTCTTCTTAAGAAATCAAGGCAGAAAAGTAAAGAGGAAGCGTATGGGTTTACAGATAGCTCCCTTCCCCCCCCCCCCCAAAGCCTGTTGTCCCTCAGGAGAAGGACTTTCTGTTTGTATTCCAGCCACGGTAACTACCTTCTCAAATATACCTGTGATTGCAACACTACTGTGATAAACATGTGCACCGTCCGTAAGCATAAGCGTGGCTCTTTGGTTTCAGAAGGAGCAGAATTAACGATGGCACTACTTATCCTTTTATTCAGTAATTCGGCCCAGAAGTGACCAGTTGCCGGCATAAGTGGCAGAGAGGAAAGGTTTATGAATTAGAATTTCCAGAACAAATCGTGTTCATATCCACTATGTGCCAGGAACCTGAAATGTAGCAAGGTCAAGGTGCCAAGCCCTGTCACAAGTGCGTCAGGTGTATGAACTCACTTTGTCTTCACAACGCTGTAAAATAGGCCTTGTTATTAGATGTCACTATTCACAGATGAGAGAACTTGGAGCACAGAGAGGTAACTTGCCCAGGGTCACACAGCAGGAGAGCATAGGGCAGAGATTAGAATCTCAATGGTCTACCTCCAAAGCCCACCACCCTCTTAACTGCCACACTAATATTTTCAAAGTTGGGGGCCATGACCCGTTTGTGGGTCGAGAAATCAGTGTTGTGGTCATGACCAGGAGATTTTGTTAAAATGAAATAGAATAGAAAAATATCAGGGTATCTTACACAGAGTAAGGGTTGTTTCATGACATTTTTGTTTCAGACGGATTACATAAAAATTCTTTGTGTGTCCAGATATGTTTTGTAGTGTTTCTAATTTCAGAAAGGTAATACAGAGCAAGTACTGCATATTACATAACACTCCCTGAAAAGTCCGAGGCAGCGCTTGTAAATCAAATACATTAACATTCGCATAGGGAGGCGTATGAATATTCACACTAAATACCATCAATAGTGTGGTAGCTTTTAAGCAGTTCGATTCAGGGTTTGTCTCCCAATTAATTTCGCTGCCAAACTTGTAAAAACAAATTTCCCAGTTTTCAGAGCTTTGCATATTTCAAAATTGCCAATTGCAGGCCTAATTATACGTATGTGTACGGGCTCCCAATAGGAGATCTGTCTCGTATCGGGCTGTGGTAAAAACGTTTGGAAAACACTGCACAGTGCTATTGCTAAAATCATTGACTGTTGGAGCTGGGAAGGAACTTAGGGGTGATATATTACATATATCCATAACACCAGAATGCTTCAATTTTAACAAGTAGACAAACCCAGGGCCAGAGCGGAGAGCATTGGGACTTCCGGAGGCCACCGGCTTCTTCGCCCCAGCACAAGCCTCCTGACGCACGACTCAGGCCTCTGGACCACACGCCCTCTCCAGAGTCTTATAATAACAGCCAAACCACACCACGCATCTCGTAGTTTGGATTCTTTTCAAGTTTTTCCGAGAGAGCCTCCAGTTTCGAGTGGTCATTTCCATCCCTGGGTTCTCCAGAGCCGGGGAAAGCCATGTGGTTTTTTTCCCCAGCAGGACACTTAGGCTCAGGTGTTTGGCCCTAGAGTGGGTGGCAGTGGGGTTTCTGTCCAGGTTCCAGTGAAATCTGTAAATTTCCTGAGTTTGTGGTTGAAACTGGTCTCCCTGGACTAGCAGTTTGACATTTTCCCCCTGTGGTGTTATATTCATGTTTCCACATTTAACATGTCAGACTGAATGAACATTGTGGTCGAAGGGTTTAAAAGATTTATAATGGAGTCTTGAAAATTTACTTAAGGAATATGTACTTCCCCAAGCAATAACAAATATTACTACAAATGACCATATTAAATTAAAGTAACTTAGGCATTTCTGATTTGTAGGACAGTTAAAATTAATCTTACGGCAGTTTCGGTTTCAAAATGAAAACACGGCTCTGGCTGACCACAGATTTCCAGGCTGTTAGTCAACAGTGAATGAACTCTCAGGTGACCGTGTTTTTTCTTTGAGAAATATTCCGTTTTCTCTATGTGTAGAAAGACAATACTTGGAGGAAAATACCCTCAAAAATCAACCATACTTGTATACGGAAACTTCAGAAGTTCTGGTAAGAAGCTGAGTGGCGAACCTATAGACTGTCATTTTATTATTACTCTTTAAACTGCGCATGTGGATTATGTGCACCCATTTGTGTATGTGTATATTCCACAATTTGAAAAAAATGTCACAAATCCATACAAATGTTTACATAAGTGTATTTTAACGAGATGTATTCTTATCATTTTTGAGAGGAAAGGAAGCCTTTCTTATGTATATTCCTCATCCCTTCTGTGATTGGCTCCATTAGTGAGTAGGCAAGGAGCCTAGTTCAAATGCTCTTTTCTACACTAAAAAGAAAATAAATAATTACAAGGTATTCTGATAAGTTTATTTTTTCTTTATTTATTTTGAGAGAGAGACAGAGCACCAGCAGGGGAGGAGCAGAGAGGGGGAGACACAGAATCTGAAGCAGGCTCCAGGCTCCGAGCTGTCAGCACAGAGCCCGACACGGGGCTCGAACTCACGAACCATGAGATCATGACCTGAGCCGAAGTCGGATGTCCAGCCGACTGAGCCACCCAGGCGCCCCCTGATAAGTTTTTTTTTTTTTAAGTTTATGTATTTATTTTGAGAGAGCGGGGGAGAGAGAGAATCCCAAGCAGGCTACGCACTGTCAGCGCAGAGCCCAATGGGGGGCTCAAACTTACAAATCGTGAGATCATGACCTGAGGCGAAATCACGAGTTGGATGCTTAACTGACTGAGCCACCCAGGTGCCCCTCTGACAGATTTTTAATAACTGACTTTTAGAGAGGAAAAAATCCCTGATTGGTAATATTTGCCAATTTCCATGGTGTAAATACTCCCAGTATGGACAGTTTCAAGCTACCAACATGATGTCATTGAACAGAGTTGGGAAGAGGTGTATGGGAGCACCATTATCATTAGATGGAAATTATACCAGACAGGATATTAATGTAAATGACCCCAATGACATAGATAATAGTAAAATGGAATAAGAACTGATAGGCTTTGTGTATTACCTTTTAAAAATATACTTGTTTAATTATAAGCTCATATAATTTAATTTTTAATAATGGGTATGTTTCACAGCTGGCTCACAAGAATCCCTGAACGTTTAATGATCAGCTCTCACGAGCTGATGAGCTGTATGAGCCCACAATAGCACACAACTTCTACAAGATTAGAACAGTTCCCGTTGCAAAGCAGAAAGAGTTCAAGGAGGTGGACACGGCCAGCTTCCCCACATCACAGCTTGGTGAGGTTACAAATCCGGGGCCCCCAGGAGCCAAGGAGCCCCACACAGCAGAACGTGGCTGACATGGAGGGGTGAAGCCTTCTATTCTCCCAGCCACCTCACTTCCAACATGGAACCCCCCAGAGGGATTCCCTCTGCATTTCCCCAAGCCCCAAGCTCTGGTTCCATAAGCCCTTGCAACTTTGAAGACCGAGGCTCTGAAGCAAACACCAGAAAGCTCAGGGTTCTTTGATATGCCCATAGCAGCCTGGCAGAGTTAGGAGCATTTGATTCAGCGCTGAGGCTGAATTTCTCTGCTGCCAGCTCTCTGCCCCTCGCCAGCAAAGTGACCTTAAACAGGCCGCGACACCTCCGTTCCCAGGTAATGTGAAAAATGAGGGGGTTAGACTAGGCGATCTGTCTTTTCTAGGTTTCTTCCAGCTCGAAGACCCCCATGTTGGCAGCTATTACTGAAGGCTTCAGAAAAGGTGAAAAACCCAACACGTCAAAACCCATTGAGAAAAACTCACCAGACCACAGGGCGGTATGACTTCCCAAGTTGGAATTCCCTGTCAGCAATGGGAATACAGGGGGACATTTCTAAGACGGACCACAGAAAGGTCTGGGCTGTGATCCTTCAAGGACGCTTGTCAGAGTGTAGCTGCCTTCAAAGGTGGGGAGTGGATTTGTCTGGCTTTCTGGTCAAAGCCAATGAGTCTTTAGCCCCTGACTGTATTCACGGCCTTCCTCTGCCGTATCAGGTTCTTTATGAACTCGTCTCCCTGAGTGACTCCTTGCCGTTGGGAATCTGCCCATCTTTTGACAAGCGGCCATCTTGGTGGAACGTTGCTTTAACACTTTAGGGTTTCGTAAGTCTCAAAAAATAGGTGATGTCGTGGTTGATAAGAGAGAGGAGCAGTGCAATATTGCCAGTGAGAAACTGGTGAGTCGTAACCAATGCTCCCAAGGCGTTTGTACACCCGTGTGCGCCGTCACCGGGAATAAACCCTGCAGCTGTGTATCTTAATATGGCAGGGTTGCCAGGATTTATGAGTAGAGCTGCAAGCAAGTTCACAACCACCAATCCAAGGAGGGAGGGAGAAGAAGGTTGGCAGAAGTGCTTTACGGGTTTCATGTTTAATGCTTTTAACGTGATGTCTCGTTCTCACTTCCAGAAAGCACTTAGCAGGTATAAGCCGAAAATAGATTGCTGTCCATAGCTGACCAAACTCACGTGGGGGTGAAGGTGGGGGGGGGGGGTATGTGTGCACCTTGTTGTGGTTTTTTATGGTTGTTGTTTCGTGCCTGAGCTGTAGGAGAATATTGTACAATAAAAAGCATGAGCTATTGATACTATTTAACTGGGGTGAGGGAAGACGCCGAGAAGCCCGTCGCCTCCCTCCCTTCCTCTCTCCCTCCTCTCTCCCTCCCTCTTTTGACAAGAGTTTCCATCTCACACCGTATGTGCACTCCCTGGGCTGATTCCCCATCAGCCCAGCCACAGCCTGTTCTATACGTCAGGCACAAACACAAAAAGCTCAGACCTACGAACGTGCAACGCATCCGCAAGAAACTTGGGAGTTAGGTCAGATAGACCGAATGTGTAGCTAAAACCGTATCACAGTAGCTTCTGTGTTTTGAGCCACTTCCTGTATGACAGGCACTCCTAAAGTCAGCGCTATCCTGTCCGCTAGTGGGTGATTTTCTCCCATGGTGAACGCTCAGACTCTCAAGACGACCGGAAGCCAGAGTGGGCGCTGGGTCTCTTCAGAGGAGCAGCGGGCAGGGCCACAGCTTGCCAGCAGGACAGCGTCGGGCCTTCTGTGGAGTCCTCGCTGGCACACAGTGGTCTGTACAGAGGCAGGGAGTCAGGATGCCCCCGCGGGCAAGGGTGGGGGCTGCCCTGGCAGAAGAGGACCCAAAAGTCCCATAACCCTCCACGGGCATACTCCTCAGTTCCCCGCCGGAGTGGTCTAGATGCAAGATCACCGCACGCAGGAAGCCCGAGCTGTGGCTTCCTGTCACGAATGAATAAATGGTTTCTCACTCCTCCCAGTTGAGAAGCAATTTACCAGGCGGGGGTCAGTGTGATCACAGGGAGTGCTTGTCTACTAGCATAGTTGGCCTACCATCTGAGCTAACCAAAGATCAGAGTCTCCTGCAGAAAAGGAAGAGATGTGTCTTAACCCTCTGCCGATGGTCCCTAGTCCCATTTTATGGAGAATAAAGCTGAGGTTTAGAGAGGTTTATCAACCTCGCCTCAAGTAACACATGCAGGGGCGCCTGGGTGGCTCCGTCAGTTAAGCGGCCGACTTCGGCTCAGGTCATGATCTCACGGTTCGTGAGTTCGAGCCCCGCGCCGGGCTCTGTGCTGACAGCTCGGAGCCTGGAGCCTGCTCCCGATTCTGCATCTCCCTCTCTCTCTGCCCCTCCCCTGTTCATGCTCTGTCTCTGTCTCAAAAATAAATAAAACCTTAAAAAAAAAAAAAAAAGAAAGTAACACATGCAGCCTGGCTCCAAGTCCCATCCTCTTCACTAAGGTGCAAGATGTACATTTTACCTTCTACTCCATAGAGTCTCTCCATAGAGTCTACTTCAAAAAGTCTCTTTTCTTTTTACCATTTAAAAAACTGACCTGAAATCCCTACATGGAGAACAATTGGTCTTTCTAGAGGGAGCAGCATGTCCGTCCCGTGGTTGTGCCCGCTCCCGGGCATACTGTGAACCCCCATTCGAGAAGCTTGGTGCTGTGCCACTTGGTAATTCTACTTAGAATAATAGAGGAAAGCACTTGTTCTTTTTCCTTGTTTTGAGTTGTTGCCATATTTTGAGAGTCCGTATTTTGACTAGAGGTTTCTGAGGGGGGTGGGGAAGCAGTTTTAAGAACAAGAGAGCCAACTTTGGCACCTGAAAGTAAATGAGTACGGATACCAGGCACAAACAATTCTGTTTTGCATTGTCCTTCATTTCTTTTTAAACCATTGCCATCTGGTAGCGCAAAACCAAAGAGCTCAAGGCAAAGCATCTAGCTTTATTACCGTTCAGATCGTCATAAATATCTGGTTTAGTATAGATCTTTATTGTATTGCAGCGGCCGTTCAAGAAATGAGCCATGCATGTTCCAAGTACAAAAGTAGACATTGTAAGACGTTGTAACAATACTGTAATATTGTTTCATTGAGTGTTTAAAGCTTTTTAACCAGGCATGGGGACTATCTGTTGACTTCCAAAACTCCCTAGTGTAATGAAGGCAGATACTAAGAAATTTTGTAGACAGAATGTGAAATGTGTTGGGTAATTAACACTGTGTTTAAGTGCAATGGAATTAATTAATGATGAATTGTATTAAAATGGAACGTAATGATGGGGGTGGGGTACAGGGAGGACTTGAGAGGCCTGGTTAGGTCCTCTTGGCCAAGGCAGTGGGCATAGGTGCCTATTTTATTGCCTAAAAGCTTTGATGTGTTCTATGCACTAGGATTTCTGCCACAATTTTATTTTATTTTATTATTTTTTTAATTTTTTAACGTTTATTTATTTTTGAGACAGAGAGAGACAGAGCATGAACGAGGGAGGGTCAGAAAGAGGGAGACACAGAATCTGAAACAGGCTCCAGGCTCTGAGCTGTCAGCACAGAGCCCGACGCGGGGCTCGAACTCACGGTCTGCGAGATCATGACCTGAGCTGAAGTCGGCCACTTAACCGACTGAGCCACCCAGGCGCCCCTCTGCCACAATTTTTAAAAATGCAGTTGACAAAGCCCCACCTGCGGGTAATACAAAAAAAAAGTTTGCTGGCACCTGGCTGGCTCAGTCAGTAGAGTATGCAACTCTTAATCTCAGGGTCATGAGTTCAAGACCCACATTGGGCATGGAGCCTATACTTAAAAAAAAATGTATAAAGAGTATGCAACTCTTGGGGCGCCTGGGTGGCGCAGTCGGTTAAGCGTCCAACTTCAGCCAGGTCACCATCTCCCGGTCCGGGAGTTCAAGCCCCGCGTCAGGCTCTGGGCTGACGGCTCAGAGCCTGGAGCCTGTTTCCGATTCTGTGTCTCCCTCTCTCTCTGCCCCTCCCCTGTTCATGCTCTGTCTCTCTCTGTCCCAAAAATAAATAAACGTTGAAAAAAAAATTAAAAAAAAAAAGAGTATGCAACTCTTAATCTCAGGGTCATGAGTTCAAGACCCACATTGGGCATGGAGCCTATACTTAAAAAAAAAAATGTATAATCCAAAAAATAGTTTGCTCTTTAAGCGACAGATACCATTTCGTAGATTGTTTTGAATCTCGTATAACATGAATTTATGAAATGTTATACAGTGAGAAAAGAACGAAGTTTGAATATTACTAACGTAAGAGAGGGGTTGAAGGGATAACTTTGACGTTTGCAAAGTGAAATGATCAGGAAAAGTCACCTTTCCCTTTATGAGTAATAAAACCACAATAGAAACAGATCTTCAGCTGTGATCTTCCTCCTCATACTGCTCTCTTCCCTTCTTTGTGAATCTGCTTTGGGCAGATTTACTCACTCTGTTGACTGAGATTGACTTGGTGGTGTGCTGGCAGCGATCTGTGGGGACGGGTGTCCTTTCAGCTAACGGTTAGGGAGACAAGACCTTCCGTCTGCCAAGACAATTTTCAAACCCCAAATAACAGTATGAGGAACTGGAGTAAGACCAAAAAAAAAAAAAAAAGAATCCATTTTCAGGGGGTCATAGATGGGAGGTGGCAGTGAAGTGCCCTGAACAGTAAATTCTACCAATCTACAGATGAAGGAAGCCCTTTCCCCCTGGGAAGGTTGGGGAACTGTGAGAATGGGTGGGCTTTCTATGAGTTGAAAGACAAGAGAGGACCTTCCAAGAGAGAGGAAGTCTTGTCACCAAAGGCACCGCCCTGAGTACAGACATAGTCTGTGTGTACACGTTTCCCACAAGGAGGGTTTGCCTCAGGAAGAAACGGGCCCCCCCCCCCCCCCCCCGTGAGGAACCTGAAGACGCTGAGCTAGAGATCATTCCGTCGTGGAGGAGAAGGGAATCTGTCGTGAGTCTCTGAGATTCGAGACCCGTGAACGAGCCCCTTTCCCAGGGTGGGGCATCTGTCCAACTCCGGGTAACCGTCCTCATTCCTCACGCTCCATAAATGGTCCTGGCTGCTCACCCTCCATTGTCGCTTCAGATTCATGACAGATGCTGCCCGCCGAGAGCAGGAGTCCCTGAAGAAGAAGATTCAGCCGAAGCTCTCGCTGACCTTGTCCAGCTCGGTGTCTCGAGGGAATGTGTCCACTCCACCACGCCACAGCAGTGGAAGCCTTACCCCTCCTGTGACGCCGCCCATCACCCCCTCCTCTTCGTTCCGCAGCAGCACCCCAACGGGTGAGTGGCTTGGCCCTGCCATCTTGGGGGCGGGGTTGGAGTTACTGGGGAAGAGCATGTGGAGTGTGTGTGTGCGCATTGAGGTCTGATGTGCTGGGGGACAGGAGGGGGCTGGGGACAGATGATGATTCAGAGCCACCCCCGTCTTTGACCCTTTACTGGTCTCTGTAGAGTTTGTTGATTTAGTCGTCTGTTTATCGCTGAAGAAATATTTATGAATTACTGGGAGTATGTAGGTGATAATGGTTCTATAGATATGTTTTCAAGCCTTTACCATTTGCGACGTATGAGGTGACACAGTGTCTTGGATTGGCTTCGGTCGGGTGGAAGAGTAAATGAGACAAGATGGCCATACGTTGATAACTGTTGGCATCGGCTGATGACTACCCAGGGGTTCGTTATACGATTCTCCCTATGCTTGCTTATGTTAAACATTTTCCATAATAAATGTAAAAAAACAAAACCAATCAGAGTGCCTTCTACCTGCCAGACACTGAGCTATAAGTAGCGAGCCAAAGGAGACCTCATCCGCGTCCTGAAGGCAGTTGGGCCCTAGTGGGAGATGTGGGTGTCGTACGCGGTGAGGAAGCACACTCTTGTCTTCCCCTCCCAAATGTAGAAGCAACTGGAAAAGTAGAACAGGCGCCCAAGGAGAGATCAAAATCCACTTCATTAGTGAATAAAGCTAAATCGCAGGATGGAATTTGGACCCGTGACCACCGGGCTTCTGAGTGTGTCTTCCCTGACTTTAACTTCTTTCCCAGACTGCCCTTCTGCCTGGAGGCGGGGCAGACCAGGGGGCGTCCTGGGATCGCCCTGCGATATATTTCCCTCCTCCTTCTCCACAGTGGGAGTTTAGGCAGGCGTTAAATAAATGGAACATTGTAACCATGACAAGTGCTGTATAGAACTCAGTGATAGGAGGGCACCCAGACAGAAATGGAGAAAACGCTTCCCCTGAAAGATAAATAGGACTCAAGTGGAACGTCCAGCCAGGGAACAACCTTCTACAGAAGTTCTATGAGGAGGAGCCTGGCAGGTCCCAGGTACTGAAATAGGCCCGCTGACCAGTGTGGGATGAGGCCGGGGCTTTGGACAGGAGCCAGGGCACCATGGGTTGATCCTAAGAGCAAAGAGAAGCCACCTGGAATCACACCGTCATCTCTGTAGCATCACCCCCTTGACTGTGGGTAAAAATGTTTATTTTCTCTCACAGTTTGTGGATTTCTCTTTCGGCCGTCTCCCAGCAAGGGAGGGGACTACAGTGCTATTTCTCAAAGTGTGTTTCAGAATCTTGACTTGCACGAAATAGTAGCGGGAAGAAAGGCATTTCCTAACAAGATGGGGGAAGCTGATGGGTTAAACCAAAGCAGACTGATTTCTTTAATGTGGGGCTTTAATATATATTGTTCTTCTCCAAGGGAAAGATTTAGTAAGTTTCCCAAACTTAGTTGACTCTGGTCATGGGACCTCCTTTGTAAGGGCAGTTTTGGGGGGCTCATGGCTAACAGATACCCTGTGTCCTGTCAGGATTAAGCATTTCGAAGTTAGGGCATTTGAGGCGGACCCATCAGAGTTCCCACCGGTACGTCTCCCTTTACAGATCACTAATAATACCCATTATATAGGTATGTGTGTGTTAAATGTGAGAGCCTACGTATACACCCGGCATCCAATAAATGTTCATCTCTGTGGTCTGGAGTTTTCAACTCGTTGCTTCAGGAACAGAGTCAGGGTCACTCATATGTGTTGGGTACTTGCCCATTTCTTTAATAAGCCACCCTATTTCCCTTCTTTAGATAAGCCACCATATTTTATTCTGTGAAGATTTACTTGCCAGGATCTTTGTGTAAATCTAAGAAATGCTATGAGAGCGTAGTGTAATTCTGCGATCCTCTTTTTTTGGGTGTTTCTATGAATATTTATTCATTTATAACATGAATTATGGGGGCAGTTTTATACCGGAGAGTGTTTTATACCTGACTTCATGTGGACTGATTCGTGGCCAACAGCAGATAACCATGACTGCCCCAATTAGTAACCAGTGCCGTAGGACCCCATGAAAATAGGCAGTTTAAAAGTGAGAGTTTATTATTGTTCGTGTAAGAATGTTTGGAAGAAATGGAATCATTTCCTTTCCTTCAGACATAAAGAAATCTTTCTGACAGCTTGCCTATTTTAACAATTTCCACTGAGAGAATTAATTTATGTCGTGGTAAAGATGTGTCGTGTTCAGTCTGTCACAATCACTGGTAACTTATTTGCTGCTTGAAGAACATTCCGTGTAAACATCAAAAATTAGGGGAAATGGTTGCTTAAACCCCTACCCTGTACAGTTTTGAATGTGTACATTTTTCAACGTTTGAAATGTTATTTTACCTGTAGTTAGAGAGATCAGCTTGTATTGCCTGACTAATGTGGTTTCGTTCACTTTCATGGCCAAGTTATAAATAATATTCCAAGTTTCTGCCTCCTAAATTCACTCTTCCAAGTTCCATATACATTCAAGGTGTATTCCAGGTCCAGGAGTAATAATCCCCTTGTAGAAAAATCTCACTTATAAAATATTCTTTTAACTATACCGTCTTGACTGAATTAGAGCTGAGCTTCATCCTACAGTTTCAAGTATTTCTCCAGTGCTCTTGGACCTAATATTTATTTTGCAGTTTCTAAATCCTAGGAAAATTTTCTTTCCTCATCTTTTTCATTTTCTCTCTGTTTTGTTTTCTTTAAATATAGATGCATATTATGAAAAAGAAAGTATTCAGTTAAGGAAAGGTTAGAATGGTTTAAATCACGGGTGTAGCAAACTTTTTCTGTAAAGGACCAGATAGTAAATATTTCCTGCTTTGTAGGCCACGAGGTCTCTGTTTCAGTTACTCAGTTCTGCCATTGAGCTAGAGAACTCCATAAATGAATGGACATGGTGTGTTCCTTTAAAACCGAACGTTTCTGTAAAACCTTCTTTATTAAAAAAAACAGATTTGGCCCACGGGTCATAGTTTGCCAATCTCTGGTTTAAATCATAAAGATATATAATTTAAAGATCAACTTAATTAAATTCCCTGCAAATAAAGTGTCAACAGAATTCATACTGTCATAGAAGAACATCTAGAGTATGATCACTAAGGGGGAAAGGCAACTATCATTTATAGAGTGCTGACTGTATTATATGCTTACTATATACTTCATGCATGAGGTTGTTTTTTTACTGTTTATTTCTGAGAGAGACAGAGCACGAGTGGGGGAGGGGCAGAGAGAGAGGGAGCCATCAGCACAGAGCCCGATGCGGGCTTAAACCCACGAACAGTGAAATCATGACCTGAGCCGAAGTCAGATGCTTAACCGACTGAGCCACTCAGGCGGCCCTATGAATGAGGTTTTTAATCCCAACACCACCTCTATTGAGACAACATTATCATTCCCATATACAGATTAAACACATAACCTTATCATAAGGTTAACTTCGCAAAGCCCCATGTCTGTCTATTCAAAAACAAGGTGGTCTTTCCAGTGTACTAGCACTTTCCATATTAAGACCTTTTAGAGAACTCTTATTAGACCTTCAGCCATCTAGCTGCCCCAGTTACCAACCTGACAGCTCCAAAACCAAAATACAACAGAGTGTTAAGATAACTATAATTATGGCTCACCTTCATCCACAGAACTTCCACTGTACCATTCAAACAACGTGTCACAACTGGAGAACTGGCCAGTTTAGTTCAGCCAGGGTTTTCTTGAAGGATGAGTTGGAGCTGATTCCAGAGAGCCAATTGTTCCATGTTCAGGGGGCAAACCAGTTGGTAGAAGGATGATCTTGAAATTGGCCATGGTGGGAGTATTTACACCGATCAAATCGGCAAATGCTACCTATCAAGACCCTCCCACCCCACCCACCACCTGTTTACGTGTTATACCAATGGTTTATCCTTTCAGTAGTTATCAGGTTAATCATACTTCGTGTCGGAGGGATCATGGTCCTAATTGTGTCCGTGAAAAAACCTAAAGCAAACATCAGTCACCAATAAATAATGGCCGTTTCAAACAATGGACTGCTCGGCAGTCATTCACACCAGTGTTGTGGGGGACTGTGGAATGACAAGGAAAGGTTTTCACATTATTGGATTACAAAACCATATGTGCATGGTCCCAATTTTATTTTTTTACTCCAAAAAAAACTTAACTGTGGTTACCTTAAAATGACAGGAAAATGGGTGGTATTTTCTTCTTTCTTTCTTTTATTTTTCCCTATTTACTAAGTTGAGTCCGTTTTACTTTTATAACTAAAACAACTATTCAGTGCATATAACCGGAAGATCTGGACAGAATTACTGATGGCTCCTTCCCCCCCTAAAAAAGAGTTTAGTGAATTTTCTTTTCTTCAAATTAATTTAACTATCTTTTCTGGGAGGAGGGAGATCATCCCGTAGGAAAGGCCTGGGTTAGCTTTTGCAGATTGTATTGGTTATCAGTGTCTATAGATTCGTTAAGAAAGTAATTTCTCCCCTCCCCAGCACCCCCATATTTACCCACTGAATCTCCTTTTTTTTAAATTGAAATTGTTTTTTTTTTTTAATGTGTATTTATTTTTGAGAGAGAGAGAGACAGATCATGAGCAGGTAAGGGGCAGAGAGAGAGGGAGACACAGAATCTGAAGCAGACTCCAGGCTCTGAGCTGTCAGCACAGAACCCGACGTGGGGCTTGAACTCATGAACCGTGAGATCATGACCAATTGAGCCACCCAGGCACCCCTCCCACTGAATCTCTTAAAACAGTGATTCTCCATCAGGCTGAAATCAAAATCACTTGGAAGATTTTTATTTATTATTATTATTATTATTATTATTTTAATCTTAAATAAACTCTACACTACACATGGGGCTCAAACTCACTACCCCAAGATCAAGGGTCACATTATTCTACCCACTGAGCCAGCGAAGTGCCCCAACCTCAAGGATTTTTAAACCACTTTT
The DNA here is from genome assembly GCF_022837055.1 of Prionailurus viverrinus. NCBI lineage: Eukaryota > Metazoa > Chordata > Mammalia > Carnivora > Felidae > Prionailurus > Prionailurus viverrinus. The sequence continues at coordinate 120,003,038 of NC_062562.1, read as the reverse complement.
TGCCTGGGCTTCATCCCTGAAACTCTGATTCAGTTGGTGGGTGCAGCTCGGACACTGGGCATTTTTAAAAGCTCTCCCAAACTAGATAATTCTAACCTATAGCCCAAGTTGGGAAACTACTTTTTTTTTTTTAACTTGTTTTATTTTTTATTTTTTAAAATTTACATCCAAATTAGTTAGCATATAGTGCAACAATGATTTCAGGAGTAGATTCCTTAGTGCCCCTTACCCATTTAGCCCATCCCCCCTCCCACAACGCCTCCAGCAACCCTCTGTCTGTTCTCCATATTTAAGAGTCTCTTATGTTTTGTCCCCCTCCCTGTTTTTATATTATTTTTGTTTCCCTTCCCTTATGTTCATTTGTGTTGTCTCTTAAAGTCCTCATATGAGTGAAGTCATATGATTTTTGTCTTTCTCTGACTGACTCATTTCACTTAGCATAATACCCTCCAGTTCCATCCACGTAGTTGCAAATGGCAAGATTTCATTCTTTGTGATTGCTGAGTAATACTCCACTGTATATACGTACCACTTCTTCATCCATTCATCCATCGATGGACATTCGGGCTCTTTCCCTACTTTGGCCATTGTCGATAGTGCTGCTATAAACATGGGGGTGCATGTGTCCCTTCGAAACAGCACACCTGTATCCCGTGGATAAATACCTAGGAGTGCAATTGCTCGGTCGTAGGGTAGTTCTATTTTTAGTTTTTTTGAGGAACCTCCATACTGTCTTCCACAGTGGCTGCACCAGCCTGCATTCCCAGGGAAACTACTTTTTAAAATGTGATCTGTCTAGTTGTCAGCCGCGTGTTTTCTCGCTTGGGTTAACATATTCCCACCTTGCCTGGAGAAAGGTTACTGTAGTCTACTTGATAGAACTCCAGAGATGGGTCCAATGGGACTGAACAGATGCTCGCTTATGTCTTAATGGAGGGAGAAGCCACAGAAAGAGTTGGCTGGATTTCTGGTTATAATAGCATTGCATAGTCTCTCCTGGAAAATATTTGTATATATATTTTGGCCCACTCAGGAAACGGGAGCCAGAATGCAAATATTAAACCAGTGAAAGGCGCCCATGGAAATTAAACCCATTTTTTTTTGTTTTCTTGTTTAGGCTCCCTAAAATGTGAAGTCACAGATTGTGTGTATTAATGCCTAATTTGAGTTTTTATGTTGTGTTATTTCACTTTATATTCCTGTGTCTCCTGCTGTATGGCCTTACAGTAGATCCTTAGCATTCCTTTGTGGCTTTTGCAATAAGTTATTCAAACTATAAGATTTTTAAACTTCCAGGAGTTACTGATACGCAACAGATCTTTTAAGAAAGTACTGATTTTTCTCTAAGGATGGGAATTACAACATAGACTTGTACAACTAATAAAATTTTGCTTGACATTTAGAAACTACTTAAATGGAGCTGAGGTGGGGGCGCCTGGCTGTTCAGTCAGTAGAGCATGGGATTCTTGGTCTCTGGGTTGTAAGTTCGAGCCTCAAGTTGGGTGTGGCGATTCCTTAAAAATAAAATCTTGAAAAAAATAAAATAAATGGCTTCGAGGTAACTCTCCCCACGCCTGCCGTTTTGGGAAGACAAAATAAACTGAAGTAGGCTTAAGAGAGACAGAAAACCTCTGAGATGACTAAGGTGAGGTCTAAACTAACATACCTCCCCCTGCCCATCCAAGGAAGAGGATGAAACAGAAAGAAAAACCTCAAAGAAAGAAATCTGTTCTGCTTAATGGTGGAAAATGAGAAAAGCAACGCGAAATATTTCAGCATGACTGAACTTCGTGGCCTATTTATGAATTCCTGAAGCCACATGAGTGGCTTTTTCTCATGGACAGGCTCTGCCCTAAAGAGTTGAATATCTAGACGGTGCCTAAGAAACATTCCCCCAAATCTTCCTATTAAGAAAATGGCCTTGGGGCACCTGGGTGGCTCAGTCGGTTAAGCCTCTGACTTCAGCTCAGGTCATGATCTCACGGTTCATGCGTTCGAGCCCCACATCAGGCTCTGTGCTGACAGCTCAGAGTCTGGGGCCTGCTTCAGATTCTGTGTCTGCCTCTGTCTCTCTGCCCCTCCCCCACCCACACGCGCGCGCGCGCGCGCTCTCTCTCTCTCTCTCTCTCTCCTTCCAAAATAAATGAACCTTAAAAAAATTTTTAAAAAAAGAAAGAAAGAAAATGGCCCTGATTTACATTTCCCTCTCATATACGAGTGCTGTCCTGTGGCTGGAGAATGACAAGATGTTGCCGTATTATCTGGCTCGCATTATGTTCAGGGTCACTAACACACCCTTTCCTGGCCCATGGCTGCTTTGCCTGTTTGTTTATATACTACTTTGGTCTAATTGTTCTTTCATCTTCTTTTCTGATTGGCTTGTAAAACCTTTATCCTGCTTCCTGAGGGTCATGGCCCAATCTTAACGCTAATTCTGCTTCCCTTCCCTTGTTTTGAATCTGCTCTTGCCCTTCAAAGTGTTGGCAGAGTAAGGATGGCAACAATGAAGAAGTATTTCATTATTCTTCTAGAACTCCACAGCTCAATAAGAAACGTTCCTAAACAAAACTCTTTCTTGACTGGAAGAAAGCCATCAAATCAATGGTGATCTGTAATAATAATAATAACGGGTTATATCTTTATAGCATTTTATGGTTGCACAAAAGCATTCATATTCGCCATGATTAAGGGCCAATTTAAGGACAAAAGAAATTCACCCCAATTTAAGGACAAATTCCTTATAAGGAATAAAGGAATTACTCCTTAAAGGAATAAGGACAAATCCACCCCAATTTAAGGACGAAAGAAATTGAGCCTCACTCCAGTGATAACTTGCCCAAGTTCAAGCGGTTCCCAAATGGCATAGCCACTGTTTTCCATGGCACTAGGATTGGGCATCTTTTCTTTCTTTTATTTTTTTTTTCTTTAATGTTTATTTTTGAGACAGAAAGCAAGTGGGGGAGAGAGAGATCCGAAATGGGCTTCACGCTGTCAGAGAGCCCAAAGTGGGGCTCAAACTCACAAACCACCAGGTCATGACCTCAGCCGAAGTCAGATGCCTAACCAACTGAGCCACCCAGGCACCCCGTGGATTGGGCATCTTTTCATTTGACATAATTTACTAAGTATCTGGTTTTTTATAAGTGCTGTGCCAGGTAGGATACAGAAAAGCATAAGCCATAGCCCTAGTGGATTAGAACTTCCATCTTTTAGTAGAAGCCAGTTGTACACATGCAGGACGGACACACAATGAACATGACTTAATCGCAGGTGCCCTAAATTCTCAGGAGTGACCAAGACAAGAGAGAAACATGTGATGTCAGTCCCTCTGTGCTGTTTTAGCACAGTTCTGAGCTGTGTAGTCACACCCATAAAATGTCTTAGATATTGTAAGTCAAATGTAAAGTCCGAAGGAGCTGGAATAAGGTGAGATCAGCGGGAAAGCGATTTGGGGCAGACAGTTTTATACTCCATGATCATTCTGGAATGTCAGCTTGGGGAATTCGTAATCAGACTTGGGTATGTTGACAAAACACATCATAGTGTATCTGGGCTTCTCTGGGTCGCTTTTGAAACCTCAGGGAACGTGGAAGTAAAGGGGTGAGAGCCTCAGGCCGTCAGACGGATCTGAATTCAGATTTTGGTTCTGCTGCTTGAGACAGAATTGGCCTTAAACTTTCCCGCTTCTCCATTTCCGGGTCTGCACGTTGGAGGCAATACCCACCTCACTGGGAAGATTAATGACACAGAGACAGGGACGGAGAGAACCACTTGTGTGAACACTCTACTTAAGCCACAGGTTTAGAAAGGACATTGGCTTTGGAAGTGCCCTCCTCGGCAGCAAGACGCTCTGCCCTGGTAAACAAGCCCAATGTGTTCAGGAACTGTTGGCTGTCTATGGTGCGAATGGCAGACGCTGGCAGGTGGGTTAGGGCTCCTCGAAGTGGCTGCATGGCATGTTCAAAACAAAGAAAACACTCTCTGCTCTTAACTGAACCCTGCCTTCTCGGGCAGACAGTATTTCGCCGGCCCCGGCCAGGACTGCCTGTGTGTGTTTATTTTTGGTCTGCACTAACCTCAGAAAAGGCTGGTTCCAGGAATGTGCATTACAGGTGGTATTTGCTAATGACCTGCTCTGGGCATGAATGCGTTTTCTCAAGGAAGGGGCGCGGGGGTCCTATCTGGAGACAAAAATGACCCTATATGGTATTAACACAGGAGCATTTGAGATAAACCATCTTATGACCAAGGATGGCAGGAGCAAAGAGTTAGCAGGCTTACAGATTTTCATATCTTGTTATTTTTTTTTTTATTTTAATGTTTATTTTTGAGAGAGAGAGAGAGCGCAAGCAGGGGAGGGGCAGAGAGAGAGAGAGAGGGAGACGCAGAATCCGAAGTAGGCTCCCGGCTCCGAGCTGTCGGCACAGAGCTCAGTGTGGGGCTCGAACCCACAAACCATGAGATCATGACCTGAGCCGAAGTCAGATGCTTAACCAACTAAGCCACCCAGGCACCCCTTGTTTTGTTATTTTAGTAAGTGAAGTAATAATAACCCTTTTAATTGTGGAAATTCAAAGCACTAAAAAAATGGAATATTGGATGTTTCTAACAGATGCACACATTCATTATTGAGCTCTGTGCCCTTTCTTGTTGAACGATATGCCCGATATGCCCGCATAGGCCCAACCACTGATGCAGCCAAAGGCAACGGGCATCCCTCGGCCCCACCTTCTTTGAGGTTCTTTTCCATTTTCAGTGCCTTTTAAGATGTGGAAGGTCTAAACATTTCACTGATAAGATATGTCTAGGTCATAGGGCCACATAAAGGTCATCCCAAAGCCTTTAGGACCACATGAATTTTGACAAGAGCATGTTGGAAACTCCCTGCCCTCGTTCCCATGAAGGGCAGAGAACATCCTCGAAGCTGCTCTGAGGGGAGAGAGCGTCAGATGTCACTGCCTCTCCACCGGCTGAGGAGGGCCAGACCTGCAGAGATCACAGGGCTTCTTCCGGGCTCCAGAACCAAAACGGTGTTGGCCGGGCAATCCCACTCTAGGAATTTGCCCAAGGGGAATGGAAACGTGTCCACCAAAGACAAGTACAAGGATGTACAGAGCGGCTTTATTCACGGTAGCCCCAAACTTTTAATTCACTTATAGGTAAATGGATAAACAAATTGTGATCTGTCCATACAGTAGAATACCACTTAGCCATATAAAGGAACAAAGTAATGTTTCGCCAAAAAACGGGGGTGAATCTCAAAACCATGACACCGGCTGCGAGGAGGCAGACACGAAGACGTACACAGGAAATTCAAGCACAAGCAAACCGGTTTGCGGTGACAGAAATCAGAACAGTATTTGACCCCAGGAGAGTGGAGAGAGGGGTGTAAGCACAAGAGAACTTTCTGGACCTCTGGAACTTTCTAGAATCAAGACCTATTCCGTGTCTTGATTGAGATGTTGGTTACACAGAGGCGTACGTTTATCCCACTTACCAGTTACACGCTCGAGATCTGTGCATTGCACCGGGTGTTTGCCTCCGTTAGACGACTTGGGGCCCGGGCAGAAGTGAGGAGGCAAGACCCCACAATTTCCACCCCCTCCTTGAGCGAGCACATAGTGGTTTCCTCTGCTGTAAACAATCCGTTGAAGAACAAGGGAAGTAAATACATGTGGTCCTTTGAGGGCGAAAATCTCTGGAATTTCCTCTCCGTTGAAGATGGACAGTAAGTGGAATCCCTTATCCTCAACTTCCTTAGGCACCGTGAGGAAATCAATAGCGCGGTCAAATAAAACAATCTTTGCCTCTAAAGAGACCCGGTTTCCATCATGCGCAGCGACTTAATGGCAGCTTGCTTACCTTTAGATGTGCTATTCGCGGTGACAGAAGGTACCTGTAACTCACGCTCGCTAAAGAAGCCATTTTTGAGGCCTGCCATTCTAGCAATGCCCTGCTGAACCCTGCCCGCTTAGTTATACATCTCAATGTCATCTCTGCTATGAACTGCGTTGTTTAATCAAACCCAATAAAAATAATATGCCCACTGTTAAGAATTCCCACAAGACATCTTAAAAGTCTTGACAGCCCTGTTTCACCTCGTGCTAGAAACCGTTCGCGGTGAGGCTTTGGCTCCCTGTCAGTGTTGCTTTTTCTTTGTCCCAGCAGGGGTCTCTGCGCCGGCCAAAAAAATATCGGGAAAGATCACAAGATAAAGTTGTCTTAAAGGGCACACATTACGACTCTGCTGCCCACACCCCCCCCCCTTAGCCCCCCAGAAAGAATGCAATCTCTTCAAGCCAAGATCCAGAGCTCACTTGTATGCCAACACCCATCAGTGCACACGTCTCAGTAATTTTCCTTTGGAAGCCAGTACCAGAACCGAAATACGAATGCTAAAGAGAGCAATGTATTGTAAGCCGGGAAAACGGTGCAGATTCCACTGGAAACACGAATAAACAGACACGAGGTGCGCCTCTACCGCGAAGGTGATGGGGATTTAACACCTGATGAATTTGTCGCCCGGCCAAATGCCTGCGTTTCCAAAGAACCGTTTTCTTTTCCCTCCCATCTGAAACACAGCATATGAAAATCAGAGAGGCCCTTTCATCTTCGTGGGTATCACGGCAGCAAACTTGTTTTAATGTCTTTTCCATGTGGCTCCGGTTTTTCAGACTAAAATGATCCCCAGGCACATGCAACGGCACAGCATTACAGACAGACTCGGCAGGAAAATGGGAACGCTTTAAGCTAATATGTTCCTGCTAAAAGGACAACCGAGGTACAGTATCTCTCTGCGCACGTCTTGGAAATGCACTAAGAAGGGAGTGGTATTTGACAGGAAGGGAGAAACGTCAGGCGGCTGGAGCCTCTCCGGTGCCGGGGATGGAGAGGTTTCTAGCACCTTGCCACCAGAGTTAACTTAGTTCCTCCTCGGGAGCCCGGTTGCTGGTGTTAATTTATATCCATCAGAGCAGCCACGAGTTGGCTTGATCTTATCAGGTCGCAGATGTGTTTCATACTCTTAAAAAAAACAAAACAAAACAAAACAAAATGACCCCCGAGAAAGTAAAGTTGGTTGGGGGACAGCTGTGTAGGAAACTGAGATTTAACAATGCCGTGACGTGCTATGTCTCTATGCAGGTACCCAATTATTATTATTATTTTTTTTTTTCCCTAACGGCAAAAAAGGGCAGCCAAGGTGTTCCAGATGGTGCCAGGCCCGAGAGCAAGTCGCTCTGAAAGAACTCGCTTTTCCTCCTGTCGAATAACTTTGACTAAAATAGATAAAGTAGCTAGACAGTGCCTGCCATTGTCTACTAGCTAAGATGTCTCTTTACAACCTGGGTCTGGGGGAGTTTTTAGTTTCTAAATTGATACATTTTTTTTTTCAGACTTACCAGAATAACAAGGAATACCGAATAATTTTTTTAAAAACACGTGTGAAGCAGATTTCCCTTGTAGCAAATAGCGAAAAAGGCGTTTTCTGTGTGAGATACGTCACAGGCTATGTAACTGCGTAGTTAAAATTTCAGTCACAAAGCTTGACTGGAAAGCAGTTGCATTGACTTTTTTTTTTAAATTTTTTTCTTTAATGTTTACTTATTTTTGAGACAGAGACAGAGCATGAATGGGGGAGGGGCAGAGAGAGAGGGAGACACAGAATCGGAAACAGGCTCCAGGCTCTGAGCCGTCAGCACAGAGCCCGACTCGGGGCTCGAACTCACGAACCGTGAGATCGTGACCTGAGCTGAAGTCGGACGCTCAACCGACTGAGCCACCCAGGCGCCCCTGCATTGACTCTTAAACTCAGCGGTGGAAAGGGGCGCAACATGCTTTTCCACTGGCTGCTGTTGGCTAGTTTCTGGCCACCAGGCAGAACCGTGTGGTGTTATTTAGGCTGACCTTGGGTGCACTAACAATGACAAAGACCGCTGTTGGTCACGCAACTTTGGATGATGGTTTGGGGACACAGTTATGACCCTGTGTCTTCAACAGGCCCCCTCACCACCGCCGGGGGTGGCTGCTCTCTAAAATAAAGCTCTAGACCATTATTGTGTTGAAAGTCTCCCGAAAATTCAACTCGATCAAGTTCATTCTGGTAGAACACGGAGGTGCCGTGAACGCTATTTCACTGCCATTACCAAGAAATAGTCTTTGAAAACATTGTTCGAGTAAGGTCACTTGGCTTCAGTAATATACGTGTGTGTGATTTAAAATATGCTACGTTGCACCTAAAAGAAATTATTTTCTCGAGACTAACAAAACCTGACAAATCATTAACTGTTAAAAGCATAAAATGAGGGGCGCCTGGGTGGCGCAGTCGGTTAAGCCTCCGACTTCAGCCAGGTCACGATCTCGCGGTCCAGGAGTTCGAGCCCTGCGTCGGGCTCTGGGCTGATGGCTCAGAGCCTGGAGCCTGTTTCCGATTCTGTGTCTCCCTCTCTCTCTGCCCCTCCCCCGTTCATGCTCTGTCTCTCTCTGTCCCAAAAATAAATAAACGTTGAAAAAAAAAAAAGCATAAAATGAAAATGTTGCACCTCCGTTGTGCGTGAACTGCCCAAGGGGCCTGGAGTTGGTTGTGACAAGCTAGATGGGTTCCTTGCACGACCTGTGGACGATGCCACCTCAGCCTAGAAGGGTTTGTGGGCTTGGGGTTTTGTTTTTTTGTTGTTTTTTTCCCCCCTGGGAGAGGAATAAGCCCCTTTGGGAAACTAAAACCATAAAATTATGAAGTAACTGCAGATACAAAAATTGGGATTTTAAAAATCGTTTCAAAAATAAACCAGAGGTTCTGGGATAGCTACGTAGGAAGTGTGCATTACGGAAGCATACGGACGCCATTGGTAATTAATACGTGACACTTGGGCAAGTACGGAGCAAATTAAAAGTTAAATAAACCCAGTTAACATATTTGTAAATAATCCATAGGGCCGTGTTTCCAAAAAAGAATCAGTAATACACATTCCAAAAAAGGATTCCTTTTTTTTTTCCCCCTCCCTTTTCTGCTTCCCAACAAAGAACTGTTTCCCGGCATCTTCAGAAGAGGAAGGTTTGCCAGGCCTAGAAAGTTTGTCCTTTGCCACGTGGGAGCCCTTGAGCTAAAGCTATCGATGTGGCAGACTGAGGAGCATCGTCCCTTTAGTTCTATCCAGCAAGGAGACCAAACTGGAAAATGAATTATGCTATATATAAACTTGAAAGGAGCTTCATGTTCACGGTAGTGGTGCCTCTTAAAAATAGCATCTCACAGCCTCCCAGAATTTCTCTTCACTTTGTCTGTATTTTCTATTATATAATTGTATATTTTGGAAAGATGACAGGACTGAAAAGCGAACGGGTGTTTTCTCAGAACGTTTTGCCTCTTTTGTCGTCTTCCAGAAGATGGCCGTTTATGGCTCCTTCAGAGTGATGTGTCAAGGTCATGTCTAGAAAGTGTTCTGAGTGGCCTGAATTTACTAACGTAATAAACCCTATAGTTACTCAGGTGCCCGATTAATAGTTGTCGTTGGTTCTTCTCATTGACAGAGAAAGATACGAAACAGAATCAGCTCTTGCGTACTGATTCTTCACACTCTCGTAGTAAACCGTCTTCCCCTGGGCTCATCTGGAATTCTGTGGCTTGAAGTTAGCTCCGGTGACCACAGCATGGTGTTACTGAGGTCTTGGACTTGATCGCCATGTGGGTCAGTTCACTTGGCTGCACCTGGGACCACGAACCGTGCCCTTGATTGATGCTAGCTGAATGTCAAACAGCGTGTTGTATGGTCCCTTGAAACCTCTCGAGAAAGAGATGGTGAAGTTCTGGCAAACACCCAGGGGCGAGTTGGGTTCTCAAAGATTTGCCTTTATCCTCTGGCTTGGCCCAAGGGGATCGAGGTCAGTGGCAGTATGATCGGGAAGAAAACAACTCAGAGTGCTTGTCTCTGAAGTACTCTGAATGGCCTCAACTTCTTCAGTGACAGCAAGCAATATATTAGCCGTGACACCTTCATCTTCCGTGGTCTTTCTCGTTCAAGTACAAACGTGTTTGGAATATTCAGAGGAATGGGAGACTAACGAAGATGAATTGGTAAAAATAAATGTTTTAAAACTGGGGAGGCCTCAAACCATTTTGATGCTTGTTGCTGAGAAAGGACGGAGATTCTACGGCTTGGGTGGGAGGGGCCCAGTTACACTACTTAGTCCCTTTGAAATGATGGTCGGAGGGCCGCCTGGCTGGCTCTGTTAGAGGATCACGCGACTCTTGGTCTCAGGGTTGTGAAGTCGAGCCCCACGTCAGGGGTGGAGATTACTTTAAAAAAGTAAACTTTTAAAAAAATGTTTATTCAAAAAAAATTTTTTTTCAACGTTTATTTATTTTTGGGACAGAGAGAGACAGAGCATGAACGGGGGAGGGGCAGAGAGAGAGGGAGACACAGAATTGGAAACAGGTTCCAGGCTCCGAGCCATTAGCCCAGAGCCCGACGCGGGGCTCGAACTCCTGGACCGCGAGATCGTGACCCGGCTGAAGCCGGACGCTTAACCAACTGCGCCACCCAGGCGCCCCAAAAATGCTTATTTTTGAGAGAGAGAGAGAGAGAGACGTGGAATCTGAAGCAGGCTCCAGGCTCTGAGCTGTCAGCGCTGAGCCCGATGGGGGGCTCAAACCATGAGATCATGACCTGAGCCAAAGTCGGACGCCCAACTGACAAAGCCACCCACCCAGGTGCCTCAAAAAATAAACTTTTAAAAATAAGCAAAGTAAAATAACATGATGGTCAGAGACGCTAGAGCAGCCCGTTCCCTCCTTCGCCCCATGGAGAGAGTTTTTGGAAGAGAGTGGCAGGTGGGTGGTGCCTTATTATGGAAGTCGTGGTTCCTTAACACCCCTGAAATTAGGAGGTATGTTACTGCTCCAAACTCCTCCCCACGACAGAGGAAAAAGCAAAAGAGGAAAGACCACATGGCATAAAATAGCATCAGATGTAGTAGCGATCATTTTGGCTGTTTTGTAATTGTAAGTTACCGCCAGCATTGAAAACAAAAACCAACAAAAAGAGAAATAGAAAATAGGGTAATTCACACTCAGTAACCGTAGGTATTGTCTGGGGAAACTTAGTTTCATGCTCGTGTGTGTTGTTTTGTGCGTTGTGACATAAAATGTTATTTCTTACTGAATCACGGTCAGAAAATTTGAATGGCCATGTGATACAGGCTCATGCAAGTGTAGTGTCAGACTCAAGGTCACGTAGCCACACTGGGCCAAAACAGAGGCCACCGTTCCCACTCTGGTGCTTTCCCTCTCCATCACACTCCAGCCACTACAAAATACTGAGTGGGCTTTCATAGCCAGTTGTGTTAGATTTGGAGTTCTCCGTTCCCAAGACCTCATCAGACCGTGGCCGTGCAAGTCCTTCTGGGCCTGCAGACCTCAGAGCATGCCTAGACTCCCATCCCCAGAACAAACACAAGGTTTTTTACTAGAGCTTAACCACCAAGAGGAAGAAAAATGTTTTTTCTCTATTTACCTTTTTTTTTTAATGTTTATTTTTGAGAGAGAGAGAGAGAGAGAGAGAGGGAGTGTGTGTGTGTGTGTGTGTGTGTGTGTGTGTGTGTGTGTGTGAGCAAGGGAGGGGAGAGAGGGAGGGAGGGAGACAGAGGATCCGGAGCTGGCTCTGTGATGGCTGCAGTGAGCCCGACTCCAGGCTCAAACTTGTGAACTGTGAGATCATGACCTGAGCCCAAGTCAGATGCTCAACTGACTGAGCCATGCAGGTGCCCCACTCTATTTGCCTTTGGCGGGGGGGGGGGGGGGGGGGGGGGGGGGGGGGGAGGGCGGGCAGAGATTTCTCCTTTGTTTTATCAGTGATCCACTTAGCATGCACTTAGCTGAGCCCTTAGCACGTAAGACCATCATTGGGTCTATCAGAATGAAACACTTATAGAAAAAGGTGCAGTCTAGGGGCGCCTGGGTGGCGCAGTCGGTTAAGCGTCCGACTTCAGCCGGGTCACGATCTCGCGGTCCGTGAGTTCGAGCCCCGCGTCGGGCTCTGGGCTGATGGCTCGGAGCCTGGAGCCTGTTTCCGATTCTGTGTCTCCCTCTCTCTCTGCCCCTCCCCCGTTCATGCTCTGTCTCTCTCCGTCCAAAAAATAAATAAACGTTGAAAAAAAAAAAAGAAAGAAAGAAAGAAAGAAAAAGGTGCAGTCTATACCCTAAGCAACTCAGTGGGAAAGAGAAGAAACTGTCACAACAAATAAGATACTGGTGAGAAAACTGTATCCGTGCAAGGTCATAAGAGAGCAGGGAGGGGCGCAGAGGGCAGAGAGGGCCCCTGTGTGGGGCAGGCGTGGTCTGGAAGGGCTTCCGGAGAAAATGATCTACCAGAACTTGTTTGCATTTGGCTGTGACACCTGGGAGCCCAGGCCTTGATTCCCCATCACAGGAGCCGGTGTTTCCTCCCAAAGAGTCTGTTACCCAGAGTCCGAGGCTTACTAGACAGGTGTCTTGGCTCAGTCCTCGGGGAAAAAAAAAATAGCTGTGAGTCCCTAGGGGTTTTTGCACCACGGCCCTGATATTTCGGGAAGCATTTTACACCCATACGCAGCTCACAACACTGTGTCTTTACACACTCTCTTCCAAAGATCTACAGATGCAGAGAAAAGCTGAAATAACTTACGGAGAAAATAGAAAGCAGAGAGAGGGTCAGCATCGCCCTGTTTCTCCAAGAAAGCTCTGCTTCCTCAGGCATAGCTATGGGCAGCCTTCGTTTGTTTTTGTTTTGTGGGGTTTTGTTTTGGTTTGGTTTGGGTGTTTTTTTGTCCTCCTGGTTACCTAGAGTTGATTTGTCTCACTAGGGCTCTCGTCCCCCTTTCCTGTCCTTGTTTTGACAGGGGAGGAAATAAACGTAGTCGGTGATAAAGCTGGGAGTACTGGCTTTCCAACCTCAGCCTCTGCCAAAGCCCAGCGTCCTCTCGGTAGCCTGCCCTTCGGAATGGTAATTAGGGGTATGGGAATTTTTACGGTAACCTCCCCGAGGAGCAGTTTCACCAAAGAGTAACCCGCTTGTCTAGACCGTACAAACCCATAAAGTCATCACTAGCTGGGATTTCCAAGCTACAAAGCAGCAGTGGGAAAGGCTGCCTCTAGTCTCTCAGGGCTTTCAAACATAGAGCATCCATTGTGGAGGCCAGCCATCCACACCAGTGCACGCACCTCTCTCCCGAAAGAGTAATGGAAACTCTCCCACTGACCCCCATCAACCAAGGAAAGACACCCAGCTTGCGATTTCTGCTTTATTGGCATCTACACGGCCTTGCCATCCCCTCCCGTTTTAACCCTGGTCACGCTATCTGGGATTTTATTATTACAGTTTCTTTTTGAGAATGATCGAGCTGTGCCTTTTACTTTCTTGCTTGCCACGGCTGATTATTCATTAGTGAGATAAAAGCAGCTTAATGCTTGGCATTTTAAGAAACCGGGCTGGCAAGACTTACCCAGAGAGAGAGAAAAAGGGTTGAGACTCCCAACCCAGTGTTCCTTCCACTTTAGGTACTTAGCAAGGTTTGGGCGGGTGTAATGACAATAGCGTTCGTGACACTGGACAGCAGGAATGTGCATGCCGCAGGGAGAAGGGCACAAGGGGTAAGGTGTCCCCCGGCAGATTCTCTTCTGCGTAGAGTGGAATCAGATGACTGATTTCTACTGCCGGTAGACTTTTCTTTTCAGAAATGATGATGTGGGTCTTTTTTTGGTGTGTGTGTGTGTGTGTGTGTGCGCGTGTGTGCGCGCGAGCGTGCATGTGTGTAAGTAAACTCTACACCCAACGTGGGGCTCAAAGTCACAACCCCGAAGTCAAGAGTTGCATGCTCTACTGACGAGGCCAGCCAGGCACCGCAGAAATGATGTTAAAACAGAGATCACCTAAGGAGGAAAACAAATCAGGAGATCTGACTTATGGAACAAAATAGTTATGAAAGCAAGTTGAAGGAAGACCCTCTGACCCCAACCGCAGCTTGGTAAAGGACATTCGAGTTAGCCTGTGGTATGCCCACCTGGAGGACTAAAACCAACAACATTAGTCACTGTGTGGGGACACCTAGAATGTGCTGTGGCCTTTGCTAAGCATGTTTTTTCACATCCTCATTTTCTATTTGGATGGAAACTGAAAGTCGGAGATGTTAAGTAACTTGCCCAAGGGTGGATTTTAGTACGCGTAGGCACCTGGATCTTAACCCAGGTGTGCCTTTCCCCAAAGCAGCCTTCTGGTTCCTCTCCTCTGTGACTCATGGAGATGTGAAATAGGAGATGTGATGCATCTGTGTGCCCTTCAGAAATATTCAGTACATGCCCTTCCTCTAGAATAACTATTTCCCAGGAATCATTGGGAGAATTATTCTTGTTAATACACAGAAAAAAAACATGAGCGTCTACCGTGTGCCAAGTGTATGCGCCAAGATAAAACCCATAAGCCACATCCTCAAGTAGCCCGGAGACAAGTGGGGAAGAGAGAGATGATGAGACCCACACAGGATGCTAAGTTCCTTGATGGAGGCAAACTTGGCTTGTACCTATAAGGAAGGGACACCTAGCCCAGCCTTGAAGTGAAGAGTCACGGAGAACTTCTTGCTGGCGATGACATTGACTCTGAATTTTAAGAAGCAGTTCATCTTATGTTGGCGAAGATGCAGAGAAAGAGGAACCCTTTGCACTGCCGGTGGGAATGCAAACTGGGGCAGCCACTCTGGAAAACAGTATGGAGGTTCCTCCAAAAAAATAACAAATAGAACTACCTTCCGACCCAGCAATTGCATTACTTGGTATTTATTCAAAGGATACAGGTGTGCTCTTACGAAGGGGCACATGCACCCCGATGTTTATAGCAACACTATCAACAGTAGCCAAAGTATGGAAAGAGCCCAATGTCCATCGACTGAAGAATGGATAAAGAAGATGTGGTATCTTTTTACAATGGAGCATTACTCGGCAATCAAAAAGAATGAAATCTTGCCATTTGCAACTACGTGGATGGAACTAGAGTGTGTTATGCTAAGCAAAATTAGAGAAAGACAAATATCATATGAATTCACTCAGATGTGGAATTTAAGATACAAAACAGATGAACATAAGGGAAGAGAAGGAAAAATAATATCAAAACAGGGAGGGGGACAAAACATAAGACTTTTTTGTTGTTGTTAAAATTTTTTTAATGTTTATTTATTTTTGAGACAGAGAGAGAGCATGAACAGGGGAGGGTCACAGAGAGAGGGAGACACAGAATCTGAAGCAGGCTCCAGGCTCTGAGCTGTCAGCACAGAGCCCAACGCGGGGCTCGAACCCACGGACAATGAGATCATGACCTGAGACGCAGTCGGATGCTTAACCAACTGAGCCACCCAGGTCCTCTGGAACATAAGAGACTCTTAAATACAGAGAACAAAGTGAGGGTTGCTGGAGGGGTTGTGGATGGGGGGGATGGGCTCAATGGGCAAGGGGCATTAAGGAGGACACTTGTTGGGATGGGCACGGGGTGTTATATCTAGGGAACGAATCACTGGATTCTACTTCTGAAGTCATTATTGCACTATATGCCAACTAACTTGGATGTAAATTAAAAAAATAATAATAATTAAAAATTTAAAAATACATCTTAGATGAAAAAGAGAGAGGATGGGTGAGCTGGCTGGTTCAGATGGGTACCGAGGGGGAAGAATGCCCAGTTGGCCAGAGTTTGCCTTGTTTTCACAGTATGGTAGGAAACCGCTGGAGAGTTTTAAACAGGAATGTCATGGCTCGCTTTATGTTTTTTAAAAGATGATCCTGCTGATTCTGGGGGACAGGGCTAAGGATGGCTGAAGGGTGGTTGGTATCGACCGCAGCCTTCCGGGAGAGGTGGCAGTGACAGGACCAGAGCATAGGGTGGAGGTGTGGAGGGGCTTGGAGTGCTTGGAGGTGGAGCCTTATGGGAGTTACAGGAGTGGATGGACAGGGAAAGGCAGGAGTGAATCCTGAATTCTTCGCCGGAGCAGCTGAGTGGGTGATGGTGCCATTTCTTGGGTATGGCGGGGCACGAACAGGTTTGCAGGGGCAATATACAGTCCGGGGCTCTCTTTTAGAAGCAAGGCATGCTCTTAAATCATCGACTACCTCTATCACGATATACTGTATTTCAGTAGTTCCCAAATTTTTGCCAGTGACCCGCGAGCATCTTACGAATACGGATTCCCCGGAATCCACTCTAGATTTAGTCCGATTTGAAGGGCAGAGCCAGGAAGCGGGAGCTCTCGGCAGTTCCCAGCTGATCCTAGCCCCGCCAGCCCAGCGTCAGGCCACGGACGTTGTGTGCGAACCACTGCCGTTTCATATTTGCGAAGGCCAGTCTTGATAACTTGGGGACTCTTTGAGCGATATTCCCACCCAGATGCAAAACCCATGTCATGCCGCGCCGTCTCTCCTTTTTATTGTTGCAATTTTCCCAGAGAAGTCATTCTCAAATTAAAGGTTTGCTGGCTGGCCTATGCTTCTTTGATGTTTTTCCCTGGATGTCAGGCGTATTCTAGTAAGTGGGGAACCTTGAAAGAATAGCCTTTTCCTAAGTGACAGGAATGTTCCCACGTGCTGATGCTTTTCATAAGGACCTAAGGCTCGGATGTCTGTCCGAATGCTCCGATCCTCGTAAATCGGCGGATTGGTTCTGGAAATCCCATGAGCCTCAGCTTTCTTGAGAGATTTATGGCACTTCCTGTTCTTGTGGAGGCCAGGAATAACATCATCGCTCCCTGGGCACTTCTGGTTTTCGTTCCTGAGGGGGGCGGCAAGGGAACGGAGAAGGGTGATGAACCAATACCGCTTCGAAAGAAAACCATCTCGACTTATTTTCCAAAACCTCAGACAAAGTTCTGCTAAGAGTATGCCAGTTTTCCGCCCTCTGGTCTTCTCGCCCTGGAGATTTTCCCATCACCTTTACCCGAGTGGGTTCCGTGGTGTGGGAATGGGGCCACAACTGGCTGGAACTTATGGACACATTCCAAGGTGGGGCCAGCCTCCTCCGGCAGGGGCCCTAGACCTTTAAGCAGGCAAGGTGTGCTGAACTTGAGAAAAGCTCATTCACGCTGTGTTTTAAGATCCTTCCAAAGCAATGTTAATCGATGGCTAACAATGAATTCCCCTCTTGGCCTGACCAAGAAAAGGGACTAATGAAGACTGCCACTCCAGTTAGAATCCACGCCTGGCCAATCTGTGTGACCAAATCACGCCTTGCGTTGGTGAAAGTGAGTATGTTTGTTTCTAGTTCACACAACAGTGGACCAAGGTATCTGCATCTACCTTCGCAGCAGCGCATCAGACAAGAGCCAAAAAATGTTCCACCAGCTCTCTAGAAGAACGACACCCAAAGAACTGGGTCTGATGGCTCTGCCTGAAACACCCAGTGCCGCGTGCCACAGGGAGGGGATGAAAGGTGAATAAAAGAATCACTAGCCTCTGGGAGAGGAGAATCTAGTTGCGGAGGAAGACAAGTGTAGGAATCAAGCTCCTCTAAGACCCGGAACCTAAGAGCCTAAAATTAAGTGTCGTCAAAGAAAGGGGCAGCCACTTCCACTTGGGAACAATTCAGTTACCATGTGGTTACCTGGGGAACAGTAGCGTTTGGGATAGGCCTTCAAGGATGAGGACAGGTAAGGGTTATATGTACGATGGAGTGGGTGTTGTGGACTCCAAGCCCCCAAACCGTGCCCAGATAGCATGGAGACGGTGTGGGGACCTGTCACAGTTGATGCACCAGTTTGGTGGCTGTACCGGGTTCACAAAGCGTACACACAGATATAACAGCCTCAAACGCGAGGCTGGGGAATTCGTGTTTGATAGAGTTGGCAGCGGGGAGACATTTTTCATACGAGAGGTAAGAAATGCAATCAGAGAAGAATGATCTTCGCGATCGCAGTGATTTCCGAGAATGTTCATCTGGCAGAGGAAGCAGGACGGGTTGGAGGGCGCGAGACCAGAGGCCGCTGGCGTCTCAGTTAGGAGGTTATTTCAGTAGCCATGGTGCACGTATGGAAGCACATTTGATTTTCTTGATGAAACGTCTGCGTGTCGAAGGGGAAATGACTTGGTGTGGAAGGCTTTTCGGCGCCGTCGTGTGTAACACACAAATCCCTCCAAGTTGATAGAAGCCTGCCCGGCTTGCTCAACAGAAGGAGGTAAACCTCGTAGACATTGGAATGTTTATGTTCAGTCCAAAATGGCTCTGGTTTTTTACACAGCTGTAAAGTGTATTTAACTCCCAAGTATAAAACACTTCTTGACTACTGTTTCATAGCTTCATAAAACGAGCCTCGATTGCGTAGGTGCTGCCTGTTGTCATCCCCTATCTTTCCACGCAAATCTGTTTCCTGGTATTGTTCTTCCGCCGGGAAAAAATGCAGGCCAGCGTAAACTACCTTTTTTACAAGCAGCCATGAGAAGAAAGCCCCAAAGACAATAAGGAGCCTCTGCATTTATGTTTTTAACCCACGATTACAGATCTCACGAGCAGGGAAGCAAAATCGCTTTAATTACGAATGTTTTTCATTGTGGTTGTGAGCGTAAGGCAGTAACAGATGTTCATTTTCCCCAGCTCAACTGTTTTTAATTCTTTCTTGTACATGGAGAGAGAAATCTTTAAACATTTGCCAAAGTTCAATTAACATCCCTGGCTGAAGGTGGAAAATGCCCTACTTTGTTTTTTCTCAGCCGTATACCTGCTTTGGCTGTCTGTGCCACCCAGCACCGGGGAAGGATTCCAGCTGGCACACGTTTTATTACTGCAAAGTTAATTTGCAGAATAAGCCTTTGGCGGGAGGGGTCTGCTGGACTTTTTATATATTTATTTATTTACTCTTTTTCAGTTATAAATAAAATGACACTGTAAAACATTGCAGCTTAATTGCAGGAAACCCGGCGCATTTTTTGGTTGTTGTTCTGCAAGTGGTTAATAGCTCGTGTTTTGTTTATACAGAGATCTTGGCTAAGAATATGTTTACAGCCAAGGCCGTGCGACTTGGGTTTATCATGTTTTTCCTGTGCTCTGTGGAACAGAGCCGGCTGTTCGTTATTGAAAAGCCCGTTTCTGTGGAGAGTGGAGTTTGGGGGTGCTGGGGGACGCATTTATGTAAGAATGCGGAACGACTGCCAGAGACTACGCGCACTCGAGCTATAAAGCCTCAACGGCACCTCGCGTGATGACATCACAACAAGTTGCCTTCGCCCCTTCGAAGTAGTTCAACTGGATTTTCTGGAGGATTGCGGGACAAGGCGCATGTGATAGCACCAGTCGACTTTTGTCCCCGTCTTTGATCCCGTGACCTGCGTGTGTGCACGTCACGGGATCACTGTTTGATAGCTCAGGTGGAGCCCGCTTCCAAAAGATTGAGACCGTCACATCATTTACATTTGGGGTTTGGCTTGCTGAGCGTTGACTTTCCAGAAAACCGCAGGCCGACAAAGTGTGTCTCGTGGACGGCCGAAACTTGAAAACTGTGCCCCTGAAAGAGCCCGAAATTTACAAATGCCACCCGTGCCGGTGGCATGGGCTCCGATGATAATGCCCATTCCAGAGGTTTCCTTGCGTCTCCCCAGAGGTTTGCTGAATATCTGTCCATTCATCCTCATTGAGGCAACTGGAAAACACATCCCTTGTTGTTCTGTGACACACAGATTCGCCCCTGAGGAAATCTGTGGATGACGTAGAACTTACAGGCCTTGCCAAGGGTCGTTGGGTTTGTCTTTGGATCAAGTGCATTCTCCTTACGGATCAAAACAATGCCAGGGAGGAAGTAGGAGGCCCCCGCTGGAAAATGGGAGGTAGGCTAAGGGTTGTAATAGTCGAATTACAAATACCACAACCCCTCTGGCACGCAGGACTGGGTTTGCTTCTTCAAGGTCGACCTTTATGTCTCTGGGCCAGGGCTGATTTGAAAAACGGGCCATTCGGATTTAGCGCTGGCCACAAATCAAACACCGTGGAGGAGGAGGACGGGGCCGTGAAGTGACTCAGTGATGCGAGAACTTAGAAAGAAGAATTCTCACCTTCATTTTCCCCTCAGGACCCAACTTCTACCTTGATATTAGAGTAACCGTTTAAGAGAAGGGTTTAAACCTCTTATCCCTTGTATAGCCACGAAGCTGCCTCTGTGTGTGCAGATCATGGCTGGGGAGCGCCTGGACTCCGTCAGAGCTACCCTAAGAAGCACTGTTAACGGCCGGTAGTTTTGAAAAGAACTTAATTCTTTCAGCATCACCTTCTGAAAAGTAGATAGGCAACCTGTTTGGGTAGACGTGGTATCAGAAGACGGAGTGTGTGTCCCGAGCCCATTTCTGGTCATACGCTTTGAACAGCTTTTATGGCTCAGGATCTGTGAGGTGACGGAGGTCTCGATCACCTGGCTTGCCAGGGCTGGGGTTCCCACTTCGTCGGCCCATGAAAGCCGCTGACCAGACAGGAGACTCAGACCTGGGTGGCAGACTTTCGCCCCCGTCGGGACTCGCGCTGAGTATGTGCCCGGGGACAGGTCACCTCCCCGGGCATCGATGCAGGTAGTCCTCTGTCGGAGGGGAGGTCGGCGCAGAATATCGGCGGTCCTTTCCAGGCTTGAAATGTTATCGTTTGGTGACTCAGTGATGACATTCTCTAAAGGTCCAGCTTGGGCATTTTAAAATCAGTCGGAAAGTAGGTACTGATGGTGTACTCGGGATTTGTAAGTGTAGGAGGGAAGCATACAAGCCAAGTCCGGACTCTTCTGGAACTGAAAACAGCTGAAAGATGTACATGAAAGGGGCACAGGTAGAGGCTGGAACAGGGGCAGAAGAGCGGGAGCCGAGGGAGACTGGAGGGTCAGAGGAGTGAACACCCCCTGTAAGGTCCCAGGGGAGGGGAACTAATTGGGGCACTAGTCTCATTTTTTAAAT
This sequence comes from Prionailurus viverrinus, assembly GCF_022837055.1. Taxonomy (NCBI): domain Eukaryota; kingdom Metazoa; phylum Chordata; class Mammalia; order Carnivora; family Felidae; genus Prionailurus; species Prionailurus viverrinus. Next base: position 119,982,112 of record NC_062562.1, on the reverse strand, counting down.
GAGATTAGCGAGGTGGGGCCCCGTTAGTGGAGGCTCTCGGAAGAGGAGACCCAGAAATTCACCATTTCTCCTTTACTTTGCCCAGAGGGTCAGATCTTGCTAGAAATGCCATTTCCCAGCTCTAAAAGAGAAGAAAATGGGCAAAAGGACCTTGGTCTTTTGTCACTGTGTTTCTGTTTTTGCTTTTTATGGGCAAAGCCTACTTCCTACCACATGTCAAAGATGGCGGGTGGGGCATCTTCCTGGCCTGCCCTCTCCTGGATAGGATTCTGGAAAAGAGGCCAGAAAGCAGCCCGTCAGCGCTCTCGGGGGATTAGCACACCAGGAAGTGACCCAAATAGAAGCCCCTGCTTTGGTTTGATAACGTATCTCGGAAGCGGGGGAGGCTGGGCGTGAAGAATGGGAGAAGCCAAGCCGATGCCACGGCGTCTGCTCCTCCGTGTTGGTGCCATCAGGACACAGATGTCTAAAGTCTCCGAAATAACAGCTTCATCTTCATCCATTGTCATACAGACAGATTCCCATCTGACTGGCCACGGGCAGTTCAGGCAGAACAGAACTGAAGCACCTGGCGATTTCGGAGTCCGGCTTGTAAATACATCACCCGTCACGTTTCCGTGTGAGGGTTTGGGCGGGATGACAGGTCTTTCCTTATGTCTGTTGCTGCTTGCCTGGGGACCGATAGATGTGGTTTATTGGGGCCAGGACTATTCCTGTTTCCAGCCTTCAATAGATAGCTAATCATAAACCTTTAGTCTTGTTACTAAACCAGGGGGACGCCTCTTGTTTTTCGCCCCGTGGCGTTTATATGGCGTCGTTCTGTTAGACGTGACTTGCCGTAAACACGCTGAGGAGAGGCAGCCTGCGAGTCGGGATTTGCAGTCTAATGATGCTTGTGTCCAGAGAGACCCTGTAGTTGAAGAGGGGACAAAGATGGAGGAAAGGAAAAGAGTCCACCCCCCTCCGTTCTGGGCAAGGAAGAAAGACCTTGTGCTACCAGTGCATGTGACCATCCACCCTGTTCTCTGCCGGGCCCTGTGGAAAGCCTGTTCTGTGACCTGGCCCAGTTCTTACCAGTGGGCACATAGACACTGCTGTATCCTCTTTTTTTTTTTTTTTTAATATTTATTTATTTCTGAGACAGACATAGCGTGAATGAGGGAGGGGCAGGGAGAGAGGGAGACATGGAATCCGCAGCAGGCTCCAGGCTCCGAGCTGTTAGCACAGAGCCCGACGCGGGGCTCGAACTCACGGACTGAGAGATCGTGACCTGAGGCGAAGTCGGACACTTAACCGACTGAGCCCCCCAGGAGCCCCATGCGGTTCTCATTTTTCAGTGAGGTAACTCGGGCCTGAAAGGAGGTAAGTCGCCCAAGATCCCACAAACAGGACGTGAATTTTGGCAGTCCGAGTCCCGGGGCCTCGCTCTTATCACTGGGCCACCTCCCGTGGCCAGAGTTGATGCCTCTGTGTCTCGGCAACAGGGAAAGCTCAAAGCCATTTCTCAAATCAGCTGTGTCCACCTTAGAGAAGAAGGTCATCGTCCTCTGAGGAAGTAGCATCGTGTCTTTGTCACACAACACATGTCACATGTCAGGGGAGTTGAGGGAGTCAGGCTGCAGCAACCCATTCCACATGCTTGTCCAGGGTGGAAGGCTAGAGAAACCCCAATGGGGTTGACCATGAACCGCGCTCGGCGTGCATGAATCTGGAGGTGTGGTGGCCAGGTGCAGGGTTGTTGAAGCACTTCCCAGCGTAGGTCAAACCCAAGCAGGCCAGAGCAAGCCAAGGGCGAGAGGCGAGAGCACGGGAGCCAGCCCAGGGAGCTGAGCAAGGGGGCAAGAGCCAGCCACGGCCATGCACGTGCCAGTGGGCAGCTTTGTTGACTTCTGCGGCTCCTGGGGTCTGTCAGTGACCCAAGATCTTCAAAAGCAGCTGAGCATCGTCCATTGGCCTGATGGACGTTTCAGTTTGTGAAGTCACATGTCTGCTCAGCCCGTGAAAACGCCAACAGCAGATAGTTGTTGCTAAATGGCGGGTACTGGTTGAAGCACCTATGTGTGTATTAACTCATTTAGCCCTCTGCCTTGGGTGCTGTGCCCAGGACGACCTGAGTGAATGGCCCAAGGTCACCTAGTGAGTCACTGAAGGAGCCAGCGCCGGGCCGCACGCTGTCAGGCTCCACGGTGTCCTCTTGTGACCCTGTGAGATATTGCCAAAGAAATAGAAATAAAAAGCAAAGTGCCATGGGGGGGGAGGGGGAGTCACTCCATGGCGCCCCGCCCCGGGGGTAGGAAAAGCCAGGTAAATCAGCTCGTAGGGAGTGGGTGGAGCTATGGGCAGAGCTAGGAACAGACAAGGCCACGTTGTCTGCTTCTCACCCGAGCCTTTATTATCATGTCCGGAGTGGAAAAAGTCTGACTCGCTTTTATAACATGTCCAAAACGATCTCTTTGGCTGGGAAGTTCTTACCCCTGCAGTTTCTCCCTCCCGATCGCTGTTGTCAAGGTTTGTCCCACGCGTAACGTTCCACCGGATTTTAACGCGGCCCTGATGAGTCTGACGCCGGCCTGATAGGGGCAGTATGTAAAAAAAACGACATCACTGGTGCTTTCCGGAAGCTGCCTTGTTACGAAGCCAAATAGCCTTCTTAAAAATCAGAAGTACTCTCATAAAACTCGTTTTTCACGCGGCACAGGCTGTAGTTTCCACATGGGACGAAGTGTGAAACTGAGCTTTTATGGGAGATCTCGGAGATTTGTGTGAACTTTCAGTGACTCCCATGACATTATTCCCCAGAGGAATAACTTATTTTCTGCTGTGGTGCGTTTCCCTGTCATCGGCTGTGTCTGGAAAGGGACCGTTACTCCGGTGCAGTGGAAACTGGTTCCTGCGGGCGGACCCTAATTATTTCTCAGCTCAGTGATTGCAGGCTTTTCCTCAGTATCCGTCATCCCCTCCTTCCCAGCCCTCTTCTTCGAGCCCTCGCTCGGCACAAAAACACTCACGCCGTCTGTAGGTGTGCGCTCTGTGAACTCCGCACACCGTATTTCGGAGTTCGAAGGCAAGACCCCACACCGATCGTCAGCTGTCACAGGTGCCTGTACTGCACAGAGAGGCTGTGCTGGGTTCAAGAGATCCTCCCGCCCCCTACTGTCTGCAGAGTTCGTGTTTTTATGTTTTTAATAATGTTTTTAATATTTTTTTTATTTTTGAGAGAGAGAAAGGGAGAAGGGGGAGGAGGGAGACAGTAGCTAAAGCAGGCTCAGTGCGTCTGCCGGCAGAGAGCCTGATGCAGGGCTCGAACGCACAAACCAGGAGAGCACGGCCCGAGCCGGAGTTAGACTCTTAACCAGCTGAGCCACCCAGGGACCCCCAGAGTTCATGTTTTTAGAAGCAGGTCATTTCCCCAGCAGAGGAGTCTGAGGTGTGAGGACAGACCCCCGGGGTGCCCGCATCCTCACTGCACGCCTCGAGGGCAGAGAGTCTGTCTTTTTCATCCCCGGGTCTCCAGTACGGTGAACCAATTAACAAAAGTCAGTTCAGCGGTCTTATCCCAAATCAGCGTTTTATTTTTTTTCCCCCGACAGCATTAGAAATCAGTACCTCGATCCGTTGTATTGGAAATGCAAAGTACAGGTATTTTTGTCTGTGCGTTTTAGGCAGATGATTGTAACCAGGTGATTTCTTGTTAGGCTTTGTCTAGCCTATGTCATTTCTTTCAAATTGAGACTTTTTTAAAGTTTGTTTATTTTTGAGAGAGAGAGTATGAGCAAGCATGAGTGCGGGAGGGGCAAAGAGAAGGTAGACACAGAATCCAAAGCAGGCTCCGGGTTCCGAGCTGTCAGCCCAGAACCCGACGTGGGGCTCGAACCCACAGACCGTGAGATCATGACCTGAGCCGAAGCCAGACGCTTCACTGCCTGAGCCACCCAGGCGCCCAAGTCTAGACAATTTTAGTTACTGATTAAAATAATAATTCCAGCTAGTGCTAATATGTACACGACTATGTGCCAGAAACTAATCTGATCACCTTATCCACGCTGAACCATACGGTCTTCCCGGTAGCTGTGTGAGGTCAATCCTAGTGTTGTTTCAGTTTCACCGATAACAGAAAGGAGGTAGAGAGAGGTGAAATAAGGCTAGCGACGGCAGAGCCAGAATCCTAATGCGGGCAGCCTGCTCCCAAGCCCCTGAGCCACCTGCCTTCCCACACAGCCTCTGCACAGGGTTGGGTGTGGTCTTGCAGCCGTGCTCATCAGGGTTAACTGGAGGATGTGCGTCTCACAGATCCCCAGATCCAAGGTCATCCCTAATGTCGTCATCACGCGTCCTTTTGTTATGTCATGCACAAATGGCGTTGTGTTTTAAAGAAGCATAATCACGAAGTACAAGATGTGTACATTACGCACACAGCAAATGTTCTTCCGGTGCAGGGGTCTCTCCTGTGGATTTCGTTCATTTTACAAAGACGAGCTAAGGCGTCCTGAGGCCAGGCGCTGTGCTCGGTGCTGGGGATGCTGCGGGGAATAAGGAGAACTTCCCCTGTGACGGTGATTTCCCAGTGAGCCGATCAGGGTGATGGGGAAGGCGGATCTCCCCACTGCCCTTGGACGCACTTAGGTCTCTCCTTCCTGAGTTTGGCTCCAGCTCCTTCCTGGTTCAGGGCAGTTGTGATTCTCTGGGTCTGGCCCAAAGCATTGGCTCCAGAAGGCCCACTCACCACTCACAGGCCTGTGTTTGCTACCTGCCCTACTTAGCTTGGCTGATTTGAAACTCTGAGAACCCATTCTGTTCGGCAACTTGATGACAGACCGGGCAGAGTCCAGGGTACCGTGGGTGACCCTTCTTAGTTCAGCACAAGGTCCGTGAATGACTTGTGCCATTCTTTAGAACCGGATGCACCTACTCTGAAAACAGAGATTGTCCCTGAGAGCATTGACCAAGATCATGGTGGGGCGCAGTCATAAAGGGTACCACAATCTTTTTCGTTTTGTGACGAACTGTCTTCATATTTGGTGCCCATTGTATACACCTGTCACTTTCCTATTTCACCTGTTGGCCCCCCGTCTATGTGTGCCCTCCAGATGGTCCTGAGGTTGGCTTGCCAACAGCCCACGTTCTCAGGTAGATTGTAGGTTCCTGCCAGCTGACACAATACCTTGGTGACGGTCGCCAAAAATGACCTTTCTCTTCTCTTTTAGCCTGTCTTACATCCTACTTAAATGTTGGTTAAAACTGTTTGGTGGTTTTCTAATCTGGATGAAATGGTTCTTGTAGTTAGAAGTGCTATAAACTGAGATGCTAATGGTCAAAAATAGCCTTAAGCTTGTTTTAGCGTGACACATAGTTAAGAACTGTATTTTAAATTGAGATGCCCACCTGAGACAAGTTTTATGAAGACTTCTTAGACTCTGACACCTTCTATTCCATTCTGTCTTTATTTTATTTCTTTCATGCCCCACCAAATTGATTGTATGACCCGCTTCTGGGTCACAGTCTGCATTTTTAAAACACTTCGACGCTGCATCGGGGGTAGAGCAGCCAATTGTCACAGAAAACTTTTAGGTTAAATCTCTATGACTCTTGAGCAACCACTCGAAGGCTAAGGGAAAATAAGTCCTTTTACTCTCCCCCAAAGGTAAAAGAGTGGAATTCCTAAGGGGATGCAGAAAGGCAGGGGGTGGGTATTGCTGAAATCTGGGCTGTACTGAAGAGACATTGCCATTTTTGCTTATGGTTGACACACAACGTTACGTTAGTTTCACATGTATGAGATGTCATTTCTCGGTGCCCATTTGTCCTGAAAAATAGCCAGGAGCTGGGGACAATAAAGGAGGAAATGGTATTTTGTTTTTGGGGGGCAGTTTCTTTCTCCTCCAGCCAGGATGAAGAGCTGGGAGATTGGGGACCCAGAGAAGTATGCCCAGCTGGAGCCCTCAGTTGGCAAGGGGACCCCTCCAGGGTGGGAGAAGAAGTCCTTCGGATAATAAAGTTCCAAGCAGCTATGACATGGAATAAGGTCATGATGAGGCATCAGGTTGCTCCTTGATATGGGAAGTCATTAGAGGGTTTTAAAAGGCAAGTAAGATAATATATTCACTTTAAAAAACAATTTGTTTAATGTTTTTTTATTTTTGAAGGAGAGAGAGAGAGACAGAATGTGAGCGGAGGAGGGGCAGAGAGAGAGAGACACGCACAGAATGTGAAACAGGCTCCAGGTTCCCGGCTCCGAGCTGTCAGCACAGAGCCTGATGCAGGGCTCGAACTCATGAGTCTTGAGATCATGACCTGAGCCGACGTCGGATGTTTAACTGAGCCACCCAGGCGCCCCTCACTTTTTCTTTTTTTAAGACTGTAGGAGGTCAAGAGCTGTGTAATATGGGGTCCCCTTCTACTAGAGCCGGAGAAGTATATTCCCTCATTAATTCATCCAACAAGCTCATGTCTTTGGCTCCTTAAGTGCAAGCACAGCACTGGGCACATTATCAAAGATACTGGCCAGGCACCTCCAAGTAAGTTAGAAAGTGTTGCGTCCTATGAGGGAAAGGTTGCTTCTGGCTTGGAGAGCCAGGAACATTTGCATACTTAAGGACAGTTGGGGGAGAATGACATCCAGGAATAAACTGAGGCCAGGAGCAAGGAGGTCAAGAACTTTCGAGGCTCGGCACATAGTCCCCAGCCATTAGCGTGTCTTCCATGGTCATCATAATGTTGCCAATTCATTTAGACGATTGTTGCCGTAGCTTCTATAAATTGGGTCAGTACCAATTGAAGCTAATTTATAATGATAAATCTATAAGGCAGGCGACTCTTTGCTAATGTATTTGCCAGAATTTGACACCCCAGGAGAGTTTTAAATTGCTGTCACTGCAGTTAGCACTTGTGCATGAATATTAATGATCTGCATTATAGGGAAAATGGGGTATGCTGGGTTTCTGGAAAAGGTTGACTTGTTTTCATCTATCTGTGTGTCAGTGTTTTATGTTTATGAATACAAGGAATGAGAACACTGTAGGTGCTCCAATGGAGAGCAGGCCATGCGCACAGGCTAAAGGGGTAAGCAAAGGACAGATGGGCAGAGGTTGGAGGGGAGTAGACAAGATTTGAAGTGGCTCCTGGGGCGAGTGACAGTGAGCTTGCCAGAGGCACTCAGCAGGGCTCCTGGGCAGTGATGTGGGTCCAGGTGGGTGAATCTGCATGTGTGTGTGTGTGTGTGTGTGTGCAGAGGCTCTGGACCACCTCGCTTTCTCATGTGATGCATGAGAAAGGCTCTGGTTTTTACTTCCTTTGCCAACCACCGGTAGGATCTTTCTGGCAATCCTGCAGAATGGTAATTGCCTTATCATGAAACCCTCTCTGCTAGGTTGTGCTCCTCCCCAAACTGAGATGCCAAAATGGGGCGCTCGGGGTGGCCTCTCTTGGCTGCTGTCCTGCCCACCGCCGGCCCCGCGTGGGGATTGTGCAGTGTGGATGGTGGCGATAGAAAAGTCAGCCCGAGGCAGACCACGGGCAGCCAGTGTTTATGTGGGCAGGGCGCGGTGAAATGACATTTTCTTGGAGAAACTCTCACATTGACCGGTGGTATTTTAAAAGTCAGAGTATCTAAGACAAAGGAGAATCTGAAAAACCAGCTCGGGGCGCCTGGGTGGCGCAGTCGGTTAAGCGTCCGACTTCAGCCAGGTCACGATCTCGCGGTCCGTGAGTTCGAGCCCCGCGTCAGGCTCTGGGCTGATGGCTCAGAGCCTGGAGCCTGTTTCCGATTCTGTGTCTCCCTCTCTCTCTGCCCCTTCCCCGTTCATGCTCTGTCTCTCTCTGTCCCAAAAATAAATAAACGTTGAAAAAAAAAATTTAAAAAAAAAAAAAAAAAAAAAAAAAAAAAGAAAAACCAGCTCATGTAGCTCCTCTTTGGAAGACTCGACTGTGACCACCCTGGGAGGGCAGGGTTGAAACCACTTGGTGTTCGAGCCCAGTGCTTCCCACACACTCCCGTGTGCACCCCGCGAGCGGCTGTGACTCCACACGACGATGCGTCCCCTTTCCTTCCTCTCCGGTCTCTCCAGGGCCTTGTTTTGTGTGTCACGCCTTGATCCGTCACGCGGGGGATGTTCAATTTGAAAAGAAAGGAGCGCGAGGTTTGGGACCAAGTACCCTCGCACCCGTCCAGTCTGCCTGTTTCTGGCCAGGTGACCTTCGGCACATCTGTCACTTCCTGAACCCCCCGCTCTCCCCTCTGTTAAATTGGGGCAATAGAAGGTTGGCTACGGGACAAGCACCAGGCACACAGGAGACACCCAAACCCTAAGCGGCAGGAGCAGCTCCCCACTCCTTCTGGTTCCAGAACGACGCGTGTAAAAACAAAACCTGCTCGTTCTTGGCTGCGATTCTCATTAAGAAGTCCAAGTAAACACAGAGAGGTTTAGGCATGGGGTGGGGGGGGGGCGGGGAAGCGCCAGAATTTGGGGAGCAAATGGCTGAAAGCAAAAGGAGGCCAACAGAAAGCAGGCATTGTTACTGTGTCATAAATGCCTCCCGAAAATCTTCCCTTGCGGCCCACCGGTGGACTGAAATGAACAGGCCGTGTTAGGACAGGCCCTCCGCGCCATGGAGTGTTGTAGCCAGAGGACCTGCAAAGGCAGTGACCATCGTAACAGAGAGGTGGCTGGGCTAGCGTCCGCCAGAGTGCTCAGCAGCCCGTCTTTCGTTCTTGGGCTCCCTTTTGAGACGCAGATCTGGGAGGGTGTACTCTCTTCTAATAGGGAACAACGGGTTCGTCACGTTTGGACACCTGATCAGGCCAACCGATGTTTGTTTCAAAATGCAGGGGAAATGTCTCCGAGAGGGTTCTCCTGCGCTGCTTCCCAGGTAGCACAACCCAGGGCACGGGGGCGCCACGACTGGAATCCGTCAAACCCGCTGGCAGTTTTCACCTGTTCTTCTTAATTAGGGTCCGTAAGCTTTCGCTCTGTTTTGTCAGAAAGCCTTCCTCGGGGCCCTCTAAGCGTGAAGTTGACGAGGGGCTGTCCGTTCGTGGCCGGGGTTTTCCTGTTTTGTGTCTGAGCACCTCGCCCCTTTCAACGGGCCCTTGCGAGGATCTGGGGCTGCCCTGTAGAAAGGAGAGAGCGAGAGTGGGGAGAAGAAAGGAAGATGAAGACGAAAGGGATAACCATAACCTTTTGCCGCTTACGACCCTGGGCCAGGTAGCGCTGAGAAGGCAAGCCCTCCGCACAGACCGCCGTGGGCCAGCTGAGTGTGGGGTGCAGTGGCCCGTAAGTTCCAGGATTCTGATTCCATGACCCAGTGTCCCCCAGCAGAACTTGATTGATTGACTCATTGATTGAGACAGCATGAGCGGAGGAGGGACAGAGGGACACACACAGAGTCCAAAGCAGGCTCCAGGCTCCCAGCTGTCAGCACAGAGCCCGACTCGGGGATCGAACCCACAGACCGTGAGACCATGACCTGAGCCGAAGTCAGACGCTTAACCGACTGAGCCGCCCAGGCGCCCCTCTATTATGATACATTTACTTCTTCTTTTATCCTCATCCTTTGATTTGCGTATGTTTTGTACAGTAACCTGTTCGTGCACACATGCCTTTTCCAATAAATACATTCCCACATGCTCATACTCAACAAGGTTTAATTGATCGGATGTAGGACGAAATTGTCGGGCGGCCCCTGCTGGGAGAACCAGCTTTGCCACGCCCCACTTCCCATAATGGGCGGGGCAACTCCGGCAACGGTCTGGAAGCTACCAGGAACTCATGAAGTTCGTTTTGAAAACCGCAGATGCAGCACACATGACAAATGAACCGCCCTGGGGCTTATTTTTTCTCCATGCAAAGACGCGAGGAAATGAATACAGCACAAAAGAGAGGGGCTTGGCCCACATGTTTTCATAACTCCGGAGGTAACTTTAGTTTCGGGTTCGCTCTTCCTAGGGCGCAAAGATGTTCGAGAGCAGACAAAGGGCGGTGGCCGTTTGCAGATGTTTTCTGCAGGACACCCCGGGCCCTGCCGGCACGTCTTCCAGATGTCAGCACCAGGCAGGTGCTGGCACGTGCGTGCGTGTGGCCTGGGAGCAGAGCGCGCCTGTCCCCACCTGCCGCAGGTCCCCTGGCTGCAGAATGCAAGACGGCCAGCAGCTGAGGACCAGGCCTCGCCTTCCAGCTGCTCACAGCTCTGTTGGACGATAGGGTGGCATTTCGGGTACAGTTAAGATAAGCTACAGAGCCCCCCCCCCACACACACACACACTTCTGTACCCTCAAGAGCGAGGGAACGGTGGGCGAAATGAGGAACCTGTTTTTATAATGTTTTACGTGTTTATGCACCAAATACTCCTTTAATGTTTATCCTGTGCCAGGCATTGTTCTCGGTGTATTGTTTTAAATTAAAAAAAAAAAAAAACAACTCTTTTTTAACATTTACTTATTTTTGAGAGAGAGAGAGCACTCGAGCGCCTGGGTGGGGGAGGGCCAGAGAGAGCGAGGGAAACAGAATCCAAAACAGGCTCATGGCTCTGAGCTGTCAGCTCGGAGCCCGCGGGGCTTGAACTCACAAACTGTGAGATTGTGACCTGAGCTGAAGTCGGCCGCTTAACTGACTGAGCCACCCAGGCGCCCCATCAGTATATTGTTTTGAAAAACAGGAACTCAGCTATGCTTCACGCAGCCTTAAGGGCTGGTTAGTAGCATTAGCCCATTTTACAGGTGAGGAGTCTAGAAGATCAGAGAGGTGACCGTCACTTGCCCGGGGCCACACAGCTTGTCAGTGGCCGACCAGGGCTCACACAAGCCCCCAGACCTGGGCTCACAGACCTCCCTGTAGATGAGGAGGTGCTTAGCTCTGCCCACACTGAGAAGTCCACACAATGCGCTTGTCTTTCTAGTGGAGATTCCCGTGTCTTTCAGAATTATCTTAGTTTTTGCTTGATTTCACAACAGGCCTTTCTAAACGTATTATATGCAACCTGTTCATGTAATGTTATCACAAAAATGATGTTACGTTGTCTTCCACGTTTTTGAGCACTTACTATGTGCAGACGTTCTGTAGGCGTTAATTCTAATCCTTAAACTCCAAGGAAGAGATTTGTGTCCCTTTCACAGAAGAGAAAGCGGATGCCAGTAGCTTGTCACTCAGCTGACATGCCCAGCCAAGACGTGCACTGATGTCTGTTATAGGATAGAATTCAGTGTAAACAGGTGCTTCTTGATCCCCTACCAAGGGAGCCGGTTAATTTCGCAGAGCGCCCCAGCGGTGATGAACTGGTGCCTTGCCGGGGGGGGGGGGGGGGGGGGGGGGGGCGGGCAGTTAGCCAGGGACAGTGCCCCTTCACGCCTATCATCCGGGGCTGGCGTTTCCCCTCACAGGCGCCCCAGCTCAGATGATGAATTGTGTGGTCCCCCTACCTGCAGGATGCCGCGTGGTTTCCAGGCGACTGTGTCCCCAGCCTCCACCCCTCAGGGGCTGGCTCCCTTTGATCCAGTGGAGTCTTGAAGTTTTCCCTTCTGCTGGGCTTCATTAAGCCCTCAGTTGGTCTGAGGTTTTCCCCCCCAGTTGTAAATGTCGCATGGTTCTTGGTATTCAGGTTAACAAATTAGCCCAATTAGATGGGTAAATTAGTCATTCGAACTTTCCGAAGGCCTGCTGGAGGAGCTTTGTGAAATAGCATTTATAGTTTTCTAACAAGCAATTTAAAGGACACCAGCATGTGGCATTTGTTTAAGAGTAAAATGTCCTAAACAATGCCCTACTTAAAAACAGATTTCAGAAGTTGCTCACAGACTCCGAAACACGGCGGAGTATATACCCCTGTGTTGTCGCGTAGAAGCATTTCCAAACGGGTCTCTTATTCCTGGGGGCTACGGCCCAATACAGCAGGGTTACCGAAACCCAGAGTTATTTCAACCCAGTTGAAAGTTGAATTCCAAACCTTTCGCCAAATTGATTTTTCTGTGCCAGCCGAGTTTCTAAATAGGCCTCAAGACAGACTGCTCTGGACTCCAGAGTGATAGATGATAAAGAACCAGCGAAAGGGAGTGCAGCTGGCAGTGGAGGCCGGGAGGCACGGTGGGGGAAAAAAGCAGTGTCCCTTAATAGCTCATTGAAAGCGCATACGCTCTTGAACCTCACTGGACTCGGTTTCCTCCTGTTTTGAAAGCAACAGTCGTCTCCAGGGTTGAATGAGATAATGCATCGACCGTGCCTGAAACACAAGAGGCGCGCCATCAACCTGAAGTCCCTTCCTTCCTTCGTGGATCCTTTTAAGTGTTAGCTTCAGAGGCCGGCGTCCTTGTGCCTGGCTCAATTGGCTCTTCAAACAATCTTATTAATGCCTATTAAAATGAAACCCAATAAAAATGCCAATATTTGGTGTTGAAATAATTGATGTGGCAGAGAAGGACCACGGAGCACCCAGGCAGGCCCCTGGTGCAATTTAGCCTCACACCTGGGGGATGAATTTCACAACTGTAATTGCTACCATATAATTCTTATTAATGTTGTGCTATAATTCCTATTTATTCCACGGGGCTTGTAAATGCATTAAGACTTGTCAACATATTATTTTACACTGTTTATGATCTTTAGAATTATGTCCTTCGGGGTTGTATTGTGCAAAAGCTCGACATAAATGGCTTTGGGCCTCATTAAAAAAGAGCAAAAAGCGGCTGCTTGTTGAAGTGGTTCTCCGTCCCCACCGTCCTGAACAGAAGTCTGGGAAGCACATTTTTAATTCAATTCCGAACAGAGCTCTTAACGTCAGGAACACAAGGGAGTCCCCTCCTCCCATCCGAGCAGTCTGACTGGGATGGGTGAGCCCGCCCTCGCAGGGAATGCTGTGAAAAGACAGGTGTAGACAGGACCCTGGGGACAGGTGTGGTAGGGAGGTGTTTGGTCCTCCATGAGCTGCAACTTGTACTCGGACATGAGTTGGGTTTGGAGCTTCAGGTGTTTCTGGGTCCCCCCAGCCCCCCGCTCCCTAGCTTCTGGTAACCCCCTTTTAGGTCCACATTTCCTCGTAGTCCTCTCAGCTCGAGCTGTAAAGGAAAAGATCTGAAATTAAGTCCCACTGAAGTGTAGCTAGCTATTCAAAGTGTAACCCCCTCCCGCAGGTGTTTGCATTTACGAGGCTAATACGCGTGGACTTCTGGGGACAGAATTCTGTGCATTGGAACGTCAGACGTAGCCGGTGTGTACGTGTTCGGGCAGGGGTGTCTGCCGTGGCTGGGTGTCTTCGGCTTGGGCCTCAGAGCCTTCCCGGCACCTTTGGAGTCACGGACTGGCCTGCCAGGACGTCCGTCCGGGTCAAGTTCTTGCTCAGCTAATTGCCCGCCAGGAGTCATTGGGCAGCTCTTAATCTGGTCTCTTAGTGGAAACTAGTGGAAACGCAGGTCTCCCCAGGGCAGTCCCTTTGTGCCAGGAATGTTCTCCCAGGGCAGGAAGGAATGCCCCCCCCCACCCCCCGTGTGGTCACCCATTCCTCCCTGCCCTGCGGGTGGCAGGAGCAAACTGGAGGGAGCCCTAGGACCGCCGCTGACGGCTCTTGCGCTTGTCTGACCCTGCAGGCAGCGAGTACGACGAGGAGGAGGTCGACTACGAGGAGTCGGACAGCGATGAGTCCTGGACCACGGAGAGCGCCATAAGCTCCGAAGCCATCCTCAGCTCGATGTGCATGAACGGAGGGGAAGAGAAGCCTTTTGCCTGCCCGGTTCCTGGATGTAAAAAGAGATACAAGGTAAACGCGGTACCTCCACCCCACCGGGCATGACTGCGTGGAAAAACAAGCCCCACGTCGGGTAGCAGCTCCTCCTTCCGAAGCGAGCGTGCAGCCCGGGCAGAGACGCCCCCCTCTCCCGTGCCGGCTGAGTGCCCGGTCCTCCCGGAGACATGTGCCTGGGCACACGCGGGCCCCTGGTCCCTGGCAGTTCAGTGGGGTTTCCCCTCTGCTCATCTGCGCGGGAGCTGCAGGTCGAAAGAGGGGGTGTTTTTGGTAGGAGGATCGTGTTCCCGGTGGTCTTCAAACTCATGTCCTGTCAGTCAGAATATCAAGTGTGTCACCTGTTTGCCAAGCACCTGCCTCAGTGGTTGGCTGTGCAGGTGGCTCACAGAAGGCGGCCTTGACGTCTTAAAAGCAGTGGATGTGCTAGGGTATTTAGCTTTCGGGGAGGGAGCTCTTGCCCCCTCCCCCCCCCCACCAGCCCCCCCCCCCCCACTGGCAGGAAAGGCAGAAAAGGGGGCTTTGAAATCTTTCTCACCAATGGCCCACCTCAGTGCCCTCTCTATATAGATGATGTGGAACCCGTGTCTCCGAGAGCCTGGCTGGGTGTCATGAACAGCCCGGGGCACTAGATCTTCTGTTAAGTAAACTCAAAGGGACAAAACAATGAGGAATACCCACAACATTCAGGTGTCAGTCCAGAGGGCGCCTTAAAAAACAAATTTTTTTTTTTTTAGGAAGGAAGAATATTTATTATATAAATATTAAAATCTATACATTCTTAGCTGATGATACATACTTGATTAAAAAGTCTTTTACTTTTTGGGGCGCCTGGGTGGCTCCGTCGGTTAAGTGTCTGACTTCAGCTCAGGTCACGATCTCACGGGTCATGAGTGCGAGCCCCACATTGGGTTCTGTGCTGACCGTGTGGAGCCTGCTTGCGATTCTGTCTCCCTCTCTCTGCCCCTCTCCCCCTCAAAACTAAATAAACAAACACTTAAAAAAAAAATTGCAACACTTCTGCCAAGTGTCAGCAACTCTTTAAAATCCAGCTGTGAGAAATATAAAAATCAGAAACATACTTGGTACATTTGATGATATGCGAATTTACCCATAGCTCAGCAGCTTGACCTTTTTTTTTAATAAAAAGGCTTAAAAGATGTGCAACAGCATAAGCAGTTCTCACATTGCTCTTAAATATGTCCCTGAACACTAAAAAAGAAAACGACTTCCGTATTTTTTGTGCCAGCCACTATATAGAAGCATGCAACACAAATGAATCACAAGACTAAGTGGCCAAGGTTTCACCTATTTTATACTGTTAGCATTTTATCTTGGAAAAGTCCCGATACGCTTTGTGTAAAATGAAAATGCCAGGGTGGAGGTGTGAGAATCCCATCAGGACAGGGGAGCTGTTGGGGTCAGAACATGACTCAGAGTTACAGACGCACATTTTCTTTCTTTTTTTTTTTTTAAATGTTTATTTCTTTTTGAGACAGAGCATGAACGGGGCAGGGTCAGAGAGAGAGAGAGAGAGAGAGGGAGACAGAATCTGAAACCGGCTCCAGGCTCTGAGCTGTCTGTCAGCACAGAGCCCGACGCGGGGCTCGAACTCGCGGACCGTGAGATCATGACCTGAGCCGAAGTCAGACGCTTAACCGACTGAGCCACCCAGGCGCCCCCGGACACACATTTTCTACGTCAGAGGCATGGAAGGCAGAGTAGGAAAGGCAAGGAGGCTGTTACCTCGGGAGGCCAGAAAGCCAAGGGATTGTCAGACAGGCCCATTTTTCCAGAGGGTAGCTCTTGCGTGGCAGAAAGAGAGTTTTCCTTCTCTATTTATTTCAAAGTGGACAAAGCTAGACCGAGAATTCGCTCATTGATTCCTGCCTGCTTTCCAGATGCCCCTCTCTGCAGGCTTCCCTGCCCCCTTCATTCCTTCTCCCCCCGCCTCCCCACCTCACCTGTTTTCCTACCATTATTCTTTGGCTGTAATTTTTCTCTTGGGTTTCCAGCAATTCCTCCTGTAGTTGTCTGCATCTGGGTGGTTGGGGACTTGAGTGTTCTTTCTGCACGTAAGGCCAAAAGAAAATTGAGTGAAGCTCGGGCTGCGGAGGCTGCCTGACTCAGTACCTCCAGCTGACAGATGACCCCGGGTGGCAATTAGTGGTCCTGATTTCCATGAGGGAAGTGTGAGTTTCCTTTTCTGGGCCAGAATGCCAAGTAATGCTACGTGGGCCAAGAACAAACACGTAACTACTTCTAACCGAGTGCTTGAGGAAGCGTGGTCATACTCCTTTTAAGCTTCGGTTTGACTCTTTCTGCTGGGAAGTTACTGGCCGCAGGGCAGCGGTGAGCTCTGGTGTAATTCCTGCCTCTTATTTACTGCGCGACGGTCGGATTGGGTCTTGGCTTGAGGCAGGTTTAATGAGCGGCTGTGCTGTGGCGTCAGGCAGAATCCAGAAGTGGTGCCATCTTGTTGTTCGTTCCCAGGGCTCTCTTCAGACTCGTCCGCTGTTGGCAGGGAGTCTCTGACCCGTTAGCCGCTTGGGCACCGACCCCAGATCAGTGCTTCTCGCCACTTCCCAGCATTTGCAGAACAGAGAGGTGACGTTCCTAACTTTCTAGACTTCATGCTGAGTTGGCCAAGGGAGAGGGGCCCGGCAGGACAGCCGAGTCTCCATGTTGTTTCCCAGATAATCCCTTTGCCTGGGGTGCTCCCTTTCCCTCCTCTCTCCATCAGCACTTCTCATTTGAATTCCCCTCACTTCTCAAGGCACGGCTCAACTGCCACCTCCTCTGGGGAGGCCGTACCAAGTTTCCCGGCGCTGATTCCCCAACTGAAGTTCGATCCTCCCCTGACCTTTCTATTCGCTCTGTTCATACCACTGGAGAGAGCACTTACTAGCTTTTCACCCCAAGGGTCCACACAGCTCATTGACCCTTCAGCATCGGTCACAGGGCTTGGACAAGTAGATACTCTGAGGATAAAGGAGCAGAGGCAAAATGTATGGGGAAGAAGACAACGCCCCTCCCCCCCCCCCCCCCCCCCGCCCCCAGCCAACCACCAGGAGCCCAGAGCAGTAACGTGATTTTGGATTTGTCCCAGACACGTTTCAGACCTGGAATAACTGATCCCATCCACCTTGGTACAACCCACACTCTTCTTCTGACTGCAGGCAAGAGAGAGAGGACTCCCCAAGCTTGTAACTGGGAATGGCTTTAAAAGATGGGCTGTGGTGCTTTGAGGTTTTTTTGCCTTTGATAAGTTTAAATATTAGAGTTGTTAGAATTAAGGGTATTTTTTAAGAAATAGGCAACAGGACAAGCTGTCCCCTGCACTTTCTCTGGAAGGGTCCCTCTGCTACATGGAGAACTTTGGTGGTTTCAGCATCGTGAAGAAAGCGTGAAGGCGGCCTCTCATGTCCAGATACACAGCCAGGCAGGTGTGAGCTCGAGGTTTTCCAGGAAGGCCACATCAGCCCTTCTCTCCCTCGGCGGATCTAAATCTCCTTGTCTCTCCTAACTGTCCCATCAGAAGCCCTGGTGGGGGTATAACAGGCAACCTTTCCAGAAAGCAACTTGGCAGTAAATAATCAGAACTTCAAAAAAAAAAAAAGAAAGAAAGAAAGAAACAGAAAAAAAAAGTCCATATTCTTAGCTCCATAGTCTCCTAGAAATGCATCCCAAGCACATCGTCAGGGATGCAGAGATTGATATACAAGGATGTTCATCACACTATGACAGCACAAATTTAGGAAACACTAAATTTCTAACAGTAGGGCAATGGAATAAAATGATGCCCTCAAAATCCTTCTTTCAAAAAAAAATACATGATGGGAGACTCCAATCTCCTATGATAGATCTCTCATGGGGAAAATGCTGGACGGAGGTAGCTCAGATGTTCAATAGTGATTACCCTGTTCTTTTTTTATGCATTTTCTACATTTGTACAATTACCTACCCTCGACACAGATTGCTTTAATAAAGGGACTTTAAAGATGTGACTCCCACCTGACTCATCCTGGACGTTGTATGTGCGGCCATGCGGAGTCCAGTGGGGGAGTGACTTCCATTTCAGCTCTCAGGCTGGTTGGTGTCACCACGCTGCTACAGGTGGCTTTACTTTCCACTCTAACATCACCACCCCCTCCAACCCCAGCTCGTTTAATTTTTCTTCCTTATCAAATCCCCAAGTGATTTCATCCTCTCCTTTATGTAGAGCATCAAGGCCTGCGGGGAACTGAAAGTTAGTTTTTATATCAAGGCCACATGTCACATACTGTAGTTATTCGGGTCTGAGTGCGGACTGTAAAAATCAAATACTGTCGAGGACACAGTGGCCCAGCTTGGCGTCCAGACTTTAGGTTTCATGATTTGATCTGGACTGGAATTTGGAGAAGAGCGTCTGAATTGTTCGTTGTGCATTGACCGGTTCTATTCCCTCATCAGGGCAGGTAGCTCCTGATGGTAGAATCTGGCATGGAAATGAGCTGATGCCACCCTTGCCTGCCTGTGCCCCCTTGCTGCCTCCTCCCTGCCTTCCGGCACATGCCAGCCCTGTGTCAGACCACCATAGGTTACTGACCGTTTTCTCCAGATGGAGTGTCCCAATCCTTCCCAACTTGTACGATTTTTCAAAGACCACCAGCTGGTTGTACTACATAGTAAGTACCTAGCACTTCAGGTATGTGGAATTCTGGGAGAAATGTGGACTACTCTGGAATCCGGCATCCCTGGGTTCCCATCCCAAGCCTATCATTTACCTGCTTCACTCACCTTCTCAGTGTCCATTTCATCTAAAACAGGAGTACTGGATAAGACAGGACACCTCAAATACTCAGCATGAGAAGCTCTTCATGTTACTGACCTTCCTTGCCCCCCCCCCCCCTTTTCTTCTTTCCCTTTTTAAAGATGAACTCCCGGGGCACCTGGGTGGCTCAGTCGGTTAAGCATCCGACTTCGGCTCAGGTCATGATCTCACGGTTCGTGGGTTCGAGCCCCGCGTCGGGCTCTGTGCTGACAGCTCAGAGCCTGGAGCCTGTTTCAGATTGTCTCTGCCTCTCCCTTACTCACGCTCTGTCTCTCAAACATAAATAAATGTAAAAAAAAAAAAAAATTCAAAGATCAACTCCCTTTCCTCTTTCCCGAGACCAGAGGATTTAAGCATTTCATTTTCAAGTTGCCTGCCATCACCTATTTTAGTTAATATTTCTGAAAGACCAAACTTCTTTTAGACTCTCTGCAATTATATATAAATGTCCGTGAATCTTTTTTAACCTCAAGTGTTAGAAAAGTGAAAGTTCCCATTGCTATCTGTGAATGAACAGATGGGGCAAATCTTGAATCTCATTAGAGCTTGCACTAACGTGTGACAGGGTATCCCACTGAGACTCGTGAACATTTGAAATCACGGCGACAAAGAGAGAGACGGGTCAGGTAGGTTTTTTAGGTCCTTTGGCCAACCCTGGAAGAGCCACGTGTTTCCAAATGTGCAAGTGGCTTACTCATTTTTCCAAAGTAATAAAGCAAATGTATGGAGTTAGCGGTGTTTTCCTCACAGTCTCACGGCCAGACTCACACCACCATGTTTACATTCAAGCGGGGAACAGACCACAGACCTGCTGAAATCCCCTCCGCCCTGGCCTTGTCCTTCTCCTGCCGAACTCTGGATCCGGTCATGTTGGACTGGCTTCTTGCGGCTTTAGCAATTTCGGGTTTGAGACTTCTCACCTAATGAGTTGTAAAAACTCAGGCCTGGATGGAGTATCTAAGCCCTGTTCCTGCTGGGAGTCGCCATGCTGTTTTGCTTGCTAGTCAAAGGTAGTTAGTTTTGGTTCCCTCTATTTTCTTGATTTTTGATGATCCATTTTACAAACTCCCTGTGGAAACGAGGACATGAAATGTTTGAGTCACCCTTCCATCTACGGAAAAGGACCCTACTAGGTGCTCAGTGAATGTATCTGTTGAGCTTTTAGTAAATGGGATGTCAGCGAGGGACGGACGCAAATTTCCAGTCTTTGCGAGCCAGGAAACTTCCTACCGTATTGTTACTTAGAAAACCAGTGGTGCTTTCCTAATGTTTTTAAAAACTTAATTATTTCAAGTACCTTAAAACTGTTGTCCTTCGTGGTTCTGTGGGTTTCCTGGCACCAGCTAGGTGGTTCTTACCTGGGTGCCTCATGCGGTGGCAGAAAGATGCCAGCTCGGGCTGGGATACGGAGCTGGCTCCACTCGCATCCTTCGGCTTGTGCTGGGGTGGCTGGAATAGCAGGAGGCCGGCAGGGGCAGTCTACCCATCATCTTAATGGGCCTGATTCTGCCACTGTCACTGCTCTCCCTCTGTCCCTGCTGCAGCAGCAGGTTCTCCCCAACATGCCTCTAGAACAGGGAGGGGTTCCCTTGTCCCGCATGGAGGGATTGATGCGGGATGGACAGAAACAAAGGTGCAGACGCCCCAGAACCCGGTGTCCAGGGCAAAGGGTGTTTGTCCTTGTGCTTTGACTCCACGGACAACCGTCAGTCAGGCTCTGAACACAGCCAACTGATTGCTGTTTGGCACCCCTGGGTTCAACTAAGTCAAGCAGGATAATGTGCATTATGGATCTCTAAGAGGGGAATGTAAATAATAATCACTGAACCCATTTTAATGGCAACTCAACTTATTCCAGAATAGTGAACCACGTTCTAAGAAATTCGCCACTCACAGATGCTTATGGAGCATCTACTACGGGCCAGGTACTGTCCTAGATGCCCATGGAACAGCAGGCCGTCCCTGTACCTGGGAGCTCAGGAAGGGCATCTTAGAGGAGTAAAGTTCAAGACTGCTATGTTGGAATCCGAGTTGGGTTTAGAACTAGGCTCAGTGGAATCAGATTCATGTAATACTTCAGGAAACGGCCCACTCTTCTGACGACCTGTTCTCCCGTCTTTGTTTCAAGCTCGCTCTTGTGTCCTCCCTTACTCCCAAAATCTGGCAGTAGCAGACCTGGGTGTTGAGAACCTATGCTCTAATATCACCTAATCATCTAATTTTTTTAGGCCATTTATTTTTACTTAAATCTTTCATCACTCAATGCCCGTGTTCTCACCATTTAATTGGGATTGAGCAATAGTAAATTAAGTCCGTGGAGTGATTCAAAGCATGGAGTCTCAGTAGAAATCCAGAATGTGCACGCCAGCTTGAACTTTGGAACTCTTACATTGTTGAGACTTCCATAACCTATGTTTGGAATGCAGCACATAAATGTTCAGTCTGTCCACGGGTGCTTAACACACACAACTGTCACGGCATGATTTGGGGCAAGATTTGTGGCAGAGACCCTGCCTTAATGCAAAGTAGAAAATGGACGAAAATTCCAGGTAAGGTAGGTTATTCCAGCCGTCTGGAAGCAAAACACTGAGGTGAGTTTCCGCATCAGGGATTTATATAGATCTTGAACTCTACTGCCCTGTGTCTTCTTTCGAAAGACAGTTTTTTGGTCATCCTGAGGCTATGTTTAGATGACTGTTTGTTGTTAACGCTCTTCCAAGTGGAAAAAATGATCCAGAAAGGAAGTAAAGTTCTAGGCAGAGGAACTCACTGTGCTTCCTTCTACAGTCTCGACTACATAGTCTATGTAAAATTTGTCAGAGTAAATGACCCACTCTGCACGGCCCACGATCACATCAGGCTGCTGGCACTAGAGCTCAGGCAAAGCCTACCCTGTACACACCTGCCATCCAGGAGACGTCCATTGTAATCCAGACCCACACCGAGGTTTTCCCCAGTCTGACATCTTGGTTGCATCTAATCGGTGACGTTTTGTCTTCTCCACAGAATGTGAATGGCATCAAGTACCACGCTAAGAATGGTCACAGAACACAGATCCGCGTCCGCAAACCATTCAAATGTCGTTGTGGTAAGAGTTACAAGACAGCTCAGGGCCTGCGGCACCACACAATCAATTTCCACCCCCCGGTGTCGGCTGAGATTATCAGGAAGATGCAGCAATAACATGCTGGTCCCCAACTGTGCCAAGAAACCCTCACCAGCAGTTGCTGATTTTGAAAACAGCCACCTTTTTGCAGGGGAAGCATTCAGCAACCCTTTAAAGAATTAAATGCATGCTTTAAAACTTTTCTGTAATTTTGGAATGATGTATCTTTGTAGAGTTAATGATTTTGTACATTTGCACATGTCATCATCATACCCATTTTCATTACTTTGATATAAGGTGCTAAACAGAAAAAGCTCTAGGTTCTTCAGCACATTTCCCCCAACAGAAAGTAAGATTGAGGGCATGTTGCATATTATTCGGTTGTATTGCAGTGATACCAACTGGGGGGAGGAGGGGCTGGCACTGAGATTTTTTTTTCCCCCCAAGATTGTAATGTGATTGAAGTTTTTCAACACATCAACTCACTATGTTCAAAACCAAAATAATACCTTCATTATCAAACTGGTTACCATGCCTTACATAATGGAGTTAGTATTTGTGAGTAGAAAGACTTTAGGTAATGGAAATATAAATAAGAATGTTTAACATAATATGCTAAAAGTATTTTCATATTTAAATAACATACGTAAAAGGTGTGCTTTGTGTTTTATATTATCTTGCAAATCCTTCTGCCCCTTAAAAAGCTGAAAATCTTGCCATCTGACTTACCAATCATTTGTGTTATAAATGGCATTTTTGTACAAAATAGTCTATTCAGTTCACTCATTAATTTCACACACATTCATGGAGTGCCTGCTGGGTGCAAGGGATTCAGTTTATGCCTGTTGATATTTGTGGACCAAGATACCAGTTTAGTGAAATACTTTTCCCTGAAATCTGTTAGAAAACACTTTGAAATACTTAAGTGCAAATTTTGTGTGTGTGAAATTTAGTTCTATCTTCATCTTTAGGTGAAGTTTTAAAGCACTTTGTAGTTCTCTATTGCCAACAGAGTTAATGTTTTATGTGTTGCCAATTCTTGCAACCACTGCCCTAACAAACCTATGGGTTGCAAATAAGAAAATGACAAGCACGTTTCAAAGAGAACATTTTTGTTAAGATCCCCCCACGCCACCCCCCAACTGCCTCTTCTTCACGCTCATTGTGTTTTTAGACATTATTTTTTTTGAAGGCACTTTTCCCATCACATTGTAGAGGTCTGTATTCCCATTGGCAACGTCTGTTTAGCTTTATAAAACATTTTGCCGAAACACGAAATTGAGCCTTATTGACAATTAAGTGCTTCTTGTGGCAGGTGGTCAGAGAGTGACTAATATGACCCATTAGAGTGACCTACGTCTGGACCATTCCTGAAGTTTTTCTCACCAACAATACCATCATGCCTTGAGTGTTCTTTTCTCCCAAGTGCTATTCCTTAAACATGCAAGAGTTTACCAACTGCCTCATTATGCAATAAAAATTGCTCTGAGATGGCTAACTGCCCACAAAACTGGTGAAAAGCAAACTCGAACTGCTTACAAAATAACTTTCCGTGTTCCCATTTGACGAAAGTCTTACAGCTGGGAAGCAGGTGTCCCTCCTCAATTCTTCACACAGTCTGAAAGGATGACTGGCCAGATGGGTAAGCTTCTATATTCTTCAGTTGTCGATCCCTCATAATGAGGGATTTTAAAGTATTTCTAAAGACACTGCCCTCGAAAAATTTCCTCAGATCTCTGAAGAGTGGTCTTGGTCCTGAATATACAGTGTTCTAGGTTGAAAAAGGGTGATCCAGACAATGAGAAGCAACTAGTTGGTGCATAAGAAGGCCCTGCTTGGATACTTCATATCTACCTATAATTGACCAAAATTTTTTTAGGCCAGCAATCATTATTTAGCTTTGCTCCTTCTAGTGCAAGAAATGTAGGCTGGATCAGTAGTTCAACAGCTAAACAGTCATAAAATAGTCATTGTGCATGTTAAATTTCTTTCAACTATAAAACGAATTCAATTTCTATTTACTTATTCCTTGTGACAGTATTACTAAACAGGTAAGGATGGGAATATTTTGTTATACCGTGTATAGTGAATGTATCGTACTGTGTCTGTGAAAACTGTGCTTTAAATTATATTTTCATATGTTTTGTTGGGGACAGAGCACATTAAGTTTGAAAGCAACAGAGGTTTGTTTTAGAACTGAAGGCAACTTAATCAAAATTGCTGTCAAGAAAAGCTGCTTATAAATGTAATTGAAATCATTTAAAATAAACTGCCTCTGACCCAAAACAAACAGGGCTCTGTATTTTCAGTAGTGTCCGTTACCACCCTGACACGGGGAGGATACTCGTAGGTTGGCTTGCTCCGTAACGAACGGACGCAGCGTGAGACTACCCCCACTGAACGTGTTTTACCCGCACGTCCGCCTCCCGGGAAGGTGAGCCGGGGACGTCTCGGCTACTGCTGCCTTCTAGTCTGCCACAGCCCGTCTTGCCCTGCACTCACAATTCTTTTTCAAGGATTCCAACAACAATACAACTTCGGCTTTCAGAAACCAACACAAGCAACACGATGTGAATGCAGTTCACACACAGCACACCGAAATGCCACCACGCGGATTATAAGGTTAACATCCCAGCTACCTTGCTTAAGCTTAAACATTTTGGTAACTACAAAAGAAGCAAAATCACAGTAAATTCTTACCATTCATATTTTAAGAGAAACACTGTTTGGAAACTTAACAGCCCAGACCAAAAAAAAAAGATGTTAATGATGTTTACACTTAAAAGCTATCGTAAATAAATTTGACAATGAAATTACACATCTCCAAAAATGTGTCCTCTTTAATGTTAATGAGAATACTACATAGAGACACAATGAACACATTGATTTGCATTTATACATCACATTTTCAATCACTTACTGAGAATCTTCTTTCAAAATTCTCCTCCATCAGAAAAATGTGGAAAAGTTACGGATACACTTTTTGTGATTTTATGCCACAAACACCACTGTTTAGTTGATCCTTTCTATGAAACAGTTGTTACGAAACAACTGCACTGGTGTATTTGTTCCATTTTCCCATTAGACAGAAATACAACTTTAAGATGGCTTAAAAATAATCACTCAAAGTCATTCTAAAATGTTTTGGTCATAAAATTAGCAAAATATGCCTTCTATTCCTAAAGCAAACATTTCAAGTATCAAAAAGTATTTGCTATACTGCAAGCATGTGAGCTGATTCTACATGCAGCTCCATTTTTAAAGAAAGTTAAAAAAAATCCTTTCGTGGGTTAAATTATGGAAGCTTCTGTATTCAAATAATTATTTTGCCACACTTATGATAAATTATTTTTATTACATAATATTTAGTAGTCATGCTCAATCAACAAGGTCAACAGAAACTTGTAAATATTATGCTAAGTCACACACTCCACATATATATTCAGTGTGGTAACATTAAAACAATCCATTTCCTTTATTCATATAGTTCTGCAAACTGGGGAATAAATAAAGATACAAACACAGAAAAAGTTTTCTTAAGCTGTAAGATTAACAGGGGTTACAATTATATTTATTGATAAGCTGAAGATTGACCCTAGTAACACAAAACTCCAAAGCAGCGCTTGTTCAGAAAAGTGTGGTAGAGGGTACGTGGAAGGGATACCTTGTGGTCTCCATAGTGGTCTATTGGAGGTGATTTTTTAAATTGTTAAACTATATTGCTAACTCATAATAAAAAGTAACTAGTCAAAATTTAAAACATTCTGATCAAAATGGGTCTGCACGTGCCTTTCAAAGCCCTGCTGGTCATAGTCAGGAGGGAACTGCTCGCTGCACATTGGGCACACCTTCCAGTGACTTTCAACATGTTCTTCAAATTTGCTCTGATCATAGTTGGGAGGGAACATTAATTCACAGAGGGGACACTTCTTGTGAACATCAAAGCTTGAAGAAAAAGAAAAATGAAAGAATTACTATTTCCAAAAAGTAAAATTTCTGAACAGCAATAAATATAACATCTATCCTGAAGATTATCTACGTAAGCCGATATTTCACACTAAACTTACCTTGAAAGTCTTCACTTACTCCAGAAACCTCTGCTTCTAAACGCTTGCTATTGACAGTTATGTAATAAACCACTGTTAAAGCCTCTCAATGGAGTTTTACAATTAGACTGACAAAAACTTTTCCATTAAAAGCCCCAAAATGCAATCACATTATGTAAAATGAAGCTTAGTGACAAGAATTCCTCAATTTTTAACAGAAAATGCCTTTTGTAAAACTATAAAGATTAACAGAACTTATAATGTGCCTACAGTATTCATTCAGTTTGACCACTACGAGTATTCATGAGCACTGCTTCTTAAAGGATTGCATGCATCCGAATCACCAGGAAGGCATGTTAAAACACATACTCCTGGGACCCACACCAAGAGTTTTGGGTTGAGAAGGTCCAGGTACAGCCCCGATCATATACATTTCTAACAAGTTTCTAGGGACCATACTTTGAGAACCACCCATCTACATAATCCAAGCTCTACAAAAGGAAAATTACCTGGAATCAAAGCAGAAGCCTGTTCCATGCCCACGTAAATGCTCACTTGGAGGATCGGGAGCAGTGGGCACATGTTCATCTTCCTAGGCAAAACATAATTTTGCAACTTTTGAGAAGAGAGAAACTGAATGTTCTTTAATTCAAACACAGTACAAAGGAATCGAGATTATACTTTTTAAAATTTTACTTCCGTTACCAATTAGTTTTCACATAAAGGTTTAAAAGTCCATTTTAGGGGCGCCTGGGTGGCGCAGTCGGTTAAGCGTCCGACTTCAGCCAGGTCACGATCTCGCGGTCCGTGAGTTCGAGCCCCGCATCGGGCTCTGGGCTGATGGCTCGGAGCCTGGAGCCTGTTTCCGATTCTGTGTCTCCCTCTCTCTCTGCCCCTCCCCCGTTCATGCTCTGTCTCTCTCTGTCCCCAAAATAAATAAACGTTGAAAAAAAAAATTTTTTTAAAAAGTCCATTTTAAAAGCATTCACCATGGGGCACCTGGGTAGCTCAGTCGGTTAAGCATCCAACTTCAGCTTAGGTCATGATCTCACAACTTAGGTCATGATCTCACAGTTTGTGGGTTCGAGCCCTGCGTCAGGCTCTGTGCTGACAGCTTGGAGCCCGTTCAGATTCTGTGTCTCCCTCTCTCTCTGCCCCTCGCCCGTGTCCACCCCCCCCCCCCAAAATAAACATTAAAAGCATTCAGTATGGACTAAGTCTTCTTGAAATAAAAGCAGTATTTAGTGGAAGAATGTACCACACCTGTATATAAAGTACGGATCCATAAACTTGTTTAAACCTATTACGTGTAGGTAACCTTTTGACTTTTTATTGTTCCATACACTAGACTAGATCACCACTTTCATAAAAATTTTAAGATTGCATTGTTTCCTATTATTCAATGAATTTGTAACCTACATCCCATCACATGATACACAGAAATTATCAAGGAAAACTAGTAAAATATGACTTTGCATATGTATGTTCTTGGGGGCACACACACAGGCAAATCAAACTGGAAAACTATGATAAAGCAAAGAATGTACCAAACTACAGGCCTCATCACTCTGTTGTGAAAGAAGGAAATTCAGTATTAAGTGTCTGACAGATTGCCAAGGAAAATTGCTAAAAACCTATAAATCTGAGTTTGAATCAAAGCAAATGCTGGCTTGGATTTCCATGCCCACATCCCTGCGGTCACTTTTTAGAGATCTGCATGAACTACATCAACAGCCAAATATAGACTCACGTCACATCAAAAGCCAACCACATCGCCATAAAGTGCCCATGTGCTTTCTTCCTCTGAGCAGCTGTTGACTGCTCTCATGTCATGAACAATACATAAACAGGTATACCAGGCACTGATGAAAGTCCTTATATTGCTGGGTAGTTATGCTTGTTCCAGAGCCCCTACAAATGGGCTAAGCAATCAAGTCTGTCATGGGAAAAGGTACCAACAAAGTGTATACAGTGTGAAATTCTAAGGAAACAAAAGACAAACTGAGTTCTTTTATCAGAAGTGGGAGGTAGGAGAGGTTACCTGGCTATTACTCTGATTATTGCTTCCGAAACAGTCCAAGAAAGGGTAAGGGAGATCTTTTTTTTTTTTTTTTTTCATATTCATCACATGAGAAAATATTTTTGTTTACATATGATTCCCTGTTAAATACTACACTATGTACATATTTTTTCAGTGTGGTAACATTAAGATAATCCCTGTTTCCTTTATTCATAAAGTTTTCAAACTAGGAAATAGATACCAACACAGAAAAACAAGTTTTAATCTTCAGTAAGATTAAAAGAGGTTACATTTACTGATAAGCTGAAGATCGACCTTGACCCAAACTCAAAGTAGCTCTTGGTCAGAAAAGTGTGGTAGAGGGTGCATGGAAGTGATACTTTGTGGTCTCCATAGTGGCCTATTTGAGGTGATTTTTTCTTTAACTGCTAAACTGTATTACTAACTCACAATAAAAAGGAGTCAAAATTTAAAACATTCTGATCATAATGAGTCTGCACATGCTTTTCAATCCCCTGGTGGTCACAGTCAAGAGGAAACTGCTCACTGCACAAAAACAAAATAGATATAACCTAATGAGGGACTGAGAAATTGGGGAATATACTTCAAGAATATTAAGTCTTCAAGTAACTAAGATCTAGACAGCTTTTAAATCTGTAGGTACAGTAAAATGATACAGTAGTTGAATCTGCTAACCCTAGTATTTAGGACAATAAATTTTAATTCTGTGCCACATTAGCTGCCAGATTTAGGGCTTCCAGCAGCAATATTTGAACAATGAATCTGCTTAAAGAAGTACATATAAAATGATAATGAACACAATTTTCCCAATTATCTTGGAAAAAAGCATAAAACCTCATATTTTCAAATACTATCTAAGAAAATAATGGAAAAGAAAAAAGGAAAGGTCTTGAAGCTCCATTATCAAAATTCTTGATGACAGATACTTATAATAAAACTCAACTTTCTAAGGATCAAAAATATAACGGAACCAAAAATCTCATAACCTTTTTTCCCTGTTTTGGAAGAACTTAGAGCCTATACCAATTTACTGCTCCCATGAACCAGCTAACAACAGTCTGTTGCTCAAGTGCTAGACTTAGACCAACCTAATCTGACACGTTAAACATCAGGTAGAAGGGTACGAAGCAACGCATACCTTTTTTCTCTTGCCTTTATACTTTCTAAAGCCATATGTAATTTGGCAATGATAACCCTATTATTCTGTATCTTCTAACCACCTATTACCTAATAAAAGGGGAAAGGGATTCAAGAGTAGAATTCTGATGTTATAATGAGACATAAGAGCTCATGAGCTAAGAAAAATCACCTACTCAGTAATTCAAAACCAGAAAATAGGTTGTAAGTTCTCTGAGTAGCCAATTCATACCAAGTCTTATGATCCTGACATGGAAAATGACATTTTCACTCACAAATGCATTTATTCTATTTTACTCATCAAGCCTGGTTAATTAGTTGCCAAAACCATACTAGATAAATATAACAAGTTAGTTTGGGAAGTAAGGCTATTCAGGCAGGCCCACTGTCAACAACAAAAAAATGGCTACCAGTAAAAAGAAAAGCAGACAACTCAAAACATCCAAAAACATTTCAGTAGTGGATCACACAGCTTTAGTAACAGAACATGAACACACTGTTTAATGTTGATGTTTCAATTAATAAACTTGAATCATCAAGGTTAGATTAGGTATTCTTTAGGAAGGCAGAGAATCACGTATTTGAGAAAGATTCCTTCCCCAAGCTGCTAAAATAGTCAACAGTTTAGTACTGAAAGTTGTCAATGCAAAAACAATTTGTGAATAGGCATTAAAATACCAGCACCTAGTCTGTTAGCTAAACTGCCAAAATAATCTCGTAAGCAAATTTTATTGGGAATACCAAACAGAGATATTTATGAAAAACTGCAAATAATTAAAAACTAACATTTTTCACAGCATTTTAATCTCCAGAAACATCTAAACCACTTTACGTTGTTCATCTGCCTTTAGACTCACCATGACAATATTATTTCTGTAACAAAACAAAGCAAACAAGCTACAGTAAACTGAAGCTCCATATGAAACTCAAAATCTTCTCATGAGATTCCCAACTCAAAATCTAGCCTATAAAAAAATTCTTAGTGGGGATACCTGGGTAGCTCAGTTGGCTAAGCATGCAACTCTTGATTTCAGCTGAGGTCGTGATCTCACAATTATGAGATTGAGCCCCATGCCAGGCTCTGCAGAGCAAGGAGTCTGCTTGGGATTCTCTCTCTGCCCCTTCCCCATGCTCTCTCTCAAAATAAACATACATTAAAAACAACAATAAATAATAAAAAAAATTCTTGGGGCACCTAGCTGGCTCGATTGGCATACAATTCTTGATTGTGGGGTCGTGAGTTCGAGCCCCGTGTTGGATGTACAGATTACTAAAACATAAAAAGTAACTCAAAACATAGAATAAAGTAAAAACAGTATAATTCTTTGTTTTCTTATTAAAGTACATAACCAGCTTGAATGTCTGAAATAGTATTAAGAGGGGTTAATCTCTTGGACAATAAAAGAGGACAATCATAATAAAATAAGATTAATCATACTAAATTCAAAATCCAAATGCAAAATGATTACAAAAATAAAATTATCCTTTGATAGAGCAATTCCATTTCTGGGTATACATGTACAAGAACTGGAAGGAGGAACTCAGATTTGTACACCTATGGTCATGGCAACATTATTTACATTAGCCAAAAAGTGACAACAACCCAAATGTCTTATCAATGGATAAATGGATAAACAAAATGGAATATTATTTAGCCTCAAAAAGGAAATTCTGACACATCACAAAATGCATACATCTTGAAGATATTATGCTAAGTGAAAAAGCCAGTAATAAAAAAACCAAATTCTACATAATTCTACTTATATGAGGGATCAATAGTCAAATTCATAGAGACAACAATCCAACGAGAAGACATAAAAATGCGCCCAATATAGGAGCACCCAAATACATAAAACTGTTCATAACAAACATAAAGGAACTAACTAATCAGTAATGGAATAACAGTAGAAGACCTTAACACCTCACTTACCTCAATGGACAGATTATCCAAACAGAAAATTAACAGTGGCTTTGAATGCCACACTGGACCAGATAGATTTAACATATATAAACATAAATATTTAAATATTCAGAACATTCCATCCTGAAACAGCAGAACATACATTCTTTTCAAGTGCACACGCAACATTCTCCAGAGCAGACCACATATTAGATCACAAAACATTGGTCTCAACAAATTAAAAAAGATCGAAATCACACAAGGCATCCTTTCTGACTACAATACACAAGAAAAGATCAGGAAAGAGAATACATAGAGGTTAAATAACCTGCTCCTAACAATGAAGGGGGGCCAACCAAGAAATGAAAGAAGTTAAAAATTCCATGGGAACAAATGAAAATGACCAGAGAGCAGTCCAAAATCTTTGGGATGCAGCAAAAGTGGTCCTAACAAGGAAGTTTATAACAGGTCTGCCTCAAGAAGAAAAATCTCAACCTAACCTTACACCTAAATAAGCTAGAAAAACAAAAACCTGAAACCAGCAGAAGGAAGAAAATAATAAAGATTAGAGAGAAATAAATGATACAGAAACAAAAAAAAAAAAAAAAAAGGAACAGATCAATGAAACCAGGAGCTGGTTCTCAAAAGAACATAAAATAGGGGCGCCTGGGTGGCTCAGTCGGTTGAGCGTCCGACTTTGGTTCAGGTCACGATCTCACAGCTCATGAGTTCGAGCCCTGTGCTGACAGCTCAGAGCCTGGAGCCTGCTTCTGCTTCTGTGTCTCCCTCTCTCTCTGCCCCTAACCCACTCACACTCTATCTTTGTCTGTCTCAAAAATAAATAAAAACATTAAAAAAAATTTTTTAAAAACCACAAAATTGATAAACCTCTAGCCAGACTCAAAAAAAAAAACAAACCTCAAAATCACAAATGAAAGAGGAGAAACAACCAACGTCACAGAAATACAAGCAATTCTAAGAGAATATTATGAAAAACTCCATGCCAACAAATTGGACAACCTAGAAGAAAGGGATAAATTCCTAGAAACACATAACCTACCCAAACTGAGAAAAAATAGAAACTTTGAACAGACTGATAACCAGCTATAAAACTAAATCGGTAATCAAAAATCTACCAATAGGGGTGCCTGGATGGCTCAGTCGGTTAAGCGTCCAACTTCGGCTCAGGTCATGGTCTCACGGTTTGGGAGTTCAAGCCCTGCGTTGGGCTCTGTGCTGACTGACAGCTCAGAGCCTGGATCCTGCTTTGGATTCTATGTCTCCCTCTCTCTCTCTGCCCTCCCCTGCTTATGTTCTGTTGCTCTCTCTCTACAAAAATAAACAAACATAAAAAAATTTCTAGTAGACTTAAAAAAAGATTCTCTCTCCCTTTGCCTCTCTCCCCTGCTCGCATTCTAAAAAAAAAACAAAAAACAAAACTAAAAGGCAACCTACTGAGAGATTTGCAAATGACATGTCTGATAGAAGGGTAGTATCCAAAATATATAAAGAACTGATACAACCCAAAAAACAAATAATCCAAGTAAAAAACAAGCAGAAGAGGGGCGCCTGGGTGGCTCAGTTGGCTGGGCATCCGACTTTGGCTTGGGTCATGATCTCACAGTTTGTGAATTCGGGCCCTATGTCAGGCTCTGTGCTGACAGCTCGGAACCTGGAGCCTGCTTCTGATTCTATGTCTCCATCTCTCTCTGCCGTCCCCTGCTCGTGCCCTGCCTCTCCCCCCCCCCCCCCCCAAAAAAAAATTTAAAAAAAAAAAAAAATTTTTTTTTTTTTTTAAATGAGAAGACACGGACAAACATTTCTCCAAAGAACACATTCAGGTAGCCAACAGACACATGAAAAGATGCTCAGCATCACTCATCATCAGGGAAATGCAAATCAGAAACATAATTAGCTATCACTTCCACACCTGTCAGAATGGCTAAAATCAAAAACACAAGAAACAACTAGTGTTGGTGAGGATGTGGAGAAAAAGGAATCCTCATGCACTGTTGGTAGGCATACAAATTGATGCAGCTAACTGTGGAAAACAATATGGGGGTTCCTCAAAAAATTAAAAATAGAAACACCCTATGATCCAGTAATCACACATTAGGTATTTACCCAAAAAAGACAAATACCAACCCAGAACTCAAATGCACCATGACAGACAGGAAAGAGGCCCTGATTCTTTCAAAATGTAGTTTTAATAATTTCAGTCACAGACCCTTGTTTAGAATCACTCATCAGGAAAAAAATGTTCACCAACAAAATTGTCTTCAGTTCAAGGAGTCACAGTGAAGGAATCTTATGAAAAGCTGCAAACAAACCACACATCAATAGAATGTGTGGGCTTTAGTCTTTCAGAGATCGAGGGAAGGAAAAGGAATAAAGGCAGTCCAAGGAGTTTAGTGAACAAAGGCATGAAAACAACTGAAAAGTAGGATGTGTGTTAAAGGAAGAAAATGTATTCCTGTCTTGAATGACGGGCTTAGGATGTTTAGACCAATGCAACTCAAACTCGACTGAGCATATGATCATGAAAGGATTTTTGTTAAATCCAGTCTGAGTCTCACTAGGTACAGAGTGAAGCTGGAGATTCTGCATCTCTACCAAACTCCCAGGAGATATCAATACTGTTGGTCCACATACTGTATTTCTTAGTAGCAAGGGCTTACATGGTTCCTCTATTGCTAAGGCACCACATCAAATTCACAGAGTACTGTGGGAGATTTTTAATTTTCTAAGTTAATTGTCAGATACTACATGAACAACTAGTTCAAGATAGCCCACAATTTCAACATTAGATAGTGCTACATTCCTTTCAGTGACACCTTATCTTTGAGAAGAAGATTTTTGGCAGTTGATGAAACAAAGCATGTGCTTTGTGAAAATCAATGTGAATGAGGAAATGAAGGTGGCTTGTCCAATCTGACTCTGAGGTTTAAGCAGTTGTACAGTGGTCAACAACCACATATATCCCATTAATAACTGTGCATATTTAAAAGTGAAATAAGGGGCGCCTGGGTGGCGCAGTCGGTTGAGCGTCCGACTTCAGCCAGGTCACGATCTCCCGGTCCAGGAGTTCGAGCCCCGCGTCAGGCTCTGGGCTGATGGCTCAGAGCCTGGAGCCTGTTTCCGATTCTGTGTCTCCCTCTCTCTCTGCCCCTCCCCCGTTCATGCTCTGTCTCTCTCTGTCCGAAAAATAAATAAAAACGTTGAAAAAAAAAATTAAAAAAAAAAAAGTGAAATAAAAATATGCATTTTTCAGGGAGCCTGGGTGGTTCAGTCAGTTAAGCATCTGACTCCTGATTTTAGTTCAGGTCATGATCTCACACTTGTGAGACAGAGCCCTGCATCAGGCTCCATGCTCATAGAAGGACTCTCTCTCTCCCCCACCCTCTCAAAAGAAATAAATAAGCTTAAAAAATATATATGAGTTTTTCTTTCAATTCAGAATACGTTATTTTTTTCAAATGGTTACTACATTCATTAGGAAATTGTTCAGTATTTCTTTTCGCCTATATGGTGTCATGCCATGAACCTCTGGTTTAGTCTATTTGATAGGTGATTAGGACCACAGCTCTTATAGCCAAACTGATGAGGTTCAAATCCTCATCTGACTGTACCCTTAACCATCTGTGTGATGAAGCAAGCCTGTTATTCTTTCGGTTTCCTCCATTATAAAAGAAAAGATCATAATAGTTCCTACCTCACAGGACTGCTATGAAGAATAAATGAGTTGATATATTTAAACAGCCAAGCACCATTATAATTATGACGCTATAGTTATCGCTACTACCATTATTAGGGAAAAGGGAGTCACAAAAGGCTTTTGATCTTATAGCTGACCAGTTTCTGGTACAGAAGGAAGGAGGAGATATGGCAAGTTTATGACTGAGGTAGGCTGGAGAACAGGCAACTTCAACCCTGACTCCAGGGTCCTGTGGTTGTTAATTACTCCCCGGGCAGGGAACCACAGAAAAGGAATAAGTCAACTCAAATCTCTTCTATATTCTAAAAATTATTCATTAAAATACTTTACTTGCAAGTGATTGTTGTAATGACAAGATTTTTTGAAAAGTCTAAATGTACATAAAAATTAGTTTCTGTCTAAAGTGAAAAATCTTCTGATTGCAAAATACAATTACCCAAGGTGTTGCCTATTAAGAGTCCTTCCATCTCATTACCAAATCTAAGCATGTCAGCAAATGAGCACAAGACTCTAACACTGCTTCTCATGGGTTTGCAGGAGGGCAAAGCACACAGATCAGAAAGAACATTCTCCTAATTAAACTGAAGCAGATGACTATGGAAGAGAAGGGCTTGTCACATGTAACATCTGTGCCAAGAATGATCAGATTAAATATGCAAAATGTGAAGTAAAGGTGTGAAAAAGCAGTAAGATTATACTCTAGACCTTAAATAGGCTACAAAAGTTCTGACAGTTTTCCTAATTATTCCCAGTAATGGACATAGAAGGCCAAAAGGCAGGCGGGAGAAATACATTTTTCTCCATTATGGGTGTTGAGCACTAGGGCTAAAATCATGCCTGTCTGAACACTGATCAGTTTCTGCAAAGGTTAATAGCAATTAAATGCAGCAAACTAGATTAAATGAGAAACAGGTCATGATACTGCTGTACTTGCAAAGAGCACAATAAAGTATTTCTTTTAAATTCATCTTAATGCACAGGAAGTCCAAAAAGAGCCGCTATGAGGAAAAGAATTTATTATTAAATAGTGAAGAAATCTCTTCAATGAAGTAAAAGTAAAAATGACATGCTACACAAACTAATTCAATAATCAGTATTGGGTTGCTAAAAAATTAAATACTGATGATGTCTAAAAGGATTATTTCTCAGAAGAAGAAAATTGTGATATAATTATATATATATATTTTAAATATATATTAAAATATTTTAAATATTTTTAATATATATTTTAATATATATTTAATATATATTATATATTATATATAACATATATGTTATATATAGTATATATTATATTATATATAATATATATAATATTAATATATATTTAAAATATTTTAAATATTTTATATATATATAAAGATTGCTCTTTTTCTAGCTATATATAGTCCATCTTAAAATTTAAAATGGGGCATAAATGTTAAAATTAAAGGACACATACTGAAGCATAATATTGTCATTAACACTGCTTCTTCCAACCTAGTACATCTACATTCAAAAGAATAAATTACTTAGTAAGTGATAATTAAGATTAACCTATCTGTGATTATAGCTAATAATAATGTATCATACATCTGAAAGCCACCGAGAGCACATCTTAAAGGTTTTCATCACAAAAGGGAAAACAATTTGTAACTATGTGTGATAATGAAAGTTAACTAGACTTGTTGTAGTGATCATTTAGCAATATATATAAATATGGAATCATGTTGTATACTTGAACTAATGTTATATGTCAATTATATCTCAAAAACATTTTTTAAAGATTAAACTGATAGCTATGATATTCTGAGGCCATTCTCTGAACTTAATCTTTTACTTGAGTATAAATCCTAAAGTGTAAGTCTGACGCATATTGATGGTTGATTTTTCAAATTTAAATAAAAGCAGATTTTTCCAAAAATTAAGTAAGCAATCACATGTATACACAAGCACACACACTCCCTTCTTCCACAAACCTCTCTACAGGAAACAAAAAATAAAAGGGACAGGCTCAGAAAATGGAAATTCAATTTACTTTACTATCCTCAGGGTCTTCTAAACCATCCGGCCGACTAAGGTTTCGAGCAGGCTGGCTGCAGACAACATTATCTTCCACTCCCCAAGAAGGTACTCTTACAGGTGGCCTTTGGATTTCATCGGGGTAAAAAGCACCATCTGCTCCATCTGAAATAAAATTTTGGAAGAGTAGAATGAAACTTGGTACTAAAATGAGAATCTTTGTGTATAGCTATGACGAACAGGATATAAGAACCATTTTAGGGCATCACAAAAATGATGTCTTTTAACCCAAGTGATTTTTTAAAATAAGAACTACATGTAATAAGCAAAAAGACTACTCATTCACGCTGCAGCACTCCTAGATGAACCCTAAACATTAAAACTACTGGTTATAAGATAATGTTTCTGGGGCGCCTGGGTGGCTCAGGTCATGATCTTGCGGTTCCTGAGTTCGAGCCCCACGTTGGACTCTGTGCTGACAGCTCAGAGTCTAGAGCCTGCTTCATACTCTGTGTCTCCTTCTCTCTCTGTCCCTCCCCTGCTGGTGCTCTGTCTCAAAAATAAATAAACTTTAAAAGAATCTCGGTCTAGAGATAGCTTTAAAATGAATAAATAGATAAATAAATAAATAAATAAGATTTCTATTTCAGTTAACTGTACTAATAGTTCTCTAATCTCAGGAAGATGCAAACCAAAAAACTTCATATTCAGTTAACCCAAAGCCAAAAATATTTCAATAACCTCTGGTTTCCTGTGTTGCATAAGGATTACCATATTGCAGAACTGGCTGTACATTTGGCACTGCAGCAACATGACCATTTTGCTCTGAGCATGTACTGAGACGCTGTGAGATCTTCCGAGGACTCTGGGAATTCGGACTTTCTGTTTTCCTTTCTGCTTGATTTTCTAGACTCATTTTAAGTTCCTAAAATTAACAAAACCAAAGGTGAATAAGCAATGAAATATTTTAGGGGCAGCATTAAACATTTGGTCAAAATA
Organism: Prionailurus viverrinus; assembly: GCF_022837055.1. Taxonomy (NCBI): domain Eukaryota; kingdom Metazoa; phylum Chordata; class Mammalia; order Carnivora; family Felidae; genus Prionailurus; species Prionailurus viverrinus. Next base: position 119,944,634 of record NC_062562.1, on the reverse strand, counting down.
AAATAAAATTATTTCCCTATTATGTTCAAAGAATACAGGTGGCTCTCAACTAGGCATAATTGTCCCTTCCAACATCAGAAGGCAGAATAAAAAAGACCAATGTATTTTCAAATTTTTGCCACGATGATACTCTTTTTATTGAGCTAAGAGGAAACTGGGCAGCTCTTACAAGTGAGCTGTCAATAAAAGTCAGAAAACAAAAAACAAACCAGGCTGCTTCTCTAGTAAACTCTATCAAACATTTAAGAAACTTATTTTTTAAAAATACCAAACCCATATAACTTCTTTCAAAAAAAACTTCTGAACTTACTTTATAAGGTCAGCACTATTCTAATACCAAAGCCAAACAATGACATTAAGGAAAACTGCAGATCCCATCCCTCATAAATACTGATGCAAAAATCTTCATTAAAATATCAAACACGGGGTGCCTGGGTGGCTCAGTTGATTAAACATCTGACTCGATTTCAGCTTAGGTCATCATCTCATAGTCATGAGATCAAGCCCCACGTCAGGCTCGAGATTAAGATTCTCTTTCTCTCCCCCTCTGTCCCTCCCCTGCTCGTGTGCGTGCACAACTTTCTCAAAACAAAAAAAAAAATCAAATATGATATTTAAAAATAACATGACCAAGTGGGTTTTATCACAAGAAAACAAAGTTCGCTTAACATCCAAAAATCAATGTAAATCACTATGTTCACAGACTAATGGGAAAAAAAACCCATATGATCATTTCAATAGATGTAAAAAAAACATTTTACAAAACTCAACAGTCTCACATATATATATTTTAAATCTCAGCAAACCAGAAATAAAGAGGAACTTCCTTAATATGAAAAAAGACATTTCAAATAGCCAGACTGAACAACAACAAAGTGCCTACAGTGAACCTTAATGGTGAAAAACTAAATAATTCCACCTGCTCTTACCACTTCTACTCCACATCATACTAGAGATACTAAACAGTGGATTAAGGCAAGATTAAGATTAAAGCAGACTGGAATGGAAGAAGTAAAATCATCTTTATTCATAGGAGATATGATTACATATGTAGAAAATCCTAAGGAATCTACTAAAACTAGGAGAATGAGTGGGTTTAGCAAGATTGCAGTATACAAGGTCAATACATAAAATCAACTGTATTTCTATATATAAGCAACACACAATTGAAAAAATGAAGTTTTTAAAGATACCACTTATAGTAGCATCAATAGATAATATTAAAATACTCCGATATAAATTAATTAAAAAATGTGCAAGGCCTATACACTAAAAACCACAAACTTACTGAGAGATACTAAAGAAAGCCTCAACAGAAAGAAATATACCACATTCACGGACTGGAAAACAGCATTTTTATGCTATTAACTCCTCCCAAATTGATCTATACATTCAATACAATCCCAACAAAATCCCAGCAGGCTTTTGTATAAATTGACAAGCTGATTCGAAAATAAAGGCTGAAATACAAAGGTGCTAAAATAGCCCATTTAAAAAAAACAAACAAAGACTTATGCCTGATTTCAAGATTTATGATATAAGAAGCTATAAAATCAGGAGACTACAATGTTGGCATATGACTAAACATACAGATTAGGGGCTGGCAAATTTTTCCCATAAAGGGCCTGATAGACATTTTCAGCTTTGTAAGAAACAGTCTGTCACAACTACTCAAATATGCCTTTACTGTTGCAGCTAGAGGTAATACCTAAGTGAATGGGCATAGCCATATGCTAATAAAATTTTATTTATAAAATAGGCCATGGGCCATATTTGGCTTGTAGATGTTAGTTTGCTGACCCCTGATATAAATCACTAAAGGACAGAGCCCCCCAAATACCCATATTCATAGTCCATTCAATTTCAACAAAGATGCAGAAGTAATTCAATGAAGGACAGGGATGGGCTTTTTTAAGCATAAGCTTAAAAGAACTGGAATGGACAAATCCTGATTATATACCATACCATACAAAACAATTAACTTTAAATAGATCATAAATCTAAACATAAGAGCTAATGTTATAAATCTAGTAGAAGAAAATAAAATTCTTTATAACCTTGAATGAAGCAAAAATGTGTTAGGACACCATGAACCATTAAGAAGAATACTGCTAAATTAAACTATTTTCAAAATTAGAAGATTTAACTCTTCAAAGATATATATTTTTCTTAAATGCTTAGTTGGGGGGGGGGGGCAGATGGGGGCAGGGCAAGGTACCCAAGATCTGAAGTAGGCTCTGCTAACAGCAGAGATCCTGATGCAGGGCTCCAACTCACAGACCATGAGATCATGACTTGAGCCAAAGTCTGACACCTAACTGACTGAGCCACTGAGAAGCCCCTCAAGGATAGTATTTTTAAAAGTGAAAAAAAAAGCTACATATTGGGAGAAAATATTTCCAAAATATATGACAAAGGAATTGTACGTACAATACATAAAGAACTCTTAAAACTAAATACAACCAATAACGATAACTCAATAAAAAAAATAGGTAAAAGATTTGAACACTTTACAAAAGAATCAAGAGACGCCTGGGTGACTCAGTTGGTTAAGCGTCTGGCTCTGGCCCAGGTCATGATCTCATGGTTTGAGAGTTCAAGTCCTGCATTGGGCTCTTTGCTATCAGCACAGAGCCCACTTTGATCCTCTGTCCCCCACCCCCCACCCTCTTCTCTCTGCCCCTTCCCCACTCATGCTCTTGCTCAAAAAAAAAAAAAAAAAAAAAAAAGTATATATGAATAGCCTATAAGCACATGAAAAGATACCCATCACCATTAATCATCAAGGAAATTAAAACTTAAACCATAATGAGTTAATACTACATACCCACCAGAAAGACTAAAATTAAAATCTGATAATACCAAGTACTAAGAGCCTACAGAGCAATTGAAATGCTCACACACTGCCAGTGGGAATGCAAAATGGTACAGCCACTCTGAAAAACAATTTGGCTGTTTCTTAAAAAAAATTTTTTTAATGTTTATTTATTCTGGAGAGACAGGGAGACAGACAGAGGGCAAGAGGGGAGAGACAGAGGGCAAGAGGGGAGGGGTAGAGAGAGAGGGAGACACAGAATCCGAAGCAGGCTCCAGGCTCAGAGCTATCAGCACAGAGCCTGACACGGGCCTGAGCCCATGAAGCACGGGATCATGACTTGGGCCGAAGTCAGACATTCAACTGACTGAGCCACCCAGGCGCCCCACAGTTTGGCTGTTTCTTAAAAACAAATCCATCATACAAGAGAGCAATTCATTTGTAGGCATCTACCCAAGAAAAATGAAAACACATGCCCACAGAGAGAGGAGAATGTTCACAGCACCATTATTCACAGCAAAACATTAGAAATAATCCATATGTCCATCAGCTGGTAAAAGGATTAATGTCCAACTAGTGAATGGATAAATTCTGCATGATTGAATTTACATCAAATGCTAGAAAAGGTAAAACTATACAGTAGCAGAAGACAGATCAGTGACAGTCTGGGACTGGGGAACTGAAGGAGCTGACTAAAAATGAGCATGAAGGAAGTCTGTACAGTAAAGGAAACATTCTATAGTTTGAATACAGTGGTAATTACAATACTATATATATTTACCAGAATTCATCAAGTTACACTTAAAATAGGTGGGTTTCATTAAACTGTACATCAATAGAGTCATTTAAAAAATCAACCAGAAATTTTAACATAGAATATAAGAGTGGAAAAGTTTATCTGTAAAGCAAAACTCAGCTGGTTTTGCTGAATGTCATCTATGAGAAAACAGGTAAGACTCTTAAAGTCACTATCATAGAAAGAAAAACTGGTAAACATGAAAAATTCAAGTCAATTTAGGAGATACAGCAGAGAAGAGATGAGAAGAGATACAGCAATTACAAGTTCTCCTAAGCCTGTGAAAAGAGCATAGGGGTGCCTGGGTGGCTCAGTCGACTGAGCGTCCGACTTCGGCTCAGGTCATGATCTAGCAGTTCATGAGTTCAAGCCCCGTGTCAGGCTCGGTGCTGATAGCTCAGAGCCTGGAGCCTGCTTTGGATTCTGTGTTTACTCCTCTCTGCTCTTCCCATGCTCAGCTCATGCTCTCTCAATAATAAATGTTAAAAAAAAAAATTTTTTTTAAGTATAGAAGATACATGAAATAATAAGCATATTGCAGGATTGGTTAAGTGAACGATGTGGCTAGAGCACAGGTTGCATGTTAAGAGCAAGAAATATGTAGCTAAAAAGTCAAGTGAAGGCCAGATGTGCCAAATCTTTGTCATACAGTTTATTACAATGGGCCTAACTGTTCTTGAACAGTAATAACATGGTAAAATGGTCCTTACGAAGGTTATTCTAGCAAAGCTATTCTGGGCATACTCGAAATTAGAAATAAATAAGCAGAAATTAGAAACAAATCATATGGCAGACTGGAGTCAGACTTCTCCAGCACTAATAACCCTGAAGAATCTATCTTTTCCAGCCCTAGGAGGACTACTGAGAAATGAGTAGAGTGTTTAGAACACAGCAGGACCTCAACAGAGGTTCCCTCATCTCCTGCCATGAATCAAAAAACCCCAGAAGCGCTGCCACCGTAATTCAGTATTGTGAAAGTGCAATGTGAATAGAGAAAAAGTGAGAGTAAATTTAAAAAAAAAAAATTTTTTTTTTTTTTTGAGATAGAACGCACCTATGCGTGCGTGTGAAGGCGAGCACACCAAGCTGTGGAGAGCAGAGAGCTGGGGTGGGGGGAGGGGGGGAAGGGGGAGGGGAGAAGGGGGAGGGGGGAGAGAGGGGTGGAGGGCGGAGACGTGGGGGAGAAGGAGGGAGGGATTGAGATTCAAGGCTGTGAGCTGTCAGTGCAGAACCTGACGTGGGGCTCTAACTCGCAAACAATGAAAGCACGACCATGGCTGAAATAAAGAGTCAGATGCTTAACCGACTGAGCCACCCAGGCACCCCCAAAAAATATTTCCAAAAGGATTCAAGAAATGAGGAAAAGGACAGGAAAGAGTAAAAGGTTTAGACAGGGTCAACTGCTACAAAAGTTTAAGCAAATTATATGGAGTCAAGGGTTTCAACAAGAGATTTATGCATTCATTGGTATAGTCAAGCAACTTCAGAGATTCCAACACAATAAAGAGTTCACTCTTAAGTTAATACCCCTCTCCTCTACCATCAGAGATGCAATAAATCCCCTGCAAATAGGATGCAGGGTAAGAAAAGGTCCAGTAACAAGCAGCTTTGATTCCTCATGAGGGAAACTGGAGGTGGGGTGAAGAGAACACAGGGACATGAACAAGACAGTTATAGGTAGGCTGTTTGGTAAATTGGAAGACTGAACTCTTGACTTAGAGAAGATTCTTAAATTTGCATTTACAACACCCCCCAAAGGGTCCACGTTTAGAATTCAGGAGATAAATCAATTTATGGGGAAAATAAATGTGTATCTTTTCACTAACTTCTAACTGAAATTTAGCATTTTCTTCGATTATGAAGGCCAAAAAACCACAGTAACGAACGGTTCCAATACCTTTGTCACCTACAGAATCAAAGATATGTTCACTTCATATTACAGTCACTGCAGCCATCTCAAAACAGCCTTTATATTTCACTACTTTGAAATTAGTAATTACTAGACATGCTAAATGTTAACATTTTAAAATAAGCACATATACTACCTGTCACATAGATCATAAACTGAAAATTTTGGTAACTTTCTTAGAATTTGATTCCTTTGTGATTCTGTATATTTTGCTTTAATCACTTAAAACTATTTCTGAAAACAGACTTCACCAGACTATATCAAAAGGCCCTTAGAACAAAAATGGTCAAGGGGCACCTGGGTGGCTCAGTTGGTTAAGTGTCTTTCAGTTTCAGCTCAGGTCACGCTGTCACGGTTTGGGAGTTTGAGACCCATGTCGGGCTCTGTGTTGACAGTGCAGAGCCCGTTTGGAATTCTCTCTCTCTCTCTCCCTCTCTCCCACTCCCCTTCTCCCCCCCTCTCTCCCTCTCCCTCAAAAATAAAGAAGTACAAAAAAAAAAGAAAAATGGCCAAGAACTCAGAACTCCTCCAAGACCTCCTCTACCTTCAAAGACATGCATGACAGGATACAGCTATGTCACCTGGGCAAAACTGTTAATGGCTGACTTAGAATCCTCCTAAAATAAAAGCCTCCACAATTTAACTAATAGATTTTGTTAGGAATCCTCTTTTATAGTTCTAAGGCACAAAAGTGTGGTTAGCTGGTTTGCCTCTGCTAGAATGCCTACATCTTTTTTTCTTCTTCAAGGCCCCAAAATGGCTCACAGTAGCCTTGGTTTTACAAATTACCCAACGAATTAAGGAGGTCTCTGGTACTCCCAACTGTTAAACAGGAGGAGTAATAGATTTCCCTTATATGCCACATGTCGACCCAATCAAAGTAGAGGAGGAAAGACATTAAATGTTCGGAATTACAACTCTGAACAAGTTGTTCAAGGTATTATATAATTCTCATAACCTCCTTTTATCACTCCTAGAGAGCCGCTAAATTATAGCTAAAAAGGGAAACATGGTAGTCTACGACTTTTCTAGGACCAGTTGTGTGGGGTCATGATTATTTAATTGTGCTATTATTGTAACATTTCATTACAGCTATCTCCCGTTAATTTTAAGTATATATGCTACTCTTCCATCGTCAGGTAGGAAGCAAACCGTCTGGAAACACAAAATGATTCAGAAAAAAAATAGGTATATGATGTTAAATATTCTGAAATGGTTTTTAATTTAAAAAATTTTTATTTGTATTTCCCACAATCTTTCTTTTAAATCATTATTTGCCATTTTGCTTTTGCTTATTATTTTCTTTACTCTCCCCCTTTATGTTTCTACTAAGGCGTTTATGCAGAATATTTGAAATAGTATGAAAATATGAAAATGATAATTCTATTAAATAGTTTTTGAATGACATGAAAAGATACTTTAAGCTATTAAGTTCCTAAATGAAGTTAAACTGGTAGGGATTTATTTATTTATTTATGTGTTTATGTGTTTATGTGTTTCTAGTAGACTCCACACCCAATGTGGGGCTTGAACTCACGACCCGGAGATCAAGAGTCACATGCTCTAGCGACTGAGCCAGTCAGACATCCCTAAATTGGTAGGGTTTTTAATCTTAAGAGAGCTATTACTTCATACTGTTAGTTCTTTTATTCACACACATGTTCAATAAATATTTAGGGAGTACTATGTGGTAGGCACTAGGGATTCTGGAATAACCAAAACAGACAAAAATTCCCGCTCATATGGAGTTTATACTCTAGGGCAAAGAAGAACTACAATACACAAAATATGTAAAATAAATAGCTAGATGGTGGTAAGTACTTTTCATTTATCCACTCAACAATCACTTGGTTCATTCTAGGTACTATGTGTGGATCTAGGTTTTAGTGATACACAAAAGGGACTTAGTCCTAACCTTGTACCCTACTAGGGTAGGGGTTCTGATGGTTCTGAGATAACACTGGGGAGATAAACATTAAATAAGCTGTTAAAATAGGAAACAGAAATTCTCATAAATACAGACTTTTTAAGTAACATAAAACTACAGTGTCACCAGCAAGAAAATCAGGAGTAACTCAGGGAGACCAGAAGCAGAAAACAAACTGTCCTACTTCTTTTTTTTTTTTTTTTAACGTTTTTATTTATTTTTGAGACAGGGAGAGACAGAGAACAGGGAAGGGTCAGAGGGAGGGAGACACAGAATCTGAAACAGGCTCCAGGCTCTGAGCTGTTAGCACAGAGCCCTACGCGGGGCTCGAACTCACGGACCGCGAGATCATGACCTGAGCCGAAGCCAGCCGCTTAACCGACTAAGCCACCCAGGCGCCCCCAAACTGTCCTACTTCTATTGCACCCTGACAGGGCAGGGTACTTACTGACAATAAAATTGCTGATTCCAGTACATTTCTTTCACCAAATGTTTTTATAAGCAAAACTATAAATTATGTTTGCCCCATTAATTTATTAATTCAACTAATACTTAACTTCAAGTATCAGGCACTGTACTAGGAGCTACAAATGGTGAATAAAATGGACAGTTCCTATCTTCATGTATCTTACAATTAAGCAGAGGCAGAAATAAACATTACAAATTATGTTAAATGCTACGAAATAAAAGTAAAGGTCCCAGATGTGAATTCAATAAAGGTATGTACTTCAGAGTGGGAGGTCAAAGGCGGCCTCACTGAGGAAGAGTCAGTTAATCTGGGACTTGAAGGATGAATCAAGAAAAGAATATTTCAATATTTAGAGGGAAGTTAATATGAATTCTGGAATATAGTTGAAAAAAAATCACTGGGGAAGAAGGAAGGTAATTATGGTTGCATAGATAAGACAGCCATAAAATAACAATTACTGATGTTGGGTGAGGAGTACAACAGTTCATTCTATTATTCTCTCTATTCTCATATATTTAAACTTTTTTTTTTTTGTATTTATTTTTGAGAGAGTGAGAAAGTGCAAGTGGGGGAGGGAGGGAGAGAGAATGAATGAGAATCCCAAGCAGGCTCCATACTGTCAGCGTGGAGCTCAATGCAGGGCTCGAACCCATGAACCATGAGATCACGACCTGAGCCGAAACTGGATGCTTAATCGACTGAGCCACCCAGGCACCCCTAAACTCTTTTTTTTTTTTTAAAGTTTACTTATTTATCCTGAGAGAGAAAGTGTGAGTGGGGGAGGAACAGAGAGAGAGAGGAAAGAGCCAGGACCCCAAGCAGGATCCACACTCTCAGCACGAAGCCCAATGCAGGGCTTGAACTCGCAAACCAAACCATGAGATCATGACCGGAGCTGAATCTGGATGCTTAACTGACTGAGCCACCCAAGGGCCCCTCTTAGGTTTAAACTTAAAAAAGAAAAAAAAGTCTAACAAAATAATAAGGAATTGTAGGCAAGAATATTCCTGACAAAGGACATGAATGCGGGCCCTGAGAAAACAAGGCAATTGGTGAATTGTACAGACTGACTAGAACAGTTCTCAAAGTGTGGTGCCCAGAGCAGCAGCACCAGGAACTTAGAAACACAAATCTCAAACCCCACTACAAACCTACTGAATTAGAAACTTTAGGAATGGAACCCAGGAATCTAGGGTTTAACAGGCACTACGGGGGATTCTGACACAAGCTCAAGTTTGAGAACTACTGAGAGAGACTCTGCAATGGAGGATAGTGAAACAGGACATTGTGGCTTAAGATGGGAACAGAGAGAAATGGAGGCCAGTCATACAAAATATCACACGTTAAGGTTTAATCTTAAGTGCACAACAGGCCCATTAAGGAGCTTTAGCAAGGAAGTGATCAGCTTTACATTTTTAAAGGTTACCCTGTGTTTTGAGTAACCTTTCACCTGAGTCAAGAGTACAGGAGAGGAGTGACCGCATGGAAGATGGCAGCAGAGGAAGTGTGTCTGTCCGTTGGACTAATAACCACCAAGGAACTGAATCCTGACATCACCTGAGTGGGATTGGAAACAAATCTAGTCCATGAGATGACTGAGCCCTCTGACAACCTAACTGCAGGCTTGTGAGAGGTCTAAAGCCAGAAGACGCAGTTAAGTCACACCCGAACTCCTCACTCACAGAAGCTGTGAAGTAACAAATGCTTTGAGCCATTAAGTTTGGGGAAAATTTGTTAGTGCAGTATATTACAGTTACAATGCTATTTTATGCGATTTCAGCCATTTATATCATAATAAAACATACAAGCAGTTATAATCATTCAGGACTATATCCTATATAAAACTCCAAACACATTTTATTTTATTTATTTATTTTAATTTTTTTTAACGTTTATTCATTTTTGAGAGACAGAGAGAGACGGCATGAGCGGGGAAGGGGCAGAGAGAGGGAGATACAGAATCTGAAACAGGCTCCAGGCTCTGAGCTCTCAGCACAGAGCCCGATGCGGGGTTCAAACTTACGGACCGTTGAGATCACAACCTGAGCTGAAGTCGGATGCTTAACCGACTGAGCCACCCAGGTGCCCCTCAAACACATTTTAATATAGAAATATTAATTGTAAGGTAGGTAATATAGCCATTATATAAATTCTAAACAATTTTATATATGTATCATATATATAAATATTTCATATAAAAATGTCTTTTTATACTTGTAAAATATATAAAGTATCTTGACTGCTTCTCTCTAGCATTAGCAAATATCTCTAAGCACAATACACACTTAGAGCTGGGTTTCTTATTCACAATACTGAAAGTAAATCCGTATCTCAAAGTTGTCTGAAGCATTTGTAATATATATACATCTCTTCCCAACTTCTTGTCAGCTCTGATTACAGCATCACTGATTTTTTATCTTACAGAAAGAGAGTGAGCAGGGGGAGGAGTAGAGGGAGAGATGGGGGAGGGAGAGGGGGGGAGGGAGAGGGGGGAGAGAGGGGGAGAGAAGGGGGGAGAAGGGGAGGAGGAGAGAGGGGGGGAGAAGGGGAGGAGGAGAGAGGGGGGAGGGGGGAGAGAGGGGGGAGAGAGGGGGGAGAGGGGGGAAGAGGGGGGAGAGGGAGGGGAGAGGGGGGAGAGGGGGAGAGGGGGAGAGGGGGAGAGGGGGGAGAGGGGGGAGAGGGGGAGAGGGAGAGAGGGGGGGGAGAGGGGGGAGAGAGGGGGGAGAGGGGGGGGAGAGGGGGGGAGAGGGGGGGAGAGGGGGGGAGAGGGGGAGAGAGGGGGGGAGAGAGGGGGGGAGAGAGGGGGGGAGAGAGGGGGGGAGAGAGGGGGCAGAGAGGGGGGCGAGGGGGGGGCGAGGGGGGGCGAGGGGGGAGAGAGGGGGGAGAGAGGGGGGAGAGAGGGGGGAGAGAGGGGGGAGAGAGGGGGGAGAGAGGGGGGAGGGGGGGAGGGGGGGAGGGGGGGAGGGGGGGGGAGGGGGGAGAAAGGGAAGAAGAGAGAGAGACGGAGAGAGAGAGACGGAGAGAGAGAGACGGAGAGGGAGACAGAGAGGAAGGGAGGGAGGGGGGAGAGGGGAGGGAGGGAGGAGAAAGGGGAAGGGAGAGAGGGGGGTGGAGGGAGAGGGGAGAGAGAACGAACCCCAGGCAGACTCCACACTCAGTAAGGAGCTGGACCCGGGGCTCAATTCCACAACCCTAGGATCATGACCAGAGCAGAAATCAAGAGTCAGACACTCAACTGACTGAGCCACCCAGGTGCCCCATGATTAGAGCATCATTGTTTTAACTTTGCAATACGCTTGACCAAAACTCATACCAGAAATTTAAAAAAAATCATTTTCTCACTCTTCATTTGTGCTATTGTTTTAATTATCTTTAATTGTTTACTTGTAGCAATCTATTTTTTTTTTAGAGAAAGCGAGCACTAGCACATGGAAATGGGGGAGGGGCAGAGAGTGGAAGGGAGAGAATCCCAAGCAGGCTCCGTGCTCCCTCCCACAAACAGTGAGATCATGACCTGAGCCCAAATCAGGAGCCAACGCTAAGTCACCCAGGTGTCCCTTTGCAGGAATCTTTATAACCCACTTTTCATTTTGTGTTCCCACACACTAAAAGCAAAAAGGAAGGGGAGAGAGGAGGAAGAAGAAAAAACTATTTCAACATAATACTCTAAAGTGTAAGAGGCAGGAAAAACAACTTCAATCTCAAATTCTTTTTTTTTTCCCTAGGTTTATTTATTTTGCGGGAGGAGGAGAGAGAGAGAGAGAGAGCGCTCTCGAGCAGGGTAAAGGCAGAGAGAGGCCCAAGCAAGCTCCACACTGTCAGCGCAGAGCCCATGTGGGGCTTGAACTCACAAAACTGTTGAGATCATGACCTGAGTCAAAAAAGAGTTGGATGCTTAACTAACTGAGCCACCAGATACCCCTCAAATTCTATTCTTACTTAATAGTTTCTGTCTCATAGTAATATTTGTGGATTATTGGGTTTGGCAAATGCATACAAGTGTCGGTATTGTTGGACACCAGAATTCTCAGGGTAGACGGGACAAATAGGAAATGAGGAAGGAGAAGAACTGTGTGGAGTTGGACCAGAATTCATGATATCTAAAATAACATTTCTTAGTTCTGTCCACTGAAAAGATCTAGAGGCAATGAGCACCAGGAATCATGGACACACCGAGGGCCCATATTTTGGTTTCTAAATACCATCTCTAATAATAAGCCAAAAACTCTGTTCTTATTACAAAAAAAAAAAAAAAAAAAAAAAAAAAAAAAAGGACAATTCCAGGGGTGACTGGGTGGGTCAGCAGTTAAGTGTCCAACTCTTGATTTCAGCTCAGGTGATCATCTCACAGTTTCGTGGGTTTGAGCCCCATGTCGGGCTCTGCACTGGCAGCATGGAGCCTGCTTGGGATTCTCTCTCTCCCTCTTACTGCCCCTCCCCACTCATGCTATCTCTGTCTCTCTCAAAACAAATTAAATAAACTTTAAAAAAGAACAAACACAACAACGGACAAACCAAAGATGAGTTAAGAAGGGTACACGATGAGATCCTTTTGTAGTTCAAAAGCGTGATGACTGGGTGTTTGTTCCCATTGTTGTATGACATGTGCCTCCCTCAAACCTTGTTACAACCTCCGAAAGGCAGGAGGAAGAAGTGTACAAGATAAGCCAGAATATCCTGCAATGCTGCAAAGATATTAAGTACTCAAAAAATCAACAACACCCTTTTGATACAGGTGAATATCAGGAAACCAGTTTCAAAGTGCTTCCACTGACCAAATCTAGAACTGTAGAAACATCAAATTAAGAACAGTAATAAATTCTACGGGTCCCCGGGGCACCTGGGTAGCTCAGTCGGTTAAGCTTCCGACTTCGGCTCAGGTCATGATCTCGTGGTTTGTGAGTTCAAGTCCTGCGTCGGGTTCTGTGTTGACAGCTTGGTGCCTGGAGCCTGCTTCAGATTCTATGTTTCGCTCTCTCCCTCTCTCTCTCTGCCCCTCCCCTACTCACACTCTGTCTCTCTCTCTCAAAAATAAACATAAAAAAAAAAAAAAAATTCTAGGGGTGCCAGGGTGGCTCAGTCCATTAAGCACCCAACTCTTGATTTCAGCTCAGGTCATGATCTCAACTCACACTGGGCTCCACACTGAGTGTGGAGCCTGTCCGAGGTTGTCTCTCCCTCTTTCTCTGCACACTCACCTCAAAATTCACAAATATTTAAAACAAAACCAAAGAGCAACAAATTCCAATCCACTGACTAAAGAGTTCATACTCATGACTGTCAGGAAGATAGACAGATGGACACAGACACCTAAATATAAATTAAAAATATATTCATACACACACACAGATACAAAAATGTACTTGGCCTTTGTCCCTGGTTCCTAGCAAAGATCTCCTAAAACTCTTAGAATTTTCTGAATAGCAACAATGTCTTCTGTCATTCATAGTAAGTCCCTTTAGACTAATATAATTTATGCTAACAAGGTGACTCCTGGGAAGCCCTCAGTTCCACCAGAAGGACCAAGCACGTGACTACAGAGAGTTAGAAATTTTACTAACAGCCCCCCTCTACATCAGGGATAGGAGGGAAGATGGAGACTGAGTTAAATCACCTGACCAATGATTTAATTAACCATGCTATTATATTCAAACCCCAGATTTAAAATTCTTAAACAATTCCAATTGGTGAACACACCAATGTGCTAAGACAGTGCCATGCCTGGAGAGGGTAGGGAAGCTCTGTGACACCCCGAAGGTTCTTCTTCTTCCTTATAGAATGCTAAGGGACAAACAGAAAATGATGGATTTGAAAAATCAGAATTCAGGGAGCCTGGGTGGCTCAGTCGGCTATGCATCCAACTCTTGATTTTAACTCAGGTCATGATCTCAGAGTTCATGGGATCAAGCCACGTGCTGGGCTCTGTGCAGACAGTACAGAACCTGCTTGGGATTCTCTCTCTCCCTCTGCCCCTCCTCCCACTTACACATACACACACACTCTCTCTCTCTCTCTCTCTCTAAATAAATAAATAAACTTTAAAAACAACAAAAAAAAGACAAGTCAGAATTCTGCAACTGTCACACAGCAATGCCACTCAACTGTAAGATCTGAATGGCCTCCTTATCATGGGTGATTTTGTAGTATCATCATTGGTCATTTGGGAAACTTGATTGGTTCACTGAGTCATGTAGATCTTCCAAATGCTGGCCAATTTAACTAAACACTTTTTAAAAATCAGTCTTAATATTACTGCCCATCTCATCAGAAAAGTGTGTAAGCACTGGGAATTATCAAGCTCACGGTAGCAGATACAAGTTACCCAAAGTTCTAGTTTTTGCTTAAAAGCCTGAACTTTATCACTGGCAATAAATACTATCATTTGTTTTTTCCTTAAAGGTCACTTCTTTTCAAGAAAACACCTACCAAATACCTTACCTTTAAAATAACTATATATTTTGTCTACTAGTCATTTTTTTTTTTTTATATTTTAGAGTGCACGACAGCACATAAGCAGGGGAGAGGGACGAGGAGGGGGGGAGAGGGACAAGGAGTGGGCGCGGGGAGAGGGACAAGGAGTGGGCGCGGGGAGAGGGAGAGGGTGGGGATATCTTAAGCAGGCTCCACGCTCAGCATGAAAGCTGATACAGGGCTCATTCCCATGACCCTGGGATCATGACCTGAGCCCAAATCAAGAGTCAGACAACCAACTGAGGCACCCAGGTACCCTTATTAGTCATTCTTTAATACAGAAACGATATGCTAGGAAAAAAGCAGCTAGTTCAGCTCACAACCCAAACAACTGCACAAGTACTTCACTTTAAGATAACCATCATACTTCAGGCAGAAGCACTTTGGGGGTACTTCCCATTTCATCACATAGAATATTAAAAAGACATGCACCCTGAGATCAAGCTTCGATTAAGATTACTATTTTACTGTTTCAGGGCACCTGGATGGCCGAGTCGGTTGAGCATCTGACTTCAGCTCAGGTCATGATCTTGCAGTTCATGAGTTCGAGCCTCGCATCGGGCTCTGTGCTGACAGCTCAGAGCCTGGAGCCTGCTTCGGATTCTGTGTCTCCTGCTCTCTCTACCCTTCCTCTGGTCACACTGTGTCTCTCTCTCTCAAAAACAAAGATTAAAAAAACGTTTTGAAAATAAAAGATTATTATTTTACTGTTTCATCATCAGGCTTTTTGGTTTTAACCTTTACTGCAATGGTTAAGATGAACGGTTAACATGTTTTTTGCCACCTTACAAAGCTTTATTATGGCGACTTGACAGAGCCGACTCACACGGACCACGAGCCAAGACACGCCAGCTAAAACACAACTTCAAGTTTAACCCAGGATCCAGAGCAGAGGTGCCAAGTCTGCAGCTAGTGCCATTCCCGTGGGAATGGCCACGCCACATGGCCTCCCACGCGAGCCCCAGCGCCCTCATACTACAAAGGCGCCCCTGCTGGAGGCTGCAAGGCAGGGAGCCCTCAGAGACCCTCTTGGGACTCAGGGCACAGCGGCTCCTCTCTGGGGTTGCCAAGTCCCGGCAAAGGAGGGGAGGGGGACAACCGACCGACCTCCCTTAGTGCCCAAGTGTGTGTGGTTGGGGGGAGCGGGGAGGGACCAACACGAGTCCATTTTTATTTTGGGGGCAGCAGGGCAGGATCATCATGCGACAATTACCTTTCATCATGCAACAATTACCAGGTGCGCTTCGAGGACCATCTTTCTAAAGCTCTGCCCGTGCCACAGAAGCAACCCGGCTCTCCACAGCCTGGCTTCCCTCATGACACGTAGCCCTTCTGCTGGACTGGAGAGCTGCCCAACAGCAAGAATGGCAAGCAAATTTTCTCCAGACTTTTGGGCCGCCGGCGGCTGGGAAATCTGTTTTGGCCCCAGGAGAAGCCCAGCAGCCACTGGCATTCCCAGATGCTGCCGCGGGGCAGAGATAACAGGCACAGGAAAGGTGGGGTGGCAGGGTCCTCCCAGTATGGTAACTACACTAACGGAGTTTGGTGCAACTGCCTTGATTCAAAAACTAACACACCAGCAGTTTTAACACCACTGCTGTCATACCAGCATGTTTAAATGTAACACGGGGGGGGGGGGGGGGGGTGGTAAATAACACTCTAGTATTATGAAAATAGCTTGTAACTTTGTAGACCTCTAAAAGGGGATGGGGCCCCCCAAAAGACCTCCAACAATACTTTGTGAAATGCACTGTAGCATTTTTTACATTATAAATGTACATTCTGTTTCACTGTAAGTTACACTATAAATCATTAAATAACTTCTAAAATGTTTCCTTCACAAAAGAAAACCAGATAAAGACAGTATCATGTATAACTTTTAAATTTTTTACTCTTTCTAAATTTAAACATCCTAAAATTTCTCTATTATTAAATACAATATATGTAACAAAGAGCAAGCTAAACTTAAACACTTCAGCCTTTTCCTCATAAAGTAAAATATTTTAAAAATATTATTTAACTAAAAAGATTCTGCACCTAAGCATACTAAGATCTGCTTCAGTCTTTTCTTTATCCTAACTTTAATTTTTTTCTTTTTTTGACAGAGAAAGAGCGCGAGCGCGCACGCATGCAGAAGCAGAGGAGAGGGGCAGAGGGACAGAGAGGATCCTAAGCATGCTCCATGCTCAGCGAGGAGCTCAGCAGGGCTCGAGCCCATGACCCTAGCATCATGACCCAGCCAAAATCAAGAGTCGAACGATCAACCCACTGAGCCACCCAGGTGCCCTTAATTTAACTTTTTTTTTAGCCACCCTCACGTGATTATAAAATGTGTGTCTTCATAAAGCTGTAGTATCATTCACTGTCTCATGAAAGATGTTAAAGTACACCGTTCGATACCTTCTCCCCGGAGAGTTTTTCCAAATGTGTCGTCAGTCCATTTATTTCTTTGTCTTTCTCTGCCAACTGAAGCTGAAAAAAGAAATCATCATTTTTTTCATTATCCACTCTCTCCCTACACATCAAGAGCTAGTTTATACCATTCTATCAAAATACTTACTATTACCATAACCCATGTATTTCCTTGGGTCTTATTCTTTGACATCTCTGGATATTATCCCCCCCCAAAATTTGTTTAAATTTGAGTGTTCTCGAAGTTTCTTCTTTGGCTTCTTCTCTCTATATTCCCCCTGAAAACTTCCTTTTTTCTATGCCTTCAACTATGATCCCCATGGGAAAAATCACAACTATTAACTAATGTGGCACACCTCTTTCTTCCCCCAAGTTCCAAATCTTTTTTATAGATACAGTACTTTTCTTTTTTAAGTGTTTATTTACTTTTGAGAGAGAGAGAGAGAGAGACAGAGAGAGAGAGAGAGAGAGAGAGAGAGCAAGCAGGGGAGGGGCAAACAGAGGGGGAGACACAGAATCTGAGCTGTCAACACAGAGCCCAACACAGGGCCCAAAATGGTGAACCACAAGATCATGACTGAGCCGAAGCTGGATGTTTAACTGACTGAGCGACCCAGGTGCCTCTCTTTTTAAGTTTATTGACTTATTTTGGGGCAGGAGGGGGTGGGTGGGGAGGAGAGCAGGAGAGAGAAGGACGGTCACATTCAAGTGGTGGTGGGGAAGCAGAGAGGGAAGGAGAGAGAATCCAAAGCAGACTCTGCACTGTCAGCACAGAGTCCGATGTGGGCTGTGAGATCATGACCTGAGCAAAAAATCAAGAGTCGGACACTTAACTGACTGAACTACCGTAGGCACCCTCAAATCTGTCTTTTCAATTGACGGATGACATGTTTTCATTATTGTCTTTCTGCATTTTGAGGGCAAAGGGTCCCAAACCTACTTTTCTAACTTTTGCTAACAGATATTACCAATCTCAGAGCCCAGTGTGACTGAAGCTAGGAAGCTATGTTACACTTCCTACTCCTCTTCCCAACATCGTCAGTCTAAGTCATTCATTCATTTAACCACCGCCCATTTGCATTATAAGCATTATGGGTACAAACACAAAACTATCCTTCAAATAATTTTTCCCTGAGGATGCCTTTCAAAGATTTCCTTGACAGACTCATGTCCTATTCAAGAGTAAGTGATCAAGGACGGTCCCCAAAGGGGTGGCCTTTATCAAGTAATTCTCTAAGAATATTTCTATCTGATTTTCTCACCTTCAAAAACTCTTTCCACCTATAAATCCCCTCAGTGTTACCAAATTACTTCACAAAGACCCACTATAGTTGGGTCCCTTTCTTTACTCCTAGAAAATTCTTAACAACAAATAGCACTAAAATTCCATTTTAGGCCCCCTAAAACGTGGCTTCAATCTATCAAGTCCAATCTACTCCATTACAGACATTGAAGTCTTATTACTCAAGATTGCTCATAATCTCCAGACTATGCTCTGCACTTTCACCCCCAAACCTGTATATTAATCTTTTCTATCTGCTTAGAATGCCGCCCGCTTCTTTCTTTCCCGAGCCCTGCTTCTCCCCCCCTCCAGTTTTCTCTTTCAAGGGTCTGTTTTCTCCATGTTTAACTCCTAAATATTCCCCTGAAAACAGCTCTAAGGTACTTCTTAGACTTATCATTCACGTAGAACTTCATCCCATTTTGCTTTGTCCAACGAGTATCTGTTTAGTGAGTACTATCTCAACAGTACAAAAGAAGTCAAAGGGCATCAAACAAAAAGCCAAGCACCTTTACCAGCAGCATAATCTAGAACATTAATTTTGATGCTCACTTTGATCATTAATGAACTAAAAACATTATATTCCCATGAATCTGACAGATGATTAGCTGGGTCACGAATATCAAGGAGTTGTGAGTATCACCATGATACCACTAGCAATCTCTAGTAGACTGTAAACTCCTTAAGCATAGATAGCATTGTGCCATACCTGTGTGATCACCCAGATAAAAGCTAACACAGTGCTCTCTCATATAGTAGGCGTTAATTTTACTAAATGAGTTTTTTTCTAGTCAATATGCAAAGATAAAGTTCACATAAATTCAGTATTCACACTTTATAATAAGGAAAGTTGCCAGTCATTGAAAACAATATCCACAGAGATTCCAGAAACAATAATCTCATTGATTAAAAGTCTGAAAATTTCATTCTGACAACAGATCAAGATCGAAGAAAAGACCACCAGTAAAATTACCTTAGTATATAATGTGCACCCTCTCCAGCCCCCAGGGAGAAACCTAATCTTTGGTGTCTTTAAGAACATTTAAAAATTGTAAGTAGAATTAGCTACACTATAGCAAAGTTAAATCATTCAAAACTTCCTGATCTTTAGTCACACAAAATATGCAAATTACATGTACATATAGATACCAAAATATGTAAGATTATACTTTATTCCTTAGAATAAAAATATCTTCCTACTTATTAATTAGCTAAACAGCCTATTTTTTTTCTCTAACACTCTTACAAATATAATTTACTATTTAAGCTTGTTTGTTGCCTATTATCACACTGGCAAAAACAATTTTAATTAAGATTGTATCACTGGGGTGCCTGGGTGACTCAGTCAAACATCTGACTCTTGATTTCGGCTCAGGTCGTGATCTCTCAGTTCATGTGATCAAGCCCCAGGTCAGGCTCTGCACTGACAGTTCGGAGCCTGTTTGGAATTCTCTCTCTCCTCTCCCTCTGCCCTCTTCTGTGCACATGCTCGCTCTCTCTCAAAATAAACTTAAGAAAAATAATAATAAACATGTGGCCTCCTAATGACATAATTAAAAAAAGATTACATCACTGCAGTACTTTTTAGGATCACAGGTAACACATTTTGGTGATTCATTTAATAACACTCATATAAATTTTAAAATTACTAATCATATTATTATATCCCCACAAAAATGTCAAGGCCCTAAAATTATTTTTTTCAATATATTTGAGAGAGATTGAGAGGGAGACAGAGACAGAATGAGAATCCCATGCAGGCCTCACGCCGTCAGCGTGGAGCCCAATGCAGGGCTCGAATCCACAATGAGATCATGACCTAAGCTGAAACCAAGAGTCAGACACTCAACAAACTGAGCCACCCAGGAGCCCTGAGGCCCTAAAATAATTTTACATACACTCATGTTTGTTTCTAAATGAATAAATAGGGGGGTGCCTGGGTGACTCAGTCAGTTAAGCATCGGCTCAGGTCATGATCTTGCAGTCTGTGGGTTAGAAACCCACGTCGGGCTCTGTGCTGACAGCTCAGACCCTGAAGCCTGCTTTGGATTCTGTGTCTCCCCCTCTTTCTCTGCCCTTCCCCCACTTGCACTCTGTGTCTCTCTCAAAAATAAACAAACATTAAAAAACTTATTAATGAACAAATATGATAATGAAATGATCACTTTTCATCTTAGAAATGAAGCAAAATTAAAAGATATCATTTTAATTAGCCATCAAAATGAACAGAATTAAAGCCACAATGGTAATATGTATGGGTATTCATTTTTTCAGTTCATAATTAACTATACTCCACTAAACATGTAGTACATTTTTACTTATACACAAAAATACTATCCCAATTATCTATGTTAAAACTGCACATCAGATTGATAAAAATTATAGCTAACACATCTGCAAAAGTACCAGGTGCACCTGCCTCACGTTATACAAATACTGACTTACTTTGTAATTGTCCTCTACTTCAGCTAGTGCTAGTTTTATATTTTCAGCAATCTCCACTTGTTCTTTCCATTTCAGTTCCATTTTTGCAAGTTCATCGGCATATTTATTGCATTTTGTTTTCTCATCCTAAATGAAATTAGAATTACCAAAGACTTTTAAAAACACAGATAAAGCCATTGCCTTTATGAACATATTTAGATATGTACTGTTTCATTTTAACACTAACAATAGAAAAACTGTAATAATGTCAGTAGACAATGGGAAAAATCATTTTAAGTCCATACAATGAAATAGTATATATTTAACAGAACAAAGTAGATCTACACATTAACAAGGAACAAGATATATTAATTTAAAATAGCAAGTTGCAAAAACAAAATATACAGTATAATCTTATTTTTGTTTTAAAAGTTAGCACAATCTTATATGACTCTATATCATGTTGTGTAGAAAAATATAAACAAAATATGAATAGCTCTCATCACCTGGAATCAGGATCATGATGGTACCTTTTACCATTTTTACTCTTTATTTCTATAATGCCTAAGATTTCACAATAAGCATATACAACTTTTGCAAAGAGAGGTAAGAAAAAAGAAAAAAGAATCGTATGATTATAATGACGCTGCTTCCAGATGTAGACAAACAAAACTCTGGGATTTCCTAACCAAGATATTATCTAGGTTGACTTCTTATACAATGCTCTTCTCTACAACCAAGAATATTAAAAGAAAGGAGTTACAAACCATGACAAAAGGGTAAATTGGCAATTTCATTTTGAATGTCTTATATTCAAGGTAAAAGTTTAAAAATATGCTCTAAGCAACTTTTTAGCAATTAATCCTAGATCAACTTACTATCCATTACCATACCTCACACCACACACAAAAATAAACTTAAAATTGTTAACAGGCCTAAATTTAGTGAAACCCAGGACTATAAAACTTATGGAAGAAAAAATCTTTACAAGTTGGATTATAGGTGTGTGTTTCTTAGAACATAAAAAGCAGAGGGGTGCGTGGGTGGCTCAGTCAGTTGAGCATCTGACTCTTGATTTCCGTTCAGGTCATGATCTCACGGCTCTTGAGTTCAAGCCCCATCAGGCCCTGCACTGACAGCACAGAGTCTACTTGGGATTCTGTCTGCCTCTTTCTGCCCCTTCCCCGCTTGCTATCTCTCAAAATAAATAAACTTAAAAAAAAAAAGAACATAAAAAGCACAAAACATTAAAGAGCAAATTGATAAATCTGTACTTAATCAAAAGTTTTTCTAAAAACACCGTTAAGGAAATGAAAAGGCAAGTTACAGACTGGGAGAAAATATTTCCCAAACATGTTTCAAAAGACTTCTACCCACAATAAAGCTTACAATTCAGTAATAAAATGAACTCAATGTTTAAAACAGCAAAGATCGGAACTCTCCCAATAAAAAGGAAAATGAACTACCAATAAAAGCAACAACATGGATAAATTTCAAAATAATTATGCTGAAAGAGGACAGGAAAAAAAAAAAGAGTATATACCATATGACCGCATTTATACAAACTGTATAAAAGGTAGGCTACAGTGGCAGAAAGCAAGCCAACAGTTTCCTGGGGATGGCAATAGAGGGAGGAATGAGTTCCAAATAGAACTGCTCATTTCAGCAGCACGTATACCAAATGGGTACATAAAAACTTTGGCAAGTAATAGAAATGTTATCTTGGCACTGTAATATTTTCACAACTGTATGTATGGCAAAACTGATCAAACTGCAGATTTTATACAGCTCAAGGCGCCTGGGTGGCTCAGTTGATTAAGTGACCAACTTCAGCTCAGGTCATGATCTCAGGGTTTGTGGGTTTGGGCCCGCAACGGGCTCTGTGCTAACAGCTCAGAGCCTGGGGCCTGCTTGGGACTCTGTGTTTCCCTCTCTCTCTCTGCCCCTCCCCCACTTGAGCTCTGTCTCTCTCAAAAATAAACATTAAAAAACATTTTTTTAAACGAATATAAGCAGTTCATTGGATTTCAACAAATATATGCAGTTTACTGCACCTCAACACAACTTGGAAAAAATATGTACCTTGAGGAAGTTTTGGCTTAGGAACATTCTATCATCCTTTCAGTAATACTGTATGATAGTATTTTAAAAAACAGGCATCCTGAATTGTTTCAGACTTGATGAAAAAAGTTTAGTCCCTCATAAACAACTACTTTAACTCAAGGGTAAAACTATTCTCATTGATCCGTCTACAGAAGAAAGGAACAAAAACTTTCAAAGTTTAAAAGATTAAGTACTATTTAGAAGGCAGTAACAAAATATTTTAATTACTACAGTAACACTGAACTAATGTATGAACATTATTCTATAGTTCTAAATATCTCTTTCCTCTCTACATGCACAGAAAAATACACACACTCACAAAAAATTAAAAAATCACAAACACAAAACGCCTTTGTCTCCCTTCTCCAAATCAGGTATAAATGAGAAGCATTTTCCCTCTGTCCTTGAAATACTCCGGGAGTGAATGCTACCAAGACAGTTGTAAAACTGAAATGTATGAAGAATACAGTTTTAAAATAGTCACAATAAGTAACACCATAAAAGCAATAGCTCATTTGGTTAACATTCTCTTTTCCCACTTTATAATTCTGGTCAATTTAAGATGTGGTAAAATTCTTTGCTATTAATACAGGGAATATAAAAAGAGCACTTCCCTTTATCAAGTTCTATCCAGCCTCAATTAATCACTTGCCCATTATCAAGAAAGGACACTAAGGATGTTAGGATAATTTTACATACAGGCCTATGTGTGCAGGTACACAGAACAACCCCTCTCATCATCTCAAAAGTGAAACTCAATACCAGTATATGGATACGAAAAAGAAACCCCAAGATTTATAAATAAATATAAATATAAATATAAATATAGGTAAGCTAAGCCATTATATCTGATAAATCTCACACAAGAGAGCCAGCTTACCTGCAAGAGCTGTTTACATTTATTGTATTTTTCTGTTTTGTCAGCAATTTCTTTGGTCATTTCACAGACTTGTCCCTTTGTTACAATGTCAGAATCTGTCTCAGCTATTAGACAAGAAAATAATATTATCAATTATCAAGACAGAAAATAATATTAAAAATTATTTTGCCCCCATATTATCTTCCTGTTCAAAATAACTTAAAGGTCAGTATACTGTGAGATACAATAAATGGAACAATGAAGGAGGGAAATATCTATTTAAAAACATCTAATCATACACTAAATAAAGATAGTATAAACTCTACATGAGATTTTTTAAAATGTCAGTCTGGCCAGAAACAAGATCACATTCAGTAATGAAAAGTGATTTTTTTAATCAGCTAAAAATAGTTCTTAAATGGCATGCTTGTTCTCTTCATGTAACTGAATACACAGGAAAAACAGAAAGCCATACTCTGAGAAAACACTTTAAATTATTTTTCTAGTCCTTCATTACTATTCAGTGAGCATTAAGTAACTTACACAACACCACTCTACATACTACAAAAAGTGTAAATAAATGGATGTCAGGATCCTGTTATATAGTGGCTGAACCTGATTAAATATTTAATAGCATGGGAAATTTACAATACATTTAAAAAGTCTAAAACAGCAATTACCCCAAACACTACATTAGGAAATGTATTTTTATATACTTGAGTGCTGACTTCCATTATTGTCAATCTTTAACATAAAGTGAAAAAAAGAAATTAGGACAAGTGAAAACCTAGACTTAATTCAAATTGTCATGTTCATACATTCACCAGATCTTCCTAATCTATTCTAGAAGTTAATAAACTAATAAAAATTTAACTTGCCCACCAATAGGTATACTAACCACATAGTACCCGGGTCAAAAAAATTAAATAAAAGAAAAAAAAAAAGAGAGAAACATAAATAGAACAGGAGATTAATCCCCACCCCACCCCCTGCAACAGAACTATACAACTGAATTACCATAAATGCCTCGAGATTCCACAGATTAAGTGGAATATTAATTAAAAATTCAATTATTGGCTTCTATCCTATAGCCTAACTGCTATAACCATTTAAGCTTACAAACTCCAGCTCATTTAATACTTATGAATATTCTCATGAAGATAAATACTAGTTTACACTCATTTTATGTATTTCACATGTAAGACTTTCTTACTATTAAGCCCCTTACTTTATCTTTGCCTTAATCCTCTCATAAGAATTTTCAGAAGCTCCCTAAGACTCACAGACTTGGAATAAGGCAGTATAAATAAGTATCAATACTCATCAAGGCAGGACACTACACAAAATGGCTAAAAGAGTTTTACCTGTAGAAGGCTTTACATCTACATTAGAGGCAGTAGTAGCTGGGTCTGTGTTTATTGAAGCATCATTCACTTTTTGCTGATTTCCGATTTTCTTTAAGACACTGGTGCTATTGGCCTATTCAAAATGTAACAAACTGTTATATGAGTTATATTTCCTTCCTTCAGTAATTGTCACATAAAGAAATTCTGAGAAGTCTACAAAGCTGCTATTGTGTCTTAAAGACCAGCAAAGACTAAAGGTAACACCCATCACTTTACTAACTGACCTAAAAGTTACAACAGACAAAAACTTTATTTTGGTTTTCCTTGCCAAATGATCAAACTACTACCAAAGCAAGCCAATCACAGAAATCTCATAAGTCATCTACTACAAAGTCATAATATACTTACAGGCCTCAACCAAAACCCGTACATGTGGGTCATACTTAAAGTATATTTTTTCACAAAAGCATTCCTAGCTTACCACATGCATTTCTGTGTAAATATCATCTGTATCAATACAGTATACAAATGAAAGTCTTTATAGCAAATTTTGTTTGCAGAGAGAACTTGGTATCATTTTCAACCGCAGGTTTTAAATGTGTTTCTTTACTTCCAGCATTCCATTCCATAGCAAACCTTATATTTAAGTGCAATTTAAGGACCCACATTAAAACACACACCAAGGGGCACCTGGATGGCTCAGTTAAGCATCCAACTCTTAAATTAGCCTTGGGTCACGATCCCAAGGTCATGGGATTGAGCCCCACAGCAGGCTCTGCACGAAGCGTGGCACCTGCTTGAGATAGTCTCTCTCTCTCCTCCATCCCCACCAATGGCACATGCAGCATGCCCTCTCAAATAAATAAATCACACACCAAAACAGAAACAATTTCTTTGTTTTCATTAAATCTGCTTACCCTCTCAGATGGAATACAAAATAATTAGCTACATTGACTCTTCCTAATCTAGTGGCTATGAGTAGGATGGAAGAACCCAATAATGACAACGAGAAACCATCTTTGACTCTGAGGATAACCAACAGTGAACCCCACTGAGGACAGGCATCAGTCACAGGAGGGATTCAATATGTACAGAGTTTTTAAGTGAAGACATTTAACAAGAACTTAGAGGGAAACGGTCAAAAAAGAGGGCCTTCTCTCCCTGGTTTCCCCTGCTGCTGCCCTTGCTTCCTTTCTTGGGTTTCCAGCACATAAAAATTTCAAATTTAAACCAACATATATCATTACAAACATTAGGCCAATCACTTCAATTCATGCAGAGATAAATTATATCCAAAAGGTTATATTTAGAGTATTATAAATTTGAGTATTTAGAGTATTATATATTTATTATTATAATATAATAATAATTATAATATAATTATAAGAATATAATATTATAATAATAATACTATTATAATATAATAGTATTATATATTTAGAGTATTATATATTTAGAGTATTATATATTTAGAGTATTATATCCAAAAGGATATTTAGAGTATTATAAATTTGGGGGTGCCAGGCTGGGTCAGTCAGAAGAGTACACAACTCTTGACGTTGAGGTTGTTGAGTTTGAGCCCCGTGTGGGGTGTAGAGATTAGTTAAATAAATAAAACTTTAGACTACTATAAATTTGATTTGTAAACAAAAATAATGATAAAGGAACTATTCGGTAAGAATTCAATTGTCCTTACTGATTGGTCTGAAAGTTTGTTTATTTGTTTTTGGAGCCTCTGGCATTCCTTGAATTTTTCTTTATAATGATCTGCTGCCATTTGAAGACGAAGTTTCAAATCTTCAACTTCTCTTCTCAGTTCGTGTTCTAGTGTATCAGACTTTTCCTATGAGAAAAATAAAAGATAAAAATCTCCTATCTCACATGTAATAGTAAATCCCAACTTCCTTTTCACTTTTTTCTTTCTGGCTTCTAGTTTTTATTTGTTTTGGAGTTTGGGCAACAGAGCCACATTAGCTCCTAATAAATCTAGCTTTATATTCTTAGGACTAAGGTTCATTAAAAAACTAAAGAAGAACAATCCCCCTCCTGAGGAATAAGTATTACCCTGTTAAATAACCATAATACCACTTTATGAAGCTAATAAATAAAAAATTCCAAACAAAGCAATATATACCTGACATAAGAAAGTTTAATAACAGAGCAGTTCTTACTAACCATTAAGCATTTGCCTACTTAAGTTTTTCTTAAGGTTTACATTAATTTCAACCCAAGAAGTTACAATGACTAAACAAAATGAATGGAAATTTAAATTTCTGTGATCAGGAATCTGACCTTATTCTGACATAACCCAATCTATTTTGTAAGTTCTAGTGAGCTTTTGATCACAAAATGAAAATTCAAAATTAGCCCACTTTACCTGGTCTTTTTTCACAGCATTTAGTTTAAGTTCTGCCACTGCATCAGCTAATTGCTTTTTTACTTTCTCATTTTCCAAGCGTGCAGTATGCAGATCTGCCATTGTTTTATCTCTCACATTTACAGCATCACTAAGTTCTTTAGCCAGAAAGACAATTTCCTGCCGAGTCGCCTGAACCTGTTCCTCTGCTTTACGAAGTTGCTCCTTTAAAAGAAAAGTATCTTCCTGAAGAAAAGCAGATAAATACGTTAGCAACGAAACCATTAAAGTAAAAACAGTAGCAGAAACAAGTTTTACTCATATTTCAACAGATCAAAGTTTTAAATTAAACACTGGTTTTCTACTCATGACTTAAAATACAGAAGTCTATTAAAAAAAACTTATGATAGGACTTTGTGTTAGAATCCCCGGATAATAATCCAATGCACTCAGTATCTCTACCACATTAAACACATGTAAACTTAAGTTGATAAGTCAAGCAACATGCCCAATATTTAAATCCCTGGTTAAAAAGAAATTTGAATGAAAGTTCCTGTCCCCCAAAATCTCTAACAGCTAGAACTACTTACTGACTCACACTTTTTATGATTACCAATAAAAATAATTTCAAAAACTTCTCTGTAATTACAAAAATTTTGGTTAAGTTTCCTATTAACTACCCGAAAACATATCCGATATAATATTCATATACCATATCGTTATGAAACCACAGGGCAGATTTAAAACTTAGTTCTAAAAATAAAACATTTGATACACAAATATCAAAGTTGAGACAATGGGAAGATAAAGTAATCAGCCCCTCTTACCTAACCTAAAAGTATCTTAAAAAGTTAAAATTACTGTTAAGAAAAAAAAGAGAAAAAAAGTTTAAATTGCCATAGTAAAATTATTTCCTTTAATATTATGAGCCCAACACATCTAGTTTCCTATTTTTTATCTTTGCACTACAAATAATATGAACTGAGAAAAAGTGCAATCCATTCTTGGTTTTTAAATTGTTAGCTTCTGGGGCGCATGGGTGGTTCAGTTCGTTAACCATTCAACTTCGGTTCAGGTCATGATCTCACAGTTCCGTGAGTTCCAGCCCTGCATCAGGTCTCTGCTGTCAGCACAGAGCCCACCTCAGATCCTCTGTCTCCCTCTCACTCTGCCCCTACCACACTCACATGCGCGCACTCTCTCTCTCTCTCAAAATAAATAAACATTTTTTAAAAACTGTTTGCTCCTTAGAAGGAAATATAAAGGATTATGTACACCGAGGTGAAGACAATATTTGTAGATACAACATTAACAGATCTAACTATGTAAATATCATCAGCAAAAGAGCAACAATAAAACTAGTAGAAGAAAATGTTTGGAATATAAAATTATTTTCTAATCAGCATTTTTTCAAATCAAAAAACTTAACCACAAAAAAACCCAAAAAACTGGAGAAAGGCATAACCATGAAATTTTTTTAAATTGTTTATTTTTGAGAGACAGAGCATGAGCAGGAGAGGGGCAGAGAGAGAGGGAGACACAGAATGGGAAGCAGGCTCCAGGCTCTGAGCTGGGAGCACAGGGCCCGACGCAGGGCTCGAACACATGACCATGAAGACAACGACCTGAGCTGAAGTCAGACACCTAACTAAGCCATCCAGGCACCCCTACCGTGAAATTTTTTTTAAAAGACAGAAATGGCCATTATGCATACAAAAAAAAAATACTCCACTCATCAACAATCAAATAAAGAAGTTAAAACAAACATCAATTTCTTTCAATTAACAAAGATTAAAAAACAGGAATACTCCAATATTCAGATGACTTTAGGGAAATTAGCAAATTCATGAACGATTAGGCTTATGTACATGTAGCTGGTGTAAAGTTTTTCACCAGATTTTTATAACATTCATCAACACCTTGAAAAAGCACACAGGTTTTGATCTAGCAATTTTATTTTTATGAGTTTCCAAGAAAATTAATAAAAGGCATGGACATTAAATTTAGCTTTACAGGGATTCAGTACAATATTAAAATAATGAAAATTTAAAACTGAGAATATCTAATATGAGAATTTAATATAAATTCTATTATATATCCTTCACACGATGGAAGTCTGTGCTACCATCACAAACACTAGTAAATACAAATGCTGGGGTATTAATTTTTTTGAAAAGCAATTTGAAAATAACTAATTTTTTTGATATATACACGTGCCTAGATATTTGTACAAGGATGATGTTTGCATAAGCGGCATGCTTATAAAAGCTAAGGACTGTACACAACTAAAAAACAATTACATACGCAGCTATTAAACGAGGGATACTATACA
Source organism: Prionailurus viverrinus (assembly GCF_022837055.1). Classification (NCBI taxonomy): domain Eukaryota; kingdom Metazoa; phylum Chordata; class Mammalia; order Carnivora; family Felidae; genus Prionailurus; species Prionailurus viverrinus. The sequence goes on along the minus strand of NC_062562.1, from coordinate 119,915,133 downwards.
GCTGTTATAGTGAATGAGAAAGATCTATATGCGTACTCATACAAGATGTCCAGATTTTCCATAAAAAAAATTTTTAAGAGGTTTTGGAACACTGTTATAAATATTCTAATTTTTTATAAAATGTAAATTTTAGGGGTGCCTGGGTGGCTCATTCGGTTAAGCGGCCAACTTCGGCTCAGGTCATGTTCTCATGGTTCATGAGAAATAAATATAAAGCTCTTTATATATCCAAAAAAAAAAAAAAAAAGTAAATCAATGATTAATTAGGACTGGGGGGAGGGGGAGAAGCAAATGAGAATATGGAGTAACTGCTAATGGGTACAGTTTCTTTGGGGGGTAATAAAAATATTCCTAAATTTACTGCAGTATTAGTTGTATAACTCTGTGAATACACTGAAAACCATTAAACTACATATTTTAAATGACAAAGGTGCAAAAAAGTATGTATATAGCATGGCACCTATTTTTAAGAGTGTGTATGTATGCACATGCTTATTTTTGCAAAAAGAGAAGGATAAACTAAAAACTAATGGGAAATCTTTACATATGTGTATATGTAAAAAAAAAAAAAGGTTTTTTTAGGGAAGAGACAGTAAATATTTTTGTAATTATTTTCACTTTTCAATGATGCAACTATTTAACATATTCCAAACACAAGACTCAATCAAAAGATTTAAAGAATAGGGGCGCCTGGGTGGCTCTGTCAGTTAGGCATCCGACTTCAGCTCAGGTCATGATCTCATGGTCTGTTGAGTTCGAGGCCCATGTCGAGCTCTGTGCTGACAGCATGGGGCTTGGAGCCTGCTTCCAATTCTGCGTGTCCCTTTCTCTCTGCCCCTCCCCAGCTCTGCTTACTCTCTCTCTCAAAAATAAACATTAAAAAAAAAAAAAAAACTAAGAAAGAATACCTACTAATAAGTGTAAAAGAAAAATTTTTAAGTGACCATTTTGTAATCATTAATTTAATAATAACTGATGCAGGTGAGGATCATTAAGGGATCAAAAATACTGGGTGAAAAGCTATTGGCATTACAGGATGTTACCATAATCTCAAAGTATTACCCTACATATTACTCAATAATCACAAAGAGGGGGAAAGCACCCATATAATGAATTCAGGCAGACACAACTTTAAACAAATGATTAATGTTACATCAACATTATGTGACATTTGGTATTGATGCAAAATAATGTACAAGACATCATCTATTTAGGCTTTTTCTTGCCAAAAATGTATGACCTAAATCTAGCTTTGAGGAAACAATAAATAAATCTAGATTACAAACCATCTTCTCAGACAAGCCTGAATTCTTCAAAAATATCAGTATCATAAAAGGTGTATAGGGACCCTATTCTAGATTAGAGCAAAAACACAACAATAATCAAATGAATGTGTGGATCTTTACCACCAGGTCAAGAAATTGTAAAGGTTATATATAAATATATAGTGGCGGGGGCGGGGGGGGGGGAAGAGTGGTGGTGGCCCCTGGGTGGCTCAGTCAGTTAAGCATCTGACTCTCAGTTTTGGCTCAGATCATGATCTCGTGGTTTCCTGAGTTCTAGCCCTATGTCAGGTTCTGTGCTGACAGTGCAGAACCTGCTTGGGATTCTCTCTCTCCCCTCTCCCTGTCCTCCTCTCTCTGCCTCTCCCCTACTCATGCTCTCTGTGTCTCTGTTACAAGTTTTAAATAAACTTAAACCCTTTATAAAAAATATATACTTGGGATAATTTGATTATACTAAAACTGTATTATGAATATTATCAACGTTAAATTTCTTAGGTATGATCATGGTTTTATGGTTATACAGAATAATGAACCACAACTGTAGATAGGGAAGACATGCTAAAATATCTAGGGTGTGATATCATAATGCCTGCAACTGACTTCAAATGACTCAGAGGAAAAAAAGGTCATACAAATGGGGAGATAAAGATGGCAAAATATTTGAGGATACATGTTTTCGTTGTTCTGTTCTTCCAACTTCTCTGTAAAACTGAACTTTTTCAAAAGAAAAGGTTGGGAAAAGGGAAGATTAAAAATAAAAAACAAAGAATATTGCATACATTTAATAGACACAGGTTTTACAATCTTCAAACATGTATCACAAAAATACTTACCTTACTTGAAGTTGTAAGCAAGAATGTCCTTTGCAGATTTTCCTTTTCAGCCAAACAGAACTGCAGCCTGCCAATCTCTTCTTTAAAATGAGTAATCATGCTTTCTTTATTCCCATCTAAATTCTTTAGAGTCTGGACCTCTGACACAAGCTTGGTATTTTCTATTTCGGTATTCTTCAAATGTACCTGTTAACAGTGCTTGAAAATGTCAAGAATATCCTAACTCCATAACCTAAATTACTCAAATTTCAAAATACCACTGTTTAGCCCAATTATGATCAAGTGATGGGAAGACCTACTAGACCAGGAGTCAGGAGACCCAAGTTGTACCAAATAACTAGCTAATATGTGGGAACAGAACATAACCTTTCTAAGCTTTTTTGTTGTTGTAAATTTTCCATAGAGATTATATCTAAGGTCTAACAATATTACCTCATCTCTGAAGTTTTCTCCTTCGATTAATGTTTTGTTTTTTTTTTTTTTTTTAAGATTTTTAAGTTCTCTTTAAAAATACAAATCAATTTGGTTGCTGTTGGGGGAACAAATTATTGTTATATAGTCAGATACAAAGGTATGGCGAGATTCTGGAAAACTAAAGGGGTACATTCAAGAACAACATCTTAAGCAATTCAATTTCTGGCTGGTGAGAAGTACTGTCATTTACTTCCTGTGTGCCTAAAAATATATTTGATTCATTAACTCAACTATATTAATTTTCCCAGGAACTCTGGCAGCAGTTTGCCCATTAACAGATGCACAAGTCAAATTCCATAACTGAAATTATAAAGAGTATAGATACCTAGTTTTCACTATAAAGAGTATCTTGCTTTGGTTAAGAGTGCCAGAGAGAAATGAATTGACATACTTTTCACACTTGACTCTAAATGTGTGACTAATGAAACACTAATTCCTGCTCACAAGGATGGAAAAAAACTCCAGGAGTCTCTGGGTGGCTCAGTCAGTTGAGTGTCCAACTCTTGGTTTTGGCTCAGGTCATGATCTCACTCACAGTTCATGGGACCAAGCTCCACATCGGGTTCTGTGCTGACAGCACAGAGCCTGCTTGGGATGTTCTGTCTCTCTCTGCCCCTCCCCACTGCTCTCTCTCAAAGTAAATAAATGTTAAAAATAATAATAATAAAAATAGCAAAGAATTCCAGATTCTCTGAAGGTGTCACCAGCCAAGACCTTTGCAGCATCACTTTAGAAACACTATCTAATTTTCGTAATTACCAGCTCAAGTGTTCTATCAATTCCTCTAAATTCTGATAGGACAGGGATGGCTCATATGATCTAATGGGGGCTGAGGAGAGAGACAAAAGTAATCTCTCTGGTTATTTTTATAAACAATATGGAAAGGAAAGCATGTTTCTGAGGTTAAAAGTAGAACACGATGTCTTATCACACTAAATGGAGACTCCTTTCCATAAAAAAGAAAAACCACAAAACAAAAGTCTCTAAGGAAGAGTTTTACTTCCAGTTTTGGGGAAACACACAAATGAAATACTGTTTGGAATGCTGGGAGGTTGGGGCAGAGTGTATTCAAATGAAGAGTTCAATGTCACTTTGATCCCTACTGATAATGCTTACAGAAAACTGGAGATATTATCACACTGTAAAAGAATAAATCCCCAAGACACCTCTTTCTTTCTCTCCCTTCCAGATACGAAGTCTTTTAGCAAAGGACTTGTCATTCAGGTGTAAAACAGACACAGAAAGTGAAAAAAAGCACAAGACCTAAGGGAGAAACAATTTAGAGCTGTAAAGAAAAATAAATTTTGGATTTGCCCTAAAATGTGCTTACCAATCCCCTACAAACACCACAAGTCCTATTCTAATAACAGAAAGAAAAGAAAGGCAGTGTGAAAAATGACCATTTTAAGGATAGGTCTTTTCTCTTTCCAATAACTTGTCCTTGTTATTATCATTCACTACACCTCTCCACCATCACTGGTTTACTTAGGATCTTCCCAAACCCTTCCCAATACTAACTAGTCTGCCTTCAGAATTCATTTTATTACTGAATTGAAGTGACTGAAGACATAGACATTGTATTTCTCTTATTATCTCCCACTGTGCTAACAAGAAAACGACACGGAAAGCACTTTATCCAGAGAAATAATGCTCAGGTCTTTTCCTGGCAAAAAACCTGAAATCCTCTCAGTGAAATTCACAGTAACATTGAGTAAAAAATTATGAGATGCCAGATTTTCACTTTGTTAAAAAATGCTTTATAACTTTAAAAGTTTAAGCTGCATTTTTGGACAGTGTTTGCAAAAACACTACGTCAACAGTAACCCAACTACATCAATTTCTCTAGGTATCTGTATTATTTCCCTTTTTCACAAAATCTTGTTCAAAAATCAAACATTACTTTGAGATATATATTCTTATAAAGGGTCAAATCATAAAACCACCTACAAGTGAATCATCACTACTTTTCTTCCTGTTTTGAGAGTGACACACATGCACACACACACGCTCTGGGGATAAGCTATTCAAGAAATAAAATGAGTATAATCCATGGCATGTAAAACGTCCCCATCCATGCTCTCTGCTCTAAGTTGCATGGTGGATTCAATATTTTTTTTTATTTTTATCTTCCTAAAAAAACAAAACAAAACGAAACAAAAAAAAACCCAACAACAAACCACCACCACCACAAATAAAAAGGAAAAAACCACTGGCAATACAAATCATATTCCAGTTTCTACGTGCAAATTGTAGGTCTCAAATACTAAATATATATACGCACAGGTGTAGGTTTTTCTCTAATCAAATATATACCATAATACATAAGCGAGCCCTTTTCTAATCTAATCAAGAGACTGAATCTCTCCAAATAATACTGACTTAACTCAAAAAGTTCTTGAAATTCCTCATCTGGAACTGCCTTCAAGAACTACTGAGCACCTGGGTGGCTCAGTTGGTTGACCATCTGACTTCAGCTAAGGTCATGATCTCGAGGCTCGTGAGTTCAAGCCCTCCATCGGGCTCTGGGCTGACAGCTCAGAGCCTGGAGTCTGCTTGTTCTTCTGTGTCTCCCTCTCTCTCTCCCCCTAACCCAGTCGCATTCTGTCTCTCTCTCAAAAATAAACAAACATTAAAAAAAAAACTGCTAAGATAAGAACACTTAAGATAAACATGTCTCAATTTATATCCACAACATTATTGATATTTAGGCTAACCATTCTATTTCAGAATCATTTTAAAATGAAGAACAATTTCAAAAGGTAATGATCTGTCAGATTTCTTAAATTATTTTTTAACGTTTATTTATTTTTGAGATGGAGACTGACAGATCATGAGCGGGGGAGGGGCAGAGAGAGGGAGACACAGAATCCAAAACAGGTTTCAGGCTCCAAGCTGTCATCACAGAGCCTGATGTGGGGCTCAAACTCACAGACCACACGATCATGACTGAGTGGAAGTCGGACACTTAACTGAGCCACTCAGGCACCCCAGAAAGATTATTTTTTAAAATGACATTCTCTGAAGATTATTCTAAAAGTCAAACTCTGAAACATAATGATCATCACAGAAATAAATTAATGTTCTAAGATTTATATGTTCTTAAAAGGGAAAACAATTAGGTTTTATAAATTCTAATAAATAAGTATCTTGTTATAGTATTAAATCTCTTTGACTTATCATGTATTACCTGCTAAGCAACTAAAATACCAGCAAATTCCCTGAAAACTTTTAGGGACTATACACCATGGGGTAGTCTTAAAAGGTCCCCAAATCCTTTGATACTTCCTCTCTGCAAGAAGTGGAACTCAATTCCCTTCTCCTTAAGTGTTGACTGTACCAAGTGACTTGTCTTTAATGAATAAGACAAAGTAGAAGCACCAGCATACAACTTCGCTGGCTAGGTCACAAAGTGCACTGGGACCTCCTCCTTGCTCTCTCTTGGATAGCTCACTCCAAGGGAAACGGACTGCCATGTTGTGAAAACATTCAAGCAGCCACTGAGGAGGCCACACAACAAGAAACTGAAGGACATCCTGCCAAAAGTCATTTGCATGAGCCACCCTGACAGATCCTCTGGTTCCAATCAAGCCTTTAAGCTGACTGCAGCCCTTACCAACATCCTAACTGCAACTGACCAGGAGACCCTGAGCCAGAACCACGTAGCTAAGCTGCTCCCAAATCCCTAACCACTAAGTTTTGGGATCATTTGTTACACAGCAAGAGATAACGAATAGAAATGGAAAGAATAAACTACCTTATAAAGTTCCTTCTCATCCTTTTCGGTCTTCAATTGACATTCCAGTTGTTCTCTTTCACACTGTGTCTTCCTGAGTTTATCCTTTAAACTGAATTAAAGTAACATTAATACAGACCCAAAAAAACCTTCTTTAAAACATTTTTGGAACATAAAGTTATTTTTTTAAAACCATCAGAAATACCTGTCTAATTCAGTTTCTTTTTCGATCGCTTTATGTGTCACTGACACAATATCTTCCTCAAGCTGGAGAGCTTTGGACGTAGCATCATTGTATCTCTTCTTAAACTCTTCATTTTCCGTTCTTAAACTTTGTGCTGCTTCAACAAGACCCTTAGAAACAACAAGGAGTATTTTGGGAAACGTAATTTCTATGACAAATTTGCAAATCTTTAAGAAATCTATGTATTCTTAAATTGTTAATCCCACATTTGTCCCCTCTAAAGTTTATAAACTAGATTAAAAACTAAACCTGAAACTGAAATATACATTCAACTTTATATATACCAAATGAAACAATTATTAATTTCCTTTCCAGACTTCTCAACCAATTGTTGATTTCACAAACTTCTCCACCAGAGGGCAGGCAACAAAAAATGAGAGAAAACATTTTAAACTGGTCACTTTCATTTTTGACATCCTGTTTTTCAATGCTACTCCAGTGACAAATCAGGTTTCAAATGATACTACCAAGGTTAACAACTTATTACAGCACAGATCGCTAAGTGCCACTGATAATCATACCAAAGCACTAAGTTAAGATACATGTCCAAAGCAAGGTTCCTAATGATCCTGCCACTGTGGCTCAGAGGCCTGAACAAATACTCAAAGAAACTGAAATACAAAAGTAGTAAATGCAGTTAAAAAAAAAAAAAAATTACTTCTATTTAAAATAGCATATTCCACTTTGGACAAATAATTTAAAAGTTAAAAAAAATTTTAACACATCAAGACATTTAACTTATAAGAACTTGGTCAAGCTCCTCGCTAAGCCCAATTTATGTCTGTAAAATGAAGATAATAAAGCCTCTTCTCCCTCACTTTATAAAATCATGAGAATCAAATGTATCAGTGCATATGAAAGTACTGTTATGGAAAACTATACCTCAAAGAACTGATAAATTAAAACAAACTGGTTTTGTTAAAAAATACTTTTAAAACTTTCCACAAATAAAAGTACCACCCATCTAGGCAACAGCAGAAGCTAAAGGAAAGCACCAGTCTTACAATTTAAATGTAACAAATGTTATACAGTATTTACAAACAACTTTTTCATAAAGTCAGCCAAATTTCTTACTTATAAGGGAAATACCACTTTAAATATATCACTATAATATAAAAATTGCTCCAGCCCCATACTGGGTGTAGAGATTACTTAAGAATATGAAAATTGCTATGTTGCATCTTCATTAAAAAGCTCATCACAATAATGGTCACATACACTCCCTTGGTTTTATTTTTGCTCAAAGCAAATGTTTGTTTACTGAATCTGCAACATTAACTAAAGACTGTCATACAAAAAAACTAAATGCTTGTCTGATTCCAATGACCACAGAAAGCAAATAATATTGATTCCCTCTGCTGTAAACTGCTGTCAATATCCAAGGATTCTCGCAAAATCTGACACATTTTTCATTTATTTGTCTTGCTCATTTATAAAGATAGCCAGAGAGGTTTCTAATAGCTGTGTTTTGTTTTCTTTTTTTAAATTTTGTATTGCTGGTTTTACCAAATGCTCTTTTTGCACAGTAAATAGCTTACAGATTTAATCTAGGTATTTCTTCCTAAAACAAAGATTAGATTGCCTAGAAGCAAAAACTAGTTTCTGAATCTGTAACTAATGAAGTTCTGTATCAGGTAAACAGCATTCTAAAAAATGTATGGGCCAAGAATCAGAAGATTCATAAGCAACTAAATGCAAAATATTAACTAACTGCTTTACCTATGAGCTAAGTTAACTCTACAGTGAGTCACAAATTAATTCTAATGTAACTTGAAGAGTCTTAACATCTTTCTCCAGTACCCATTAAAGCACCTAATAGCTTCTCAGCATCCATACCGATTTTCTAATGGCATGAAAATGCTTGAGATTCTTTTTCAGGCCTCTAGTTCCCATGTCTGAGTGAAGCATATAGCATCTCAATATGGCTAGGTCCTTCTTAGCATGAAAATGACATTAAAGTCTGTAGTAGTACACACAAACTAAAACTCCTGCTTCTTTCAAAAACCAACTTTTTAAAAAAGAATTTAGAACACAATCTTTGAAAAGCACTTGAAATTTAAGATAAATATTCAGTCAATATTTGCAAATCATGCCCCAAAACATAATTCTAATATTAAAGTAAAACTTAAACAGATTAAGTCTGCTACACTGTGTACCAAGAGAAGAACAATTACAACAATGGAGACAAAAGGAGATTAAGGGATTTGGACATTTCAAATTCATGTAGCCGACTTCATCCCCTCCTCTGAGATTAAAGAATCCCTGCTACCACGAGCCACTATTAGCAATTCCTTCAAGTCAACTCTCAAATATGAACCAGATAAAAATAAATAAATAAGTAAGCCAGCCACTTGGGTGGCTAAGCACACACTGAAAAAATCTAAAGTAACAGAACATACTTATTCTCATGTTTAAAAAAACACCAAATTCTGATTTCAAATGAATACAATCTGAAAAAAAACAGATATAATATTAGGACAACTGGGGTGCCTGGGTAGCTCAGTGGGTTGAGCAACCAACTCTTAATTTTGGCTTGGGTCATGATCTCACCATCATGGGATCGAGTCCAACATAGGGCTCCAGACTGAGCTTGGGGCCTGCTTGGGATTCTCGCTCCCTCTCTGCCTCTCTTCCCCCCCTCAAAATAAATAAATATTATCATGGACAACCATTTCGAAAAAGTATTCTGGATTCAAATGTATACAGTGGTAAAATTTAATAAATTAGTACCTGAAAGCTCTAAACAGCAAATTATTGGCAAATGGATTATGTTATTGGGGCCCTTGGGTGGCTCAGTTGGTTAAGCATCTGACTTCAGCTCAGATGTTGATCTCAAGGTTCATGAGTTTGAGCCCCACATCAGGCTCTGCAAGGACAGCAGGCAGCCTGCTTTGGATTCTCTTTTCTCTTTCTCTCTCCCGCACTTCCCCCACTTATGCTCTCTCAAAAATAAACATTTTAAAGGATTTTGTTTTTTATGGAAATTGTTAGATTTTAAAATGAACCTTACTCATCTGACTTAATCTGGCTTTTCTCAAACACTCTGCTTCCTGAAATCAACTAAAACACTGAGCTATATACAGTTATCTACATAGAATATAAGTGCATCTTCTCTGGTTTCTAGAAACATACCAAAGATATAATTAACAATGTTCAATAACATCTTCACGGCATTAAAATGACAGGATAAAAGACAAAATAAATAATAATTAGGCAATTCCTCTTTCATTAACACTGCCCCCATAAATACAACCTGTTCAGGTTACAGTTGGGTTGTTTTTGTAAACTAATCTGAAATAAGTTATTTTAGCATGTTTATTTCAGTTTATTTTTTATTTTTGTTTTAGAGAGAGTGCTAGCAGGGGAGAAGGGCAGAGGAGAGAGAGAATCTTAAGCAGGCTCCATGCTGAGCTCAGAGCCCAACAGAGGGCTCAATCCCATGACCCTGGGATCATGACCTGAGCCAAAATCAAGAGTCAATGCCCAACCGACTGAGCCACCTAGGCGCCCTTCAGTTTATTTTAGACCTCTGAATTAAAATATCTTTAAAAGTTAAAAATTCATATAATCTCTTCGGTAACAAATTTATCTTGAGAAAAACTTATACTTTATTTGAGGAGCAACAACAAATTCACTTAAAAAAATCTGCATCAAGAATAATTATTCTTCTTTTCCAAGAAGACTACTTCTGTCGAAAATCTGCTAAGAGCAAATACACTTATATTCTACCTTTATAATACCAGATTCAAAGGATTAAATTTTTTGGTCAGAGCTAAAAGGGAAGCTAGCCTACAAATAAATTTATTGTTTAAGTTATTTCCTGAACACGTATACATTCCACAGACAAGTAATTTTTAATTTTTTTAACATTTTATTTTATTTTTTGAGAGACAAAGAGGGACAGAGCATGAGCAGGGGAGCGGCAGAGAGAGAGGGACACACAGAATCTGAAGCAGGCCCCAGGTTCTGGGCTGTCAGCACAGAGCCCAATGCAGGGCTTAAACCCACAAACACAAGATCATAACCTAAGCCGAAGTCAGACACTCAACTGACTGAGCCAACCGGGCTCCCCATCCACAGACAAATAATTTTTAAATTAGATTTCATGTGTATTTATTAATAAGGGAATATGAAAAAAAAATAGGACAGTATAATTTTACTTACACTGTCTTTTAATGAAACTGAATGATTTCTGTGTATTCCATTATAATGCTTGTTACACATGGATATGTAACATATTTACACACAGATCAACGGAACAGAATAAAGAAAAGAGAAATAAACCAATGCATATATGGTCAATTAATTCACGGAAAAGGAGCCAAGAATATACAACGGGGAAAAAACAATCTCTTCTCTAAATGGTGTTGGGAAAAGTGGACAGCTACATGCCAAAGAATGAAACTGAACTACTACCTTACACCACATACAACAAATCAACTCACAGACTTAAGACCTGAAACCATGAAACTCCGAGAAAGAAGCTCCTTGACACTGGTCTTAGAATTTTCTGAATTTGACACCAAAAGTGAAAAATGAAGAAGTGGACTACAGCAAACTAAAAGGCTTCTGCACAACAAATCAAATTATCAAAATGAAAGCGACTCCCAGGGCGCCTGGGTGGCTCAGTCGGTTGAGCGTCCAACTCCGGCTCAGGTAGTGATCTCGCGGTCTGCGAGTTCGAGCCCAGCGTCGGGCTCTGTGCTGACAGCTCAGAGCCTGGAGCCTGTTTCAGATTCTGTGTCTCCCTCTCTCTCTGACCCTCCCCCGTTCATGCTGTCTCAAAAATAAATAAACATTAAAAAAAATTTTTTTTTAAATAAATAAGAAGTGACTTCCAAAATGGGAGAAAATATTTGCAAATCAACCATGTGGTAAGGGGTTACTATTCACAATTATTTAAAAAATCATACCAAAAATTACACTGAAGTACATCTTATATTATCAACATTCAAGTTAAGAATATATTTTATGGTGGGGTGCCTGGGTGACTCAGTCAATTAAGTGTTCGACTTCAGCTCAGGTCATGATCTCACAGTTCATGGGTTCGAGCCCCGCATGGCTCTGTGCTGACAGCTCAGGGCCTAGAGCCTGTTTCAGATTCTGTGTCTTCCTCTCTCTCTTTCAAAAATAAACATTAAAAAAAAAAAAATGTATCTTATTAAAAAACCTCAATTCATAGTTTAGGCTCCAAAAGAAAACTACAAAACTTAAAGCCCTGGTTTGTTTTAGTCCTATTTGAAAAACAAGACTCGTTATTATCATTTGGTTTCCTGAGCCTCAGTTTTTAATCCTCTAATTTTCAAATACATAATGAATATACCTACAAACTATTCATTTTTTTAATTTTTTAAAATGTTTTTTCATTTATTTGTGAGAAAAAGAGCACATACATGCGTAAGCAGGGGAGGGGCCGAGAAAGAAAGAGAGACTCTGAGGCAGACTCCAGGCTCTGAGCTTTCAGCACAGAGCCCGACACAGGGCGTGAACTTGTGAACCACCAGATCATGACCTCAGCCAAAGTCGGCTGCTTAACTGACTTGAGCCACCCAGGCATCCCGAAACTGCTCATTTTTATGTAAGTCTAAAAAATGTAAGGTTAGGGTAAAAAAAGACTAATCAATACAATGGAATATTACTTGACAATAAAATGAAATAAAGTACTGATAATTATTATACTATGGATGGGCCTTGAAAACATTATGCTAAGTGAAAGAAACCAGTCACAAAAGGCCACACATGATTCCATTTGTATGCAATGCCCAAAATACACAAATCCACAGAGAAAGAAATTTAGTTTAGTGGTTGCCTGGGACTGAGGGGAAAGGAATAGAGAATGACCACCTACAGGTAACAGGTTTCTTCTGGGGTGATGAAAGTGTGCTAAAATTAGGTTATGGAAATGACTGCATAATTCTACATGTAATAAAAACCACTGAACTGTCTATTGTAAAGTGTTGGACTTTATGGTATGCCAGTTATAAATCACATTTCAATAAAGCCGTTTTTAAAAAAAGATCAATCAGATAAGCTCAAATCTTTAGTCCTTTCAGGCAAAAGTATAGAGCGTCATTAAGAGTACTAGAAGGAGACACACAGCCTGCCTCTACCACTTTACAAACTGTTCAATCTTAGGCAGGTTAAGTAACACCTCTGTGCTATCTTTGTAAACTTCCTACGTAACAATGCCCACCTTATAGGATTAAATGAGTTAACATAAGTAAAACTAGGAACTGCACCTGGCTTGCATTAAGTATAATGACTTATTTTTATTAATCAGCCTATTATAGGAGAGAAAAATCTACACTTAGAGGTGAATTAGAAATGAATGTAAAAATTATCCTTAATTATGAAAATAATTACTTTTTAAATCTAGGGTACCCATGAGTGACAGAACATATACAGATCACATTAAAATACAGGTGAAATGTAATATGTATTTTATAATTATTTATAGATGTTAGTTGGTTTCAGTTTTAATCTACTTTGTAATCCTAATTTATTCCTTTAAGCAGCCAATTACACAAAATAATCTAAAACATAATTAAACATAACATTTAAGCCAATCTGTTTTTGATAACCTTAACACATCTAATTCTTTTAATTTACAAAATAGGAGTGTTTCTATTGGCATTTTGCAATGAAAAAAGTCAATATGTGTAAAAGATGAAAGTTTTTATTTTATAAACATTTAACTCAGTATTTGTCAGGTATTGAATGGCTAACAAGCTAATCTTATTTTATAAAACAATGAAAACACAATTTCTTCTATCATGAAGAAACTGAAGGGTGCTACAGATCATTCTGTTCCATACTGTCCATTCTAAAATTTTAAGTGAAATTGTAGATGATACATCATAATAGCCCTTCAGATATTCAGCAGTACATACACCCAGGACCTCAAAGAGAAAACATTTAGAAGACAATTCTTAACAAGCATCAAGATTGTTTTTTAGAATTCACACCACAAAAGAGATTTAAAACAAGTGCCAAGAAATGTCATGGATTTTATAAGCCACCCAACTAAGGCAAGCGACTTCTAGCTGCCCAGCAGGCCTGCCTGATTAGAGGAAGACTGATTCCGGAGGTGAAAAAAAAAAAAATTCATTAATAAGCCCCGTGATTAGAAAAGAAAAGGAACTATTTTTCCCTGCAAGCCCGTTATTTCATCCCCAGAAATAAACAGGCAATTGCCAACATATGACTAAGAAAATTTTTTCAACATTATATAAGTATCATTTCTAGAATCTGAGGAAAATGGCATGGATTTCATATTTAGATTTTATTCACATTTTGGTTCTTTCTCTAGATCATCACTATGAAAACTAGTAAAATAATAGCTACATGTTGTGAGAATCTATTATGTAACAAACACCGTTCTAGGTCCTTTTTTTAATTACCATTTTCATAGTATAGAATACCATTAAAAATATATATATCACTTCTACCTGTTTCATCTTCCCAGAGTACAATACCAACACAAGAATAGTAGCAGGGAAGAAGTCCCCTCCAAGATTAGTGTCCGTCATCAAGACTTATGAGTTGCCATAAAAACTTCTAAAGACCTCTTCTGGATACAAGAGCCACAATCTCCTACAAATTTTATTTTGCTTCATTAATCCCCTGCCCTCAATCTACCACTTTCTCAATCTAAGTATGTCAGAATAAGCTCTCTTATAATAGTCTTATCTGTAGCCCTTAACCCTCGTCATGTGGACAGCATTAACTCTCAGCTAATACTCGACTGAACCAGAGGCACGACCTGATGCACATGAGTAATCTCACACAATTGAAAGCCTACCATTCCACCATTCCTATTCTTCCAATCATCCATTCTTCCCTTGGATTTCAAGTTGATCAGATTTGAAACCTCAAAGGCCACATTTCAGGGCATTTTTGATCTTATGGGCCAAGTACATGCTGTGATGGGCCATTTTCATGAATATCATCTTCTATCTCACTTCCACCCCTCTAATTTGTTGTAATTGAGTGAAAGAAAAAAAGATTGGCATTCCACTTTGGAAAACCGACAAACCCAGGCACAAACGAAATAAACATGTAAAGAATAGAGAGAAAAGAATAAGAACTATACCAAACAGCCAGGGAGTTAAAATAACTGGATACATAATTTAGCTGAAATGTCCTAACAATCAAGGTAGGCACATCTGGTATGTTATCATATTTTAATTCAGTATACCTGCTTTTACTGCAAGATACTAATAGTAAAATTGGGGGAATAACTGCTTATTTTAAACTAGAAAGGCAAATGGTAATAAGAGACATTACAGATGTCTAAAGGAAGAGTTAGAATTGTACACACTGTTTAATAGGTCACCCTCTAACTCAAAAGAATACTCTTCAACTACAAGAGAAAGTTTTTCAGAATTTAAGCCCTATTTCTGTATCATCTCTGTTCAGGTGTGCAATTTACAACTACTCTACTGGAGTATAAAAATTATTGAAAATCATTGTACTGTTGGTTCAAGTAATAATTAACTGCTCTAGGCCTTGTTGGACAAAGAATGGAACACATCCCATCTTTAGGGTCAATCATGTCAAAAGACATAAGAATATGCAACTAGTTGTGAGATTGTGATATGTATCATCGCAATCTGTGTTTGAAAAACTAACCAATTACTTTTCTTATGAAAATAACAGGTCAATGACCAGGTGATTGCTTTTTATTTTCAACTATTAAGTTATATCATTTTTTTTTTAATGTTTATTTTGAGAGACAGACAAAGAGTGAGCAGAGAGGGGAGAGAGAGAATTCCAAGCAGGATCCACACTGTCAGCACAGAGCCTGATGTGAGGCTCAAACTCACGAACCTTGAGATCGTGACCTGAGCTGAAATCAAGAGTCAGATGCTCAGCTGAGCACAACTGAGCCACCCTAAATTACATCCATTTGCATCTCTAATGAAACTACACTGTTTTATACTTACACTTCTTTTTCTTACCTCGAGAAATTGTGCCAATTTTAATTATGTGGGTTTTCTTTTTAAGGATAATTTATAGCATAGCTCACATCAGAGATTTCAAAATGTAGCCTAATACTACATTTCATTGAATTCCACTTTTTGGAAAAGTAACTTTAACTATTTTGTTCCATTCTCCCCTTAATCAGCATTTATCACTCCTAATTATATTTCCAACCGTCCCCCCCCCCCCCCCCAAATACTGATCAGTTATTTTACAATTAGATATAAATCATATAGAAACAGTTGTCAGTTGGGGCACCTGGGTGGCTCAGTTGGTTAAGCATCCAACTCTTGATCTCAGTTCAGGTTGCAACCTCGTGCAGGTGGGACTGAACCCCACGTCAAGTTCTACACTGAACCTGGGGATTCTCTCTCCCCCTCTCCCTACTCACATGCTCTCTTTCTCTGTCAAAATAAACAAACATTAAAAAACAAAACAAAAAACACAGCGGGGTGCCTGGGTCGCTCAGTCGGTAACCAACTGCAGCTCAGGTCATGATCTCAAGTTCATGAGTTTGAGCCCCACATGGGCACTCTGTGCTGACAGCTCAAATCCCGGAGCCTGCTTCAGATTCTGTGTCTCCTTCTCTCTCTCTCTGTCCCGTCCCTGCTTGTGTGCTCTCTCAGAAATAATAAATGAATAAACTTACAAAACAAAAAAACAAAGAAACAGTTCTCAGGAACCACCTCATCAAGTCCGGTACCAAAAAAAGCTAAAAGTATTTTAAACATTTATAACATAAAAGAAGCTGTGGAAGAACACTGACAGGAACAGACCTATTCTCCTCTAAGTATGTATCTAAATGCTGGTTTGTTTTTTTTTTTAAACAGGTAGTTTTTATTCACTTTTACTTGTTTAAGTTCTTGAAAAAGTGGAGTTTCAAGCAATATACTATCAACTCCAAACAGTGACATAAAACACAACTAACCTTATGCTCTGCTTGCAGCTGGTCACATCTCTCTTTCTCATGGTTAAGCTCTCTTTCCATTCTTCCAACTTGTTCTCGAAGTTGTGTTGTATCTTTTTCCAGGACAGCAATTAACTTTAATAGTTCTTCTTTTTCTTTCATGGTTTTCTCAATTTTCAACTATAAAACAAAAAACTCACATTGATTTTTTATAATCCTAAAATGTGATTAGTTGTTTTCCATCTCAAAAAAATAGTAAAGAAATGCACAAAAAGAACTTTTACATACAATTTACTTCATGAATCATACATGTAAATAAAAACTCATAAATCAAATTTAAACCTTCTTTGGGCAAAAAAGGAAACATTAAAAGGTATAAAATCAATAAACTTTATTATGAAGTTGCCTGCTAATCAATTTTCAAATTAGTACCAAAAATAGGGCATATTAAGTTTTCTTTTTTTTTTTTTTAATTTTTTTTTTTTTCAAACGTTTATTTATTTTTGGGACAGAGAGAGACAGAGCATGAACGGGGGAGGGGCAGAGAGAGAGGGAGACACAGAATCGGAAACTGGCTCCAGGCTCTGAGCCATCAGCCCAGAGCCTGACGCGGGGCTCGAACTCCCAGACCGCGAGATCGTGACCTGGCTGAAGTCGGACGCTTAACCGACTGCGCCACCCAGGCGCCCCTTAAGTTTTCTAAGTGACTTAATTCTGGGTTTTTCTTGAGTATTTATCAAGAAGAAAACATATACCACTTTTTTTTTTATTTAAATTCAAGTTAACATACAGTACAGTCTTAGCTTTAGTAGAACCCAGTGATTCATCTCTTATATATGACACACAGTGCTCATCCCCCAAAAGGTGCCCTCCTTAATGCCCATCACCCATTTAACCCACCCACCCCCCTAACCAGCAACCCTCAGTTTGTTCTCTGTATTTAAGTGTCTCTTTATGGTTTACCTCCCTCTGTTTTTATCTTATTTTTCCTTCCCTTCCTCTATGTTCATCTGTTGAGTTTCTCAAATTCTACATGAGTGAAATCATATATTTCATAACTCTTCTTAAATGTAAAGCTAGGAGAGATCTTTGAATGTACTAAGAACTCCCTTGTGTGTTATAGAAGACCATCACCCATGGCATTACTCTTAAAACTTTTGGTACTAAGGAATAACAGCTGCTCTATTTAGCTAAATTAAAACAAACTTTAAAAAACTGCAAATTTTAGGACAAAAATGCAGATTGTAACAATAAATTACATAATTGATTTTGGGGGGCACACTAACAGTAACTCAATTCAGCAAAACCTCCAATATTCTAAAATTACTAATTAAAGGACCTAAAATAGTAGTAAATAAAATAGTTAACTTTTCTCTTACAACAAACAGTCTTTGATTCAAATGGGAATAATGAAGACTCAGAGGGAAAATTTTGCAAAGGAGGCATCATACATTTAGCTAAAATAAAGTTTTCTCCTGGTACACTAAACTGTTTCTCCAGGGTCATGGAATCAAACTGATTAAACTCTAAAATGGGTCTTATGAAAGTTGGAAGAGCAGCA
The DNA here is from genome assembly GCF_022837055.1 of Prionailurus viverrinus. Lineage (NCBI taxonomy): Eukaryota > Metazoa > Chordata > Mammalia > Carnivora > Felidae > Prionailurus > Prionailurus viverrinus. The sequence goes on along the minus strand of NC_062562.1, from coordinate 119,897,113 downwards.
AATTTTTAGAATGACCCTTCTACCTCCTCCATCAGACGAAATGAAAATAACAGCAATCAAATGCCCTCAAAAAAGAAAAGTTTATTTATTCACTAAACTTCCTTTATACCTTATATTCTGAAAACCAATTTTTGGCTCTAAATTTTCTGGCAGCTTAAAAGTGAAAACATATCTTGACATGGTGCAACAGAAACATTATGAAAGAACCAATTTTCCCAGTGATACACTTAACTGGCATATACTTTTTGAAGAGTTTACTGAATGTTAAATAGAAATTTTAAAAAGGAATTCAAATTAGATAAAAATGTATACAAGTCTAATTCCTGCCTCCAATTTTGTATCTGAAATCTTCCAAGCACACAAAATAGTGAAAATTTTATAACTGACACCCATCACCTAAATTCACTGATTATTATTTCACCATGTTTAACTCCATCTCCCTTTATCACTTGCTTATGTTTTTGTTTTTTGTTACAACCATTTGAAATTGCAGACATTTCACCCCTAAGTACTCAGAGCAAGCATCTCCTAAAGACAGTCTCCTTTTCAACAACTACCACTATCATAAATAAGAAAATTAATAATTTTATAACATCCAATAGATATTTTGGGAATAATGGAAGATAACTATGACCTATTTTTTAAAAAATCGAAAATTCAATCAAGGTTCACCTGTTAAATTAACACAAGACATAACCCTTCAATGTCAACAGTGCCACAAATAATATCTCATATATTTGTACTATTTTTGTGTAGTTTTAGATAAAACCATTAAAGATTTTGATGAATGTGGAAATTCAAAATATTTATCAAAAAAATTGGGTCAGATATAAAAGTATTTTATGTCAGCATTTAAGAGACAGAAATTTCAATTTTCTTTATCAAGTACCCCTTATGAGTAGGAAGAAGTGGAATAAATTGTGCGACATCCCAATTAACTTAGAGAAGGAACATAAGAGAGACACCGATGCCTGAATGTCTGTTTTTCTGCTGGACGTCCTGAAATCAGGGTGGTCTAACAAGTATTCAAAAAGCTGCAATATAAACACTAACTGCATTCTTTTTAAGAGCTGGGCTTGTTTCAGCATCTTTGACTAGCATTCAAATACCAGGCTAAAAACCTTGATCATCAGGCGGCTGTCACCACAAAATGTTTCAGTCACCCTATAAAAGTTACATTTCTTTATTTAAGATAAGAAAGGAATTTCTGGAAGGGAAAGGGAAGATATGAAGAATTCACAATAAAAAATGGTTCCTTCAGTTTGACTACCTAATGAAAGTATTGTATCTATGACCTGTTGTGTTTTTTCTCTAGCCTCAATTTCTGAAGATAAGGATATAAAATCAATAAAATAAAATCAAAGGCATAAAATATTTACATATAAAAAATATCCATCTGGGGCACTCGGGTGGCTCAGTTGGTTAAGCGCCTGACTCTTGGTTTCAGTTCAGCTCATGATCTCACAATTTGTGGGTTCGAGCCCCATGTCAGACTCTGCGCTGACAGTTCAGAGCCTGCTTCAGATTCTCTTTCTTCCCCCTCCCTCATGTGGTCTTTCTCTCTCTCTCAAAATAAATAAATAAACTTTAAAAATCCACCTGACTATAAAGAAAAAGCAATGACCTGCCGGATTAAACATGAATGTAAATTAACCAAAAATACATAGCGAACCAATAAGCCGTTTTTCAGAAATTCAAATGTAACATTCTAGTTTCTTAGATTTTAAAGATACTGAAAAATATCTTAAAATAAGAATGTTGTTCTATTTTCTCCTTCAATAATTACTAAAATTTAAGACGTAAGACATTAGACCATCTGCACAGTAAATTTCTATTACAGCCAATGCGATGACTCCCAAATAGTCAATTAAAAGAATGTAAGAAGGCTTTCACCTTCTCTCTTTAAATTATGGTTAATCCAGGCTACTTACTGGATAAAATGAACACGGAAATCATTCTAAAAATGCTCAACCTAAACTAAAAGACAGGGATATTCCCTGATTCACCCTTCCACAGTGAAATCAATAGCTGACAGGAAGATTTTTAAAGTATTCCAAAAACAACACTCTAAGTTTATTATTTTAGTTAAAAACCATTTGATTTTCAGGTTATTCTTTTAAATTCTTTAAATGCCAACATGAGCCCTGTTCTTAAATTATCTATAAATCACTAGCTCACTGTTGGTACTAACCTCAAGAAGACCTGCTTTTGTGGTCACCACCAACATGTCAGAATTTCCTTCATCTTCCATAGTAAGTAACTCTTCAACTGGAGAAGAAGCCCGAAACTGGAAAGGTGTACTTGCTCCACGAATTTCACCCTTATGGGTAACATAACAGAACTGATAAAATTCTCCATCATCATTTGGAAGGTAATATCCTGAAAGAAAATTAATAAAAAAATTGATTAACTTTCCTACTATGAAATTAATGGGTTTTTTCCCCCCATTTAACACACCTTGCCATCTCTGCTCATTCCTGACCCTGTTTAGGTTGCGGGTGGGAATATATCATATAAAGAAATCTTCCCTCAAATTTGACATTCATTCCATGAAAAGAAAGATATTGAACAGAAGGAATGTGCTGTACATGAATTGTATAAAAGAAAGGAAGATGAAGTCCACTTTTGCAGAATAAAAAATAACCTTTGGAATCACACAGCTTTATTCAGCTGTACTACTAGCCATTGTAACTCAACCTCCCTGAGTCCCAGTTTCTTATCTGTAAAACAGCTATGAAGCCATCTACCTCAGAATTACAATCTATAACATATTTACACCATCTAGCCCATTATCTGATGAATATGTTTGATATTTGTTCCTTCTTCCTTCGTCTCAACTGTTACCCCCTTTTAAGATTTGCTGGATTATCCCTGCTCAAAATTAAACTTCACCTCTTCTTCTCCAAAGCTCCCAGTATTTTTTACAGTTAAAATACATACATACATACCTACCACACTCCATAGTTAAAAAATATTTAAGGGGCGCCTGGGTGGCGCAGTCGGTTAAGCGTCCGACTTCAGCCAGGTCACGATCTCGCGGTCCGTGAGTTCGAGCCCCACGTCGGGCTCTGGGCTGATGGCTCAGAGCCTGGAGCCTGTTTCCGATTCTGTGTCTCCCTCTCTCTCTGCCCCTCCCCCGTTCATGCTCTGTCTCTCTCTGTCCCAAAAATAAATAAACGTTGAAAAAAAAAATTAAAAAAAAAAAAAAAAAAAAAAAAAAAAAAAAAAAATTTAACTTTCTTCCTAAGCAAAAAGAGAGAGGATCAGAGAAAATACAAGAAAAGCCTGGGACAACTTGTGGTGCTTGCAAGAAAGAAGTTCCCAAAAAAGAATTCAAAGTGGCAGGGGGTGGAGGGAATGTCAAAAAACACAGGAGCCCACCTGATGGAGCTCCCAATGGCCAAAGAAAGCTAGAATAATTTGCACAACAAAAAAGGATAGTATTAGATTTTATTCCATAGAAAAAAATAAATACCTATGAGCTTATGGGGAAAGAGACAACTACTCAACATAGTAATTCCAACTAGTAAATGTCCAAGGAATGAGCATAGAAAAGCACCATTAGTGAAACACAACAATAAAAATTGTTGCAAGCTAGGGACTCCTGGGTGGCTCAGTTGGTTAAGTGCCAGACTCTTGGTTCCAGCTCATGTCATGGTCTCACGGTTTGTGGGTTCGAGCCCTGCATCCGGCTGTCTCAGCTGACAGCGCAGAGTCTGCTTGAAAATTCTCTCTCTGCCCCTCCCCTGCTTGAACACACTCACTCTCACTCTCTCTCTCTCAAAAACATAAACACACATGAAAAAAAAATTTTTTTTAATTGTTATAGGCAAGATCTTACTGATACTAAAATTAGAGGGTGAAAATTTGAGGAAAAATAAGGTATTTCCTTAGTCTCAAACTAACTCCCCCATAGTATTCATTAATTACAAAAGGACAAATACTAACTTTACAGTAGAGAAACCCAGCAGATACCAAGTGATCAAGATTAACAACACCAGGGCCACCTGGGTGGCTCAGTCAGTTAATCATCCAACTTCAGCTCATGATCTCAAGGCTCGTGAGTTTGAGCCCCGCATCAGGCTGTGCGCTGACAGCTCAGAGCCTGGAGCCTGCTTCAGATTCTGAGTCTCCCTCTCTCTCTCTAAAATGAATAAACGTTTTTAAAAAAAAATTTTTTTTTAATTAAAAAAAAGATTAACATCACCAGGAATGAGAGAGGAACATCAAGTACTCCCTGATACAACGCACTGAAGAGTGACTATAAAACAGCACTTGTACGATATTCTTCCTAAAAATGTATACCCTAAATCTAATCATGAAAAAACACCACCACACAGAAGTGCCTGGGTGGCTCAGTCAGTTCAGTGTCCTACTCTTGATTTTAGCTCAGGTCAGGATCTCACGGTTCATGAATTCCAGCTCCACATTAGGCTCTGCACTGACAGTGCGGAGCTTACTTGGGATTCTCTCTCTCCCCTCCCCCACTTGTGCACACTATCTCAAATTTTAAAAAACTTAAAAAATGTGGGGCACCTGGGTGGCTCAGTCGGTTAAGTGTCCGACTTCGGCTCAGGTCGTGATCTCGCCGTCCGTGAGTTCAAGCCCCGCATCGGGCTCTGTGCTGACAGCTCAGAGCCTGGAGCCTGTTTCAGATTTTGTGTCTCCCTCTCTCTGACCCTCCCCCATTCATGCTCTCTCTCTCTCTGTCTCAAAAATAAACGTTTAAAAAAATTTTTTCTTAAAAAAAAAAATGTTTTAATAAAATAAAAAATAAGATTGTAAAAGTCATGAAAGAGGACAGAATGAGGAACTGTCACAGATTGGAGGAGATAAGAAGATAGGACAATGAAATGTAATGTGGAATTCTGGATCAGATCCAGGAACAGAAAAAAGAACACTACTGGAAACAATAAAATTTAAATAAGGTTTATACTTTAGTCACTAGCAGTGCACCAATGTTAAATTCCTAATTTTTTAAATAAATGTACTATGTAAGATGTTAACATTAACGGAAGCTGGACAATGGGTATACAGAAATTCTGTGTACTATTTTTGCAACTTTACATCCAAAATTATTTCAAAATATATAGTTTAAAAATAAGGGTAGCTCTAGCAATATATTTTTAAAAGCTTTTAAAAACCCCACCCTCCTAGTATATACAACCAAATTTATTAAGCCATGGCTGAGTAACTTTGCAAATGGCCAAGAGACTTACATAAAAAGTTTAAACAGAAAAAAAATATATAGTCTGACTAATCGGCTCTAGTATCGTGACATTAGAAATTCTATCAACTAGAGGCACCTAGATGGCTCAGTCGGTTAGGCGTCCGACTCTCGGTTTTGGCTCAGGTCATGATCTCATGGTTCGAATGATCAAGCCCCACATCAGGCTCTCTGCTGACAACATGGAGCCTGCTTGGAATTCTCTCTCTCCCTGTCTCTGCCCCTTCCCCCACTTGTGCACATGTGCGTGCACATGCGGTCTCTCTCTCTCTCTCTCAAAATAAACATTTAAAAAAAAAAAAAAAGGCATGGACCTGTTCAAAGTTTTCTCTCCCTCTCCACCACCCACGCTGTGTCTGTCTCTCTCAAAATAAATAAATAAAAAATTCTACAAACTAGATACTCAAGGTCTGATAAATCACACAAAAGTAATCCACTAAGAAATGGTTCAAATGTTGTTTGAGATACCAGATGTAGTTATTCAGAGCTGCAATTTAAAGCTATCTAGAAAAATCTCTCATTAGGTTAATAACATTGAAAAGAAAATAGGAAAGCAATCAGTTGAATTACAACAAGAGTTCATTTGGGCAAAGAATTACATTTATATATTTGTGTTAGTTGTTTTAAGTTTTGCATTTCAAGATTCTCATGACTCATTCACAAAATGAGCAAGGTCATTTTGGATTGTGCTTAAAATTTCTTCTAGCTCTAATACTCTATGACTAAGTTTTTCATGACTATGTTGACTTTATATAACAAATGAGTTTTAGGCAGGCAGAAGCTTTTATTTCTGAATTTCAAAGTAATATTTCACCTGGTGAATTTTTAAAAGCTTGGAAAACAACTGCATTTATGCTTAGCTCCCATGAAAATGCTCTTAACTAACTGGATACTTTTCTCTTTATTTACTGCTTTTTAACTTCATGGTAAACCACCAGTGAAATCATTAGTCACTGTAACAAATTCATTAAGTTAACTGAAGAAAATTAATCACATTAAAAATGACTGAACATTGAGCATTCAACTCTTGTTTTTGGCTCAGGTCATGATCTCAGTTTGTGAGATCGAGCCCCACATTGGGCTCTGGAAAGAAACTCACTCTTCAATGAAAAATAAGCAAAAAAACTTTTTTTTTTTTTTTTTTTTTTTCAACGTTTATTTATTTTTGGGACAGAGAGAGACAGAGCATGAGCGGGGGAGGGGCAGAGAGAGAGGGAGACACAGAATCGGAAACAGGCTCCAGGCTCTGAGCCATCAGCCCAGAGCCCGACGCGGGGCTCGAACTCACGGACCGCGAGATCGTGACCTGGCTGAAGTCGGACGCTTAACCGACTGCGCCACCCAGGCGCCCCGCAAAAAAACTTTTTAAAAAAATGTTTATATTTGAGAGAGCATAAGCAGGAGCGGCAGAGAGAGGGGCACAGAGGATCTGAGGCAGGCTCTGCACCGACAGCAGCGAGCCCAATGTGCAGTACAAACTACAAGATCAAGACCTGAGCCAAAGTCTGACACTTAACCGATTGAGCCACCCAGGTGCCCCAAGCAAAAATAAAAATCCTTTTAAATGCCTAGATAAAATATGTATCCTACACTCATATTTATATTCTTATGACTTTTGCTAAACAAAGACACTAATTAATTCAACTTTGGTATGTTGGATATGCCTAAGTAGACCATTACAATGGAGAACAACATTTTTAATGGCATAAAAATTAAATTAAAACATTTAATTTCATCAAGTTCTGCAGTTTTCGGTTCTTACCTTGAAATGCTAATACACAATTAACTGTTGATCCTTCTATGTAATGTTCAGGCATAGGAGACCATAAAAATGTGTAATAATCACGAGCAGTACTCCATCCAACCTAAAGGAAAATAATAAGAACACAGAGATTATAAGTAGTTTAATACTAGAGTGATATAGCATATTGTCTTTTACTGCATCCTAAAATTAAAACATGGGTTGCTGTGTTTACAAATTATTGGGTATTTTAACAAGCCTGTCAAATTTTTATTATTTTTATTAAGCTATAACATAGTGTTATAAAGATCTATATAAATGAACAGTCCAGTTTCTATTATGTATTAAAAATACAATTTGATACCCAGTTTCTCAAGGAAAATCTTAGTATGCACATGATCAAATATAACAACTCATATTTCTCTTTATAACTTCACTATACGTTAAGTTTTTAAAACTTACTATTTTAGATCTCAAATTTCAGTGTGTTTAGATTTCCTTCTCCCCATTAACGTGGTAACTAAAACTTCACTTATCTCTCATATCAAGTCTTACCTGCAGCCAATTGGTAAATTTTGTAAAAAGGCATGTATTGCCCAGACATTAATATACACATATAGAAAACCTATGTCCCACCTATATCTAAAACATCTTCAACTTACAAAATGTCTATGTTACATATATCAGTCTATATTTTCTAGACAAACCGTACAGTGTTAAATACTGAGTATTAGAGATGTTTAAAACAAGTACACACAGAATTCATTCTACTGTGCTTCACAAATACTACATTTGGGTTTTTTTGTTGTAGCTGTTGTTTTTACAAAGTGAAGGTTTGGGATAACTGAATCAAACAAGTCTATCAGCACCATCTTTCCAACAGCATTTGCCGCTTCATAACTATCACATTTTTGGTAATTCTCACAATATTTCAAACTTTTTCATTACTATTGTATTTATTATGGTGATCTGTAAGCAGTGGTCTTCAATGTTATAATTATTTTGGAGTGTCATGAACCACACCCATATAAAATAATGAACTTAATATGTATGTTCTGACTGCTCCACCAACTGGCCCATTACTCTCTCCCTCTCCTCAGACTTCCCTATTCCCTGAGACACGATACTGAAATCAGGCCATTTAATAAACCTACAGTGGCCTTTAAATGTTCAAGTGAAAGGAAAAGTTGCACATCTCACTCTTAAAATCAAAGAAGTGATTCAGCTTAGCAAGGAAGTATGTCAAAAGCCAAGACAAGACAAAAGCTATGTGTCTTGCACCAAACAGCCCAATTAGGAATGCAAAGGAGAAGTGGCTGGGTGGCTCAATGCGTTGAGAGTCCAACGCAGTCGTGATCTGAGGGTTCGTGAGTTCAAGCCCTGCATCGGGCTCACTGCTATCAGTACAGAGCCCACTTCGACCCTCTGTCTCCCTCCCTCCCTCTCTCTCTCTCTCTCTCTCTCTCTCTCTCTCTCTCTCTCTCTGCCCCTCCCCTGCTCATGCTTGCTCTCTCTCAAAAATAAAACATTAAAAAAAAAAAAAAAAAGGAATGCAAAGGAAAGTTCTTGAAGGACATAAAACTACTACTCCAGGGGCACCTGGGTGGCTCAGTCAGTTGAACATCCGACTTCAGCTCAGGTCATCATCTCCCACTCCTTGAGTTTGAGCCCCCGTGGGGCCCTGTGCTGACAGCTCGGAGCCTGAAGCCTGCTTGGGATTCTATCTCCCTCTCTCTCTGCCCCTCCTCCACTCATGCTCTGTCTCTCTCTCTCTCTCAAAAATGAATGTTAAAAAAAAAAAAAGTACTACTCCAGTGAACACATGAATGGTAAGAAAGCCAAACAGCCTAATTGCTCATATGGAGAAAGTTTTAGTGGTCTGGATAGAAGATCAAACACCACCACAACACTATCTCAAGCCAAAGCCTAATCTAGAGCAAGGCCCTATCCTATCTTCAATTCCATTAAGGCTGAGAGAAGTAAGGAAAGTACAGAAAAAAACTAGCAAAAGTTGGGTCAGGAGATTTAAGGAAAGAAATGTCTCCATAATATAAAGCACAAAGCAAAGCAGCAAATGTTAATGTAGAAGCTATAATAAGTTATCCAGAAGACATAGCTATGATATTTAATGAAGGTGGCTACACTAAACAACAGATTTTCAATGTAGATGAAACAGCCTTTATATTGAAAGAAGGAGCCATCTAGGGCTTCAGAGCTAGAGAGAAAAGTCAATGCCTGGCTTCAAAGCTTCAAAGGACAGGCCAACTTTCTTGTTAAGGGCCGATGAAGCTGGTAATTTTAAGTTGAAGCCAATTCTCATTTACCGTCTCAAAATTTCTAGAATTATGCTAAATCTACTCTGCTTATGCTTTATAAATGGAGCAAAGCCTGTACGATGGCACATCTGTCCGTAACATGGTTTACGAAATAATTTTAAGCCCACTATTGAGACCTACTGCTCAGAAAAAAAGATTCCTTTCAAAATCCTGCTCATTCACAAAGCAGCTGTTCACTCAAGAGCTCTGATGAAGATATACAAGGTTAATGTTGTTTTCATGCTTGCTAACACAACATCCATTCTACAGCCCATGGATCAAGAGGAATTTCAACTTTCAAGTCTTATTACTCAAGAAATACATTCTGTAAGGCTATAGCTGCCATAGCGATTCCTCTGATGGATCTGGAAAACCTTCTAGAAAGAATTCACGATTCTAAAACGTTATTCATGGGAACAGCTCAAAACACCAACAGGAGCTTGAAGAAGCTGATTCCAACCCTCACGGCTGACTTGGAGGGTTCAAGACTTCAGTGGAAACAGTAACTACAGATGTGGTGGAAACAGGAAAACTAGATGTAAAGCCTGAAGATGTGACTGAATTGCTGCAATCTCATGATAAAACTTGAGTGGATGAGGATTTGCGTCTTATGGAGGAGCAAAGAATGTGTTCTTGAGATGGTGCAGACTGTTGAAATGACAACAAAGGATTTAGAATATTATAGGAACTTAGTTTATAAAACAGCAGTAGGGTTTGAGAGGATTGACTCCAGTTCTGGAAAAACGTCCTACTGTGGGTAAAATGCTACCAAACAGCATTCACTGCATGCTACACAAAAACTGTGAAAGCAAGAGTCAATGCATGTGACCAACTTCACTGGGGTTTTTTTTGTTTGTTTGTTTTTTGTTTTTTTTTTAAGCAAACTCCACTCCCCAGTATGGGGCTCAAACTCACAACCCCAAGATCAAGAGTCACATGCTCCACCAATTGAGCCATCCACGTGCCCCTTTTGTTGTCTTATTTTAAGAAATTGCCACAGCCACCCCAACCTTCAGCAACCATCACCCTGACCAGTCAGCAGCCATGAATCATCAAGGCATAACCAGCAAAAATATTATAAATCACTGAAAGCTCAGATGATGGTTAACATTTTAGCATAAAGTATTTTTTAGTTAAGATATACATTTTTTTTTTTAGACATAATGCTATTACGCACTTAACAGACTACAATACAGTGTAAACATAACTTTATATGCGCTGGGAAACCAAAGAAAATCATGACTTACTTCACTGTAGTGACCTGGAACCCAACCAAGCTATGCCTATACTAGATATCTATTTGCAGGTAATATAAGAAATTATGCCTCACCCACAGGGTTAGATTATATATATGTTCTATAATTCTGATAAACCTAGGATTATAGATTACAGAACACTGAAACTAGAAGAATATTAGCAATCTTTAGTCTCTCAAGGAATGTTTTCAAACTGTAGGTCACAATCCAGTAAGAAGTGGTAATATCAATTTAGTGGTTCACAGCCCTATTTATTTTTTAATGATACAGAATTAGAAGTATGAGTGCATGAAGGCTAAATTACACTTCCTGAAAATTTATTTCCGGTGTATTTGCATACAAGAAATCACATTTCTTTCTTTCTGTATGTCACAGTGAAGAAAACCATTTGAAAACATTTGAAAGATGCTATTCGTCTCTATAGATGAGAAGTTTGAGTAATCCATGATGATCTACTTCACTTAAAGGCTGCTATTTTTTCTCTCAGAACTGTTAGAAGAATGAGATTAGATGATGAACATAAAAGCAACACCCAACAGAGTGCCTGACCCACGGTAAGCACTCCATAAACGGTAGCTTTTGCAAGCACAGTATATTACAGTGACTAAGACCACAGGAAGTTAAGGTCAGACTGCCAGAAAGAGCACTTACTAGCTATATGACTTCAGACAAGTTATTCTGTTCCCTCCTCTTTAAAATGGAGATGATGGTAACAATCTCAAAGGGCTTTGTATTAAATAATTTCCATAAAGCAATCAGCACAGAGCTGAGCACACTGGTATTCATTAAATGTTACCATTCATTAATACCCAAGGACACAGAGCCTCTTAGGGACAGTGATCTTGATTTTATGATGCTCTCTCCCCTCACTTTAGATCCCCCAATGCTTCACCATCTCCTAAAAAAGAGCCCATCTGAAGTTCTTCCCCCAACAGATACACCTGGTACAAATCAAAGCTTGTATTCTTTGTCTCTGTCCATTTACTGATCTTGAAAGAAACACTTATCTAGAGCAACATCTTTCTTGGAAGAAAAGAGAAGAGAAGAGAAGAGAAGAGAAGAGAAGAGAAGAGAAATCTCCCTAAGTGAACAGGGTCTACCTGGACCAGGTAGTCAAGAGAAGGAAAAACTGAGTGTGCCATTTAACTTCTGAATGACTGACACACAAAACTGCAAACATCACAATTACAGGTATCTGATTCAAGTGGCACTGGGAATAGCAGTTAACAGAGACTTACTGAATGTTTGTTTTGTAGTAAGTATTATCATCTTACAAATTAAGAAACTAGTAAAAGGCTAGGAAATAGCAGAGTTAGGATTTGAACGTAAAGTTTAAACTCTTAACCACCAGGACACTACTCACTCCTTTCCTGGCAAGATATGTAATACTTTCATACCTTCTGAAATTCCACCACTTTCAACACTGAGTCAGTAACTACATAATTCTTAAAAGAAGCGCAGTTGACAAAAGAGAAACAGCAAAGAGCGAAAGCTCTGTTTGTAGCTAAGAAAAACAAAATGGGAGAAATGAGACCCATTATCATCTAAGAAAAATATGTGTAACAAAAGAGATGTTGAGTGGTTTGGTCTTTGCTGTGTTTTCTCCAAGTGAATCACAATAGCTCAGGCTATTCCTTATTGGTTGCCTACACTGGTAACTTAGAAAGTCTAACATTTTGCTTTCCTTTACTGCCTCTATGTCTGGGCAACTCTTCTCAAGAGAAGTAGTTGACAGTGCTACGAGATGTCACAAATATCCCCTGCTGAGACCACTGAGGAGACGATCAAGATGCAACCCAGAGTATAAAGTATAAAACTGTGCTTTAAACTCCTTTTGAGTAAGAAACACTGAACAATGGATCTTAGGTCACTCTGGAAGGGCCATGTCAGGCATACATAAAAAAAACAAATGTAGGGGCGCCTGGGTGGCTCAGTCGGTTAAGCAACTGACCTCAGCTCAGGTCGTGATCTCGTGGTTTGTGGGTTCAAGCCCCGTGTCGGGCTCTGTGCTGACAGCTAAGAGCCTGGAGCCTGCTTCGGATGCTGTGTCTCCCTTTCTCTCTGCTCTGCCCCTACTTGTTCTGTCTCTGACTCTCAAAAATAAGTAAAAGTTAAAAAAAATTTTTTTTTTAATAATAAATAAATAAACGTAAAAGTCTCTCTATCTGGAAAGATACAAAGTACAGGCTCCTTTAGGATAGGTATGGCTTGCACCTAAACTCATGTGAAAATACAGCAGAGCAGGTCATAATGGAAAAAACACAGTACACCTCTGGAAATTATGTACAAGTGCATAAGAACAGTAAATATCTAATTAAAAAAGTCAGACAACAAAGTGTCCAAGTCACAGCTTGTTTTTATTTTCCTGGTCACGTGGTTAAAACATGATTGGAATTCAGATTTTACAACTCAGACTACAGATTTCAATTCCTTAAAATGCAAGGGAATTTGCCTTTTAGTCTAGTAACGGCAAATGGAAAGAAAATACATTTAGAATTGATAACAGCAATTTTAAAACAATGAAAAATGACAACAACTTAGAACAAAGGAACAAAGTTCCCATGACTGTCAAAACACTTTGCTTCTAAGAGCTGCACTTGAATCAAGTTAAGAGGGCATATCTATACTAAGGAAGGAACCAAAGCAACCGTTATTGCACATAGTTTAGTTTGAGGAATTACCAAAGTACTGGGCATAATTCTTCTACTAATGCAACAGCAAAACAAAAGCATAAAAAGGAAAAGAAACAAGGATAACATGGAAGGAAAAAAACCCACAAATGTTTTCCCTTTATTCTTTTTAAACTGATTTATTTATTTTGAGAGAGAGAGCAAGCAGGGGAGGGGCAGAGAAAGAGGGAGAGAATCCCAAGCAAGCTCTGCACTGTCAGCACCAAGCCGGATGCAGGGCTCGAACTCAAGAAACCGTGAGATCGTGACTTGAGCCGAAACCAAGAGTGGGCACTTAACCGACTGAGTCACCCAGGTGCCCATGTTTTCCCTTTAAATAGGATTAACATTTCAGAAAAATATGTTGGATGAGAAGCACGGACAATAAAGGAAATTCTGAGACAGAACGTAAAGATCAGAAGGACATCAAGATTACCTAGTAAAACTAAGATATTAATAAATTCTGGAGAAACCTTAACAGAACAAAAGACAAACATTAGGGACAGCATACAAAGAGCACTTGTAAAGTGAGAAACAGACTCAGAGGGACTGATTTTAGGGGAGAGGTAAAGGAAGACAGACTTAAGAGTTGGGAGTAAGAAAGGCACTGAAAATAAATTTGTTAGTTATATATGGATAAATATATAATCTACAAAATAGTATAAAATGAGCCTATGGATGTTTAAAAGCTAGAAAAATATACACCAAACTTAACAACAGGTATTTCTGGGGAAGGTGGGGGTACAATGGATAAGGGCATGCATTTTCTTTCTTTTGTATATTCTGTAGTTTCCCAAAATCACTTATAAGAATAAAGATCCTCCCTTTTTAAAAGAAAAAGAACTCCAAAAGTGCCTAAATATACATGAGAAAGTAATGCAAGTATCAACCAGTATAAACGTCCCTCCATTAAGACAAAACGTTACAAAGCTACTTATATTAAGAAAGTGACAGGGGCACCCAGGTGGCTCAGTTGGTTCAGCTCAGGTCATGATCTTAGGATTTGTGAGTTTGAGCCCCGCATCAGGCTCTGTGCTGATGGCTCGGAACCTAGAATCTGCTTCAGATTCTGTGTCTCCCTCTCTCTCTGCCCCTCTCCTGCTTACACTCTGTCTCCCAAAAATAAATAAAAACATTTTAAAAATTAAAAAAACAAGAAGAAAAAGATAAAGAAAGGGACTACTATCAGGGTGCCTGTCTGGTGTGGTTGGTGGAATATGCAACTCTTTACTCAGGACTGTGGGTTTGAACCCCATGCTGGATAGAGATTAAAATCTTAAAAAATCTTTCAAAAAATCTTTTAAAGAAGTGATTATAATCCTAAGTGAAAAAATTCAGGGCATAAAAAAGGGCATGCAATATTATTCAAACTACTTTCAAAATATATGCAATAGAAAAAGTGAAAGTCTTCCTTTAATTAAAAAGATTGGAATGAAATACTTAAACATTAATAGTATTAGACAGGAATATAGTTGGGCAAGAAGACTGCTGATCATCTTAATTTTTTTAATACTTTATTCCAAGTTTTCTAACATTATGATTATTTTACAATTATTTTTAGGAGAATACTTTTTAAAAACAAAATGAGACAAGGTTCAAGGGAGACCAAGGCAGAAAAGCAGAAAAAGCAAAAAGAAGAGAATATGAAAAGGAAATATGAGAAGGAAAGGAGAAACAAGGAAAAACAAACAAAAGCTTGAAACAAGATATTCATGCATAAAATCACTGCTCAGGTTCACTGTCCACGCCAGGAAATTAAGGTTTTTTTTTTTAACCTGGTTGGCGGTGTGATGCGTGAAAATAGTATCTTACTGGGAAGCATGGTCTGCCTAAAAAGACTTTGGAAACGACGATCACTGCACTCCCAATTTCCTCACCTAGAAAAGTATCTGAAACATGAGAACTGTTAAGTCTCCTTCTCAAGTCTTAAAAAAAAAAAAAAAAAAAAAAAAAAAATCTCATGGACCTTTAGTTTATTAAAAATTATTTTAATTATAAGGTAATTTAATTTGTACTAAGCATAAATCTAAATGTAAATTCCTTGTGCTTATATATTTGTACAACTAAAACCAAATCAAATTCATAACAACTAGGGGCACCTGGGTAGCTCAGTCGGTTGAGCATCCAACTCT
Source organism: Prionailurus viverrinus (assembly GCF_022837055.1). Lineage (NCBI taxonomy): Eukaryota > Metazoa > Chordata > Mammalia > Carnivora > Felidae > Prionailurus > Prionailurus viverrinus. Next base: position 119,881,773 of record NC_062562.1, on the reverse strand, counting down.
TGATTCTGGGTCAGGTCACAACTCCAGGGTCATGGATCGAGCTCCATATTGGGCTCCCCACTGAGCATGGAGCCTGCTTAAGATTCTCTCCCCACCCCCCCACCTCCGCCCCCATCTCCCCCACTCACATGCTCGAAAATAAATTTAAAAATTAAAACAAATAATAAACACAAACAAAACAAAAATAAAACTCAAACATAATGTGACATATATTTTACTGCAATTAATGTTGCATTTACAATAAAAACACAGCATGAGGTATAATTCTAAATCTTTTCCTATATTTTCACTTCAACTCTATCACTCATAAAATGCATGTTGAACTTACTAGGAACTCTGTTGCTAATTTTAGATAACCAGATCTCTCAAACTGCCAGAACATTTTTTTTTTAAGTTTATTATTTTAAGAGAGTGGGAGGGGGTGAGGGAGAATCCCAAACAGGCTCCACACTGTCAGCCCAGAGCCCAATACAAGGCCGAACTCATGAAACTGTGAGATCATGACCTGAGCTGAAACCAAGAGTCAGCTGCTTAACCAAATGAGCCACCCAGGCGCCCCCAGAGAACAATTCTTGAATGCCAATTTACATGAGGTTCAAGATTCAGCTCCAAAGTTTAATGAATAACTGTAAGTCACTTCTCTCTGGACCTCCATTCCATTATCTGTAAAATGGGAACTATAATGTTCTGATGAAAAATCTTTGCAAAGTATAAATAAACCAATGTTATGTGTTTATTTTAGTTATAATCAAAAACAGTCCATATAGAGGAGAGGGAAACTACAAGGAAAAAATAAAAATCTCCAACCCAGTCTACATCCCTTGACTAGCTTCATTCATTTCCCTACCCAACTTCATAATCAGTTAATCATATCAACAGAGCACCTAAATCCACCCTAGTATCCTTTGTCTTCTTGAATTCCCTTCCCATTCTCTCCCCCACCTTTACCTCTCCAAATCGCAATCTCAATGATTACCACCTTGGAATTCTTCACTCATAATTCTGGGTGCTAAACCTTTCTGGATAAAATCCTAAAACTGATGCTCAGCAATCTCCAATTCCCTAGGACATTCTTCCACAGTAGCAGAACCAAATCTTCTGCATACTCAAGTCCCCTCAACTCTTACCTAACACATAACCTTGTTCCTCCTTACTGAATATACCGAAGCCATGAATGAGTTCCACTCCAAATTCATTCAACTAATTGCTGACAAACCCCCATGGATTCTACTTAAGGATTATTACCTACAACTGACTCCCTTTTCTACCATAGGCTTTCATTATCCCACCTAGGAAATTAGGATAGTCTAAACATTTTCCCTGCCTCCATTCTCTTCTAATTCCAATTAATCTCACTCAACCCTCCAAAATAAAAATTCACCTCTAAACTTTATTACTCTTTTTACTTTATTCCTCAGCCAGATATTAGATCCATAACGTAATCCAAACCAACCATTCATCTTTTTTTAATGTTTATTTATTTTGAGAGAGAGCATGTACGCAAGCACAAGCAGGGGAGAGGGGCAGAGGGAAAGAAAAAGAATCCCAAGCAGGCTCCAAGCTGTCAGTACAGAGACCAAAGCAGGATTCAATCTCAAACTGTGAGATCATGACCTGAGCTAAAATCAAGAGTTGGACACTTAACTGAGCCACCCAGATGTCCCCCCCATTTATCTTCTAAAACTGTTACCTGTCCCAGGCAAATCAAATTCCTTAACACTTTCTCAAAACATACCGCACACACCTTCCTTTCATTCCTTCTCCCTTAGAGCTACCATCTGGGCACTTTCTCCCTGCTTGCCTGTCAATATCATATCTATCAAAATCATCCTAGAGGGCAATTTGCAGTATGCATAAAGTGTTTAAAACATGCAATAAACATGGCAATTCCACTTTATTAAACATGATTTCTTGAGTCTTCCCATAGATTCTGAAATTTTTACTATATGCCTGAAATTACTATGGAGTTTTAAAGTACTATCTAGGGAATTCTATAATCCAAGGGCATTCTACACAATTGTATCCATTTATATATTTATTTCTTAAAGAAAAGTTATAGTCCCTGGAGTACACAAGAGATAGTTTAGCATTACCAAAGCAAAAAATATAAAGCAGGCAATGACAAAAAAATAAAGTTTTCAATCAAATCATATAAAGAAGCCTTATAAGACACAGTGGTAAAGTTATTTAATGTTGGCATTATTCCATAGATGATAAAGAACCACTTAAGAGTTTAAAACCAAAGGAAGATATGCTCAGATTTTCATTTTATATTATAGTTTTTATAGAGTAGTTTGACGAATAGATTTGGGGGGGGAGGGGGCAAGAATGAAACCAGAGAAAACAAGTAACCTATTGCAATAGTCCTGTAAAGAGATAAGGAGGCATAAGTCTACGGCAGTGATATTACAAATAAAGAAATAAATAGGCAGTAAAATGGATGGAACTGGTGTTTGACTAAATTTGAAGGGAAAGTCATAAGCTTGTGGCTTAAGCAACAGGCCATTAACTAAAAATTTTTAAAATTAAAAATCAGAATAAGCAGTCTGAAGGAAAAAAGGGAAAGATTCATCTTCTTGAAATACAATTTATCATACACCAGCCTAAATACCTACATATATAAAGACATACCACTACCCATAACAAACCTACAAACAGTTTAGACTAACACTGAAGGTCCTCCATTAACAGACTAAAGCTTAATTCCACACTTATCTCTCTCCACTTCCCTAAATGAAACATATGTTCCAGTCAAACTAACCTGTACTCATAACATTCTCAACTTAATGCCTTTGCTTATACCACTTTCCTGTCAGAAATGCCCCTCCTTCCTTTAAAAAAATTTTTTTAGGGGCGCCCGGGTGGCTCAGTCAGTTGAACATCCGACTTCGGCTCAGGTCACGATCTCACGGTTGGTGGGTTCCAGCCCCGCGTTGAGCTCTGTGCTGACAGCTCAGAGCCTGGAGCCTGCTTTGGATTCTGTGTCTCCCCCTCTCTCTGCCCCATCCCCACTCATGCTGTCTTAAAAATAAATAAAACATTAAAAATTTTTAATTTTTTTTTAACATTTATTTTTGAGAGACATAGTGAGGCAGAGCACAAGTGGGAGAGGGGCAGAGAGAGAGAGCAGGGACACAGAATCTGAAGCAGGCTCCAGGCTCTGAGCAGAGAGCCCGATGCAGGGCAGGGCTTGAACTAGAGGACTGCAAGATCAAGACCTGAGCCCAAAGTGGAGGCCCAACCAACTGAGCCACCCAGGTGCCCCTCCCTTCCTTTAATCTTATTTCCCTACTGTATTCTTCCCTGACCCATTCTTGCACAAAACACCAATTCTCACTCAGTTTAACTTGATACTCTTAGCTCACATAAAATCAAAACAGGTACTGATTTCATAAAATGCTTACAATGAATGTGTCTCCATTTTGGAATTTGACTTAAGAAACAAAACAAAAAAATAGCAAATGACTCCTCTATCAGGCATAATCAAGGAAGGAGGGATTCAAAATGAAACTGAAGGGGCAACTGGGTGGCTCAGTCAGCTGAGCATCCAACTCTTGATTTCGGCTCAGGTCATTATCCCAAGGTCACTGATCAAGCCCTGCGGGCTCCACACCAAATGGGGAGCCTGCTTAAGATTCTCTCTCCCTCTAGCCAACTAATCTTTGACAAAGCAGGAAAGAATATTCAATGGAATAAAGACAGTCTCTTCAGCAAGTGGTGCTGGGAAAACTGGACAGCGACGTGCAGAAGAATGAACCTGGACCGCTTTCTTACACCATACACAAAAATAAACTCAAAATGGATGAAAGTTCTCAATGTAAGACCGGAAGCCATCAAAATCCTTGAGGAGAAAGCGGGCAAAAACCTCTTTGACCTTGGCTGCAGCAACTTCTTACTCAACACGTCTCCGGAGGCAAGGGAAAAAAAGCAAAAATGAACTACTGGGACCTCATCAAAATAAAAAGCTTCTGCACAGCAAAGCAAACAATCGGCAAAACTAAAAGGCAAGTGACAGAATGGGAGAAGATATTTGCAAATGACATATCAGATAAAGGGTTAGTATCCAAAATCTATAAAGAACTTATCAAGCTCAACACCCAAAAAACAAATAATCCAGTGAAGAAATGGGCAAAAGACATGAACAGATGCTTCTCCAAAGAAGACATCCAGGTGGCCAACCATCACATGAAAAAATGCTCCACATCACTCATCATCAGGGAAATACAAATCAAAACCACAATGAGATACCACCCTCACAGCTGTCAGAATGGCTAACATTAACAACTCAGGCAACGACAGATGTTAGTGAGGACGTGGAGAAAGAGGATCTCTTTTGCACTGCTGGTGGGAATGCAAGCTGGCACAGCCACTCTGGGAAACAGTATGGAGGCTCCTCAAAACATTAAAAATAGAACTACCTTATGACCCAGCAACTGCACTGCTAGGCATTTATCCACGGGATACAGGGATGCTGTTTTGAAGGGGCACATGCACCCCCATGTTTATAGCAGCACTATCGACAATAGCCAAAGTATGGAAAGAGCCCAAATGCCCATTGATGGATGAATGGATAAAGAAGAGGTGGGGTGTGTGTGTGTGTGTGTGTGTGTGTGTGTGTGTGTGTGTGTCTACACACAAATGGAGTATTACATGGCAATCAAAAAGAATGAAATCTTGCCATATGCAACTACATGGATGGAACTAGAGGATGTTATGGTAAGCGAATTAGAGAAAGACAAAAATCATATGACTTCACTCATATGAGGACTTTAAGATACAAAACAGATGAACATAAGGGAAGGGAAGCAAAAATAATATAAAAACAGGGAGGGGGACAAAACATAAAAGATTCTTAAATATAGAGAACAAACACAAGGTTCCTGCAGGGGTTGGGGGGGGGGGGAATGGACTAAATGGGTAAGGGGCATTAAGGAATCTATTTCTGAAATCATTGTTGCACTGTATGCTAACTTGATGTAAATTAAAAAAATTAATAAATTATTTAAAAAATAATAAAAGAGGGGTGCCTGGGTGGCTCAGTCGGTTAAGCGGCCGACTTCAGCTCAGGTCATGATCTTGCGGTCCGTGAGTTCAAGCCCCGTGTCGGGCTCTGTGCTGACAGCTCAGAGCCTGGAGCCTGTTTCCGATTCTGTGTCTCCCTCTTTCTGACCCTCCCCCGTTCATGCTCTGTCTCTGTCTCAAAAATAAATAAACGTTAAAAAAAAAAATTATTAAAAAAAATAATAATAAAAGATTCTCTCTCCCTCTCCCCTACACGCACACTCTCTAATAAAATAATAAAAGGAAATGTCATTGCATGCCAAACTTTAAAATTCAACAAAATAATGTTTATTTTTGAGAGAGAGGGAAAGAGAGAGAGAGAGACAGAGTATGAGCAGGAGAAGGGTAGAGAGAGAGAAAGGGAGACAGAATCACTAGCAGGCTCCAGGCTCCAAGCTGTCAGCACAGAGCCTGATGCAGGGCTCAAAGTCGCTTAACCAACTGAGCTACCCAGGTGCCCCTTGTTCAATAGTTTTTCTGCCCTCCTCACTCTGTACAGCCATTTTTCACTTCTAGATACCCTCAATGTCCCTAATTCTAGCAGCAACTCTTCTTTTCTAGTTTGCTGCTTAACTTATACACACCAATCAAAATTTCAGAACCATTAAAATCAGATCTAAAATAAATTTATTCTGAGGGAGAATCTAGAGGAACCCAGTAGAAAAGTTTTACTGTTGACATTTATGACATTTTGAATATTCAAATGACTTAAAATTTTATTTAAGTAATCTCTACATTCAAAGTGGGGCTTGAACTCGACTCCAAGATCAAGAGTCACATGCTCTTCCAACTAAGCCAGCCAGGCACCCCAAAGAGATTCTCTTGTTTTAGTTCTCTACTACATTGTAAAGTGTTGAAATTGCCAGAAAATCTGTAGCACAGTAAAGCACCACCATAATGATCACCTCAATGTAATTCACAAATATTATAAAAAATGGCAAAATTTAAGGACTGGAATACCTGCCATCATAGAGTTTACTATTTAGTCATGTAAAACAGAAAACTCTTACAAAAGCATAAGACAATATGAGCAATATTTAAGCAAGTAGAATAGTAGAGTAACATGGCTATAGAACTGTATAATTAACGCTAATTACAAATGACTGGAAGAGACAGTAAATGATATAACAACTCAAAGGAAAAGATCTTTTTTCAGGTAAGGAACGGAGAAAACAGAAGGAAAAAAAAAAAAAAAAAAGGATTCTGAAAAGTTTTCACAAGACCTGGAGTGACACTGAACCTTTTGATCAAAGAGAGGTGAGTCTGGCAAATTCAAGTTCCCAGTATTTGTTGTATACTACTCTGTACTGTTAAATATTTCATGTTTACAAAACGTTTAAGTTTACAATTGTAAGAAAGGCCCTCAATGCAGAGTTAAGACGAGGCTTATATAAGCTACATATCAACCTGCTTAAATAGAAAACAGAATACCTAAGTGGAAGAAATACACAGAAAGTTCTTACCTTGAATATACCAACCCAATCTTTTGGATGTGGATGGATATATGGAGTTAAGGTGTAATGACATTCCAGGTGTGCATTAGGAAGATAACTCTTGGCCACATTTTGAAAGATGACATGGGCAAAGTTGGAAGTCTGCAAGGGGACTTCTTGAAAGGATGTCATTGTGAATCTGTAACAAGTAAATCATGTAAGTTGAATGAAACCAACTAAAAAAAAAAAACAAAAAAAAACCTTACACCTTCAGAAAATGCATAACATTAAATGCAAATTACATGAGAATCTGCATGCCATAATTATTGACAAGATATATACTTAGAACTCGTCTTTAAAAATGTGGTTAAATTTTTTTAAATGTGCCTAAATATAAAAACACAACCAGGAAATAACAAGTTATAAAATGACTCAGGAAGTTACATAAGGATTAAAAAAACGTTAAAACCAAAATCAAAAACTCTCAACTCTCTTGGAAAGCCTAGCCCACTGTTTCGTTTGCAAGCAAAAGCAAATGAACCAGAAGTGTTTCTCTGCTGAACCCTGGAACTTAGTAATTTTCTTCCTCAATCTGACCCATCGTCCTCTAGGTCTTAGTCTCCTATTAATTGATGTTAACCTCTCTGTCTGCATTCCTGACCCATGTTCGTGATCCCTTAGACCAACATTCTCAACCTGAGCTACATATTAAAATCATTAGGGGCTCTCCAAAAAGGGGGGTTGGGTGGCATCTGGCTGGCTCAGTCGGTACGTAGAGCATGTGACTCCTGATCTCAAGGCTGTGAGTTAGAGACCCACAATGGTTACAGAAGTTACTTAAAAATAAAATCTTTAGGGGTGTCTGGTGGCTCAGTCAGCTAAGCAGCCGGCTTCAGCTCAGGTCATGATCTCACAGTTCATGAGCTGGGAGCCCAGCATCAGGCTCCCTGCTGTCAGCACAGTCTGCTTTGGATACTCTGTCCCCCTCTCTCTCTGCCCCCACCCATACACGCTCTCTCAAAGAACAATATATAAAAAATAATAAAAATTATAAAATTTTTATATTATAATTATAAAAATTATAATATAAATATAGAATAAATTATAAAATTTATAATTATAAATATAATAAAAATATAAAATTATTGTATAAAATAAAAATTATAAAAATATAATAAACATAAAAATATAAAAATAATAAAATATTATAAAATATTATAAAAATAATAAATAAAAAACTTTTAAAAAATGAAAAGATGACAATGACTTTCTGAAAGCAGGATCTGGGGAGATCAAGAGTCTCATGCTGTACCAACTAAGCCACCAAGGCACCCCTCCCCAAGTAATCTTAAGTATTCATTACCACCTCTCACTCATTTCCACAAATGCCCCGACCTAGCCTGTCTTCACTCAGGACTTCTGGTACATGCTTGTTCAGATATCTCAAATCACATAAAATCTCAGCTGGTCTACTTGACACAACTCAGCTTATCTGTTCCTTTCAGCCTATACTGATTTTATACCCTTTCATTCTGGGTTTAATAATCCTACTTGGCTTCCAGTGTTCATGTGCTCTTTCCATAGATTTACTGATTTAAAAATAAGTTATTTTTTATGGGCACCCAGGTGGCTCAGTCGTCAAGTATCTGGCTTCAGCTCAGATCATGATCTCACAGTTCAGGAGTTCAAGTTCCACATTGGGTGAGCTCGAACTCCACTTTGAGTAAAACACTAGCCCCACTTTCTCTCAGTCCCACCCCTTCCTCCCTCTCTCTCAGCTCCTCATAGGATTCTCTCTCTGCCCCTTGCTCAACTGCGCCCTCTCTCTCAAAAACTAAGTTGTTGGTTTTTTTTTTTTTTAACGTATAGTGCCAATGAAATACATAGCTGTTGAAAATCTATTACAGATTCAGTGAATGTTCACTGCTTAGTGAACACCAAGCACAAGAGAGATGGTGAAAATGAACTATAAAAATCTGCAAGACACAAATATTTTCCATATTTTGTACTCGACTTTTTGAGAAAAAGGATACAACTGAGAATTTACTGGTAAAAGCCATCTATACGTGTGTCACAGACTCAGTACAATTATTGATTCTACAGTACACATAAACTAGACAACATCCCTATGGTACTTGCTTCTTAGTCATCACAACAGAAATCTCCGTGATGGGGAAAAAAGAGGCATGATTTTTGCCAACCAAATTAATCTCATTTACTTCACAAATCAATAAAGTCTCTATAGGGCAAACACAGCAGTTAGGCTATACTCATATTTTAACTATTAAAAAAGTCTTGGGGCGCCTGGGTGGCTCAGTCGGTAAGCATCTGACTTGAGCTCAAGTCATGGTTTGTGAATTCGAGCCCCATGTTGGGCTCTGTGCTGACAGCTCGGAGCCTGGAGCCTGCTTTGGATTCTATGTCTCCCGCTCTCTCTGTCCCTCCCATGCTCATGCTCTGTCTCTGTCTCTCAAAAATAAAGGTTAAAAAAGTCTTCATTGCTAAGAAGATCTCAGACAACATGCTTTTACAATATGTTTCTTTTGCTGACCTATTTGAAATACTAGCAAATTTTTGAAGTTTCAAAATAATAAACACTTCAGAAAATATGCACTTTTCTTCTTGTGTCTGCTCAACTTCTATTCAAGTACTGCTTTACTGAAACAATATACTGGACATCTCATAAAGAGAATGTCAATGGTGAACCTAGAGGCCACTGCTAGAATACCAGTCTGGTTGACTGTTAGCTAGCTGTGAGCTCTGCCAGGATTCCAAGGTAAGGAGAGCCCATTCAGTAGCAATCCTTCTTCTAGGTAAGATCTCTGCACTAACAAAATGGCTTTATGACCAGCAGCCCTATTTCACAGAAGGACTTAACTAGTATTCCCCAGCTGGTATGCCAAAGCCTTCAGTAAAATGAAAAAAGGTAGCACTTACAAATACTGGGAACTCTGCATAAAATAAATGAAGTGTTATTTACTTTGCTGCTTTGAATTGTCTGACCTAATTTGGGCTCAGGGGGATGTCATGGTGCTAATAAAGTCACTGATGATAATCTCTTTTCAAGTCAATGGCTTCACAAAGAAGGAAAAAATAACCCATCAATTCCAGTTTTGAAATATTGTTCAGTACTGGTTATATCAGTAAGAGAAGCTATAGCTAAATCAATGAAACCAACCTCTAGCAGACTCACCTACCAAAACTGAGACAAGTGAATCAGTAATATTTTTCTACAAAGAAAATGAATATTTCGGTTTCTCTGAGGAGGGTATTTATTAAGGAGAAAATAAGGCTAGTTTAGAATGAGTTGCCATGTTTTTAATTAAAAGCAGTTTAAGAATGAAACTTTTTCTTAAAATTTAACATGTTTCCTAAAGTAAACTGAATTAACAAAGCTGTGATTATGTTATAAAACAAGGCAGTGAAGTTTAAACTTTTGTTTAACCTCAACTACAATAGTGTCTTAAAAATCCATAATCAATCTTACACTTTTACTTCACTGAAAAGATGAAAAATAGCAAGAAGGTACAGATCTATATATGTATGTTTGTTTATATGCTTATAAATTGATCAAAAAGGACTTAAAAAGTACACACAACAGTCTTTACTCAAGAGGAATCTGTGTGAAGACAACTTTTAATTGATATTTTACTAGTATAGATAAATGCATTGTTTTCACTGTTTTAAATAAACATATTAACATAAAATTGCATTTTTAAACCTTCCCCCCAAAATTCAAGTTTTTAACAGAAAACCCTAAATCAGACTTTAAATATATTCATGATTATAAATCTTAAGATAATTTGTGATCCTAATAACCTTAATCTCTCTCCAACACCCCTTCCTCCCTTTTAAAAAATTTCAATGCAATTATAACTACAGAAATGTTTTACAAGTCATTCCACTCTCATTACTAGTTTTTCAAACTTTAAAAATTAAATTCCAATATATTTCCTAGTCATAAAAACTTAACAAGGGTAAATGTAATCTGAATGTAATTACCACATGAATTAATCCATTTCAAATAGTAAAATAAAAATTTCCCATAGAAGTCCTGTTTCACTCCTTACTCAGATAAAGAAATGAAAAGATGGGCAAGTTTTAAAAAATGCTGAAATTCACTGACAATGTCAATGTATCAAGATGATTCACAGGCAGATTTATACAATATCCATACACACCTGCTCTCACACACACACACACAAACACGCAGAGACACAAAGCCCAGTGGAGAGGTTAATGTGCAAAGTCACTGCATCACCTTGTGGTAATGCTTGGGAAGTGTAGCTTCACTAACATCCTGAGGAAAAGAACAAACTGCACCTCAGCTGGAGAGGAAATATAGCCCCCCACACACACAAAGGGAAATGGAAACAGCGGGACTAGACCAAATTTTACTTCCCATTCTCTAAAGTACATCTCCAGAAACGTGGGTACGCTAAGATGCAAATGAAGGTAAGCAAAAATTTTCGACTCAAGAATTAAAGAACCGAACACATTCAGCTGGGAAACCAAGTCTGAAATGCATACACTTGCTGCCTGCAGTGACCTCTTCCATGTTTCCTACTATATTCCCCAACATCTCTAGAGTCGCTTTGTATGAATTATGCTGTAAACTTTATACTATTAAGTCTTTGGTCTAAAATCCAATTGTGTTATTCTGGGGATTCATCAATATCTAAGGAAAAGACAAATAACGTGCAGTGGGCACTCAGTTAAGTAGCTAAAATAAATGGGGGGTGGGGGGCGGGTAGGGAAGAGGTGGAAGCACTTCAATGTTGTATTTATTCCTGCTGGAACTTTTTCAAGCCCAAAACAAATCTGTCTTTTGTGGTAGTATTTTTCCAGTGGCTTCTGCTACTTACTTTATTTTGCTGGACTAGTCCAAAATGTAAGCCTCAGCCAAGCGAACTAGAAAATATACTCTGAATTTTGTTCTGTGTGATATGATTGTGGTAATTGTGGGTTTTTTTCCCCAAAGTCCTTATCAAGTTAAAGACACTAAACTAATTATAAGTGAAATATCCTGATGTCCAGGATTTATTTGCTTTTAAAACTCCAGGGGGAAAAATGTTTTGGAGCAGATAAAACAAGATTAGCAAAGTGGTCGTTCCTTCCACCGTTTGTTCTCCTTTTGCGTATGTTTGTAAGTAAAGATCAGTAATAAAAACTCCGTGTATGACCTGCAATAGAACACCTTATATATAGTGAATGACAAACTCAGCAAAAAAAAAAAAAAAAAAGTCTTTAAAATCTTCAGTTAAAAATATATGAACTTTTAAAATTATCTCCAAACTTCAGTCCCGTAGGATACACAAATATCTGAAGGAAAAACTGTTTAACATTCTAATAGTTTCCAATTATTCATACTTTAGCTCAAAGATTATCAGCTGGTTTATAGAGCAGAAAAATGTTATCTGAAATCTTTTTGGAAGGCAGAAGCAAAGCCAACAATCTGTTAATTTGCACTCTTACAACCAGCATCCCTATCTCTAGAATTCTTTACAGCTGAGTGCCACTACACTCTGCCCAGGTGTCACTCATACCACTTTTATTTACTCCGTAGATTGTTTTTAAAGGTGGTTTCTAAAAAACTCTATCTTGGGGCACCTGAGTGGCTCAGTCAGTTAAGCGTCCAACTCTTGATGTCGCTCAGGTCCTGATCTCACGACTGGTGAGTTCCAGTCCGGCGAACAGCTCTGCACTGTCAGCACCGGTCTGCGTGGTGTTCTCTGCTCCTGCGCCCCTCCCCCTGCTCACGTTCTCTCAAAATAAACTTACTTAAAGATTTTATTTTTATTTTTGAGGGGGGTGGGTGGGAGAAGCTGGTTCTGCAGTGAGAGCAGAAAGGCCAATGAGGGGCTGGAACCCACGAACTGTGAGATCGTGAGATCATGACCTGAGCTGAAGTCTGATGGCTAACCGACTGAGCCACCCAGGCGCCCCTCAAAATAAACTTTATTTAAAAAAGAGAGAGAAAAAGAGAGAGAGAGAGAGAGAGAGAGAGAGAGAAAGAGAGAGAAAGAGAGAGAAAATAAAAAGCTATGATCTTGGCCCATATAAAGAGAATTTTTATCTTTCTGTAAGGATTTGAGCCAAAATAAACTTTAAAAGCCAGAAGAGCATACAGCCAAAATTTTACTTAGTAATATCCAAAATCCAAAAAACTAAAATCCAATAAACCTCACATATGTATTCCCCCAAAGTACATGAGCATGGTTAGAATGTTTCATATTTAACATTAAAATGGCTACAGCATTAACTGTAAACAGGTATACAACTCAATGTGACTACAGGAGAAAACAACAGGATGTAAAAAATAAATTGAAAAGACTTAGTAAGTCATTTCTCACGTAATCAATACTTCGAGAAACCAAGTTTAAGAACAAAACAAAGGCCTGACCTCAGGCCCTTCTCTCTACCTGCACGGGACTTTGAGGGGCAATCGTCCCACTTTTAGATTAACATGTTACTGAACTCGTCTCTTTAAATGATTTGGAACGGAGCACGAAAATCGTAATTAGTGCCACAGTTCGCGCTGTTCGTAGAACTTTTACAATGAGTATAACGCAGACTTGAGTAAGATTTCCCGTCTAAATCCTTGTCGTAAATCCTTGTCCTAAGCAACGTTTGAAGCCTTAAAACCTATTATACAGAAAGTCAAATGCCACCGTGTTTTCAAATAAACCTATTATTAAAAAGGGAACTAAATGTATCAACAGTCACAGACAGACACAGACACAGACACACACAGACACACACACACACACACACACACGCACAAAACCCCACCCACACCCAATTCAAACAAAGATTGCCCCAGGCAAGGAGACCGGTCGGGACCAGACCACAACTTGCGAGCCTGCAGGGTGTTGGGTGGAGGAAAGGGAGAGTTGTGAAATCAAGAAAAGTTGCCTAAGCAAAAGAAGACGTGTGGCCCTCTTAAGACTTTTTTTTTTTTTTGAGATCCCTCGGAACGTTAAGCGTAGGAGCCACCCATAAACAGACGAAAAAAACGTTTACCAGACCTGTAGCCCAGGTGAAGGCTGCTATCCGCCCCAACAGCTAACTCCGCCCCCCGCCCGCAAACGGAGGCGGCGCAGTGAGTCTCCGCCTCTTTCTCCAACGGCGACACAAACCAAAACACCTGGGTTTCACCCCACCCGAGCAAACCCGAGCCTCGGACTCGACCTGTTTTCCCAAGCTCGCCTACGCCAGCAGCACACATACTGCCCTCAGAGCACACCCTAGAATGGGCCTCGGGCAAGACAGGTTCTTCTTCGGGGGTCCCCCGTGTCACTCGCCCCCGCCACAGTGCCCACGTCCCCCAGGGCTCCCCCCCAAATCGCGAAGGCCTATCCCGGGGCCTCCCCGCCGTGTGGGGCGGCCACCCGTCGTTTTTCCCAGCCCCACTGCTAACCGAAGTTGCCCACACCCCCGTTACAACCGTAGTCCAGAAGGAAAAGTTTGTCCTGGGGAAGGAAAGCATCGTCATTTGGCTGCATCGTCACCACGGCGATCATTCCCGAGACTGGCCAGGCCCCTAGACTCTTAAGAGCTGAGGAGCGAACCGCGAGCCCCCAAAGAGCTCCAGCTGGGGCCCCGCACAAGTCGCTGGAGCCGGTCGGGGAAGGCACTTACCCTGCGAGGAGCCCCAAGACAGAGGGAGCGTTAGAGAGGCTTCCGAGCCGGTGCCGCCATCAGCCGCCGAACCTCTTCCGCCACCACTACCTCTCTCCCCCGACCGGCTACACCTCCCCTCAGTGCCAAAAAGCCGGCGGTACGTCACTTCCGGCTGTGAGCCCGCCCCTTCCGCCACCGCCGCGCTTGGTGGGCCGGGCCGTTCAGCTGAAACGAGGTCTCTGCAAACGTGACCTTTCACCAGCTCTGCGGGCGGATCCAAACTCCAGATCGGCCTTTTACCCCGGCTCGGCTACTCCTCCTCTTTCTTCGGCCTCACAGGAATGGCTCGCAGACCTAGTCAAACACGGTCCGTTTGGATTTGCGTTTTTCATTTAATTATTACTTTGACCGGAAAGTTAGGTAACTTACCAGTTAGGTTGAAAGGGTAGTCCAAAGTTACATGGACTATTACCATGGCATTGCCCGGCTCTTAAAAATCCTGTCTAAATGGGGCGCCTGGGTGGCGCAGTCGGTTAAGCGTCCGACTTCAGCCAGGTCACGATCTCGCGGTCCGTGAGTTCGAGCCCCGCGTCAGGCTCTGGGCTGATGGCTTAGAGCCTGGAGCCTGTTTCTGATTCTGTGTCTCCCTCTCTCTCTGCCCCTCCCCCGTTCATGCTTTGTCTCTCTCAATCCCAAAAATAAATAAACGTTGAAAAAAAAATATTTATAAAAATCCTGTCTAAATGGGGCGCCTGGGTGGCGCAGTCGGTTAAGCGTCCGACTTCAGCCAGGTCACGATCTCGCGCTCCGTGAGTTTGAGCCCCGCGTCCGGCTCTGGGCTGATGGCTCAGAGCCTGGAGCCTGTTTCCGATTCTGTGTCTCCCTCTCTCTCTGCCCCTCCCCCGTTCATGCTCTGTCTCTCTCTGTCCCAAAAATAAATAAAAACGTTGAAAAAAAAAATTAAAAAAAAAAAATGAAAGTATAGTAGGGGCGCCTGGGTGGCTCAGTCTGTTGAGCTTCCTACTTAGACTCAGGTCATGATCTCAAGGTTGGTGGGTTCGGGCCCACGTCGGCCTCTGTGCTGACAGCTGGGAGCCTGGAGCCTGCTTCTGATTCCCTGCCTCCGTCTCTCTCTGCCCCTCGCCCACTCAAGCTCTGTCTCTCTTCCTCACTAAAAAATAAACACTAAAAGAAAATTTTTGGGGGGCGCCTGGGTGGCTCAGTCAGTTAAGCATCTGACTTCGGCTCAGGTCATGATCTCTTGGTTGGTGAGTTCAAGCTCCACGTCAGGCTCTGTGCTGACAGCTGGATCCTAGAGCCTGCTTCAGATTCTGTGTCTCGCCCTCTCTCTGCCCCTCTCATGCTCTCATGCTCTGCCTCTCAATGATAAATAAACATTAAAAAAATTTTTTTAATAAAAAAATCTTTTTAGCCCCGCGTCAGGCTCTGGGCTGATGGCTCAGAGCCTGGAGCCTGTTTCCAATTCTGTGTCTCCCTCTCTCTCTGCCCCTCCCCCGTTCATGCTCTGTCTCTCTCTGTCCCAAAAATAAAATAAACATTGAAAAAAAAAATTTTTTTTTAAAAATCTTTTTAAAGAAATGCAAAGATAGTAGTAAATTTTATAAGCACAATTTTTCAGAGGTGTCACTCTTTTTTAACCACATTACTTGTTTATATGTAATTTCTAATTGTCACCAATTTTCACTTAATGAAATCAGAAAAACAATGTGCTTAAGAAAAGCCATAATTGGAAAGCATTTTTATGCAAGTCTTTTTACTTTATTTTGTTATTTTTGATAATTTCTTGAATTTTTAGACCTTATTTTCCCCATGAAGGTATTTGCTTAGGAAATGTAACTTGCTTTAATCCACTTAATAATGGCCCCTTGAATTTTTAGACCATGTTTCTCCCAGTAAGCTAAATATATATCCTTTCGGTATTTAATTGAATTGTTAAAAATTAGCCTATTGTAGATACAGCAATGTACTTGGGCCGTAAGGGATATGGATCCACACATGAAGCCTTTGGGCCAGGTGGGTTTCAGAATTCAGAAATTTTTTAGACTTCCGAAAAATGTACTTGCTTTATGTTCCATGACATTGCACAAGGTCTGCAACAGCACATCATAATCAAGTTAACATTTTTTGAGGAAAAATTATGACTACCACACTACAAAGTAGGATAAAGCACACAGTCTTCAATTCAGATCAGGTTTTTCAGATCAAGCTTTGCCACTCTGCTGTGATGCATTCAGGTGAGTTCAGGTCAAGACAGGTTTTGCCACAAAACGTGAAGAGAACATTTTACCTTCAAAACAGTGAATAAGGGATTGTAGACCTGTTCCAAGAATTATTGGAAAGTAAACCCCTTAGGATCTCATAGTATTTCTGGAGCAATTATAATTTCAAGTAGTTTCTAGATGGTTCTCCTAATCTATCACCTACCATCTGTCCCGTGTTTAGATTGAGCAAATGTCTAAAAGACACCGTTCCTCTGTTAGAAGGATTCATGATAAGAAAGGGAAGAAAATAAATGAATCTATGAAAATGTGGGTGACTCTAAAATATGACAATAAAACAGGTATAAAAGATACTCAGAGATGAGAGAACTCAGTGTAGTCTTGCGTGAGCAGTATACTTTTCTTGGAGGAGGTAGACCGCTGGTAAAGCATTTTGATGAAGGCATGGAAGGAAGAAGACCAAGTCAGAATATAAGAGCTTGGGCACAGGAGTCAGGCAGGGAGAAGATCGTTAACAAAAAACAATCGCCATCTGTTTAGTACACAGTGCTGACCAGCCACTCTGCTGGATATTTCGGTTGCCTCCACTCGTCACAGCAATCCTATACGGTATCATCCCAATATGCAGGGAAATGTAGCTTCAGAAAAGTTAAATAGCTTGCCCATGATCATGAAAAGGGCAAACCAGACTTGCACTCAAATCTGTAACTCTCAAAGTTCATCCATTTTCCCCCGTACCATGCTGTTTCTTTTCTTTTCTTTTCTTTCTTTCTTTCTTTCTTTCTTTTTCTTTCTTTCTTTCTTTTTGTTATGCTGTTTCTTGATAAATGCTTTTTGGTCATATAGAATGTGAGCTGGGTTATGCCAGGTGCTCTGGGAAGACAGAATAAAGCATGGTAAGAAATGGACCTTGAGAAGTAAAGGAGAAAGAAGGCACGATACAAAATACTTAATCTTGAATTAGCAAGACTCTGTTAAACTGAACTAGGCCTTGAAAGATGAACAGGATCTGAGAAGGCAGACAAAGGGCTTATTGGAAAGAATAATTAAAAGGGCACAAATTTGACAAATAGGTGGGACAACATGGTTTGAAAATTGGAAAAACTAAGTTCCAATAGACATGTTCTAGAAATATTACGAGTTTTGAAAGCCAGGCAAAATAAATCGTTTTCATCTTTCGGAACGGTGATTTTCCTCAGAGTTTATATTAAAGATTCCCTTTGCTAGAAATGATTCTTTCCTTAAAAATCAATACAACCGTTTGGGGTGCCTGCGTGGCTCAGTCGGCTGAGCATCCGACTTCAGCTCATGTCATGATCTCACAGCTCGTGAGTTCAAGCCCTGCGTCGAGCTCTGTGATGACAGCTCAGAGCCTGAAGCCTGCTTCAGATTCTGTGTCTCCCTCTCTCTGCCCCTAACCCACTCGCATTCTCTGTCTCTCTCAAAACGAAATAAACATTAAAAAAAAAAATTTTTTTTTTTAATCAATACATCTGTAAACCTTTGTTTTAAAAACAGGACTTAAGATAGGATTTGAATAATGGTGGGTTCTGGATAGAGAAAGAGAGGATTCCAACACTGTAAATAGGGTTATCTTCTCTTACTCTGTTAGGAGATGGTCTTGATGTACTTACTCCTTACCCACATTGCCTCTCCTCTGCCACTCTCCCAATTGTTTATAAAAAACTTCGCTCCTTTGGGGTGCATGCCAATGAGCTATTACCCTCTCTTCTGTCCTCGTTTCTGTCATCTGCTGATCTCCAAGTCACTCTTCCTCATTCAGTGAAGAATATCACCTCGTGCAGTCTTCCTCTCCATTTGGTGTCTCCTTGGATGAGATCAAAATTAGAAGGCCAACAGGCTGGGCTTTTAATTTCTTCTTTTTTTTTTTAATTTTTTTTTTTTACATTTATTTCTTTTTGAGAGGCAGAGAGAGACAGAGCACAAGTGGGGGAGGGGCAGAGAGAGAAGGAGACAGAATCTGAGGCAGGCTCCAGGCTCTGAGTGGTCAACGCAGAGCCCGACACGGGGCTCAATCTCACAAACCGCGAGATCATGACCTGAGCCAAAGTAGGATGCTTAACCAACTGAGCCACCCAGGCGCCCCTGGGCTTTTAATTTCTTGAACCCCCTCATCTCCAATAACCTCCACTCCACTCCAGATACCTATTTCCATGCTCATACCTTGAACCTCATCCCCACCTGTAACTCCTTAACCTTCAAAATTAAGCATCTTGCTCTTTGACAACAACCTTGAGGGCTTGAACTCAGGACCCTGAGATCAAGACCTGAGCTGCAATCAAGAGTCAGATGCTTAACTGACTGAGCCACCCCAACGCCCCAACCTTTTATTCTTCTAACTTGCTTATTCAAATATGCCCACTCTCTTTCTCAAACTCATCGAGATCTCTAATCCATTCAGCTTTCTCCTTTTAATACTTCCCTTCTTATCCAACTCCAAGTCCATGGATTCTCATTTTGTTAACATATGTTCAATATCCTATCCAATATTTTGATTTTCTATCTTACAAATGAAGTGCAATTTCCCATAACAAATGTGTTTATAGACTCTGGAATCGTCATATGCTTTACCACAAAAGTTATGTCTGAGAGTACTAAGAAAAAACTTAGTTTTTTCAAATTGTGTTCAAATTGAATGTTTTGGGACCCAGGTATCAATTGATAGATGAATGGATAAGGAAGATGTGACGTATACACACAGTGGAATACTATTCAACCATCGAAAAGGATGAGATCTTGCCACTTGTGACAACATGCATAGACCTAGAGGATATTATGCCAGGGGAAATAAGTCAGAGTAAAAACAAGTAATATATGATGTCAGCATAGAAGGAATCTAAAAAACAATAGTTTGGGGCACTGGGTGGCTCAGTCAGTTGAGCATCCCACTTTGGCTCAGGTCATGATCTCACGATTCGTGAGTTCAAGCCCCACGTTGAGCTTGCTGCTATCAGCTCAGTGCCCACTTTGGATCATATGTCTCCCCCTCTCTCTGCCCCTCCCCTACTTTCTCTCTCTCTCTCTCAAAAATGAATTAATGCTAAAAAAATAAACAGCAACAACAAAAATGAATAAATGAACAAAAAGAAATACATAAATACAGAGAACCAACTGATGGTTGCCAGAGGGGTTTGGGGTGGGAGGACGAACAAAATGGGTGAAAGGAAGTGGGAGATACAGTTATGGAATGAATAAGTTACCCGGATGAAAGGTATAGCATAGGGAATACAGTCAATGGTAATATAATAGTATTGTAGGGTAACAGATAGTAGCTATGCTTGTGAGCATAGTATGATCTATAAGCTTGTTTTTTTTTTTAACGTTTATTTATTTTTGAGACAGAGAGAGACAGAGTATGAATGGGGGGAGGGACAGAGAGAGAGGGAGACACAGAATCGGAAGCAGGCTCCAAGCTCTGAGCCATCAGCCCAGAGCCCGACACAGGGCTCGAACCCACGGACCGCGAGATCGTGACCTGAGCTGAAGTCGGACGCTTAACCGACTGAGCCACCCAGACGCCCATAAGCTTGCTAAATCACTATGTTGTACCCCTGAAATTAATGTAACATTGTATGTCAACTATACTTCAACAAATATGTACACACACACATACATACATAATTAAAAAAAAAAAAACTTTAAAAATTAAACTAGGCACCTAAAACCACCTTAGCAGTCTTTAGGTACAGCATTGTATCCTTTATAGCATTTTCATTCTCAAACTTTCTTGACAATTGTTTTGTAACTGATTATACTTAGAATTTATTTTCTAGAAATATATAGTCTTGGGGCACCTGGGTGGCTCAGTCAATTAAGAGTCCAACTTCGGCTCAGGTCACGATCTCACGGTCATAGGTTTGAGCCCCATGTCAGGTTCTGTGCTGACAGCTCAGAGCCTGGAGCCTGCTTTGGATTCTGTGTCTCCCTCACTCTCTGTCACACCTCACTCCCACTCTGTCTCTCTCTTCCTTTCAAAATAAATAAAGACTAAAAAATTAAGAAAAAAAAGAAATATAGAGTCTTTAGAGTTTCTGTGTAGCCTAAGCAACACTTAAAGATAACTTTATTAAAGTTTCAAATAAAATTATATACGATGTAGAACATACAAATTGCCTTTCAACTAATAAAAGAAAAGCATTTATCATAAAAACATTAAAAATTAACAAGTTAAAGGAATAAAATGAGTGTCTTCGGAAGTTTCTTGCACTATAAAGAGAGAAACTATGTAATTCATGACATTAATAAACACAGCCTGGGGAGCCTGGGTGGCTCAGTCAGTGAAGCGTCTGACTCTTGAAATCAGCTCAAGTCATGATCTCGCCATTATGGGATGGAGCCCCGCATCCAGCTGTGTGCTGAGCTTGGGGCCCACTTGGGATTCTCTCTCTCTCCCTCTCTCTAACCCTCCTTTGGTCAAGTGTGCGCATGCACGCACACAAGCTCTTCCTCTCTCTCTCTCTCTCTCTCTCTCAAAATAAATAAATAAACCTTAAAAAGAACAGAACAGAAAAGAAAAGAAACAGAGCCTATAGAGATTTATACTTGAGTAAGACATTTGCCCCACCCGGTTCCTAACAGTGCTCTCTGATCCTTACGAAACTGGAGGTCACTGGAAGTAAATATTCTCCTCTCTTCCTTACTGAGAGGAGAATTCTTTGAATTCTTAAGATACTATGTCAAGAAGATTCTTTCCTCTCAGTGTTTTAAATTACACACCTTTATTTTTTGGGCTCGCTGGCATATCAGTGGTAATGAAAGTTAATAAAGGTACTTTTTTTAAAGGTAATCTCTAACCCCTAATGTGGGGCTGGAACTCACGAGCCCGAGATCGAATCACATGCTCTACTATCTGAGCCAGCCAGGCGCCCAAACAAAACAAATAAAAGTTATTTTAAGAAAATGTTGGGGCACCTGGGTGGCTCAGTTGGTAAGCTCCCAACTTCAGCTTGGTCATGATCTCAGGGTTCATGGGTTCGAGCCCCGCATCCAGCTCTGCATTGACAGTGTGGATCCTGCTTGGGATTCTTTCTCTCTCTCTCTCTCTCTCTCTCTCAAAATAAGTAAATAAACCTTTTTTCAAAAAAGTAAAAGAAAAAAATGTTATTAATATAATCTCCTGAACTTTTAAATTTTAACAAAAGCTGAATCAAAATTTTAGGTTGAAATATGTTTTTACTTCAGATTTCACCTCCTCCCACCTTCTCAGGAACTCTGTATTTTCTCTCTTATATTCTCTCTTATATTTCTCTCTTATATTCAAGCCCTCTGTCTCCACGAGGTCCTTCCCATTGTCTCTTTTATTTAATTTTTTTTAATGTTTATTTATTTTTGAGAGAGAGAGAGACAGAGTGTGAGCCAAGAAGGGGCAGAGAGAGAGAAGGAGACAAAGAATCTGAAGCAGGCTCCAGGCTCTAGCTGTCAGCACAGAGCCCATCGCGGGGTCGAACCCGCGAACCCTGAGGTCATGAACTGAGCCGAAGTCTGGCACTTAACCAACTGAGCCACCCAGGCATGCCTCTTCTATTTAATTTTTTAAATATTTCCTGATTCCAGGGGAGCCTGGCTGGCTTGGTCAACGGAGCGTGCAACTCTTAGTCTTGGGATGGTGAGTTCAGGCTCCATGTTGGGTGTAGACATTATTTGAATAAAATCTTAAGTGAAATAAAATAAAATCTTAAAAAACAAAATTTCCTCCTTATTTTCCTTCAACTGCTATTGCCTCTTGCCTTCACCTTCACAACCAAACTTCTCACTTTTGAAAAGAATTGTCAATATTCCTCCTCACCATTCCCCACTCTTTCTTAACCCCCCTTCATTATGCATGCTGCCCCCATCACATCAAAACAGGTTGCATTAATACCAGAATGTACATAATGTGCTCTAGACAGGGAAATCTATCTTAATATCCATTCACGTCCCACGGGTGCTAACCTGGTTTCTGACCACATCTCATGATTTGCCAGGAACTCAAGAGATCCATGAAAAGGAATTTAAATTTTATCTGTATTGGAGAATTTGGTCATTCCCCTGATTGATACCCATCCTACTCATAGAACAAAACATTTTTGATGGGCTTAAAATTAGGAGTGGGGGGAAAGAGTTTGTGGGTTATTGCCACGTCAATTACCAGTTTGTTGCTTGTCCATTTTGCATTCACCCTTTTTCCCTGCTTTGTGAAAGTGCACCTAAGTCCTTTAATTTTTTTTTTTTTCTTTGCCAGCTGGCTTAATACAAAGCTTTGTCAGTAGAAAGTGCTGGAGAGACATTGCAGTAGACAAGAATTCTGCTTCCTCATTCCTGCCCTGAAATACTTCATGGGGGGCCTGGGTGGCGCAGTCGGTTAAGCGTCCGACTTCAGCCAGGTCACGATCTCGCGGTCCGGGAGTTCGAGCCCCGCGTCGGGCTCTGGGCTGATGGCTCAGAGCCTGGAGCCTGTTTCCGATTCTGTGTCTCCCTCTCTCTCTGCCCCTCGCCCGTTCATGCTCTGTCTCTCTCTGTCCCAAAAAATAAATAAACGTTGAAAAAAAAAATTAAAAAAAAAAAGAAATACTTCGTGGACATTTTTCTCTACGACCCTAGAGGGCAGATTTCCAGCAAGTGCTACATAGTGGCTGTCCAGCAGGTTCCAAAAGGTGGATTTCTGGCTAGTTCCAGAGAGTGAGTTTCCAGCAAGTTCCACTAGCTCAGTAATACAGGTACTTCTTTGTGAAACTTCTTCCTTCAATGACTCATATCCATGCCCTCTCCAGGAGATCTCCTGATCTCGGCCCCGGAGGTGCTCTTGCTTGGGCATGTGTCTCAGCCATGGGGATAGTGTCTGTTCCTTTTATATTTTTTCTTATGATCCTTTGAGTTCCCTTTACACCTTATTCGCCTGGTTAATTCAATCCCTTGTTAGAGTTAAGAATTTTTTTTTTTTTTTCATGTTTATGTTTTTGAGACAGACAGACAGAACGTGAGCAGGGGAGGGGCAGAGAGAGAGGGAGACACAGAACCCAAAGCAGGATCCAGACTCTGAGCTGTCAGGATAGAGTCCAACACCGGGCTCAAACTCACAAACCACAAGATCGTGACCTAGATCAGAGTTGGACGCTTAACCGACTGAGCCACCCAGGCACCCCCAAGAATTCTTTCTATTTAAGTTTCCCTGTTCAAATCACTGTGTAGTTTCTCTCTATTGATTGGACCCAGACTGATATAACCACTATGCCCCTTACTTTAGCTTCATAGGTAGAAACTGTCTTGATTATTTTTCCTTCTTCCCCTTAAGTAATTGCTCAGTGAGTTAATTTATTTCTGACCAGCTAGGGTTATTGCCATGTAGCTCTTTGTTGTGCTGCAATCTTGTACTACTATTTGATGTTAATTATGATGCATAGGGGCTAGAATTTCTTCTGTAACATATAGTTTAGGTTGTAGAATTCAATGAACAATGATTTATTGCCATTTAGCATTGGTTTTCCTTGATGAAAGAAATGCCTTTATTCCCAGATGAGGCCACGGCTATGCTGATCCTGCCATGAGGACAAAGGGAAAAATGAAATTATTACTAAGTACCTATGTTGAGCATGTTTAGAAAGTGATTTGTAGTACACTTTATTGGCTAATTGTGAAAATTGACTTTTGAGTTTGGTTAGTATATAATCCAGCAAGTTCTAAGAAGCTGAGAGTAGATAAAATTCCCCTTCTAGAATCCTTCCTTCTCTACACTTCTTCCTCCTCTTCAGGAACTCTTTCCCAGGCTCAACAACCCCTAACCCTCAGGCAGCAAGCAGTCTTGTACAGGGAAAGAAAAGAAGCTTAAGTTCAATATTAATCTCTGTGACTATGAGGGACTTAATGCAAGTATGGGGATCTCAAAATAAGACTCGAGCATGGGGCGCCCGGGTGACTCAGGTCATGAACTCACAGTCCGTGAATTTGAGCCGTGCATCAGGCTCGCTGCTGTCAGTGCAGAGCCCCCTTCAGATCTTCTGTCCCCTTCTAACTCTGCTCCTCCCAGCTCATGCTCTTTCTGTCAAAAATAAGTAAACATTTAAAAAAAGAAAAAAAAAAAAGACTTGTGAGCTTGAACAAATGAAACTGTCATTGTAGATTTCCATACGGCCATGGGGAAATCTCCGTAGAGAAGGGACCCTTCTTGTGCTTTTTAAAATCACAATTGCTGTCATTCCAGAAGAACTTTTTTTTTTTAATCTCATATCCAACTTTCATGCTATTTTTCTTCTTCCCTTCCCAACTTAAGTTCTTTAAATAGCAATCTAGGGCACCTAGGTGGCTCCGTTCGCTAAGCATCTGACTTCTGCTCAGGTCTTGATCTTTGTGAGTTCGAGCCCCATGTCGGGCCCTGTGCTGACAGCTCAGAGCCTGGAGCCTGCTTCAGATTCTGTGTCTCCCTCTCTCTCTCCCTCATCTCTCTCTCTCTCTGCCCCTCCCCACGCATGCTCTGTCTCTCTCAAAAATAAACATTAAAAATTTTTTTAAAAATAGCAATCTATATGACAAAAATATATTTGAAATATTAACCTTCTTCTTCTTCTTTTTTCTTTTTGGTGTCTCCCCCTTCTATATCTTGCCACCTTCCCAAATGCTGCCCACTGTCAAACCCATAGGTTTGTTGCCACGGGGGAGAGATATAGAAGGAAAATCTTTCTGGCATTTGTTTCCAAGATCTCAAACCCGAAAACAGGGAGAGGATTTAGGATATAGAGAAAATAGCTTGAAAAGAAGGCAGGGATCAGGGAATAAACGTGGAGCGAGAACAGACAGCATCCTTCTCCCCAACTCTGGAAATGGATTTCCCTGGGTCTGGGGAAAAGTAAAAGGGTACCTGTCAGTGGACAAAGCCACCCAACCTGTCTAACCTTGCCGGGTCTCCAACTATCCCTGCCCCATCTTAGTACTGAGTAATATTCCAAAATCCTAACAAAACTGGGCTTGAGGAACCCAAAATAGAAATTGAAATGGTGGACTAGATCCATGAATTATTAGCTTTTTTGACAGACTTGAGTCATGGACTAATATTCATACTCTACATGTTCATTGTTTTATTTTATTTATTAGAGTGAGAGACAGAGAGAGTGGAGGAGGGACAGAGAGAGAGAGGGAGAGAGAATCCCGTGTGGGTTCTGTGCTGTCAGCCCAGACCCCAATGCAGGGCTCAATCCCACGACACGGGGATCATGACCTGAGCCGAAATCAAGAGCTGGGCACTTAACCGACAGAGCCACCCAGGCGTCCCTTCATATTCTACATGTTCATTAACCTTGTGCCCCCATTTCTTCACTCACCATTCTTTCCTCACTTCACACAATGTGCTCACCCACACAGGTCCACTGCAAAGTCCCATGATAAGGTCATCAATAACCCTCAGATTTCCCAACCTGATTTTCAATTCTCAGACCTCACCCCACATACTTTTCAACGGACAGGAAAATGTTGTTGATATTATTGTCCACGCCTTCCTTCCTAAAACTGTTTCCTACCACCCCTCCGCGATGCAATTGCATCCCAGTCTTTCTTCTGTTTCTCTGAACACTCGTCCTCAATTTCACTTGCACGCTTCTGACTTTGCAAATGCCTCCCTGAATACTGATCTTCTCAGAGTCCAGCTGGCTGTACCTTCAGCTTTCAATTCTCTCCCGTTATTATTACCTATGTTCAACTGCCAAATATACTAATACTTGTGTTAATAACGACCAGATCTCCAGCCCAGACTTCCCTGCTGACATCAACCCCATGTACACATTGCCACTCGTACGTCATCGTAAACTCAGCACAAACATCATAAACTCAAAGTCCCTCAGGAAACAGATAATACGCTAAAGAAGTCATTGAAGGGAGTGTAGTAAAGAGTTTGAGAGATTCCGTAAGGATTCTCTAGCAACAGAGGGAAGCAGTTATTCCCCAGCAGGCCTAAAGGTGCTGGGGAAGGAGATGTTACCTGCAGGTGGAGAAAGGGCTTCCAGACAGAAGCTGTGGCCACACCCATGACCACTATGTCTGTCTTCATGATCTCTTACTGATACCCCTTGGCCAAACCCAACCTGAAACCAAAGGTCAAAGGAGCACAGGTGACCATGTCCACAGAGGTCAGCTCCCTGGGCCACAAAGCAGTGGGGTAAAGAGTGGAGAAGGGCGCTGGTGGGGCAAACGGAGACTCATTAGCACATCGCTGCCGTGAATGGCATCACCAGTTACCCAGTCTTTCCAGCCAAGAATCTGAGAGTTTTCCTCACCTGCTCTGTCTCACTTCCTCCACTGTATCCAATCAGTCACCAAATCGTGTGCATGTTACTTTCTGAGTGTTTCTCACATTCATCCGCTCCTTGCATCCCCACCAGTGCCCCAGCTCTTCTCATCTTGATAAACTTGTGCATCTCTTATTTCGTCTTTCAGCTTCTAGCTTCAATCATTCCGTCACCATCCCATCGCAGGGCTATTGAAGCTATCTTTCTTTCTTTCTTTTTTTTTTTTAATGTTTATTTAATTATTTTAAGAGAGAGAGCCCATGCGTGTACATGGGGGAGGGGCAGAGAGAGAGAGAGGAGAGGGAGAATCCCAAGCAGGCTCCTGCTGTCAGCGAGGAGCCCAGTGCGGGGCTTGATCTCATGACCATGAGATCAGGAGCTGAGCCGAAATCAAGAGCCAAGTCGCTTAACTGACTGAGCCAGCCAGGTGCACCACTACTGAAGTTATCTTTCGAAAAGGCTAAGCTCTAAGTTCGAAGCACTTTAAGGGCAGGACGGTGCTTTTACTCTCAGGTTTTAATTTTTTTTTTTTTAATTTTAAGGGGCGCCTGGGTAGCTTCGTCGATTGAGCGTTCAACTTTTGCTGAGGTCATGATCTTACAGTTTATGAATTCAAGCCCAGCCTCAGGCTAGCTGCTGACAGTGCAGAGCCCGCTTTGGATACCTCTGTCCCCCTCGCTCTCTCCCCCTCCCCTGCTCACATGCGTGCTCTCTCTCTCTCTCTCAAAAATAAAAAAATAAACATTAAAAAAATTTTTAGGGACGCCTGGGTGGCTCAGTCAGTTGAGTGTCCGACTTTGGCTCAGGTCATGATCTCATGATTTGTGAGTTCAAGCCCCACATCAGGCTCTGTACTGACAGCTCAAATTCAAATTCTGTGTCTCCCTCTCTCTCTGCCCCTCCCCTGCTCACACTCTGTCTCTCTCTCTCAAAAATAAATAATAAAACATCTTTAAAAATTTTTAATGAATTACAAAATTACATAATTATAATCAAATAAATTATGAAAATCACACACAGTAATTCCAAGGAAAGCAAGAAGTCTTGATGTGTTAAATAAAATCTTCTAAAGAAGTAATTATTAATAATTTGTTTTATTTGTAGTTGTTAATAATTTTGTTTTGTTTTTCCAGAGAGGGCTTTGTTTTGTTTTTTTGTTTTGTTTTGTTACTGAGAGATGATTGACATTTTTTTTTTTTTACTTTTTATTTTAAATTAACTATAGACTTAGAGGAAGTTGCAAACAATGGTACAGAGACCCAGTAGTTTGCCCAGTGTTGTGGGTTGAATTGTGCCCCTCACCAAATATGAGTTCAAATTCTAGGATCCGGGGTACCAATGAATGCAACCTTATTTGAAAATGGGGTCTTATTAGGTATAATCAAGTTAAAATGAAGTCATACTGGATTAGGGTGGGTCCTAGTCCAATAATTGGTGTCCTTAGAAAAAGAGGGAGATTTGAACACAGACACAGAATACCATACGACAACAAAGGCAGACCTTAGAACGTATCTGTACAAGCCCAGGAAAGAGAATTACTGGCAAGTCCTGGAAGCTGCGAAGAGGCTAAGAAACATCCTCCTCTATTTGGATCAATTAAAATCTCTATCCTCCTCTAGGGCTGTCTTCAGAGAGAACAGCCCTACCAACACCTTGATTTCATGTTAGCCTCCAGAAATGTGAGAATAAATTTCTGTGGCTTTTTTTTTTTTAATATATATTTTTTCAACGTTTATTTATTTTTGGGACAGAGAGAGACAGAGCATGAACGGGGGAGGGGCAGAGAGAGAGGGAGACACAGAATCGGAAACAGGCTCCAGGCTCTGAGCCATCAGCCCAGAGCCTGACGCGGGGCTCGAACTCACAGACCGCGAGATCGTGACCTGGCTGAAGTTGGACGCTTAACTGACTGCGCCACCCAGGCGCCCCTAAATTTCTGTGGCTTTTTTTTTTAAATGTTTATTCATTTTCGAGATTGAGAGGGAGAGAGGGAGCGTGTGCGTGCTTGAGTGCACAAGTGAAAGAAGACAGAGAGAGGGGGGAACAGAGGATCCAAAATGATGCCAGGCTTGAACTTATGAACTGTGAGATCATGACCTGAGCTAAAGTCTGACGCTTGAACATACTGAGCCACCCAGGCACTCCCAAAATTTCTGTTGTTTTAAGTCACCCAGTTTGCGTTAATTTATTGCAGCAGCCTTAGCAGACTAAAACACTCAGCTTTCCCCAATGGTAATATTTAATTTACTAGATAGCACAATATTAGAGGAAGGGGATTGACATTGGCATGATACTATTACCTAGACTACAGGCCTTGCTCAGATTATACCCTAGATTGATTTTTTTAATCACAGAGAAGTATGCACGCTCGTGTGCGTGCACGTGCACGCACACACACACACACACGCGACATTTCCACTGCTCTCTATGTTCCTAGGGTCTTAGTTTAGACAAAGGTCTAATCGTTGGTAGCATACACGTCAAAGGATTTTTATATGAAGTGCACCCTCAAATCAAGAAAAAGACTAACCAATGGAGAAAATGAGTTAAAAGATATAAACAGGCAATCCAGATAAATATAAATATGGCTGATGAACACATGAAAAGATACCGAGCTTTACTAATGGCCAAGGAAATAGAAATTAAAATCTCAATAAAATACTTTTTGCCATTAAATAGTCACAAATGTAGAGACTGATAAGAGAAAGAGATACTCATGTTAGAGAGGTGGGATGTACATTAGTACAAAATTTTTAGGAAGACAATTTGACAGTATCTATAGAATTTTAGATGCTTGTACGATTTGACCCAGCAATGCATTTCTAGGATTCTTGGAAATACTTACACATAAGCGCAAAGATAATGTGCACAAAAACATTTACTGAAATGTTGTTTGAATAGGGAAAAATCAGGACAACCTAAATATTGATCAATAAAGGAATACTTACATCCATTTTGATATGCCCACATTATGCAGCCTTTAAAAGAATGAAGTAGACAAGCAATGATATATTGATATATGAATCAAAAAAACACTACAACAGTAGGTTTCAGAGAGGCCATATTTAAAAAATTTTTTTTGATCTTTATTTATTTTGAGAGAGAGACAGAGTGTGAGCAGGGGAGGAGCAGAGAGAGAGGGAGACACAGAATCCGAAGGAGGCTCCAGGCCCTGAGCTGTCAGCACAGAGCCCGACTCAGGGCTTGAACCCATGAACTGTTGAGATCATGATCTGAGCTGAAGTCTGACGCTTAACTGACTGGGCCACCCAGGTGTCCCTCTAGACTTCTTTTTTTTGTTTTGTTTTGTTTTTTTAAATATTTTTTAACGTTTATTTATTTTTG
This sequence comes from Prionailurus viverrinus, assembly GCF_022837055.1. Taxonomy (NCBI): domain Eukaryota; kingdom Metazoa; phylum Chordata; class Mammalia; order Carnivora; family Felidae; genus Prionailurus; species Prionailurus viverrinus. The sequence continues at coordinate 119,851,800 of NC_062562.1, read as the reverse complement.
AGACAGAGAGAGACAGAGCATGAACGGGGAAGGGCAGAAAGAGAGGGACACAGAATCGGAAGCAGGCTCCAGGCTCCGAGCCATCAGCCCAGAGCCCGACGCGGGGCTCGAACTCACAAACCGTGAGATCATGACCTGAGCCGAGGTCGGACGCTCAACCGACTGAGCCACCCAGGCACCCCCAGAGAGGCCATATTTAAAGAGCATAGGCTCTATTTGGATTCATAAACCTGGCTTCATCACGTACTAGCTCTGGGAACATTGATAATTTGAATATTTACTTCACCTTTGGAACTTGAGTTTTATTTTTATCTATCTGATAGAGTCGTTATGAGCATTAAATTAGTTAATTCATTTATGTGTACATTAAAATGGTATCTGGTACGCAGCAATTGTTCTGTAAATGTTAGCTTTTACCATTATTATTGTTTATGTTAAAAATCTATATATGTTATCAATACTTCAGATAGATACGTACATACATGTATGCCTGCATATCAAATTGTGACTTCCTCTGAGTAGTATAACTTCCACTTTTAATAATATAGACTTCTTTTTTTTTTTTTTAATTCTTTTAATGTTTATTTTTGAGAGAGAGAGAGAGACAGAGCATGAGCGGCAGAGGGGCAGAGAGAGGGGGAGACACAGAATCCCAAACAGTTTCCAGGCTCTGAGCTGTCAGCACAGAGCCCGACTCAGGGCTTGAACCCATGAACCGTTGAGATCATGACCTGAGCTGAAGTCTGACGCTTAACCGACTGGGCCACACAGGTGCCCCTCTAGACTTCTTTATCAGTTGCAGAAACAGTTGACTTTTGTGATTGCCCTTGGCCCATCCACATCCGAACCACCTGCTCTTTCTGGAGAATCCCCGACCTTATGAAGCAGGCCAAGCATCCACTCTAGAAACTGAAATGCAAGCTACATGCTTTCCCCTGCTTCCTTGCGGTCAGGGCACGCGCTACACCAGCCAGATACTTCCAGAATCCATTCGGGCCCAGGAGAGGCAGCAGCTTGGTGGCAGCGACATTCTATTTCCAGAGGAAGAGTGGCAGTAATTGTAGCATCAGAGCGTTAGCAGAACCAGCTGTGAGGTTGGCAGGGGCAGGATGAGGAGGTCTTCACAGGGCAAGCCGGCCTACGACTTTCAAGCCTTCCCAAAGGATCTGTGAGCTACTCACTGTCTTTTAAATAAAAACCTTTCCCTAAATTAGCCAGAGTTAGTTTCCTTCTAGGAGCCAAGAACCCCGACTGATGGGGTATATTTTTGAAATTAACAATTTTCCTAACTTTTTACTTAGGAACAATTTCAAACATACAGAAAAATTAAAAGAACAGTAAAGATAAGTATTTGCATACCCTCCAACCAGAGTCAACAATTCATGATGGTCTCACGAATTTTCTTTACCTGTGTGTGTATATGTGTGTATATTCTTTGCTGAACATTTGAAAGTTAGTTTCAGGCACCTAAGAAAATGAGTAATGAGTCCATTATATCCTCATATATCTGGACTGTATTCAAATCTCCCAAATATCTCAGAAATGCCCTTCTGCACCTATTTTTTTTTCAAACCAGTACAATACATTGTATTTGGTTATGTCTACTCAGTGTCCTTTTGTAACTTAAAAAATGTAATTAAAAAAAGGGAAATATATGGGCTCTGGTTTTTCTTTTAATGATTTCTACCAAGTGATCGACGAGATAACTATCAGAACAGTTATTAAGCACTAATCACACGCCCACCTTCGTGCAAGACTGAATGAATAAGACAAGGTCCCTGAACTCAATGATACAAGCTCCCCGTGTTGCTCCAACCACACGCAATTTGTTGTTCTCGCCTTTAACCAGCTCAAGGAATGGACAGACACGGGGAATATAAGTTAGTCATTTCGGTGGCTCAGGTCTACATCACGGAACGGAAGAGTTGAGTGAGGCTGAGTGACAGACATCTAATAATTTATCTTCTGGGACTTTGTCAATCCTATATAGACCATCTCAGCACAGCAATCAAGGATGTCACTGCCTGATTCCAATCTAACTTTCCATTCTCAACCCTTACCACTTCCTCTTGCAAACTCAGACTGGACCCACACTTTCTGGAATATGTTTCACGTGTTCCCCCCTGTACATTCCACCTAACATGCTCTTTCCTCTACGTCTATCTTCAAATTCCCATCTATACTGAAAGGCCCAAAGTGTATGCCTCACATTCAGTAAAAATGTTCTAGAGTATTTTTTTTTAATTTTTTTTTTCAACGTTTATTTATTTTTGGGACAGAGAGAGACAGAGCATGAACGGGGGAGGGGCAGAGAGAGAGGGAGACACAGAATCGGAAACAGGCTCCAGGCTCTGAGCCATCAGCCCAGAGCCCGACGCGGGGCTCGAACTCCCGGACCGCAAGATCGTGACCTGGCTGAAGTCGGACGCTTAACCGACTGCGCCACCCAGGCGCCCCGCTAGAGTATTTTTTAAAATATAGTTTCATGGGGACGCCTGGGTGACTCAGTAGGTTGAGCGTCTGACTTCTGGCTCAGGTCATGATCTCACGGTTTGTGGTTCAAGCCCCGCCATTGGGCTCTGTGCTGGCAGCTCAGAGCCTGGAGCCTGCTTCGGATTCTGTGTCTCCCTCTCTCTCTGCTCCTCCCCCGCTCATGCTCTGTCTGTCTCTCTCTCAAAAATATAATAAACGTTTTAAAAAATTAAATAATATGTATTTTTTCATTTTTATATGTGTAGGCGTATGTGATATATGTAATACACACACGAAACTCCTTCATTTGTTTTGTTAAAAGCTGTTATTAAGTTTTAAGAAAACTGCCTTGTAGCCTGAATCAGTGATGGACACTGTGTCTCATCTGAGAAAATTAAGGTCAAGATTTAGCAATTATCTGCTCATGTGATAAAGACACACAAGTGAAAACATAAACAAAGAAATAGAAGTGTCTAAATTATGAGCTTATACACATTGAGCATATCTACAGGGTGACTTATAAATCTTCATTTTCATTACAAGGAGAGTAAGCGTACTTACAGACTTTTTAAATTTTTTTAGTTTATTTTACTTTTAGTTTATTTATTTTTAGTTTAGTTTTACTTTTTTACATTTATTTATTTTTGAGAGAGAGAGAGAGAGAGCAAGCAGGGGAGGGGCAGAGAGAGAGAGACACACACAGAATCTGAAGCAGGCTCCAGACTCTGTGCTGTCAGCACAGAGCCCGATATGGGGCTTGAACTCATGAACCACCATGAGATCATGACCTAAGCCGAAGTTGGACGCTTAACTGACTGGGCCGCCCAGGCGCCCCAGTTAACAGACTCTTTAAAATTCGGTTTGCTTAAACTAAAAAACAAAAAAACAAAACAGTTCACCCATTTCTCCTATCTACTTAAAACTTATTAAAAATAATGAAGAAATTTCCTTTTCAGAGCACTTTTAATACTCTCCAAAACAGTCCCACACCTTAGACTGCAATACAAATATGGTCTTTGTCACACAGCTAAGGTCACATGTTGTTAAAATTCCTCATTAAGGAAAAGCCTCTCTGTGTGTTTTTGATTTTCATTTCTGACCTTTAATTAGAATTAATGAAGTTACCCCATTTACAGATTGCAAGACTCCTAAAATGACTAGAAAGAGTGATGAAATCTGTGACTTTCCTATAATGATACTTCATGTGTAGTTGAGAATTCGTGTGCCTCCCTATCTATGTGGGAGAGGCTACATGAATCTAAGGCGTGATCTTTTCAGCTTTATGCAGCACAATGACATGAAGGAAAATGTTTACTAAAGAATCCATTCCAGGGGCACCTGGGTGGCTCATTCAGTTAAGAGTCCGACTTCAGCTCGGGTCATGATCTTACGGCGTGTGAGTTCGAGCCCCACATCGGGCTCCATGCTGACTGTGCGGAGCCTGCTTGGGATTTTCTCTCTCTCTCCCTCTCTGCTGTCCCCCCACTTGCACTCTCTTTGTCTCCCAAAATAAATGAATCAACGTACAAAAAAAAAAAAAAAAGAGTACATTCCGATCCCTGGTATCTCTTGGCAGGATCACTACATTGTCGAACAGTAAGGGAATGCTTACATACAAATAAATAATGCTCTCCTTGAATGAAGTCTGCTCTCTGGTGTGTAATTACTGGATATGTACTTGGGAGTTCCAAGTTTGAGTGAGTGTCATTTCTCACTTAAGGGATTCAGCTCACCTCTTGGCACCCATGATGCAGTAAACAACAGCTTCCAGATGCCAGAGGTACACTCCTGCCAGCATCCAGCAGACGGCTGTGCAGATGACAGACACGAGCCCTAAGACACAGCTCCATCCTGAACTGGCTTGTTTATTTAATTATTTGACATCTGATACATACAATGGAAGTCACATAATTTATATCTGAGCCTTGAAGCATCATAGTAAAGCATGAATACACCACACAAAATTAAGGAGAACTAGAACGGGGGCGCCTGGGTGGCGCAGCCGGTTGGGCGTCCGACTTCAGCCAGGTCACGATCTCGCGGTCCGTGGGTTCGAGCCCCGCGTGGGGCTCTGGGCTGATGGCTCAGAGCCTGGAGCCTGTTTCCGATTCTGTGTCTCCCTCTCTCCCTCTGCCCCACCCCCGTTCATGCTCTGTCTCTCTCCGTCCCAAAAATAAATAAAAAACGTTGAAAAAAATTAAAAAAAAAAAAAAAGGAGAACTAGAACATTATCAGTTTTTTGCCTCTACCTGCCTCATTCCTCTGCCTCCTCTTTAGAAGTAACCACAATCTTGGGGCGCCTGGGTGGCGCAGTCGGTTAAGCCTCCGACTTCAGCCAGGTCACGATCTCGAGGTCCGTGAGTTCGAGCCCCGCGTCGGGCTCTGGGCTGATGGCTCGGAGCCTGTTTTCAATTCTGTGTCTCCCTCTCTCTCTGCCCCTCCCCCGTTCATGCTCTGTCTCTCTCTGTCCCAAAAATAAATAAAAACGTTGAAAAAAAAAATTAAAAAAAAAAAAAAAAAAGAAAGAAAAAAGAAAGAAAAAAAAAAAAAAAGAAGTAACCACAATCTTGAACTGTGTTTATATTTCCTACTTAAAAAAAAAAAAAAAAGGATTTGGCACATATGTATAGACCTTTCAACTTTGTATTGCTTCATTTTCCTTGTTTTATGCTTTATAAAAATGATACCGGGGTGCCTGGGTGGCTCAGTCAGTTAAACGTCCGACTTCGGCTCAGGTCACGATCTCACGGTTCGTGGGTTTGAGCCCCCCATCGGACTTACTGCTGTCAGCGAGGAGCCTGCTTCAGATCTGTCCCCCCTCTCTCTGCCCCTCCCCTGCTGGTTCTCTCTCTCTCAAGGGGTCTCTAGGAATGAGACCCTATTTCGCAAGTTGGTGCCCACGATTTTCAAAGTAATTCTATCACACTCCCACCAGCGGAATGCAAGAATTCCTGTTAACCCACAGTCTCATCAATGCTTGATGTTATCGAGACCTAGGAGGTAAAAATAGTATCTCACGTGGGAGCAATCCTGAGCTCTCTTTGCCTTGTGCAACCCTGACAACATTCCAGGCCATCCCAGAGCTGTGGGCCCAGAAGGCATTGAAGAAGGTAGAGAAGGATGGAAAGTTTCATGTTGAACCATGAAGACACTGAAATTTGCAGACTTGACCCCTGTGAGACTCACGGTTATGTAACATATACATCATCCATTGAATTAACATTTTTAGTCTCACCTGTGTGCCAGACACTTTCCTGGGCCCAGGAAAATGACAATCAGTGGCAGACAAGGTCCTTGCCTCTTTGAGCTTACATTCTCATCAGGGAGGAAACAGACAACAAACAGATGAACATTTGACGTAATATCGGAAAGTTAAGATCAGCTTTGGGGCCACAGAGGCCAGCACTCAAGTCCATTCTCTTGACCTCTCTGAGCCTCAGTTTCACTTTTAAAAAAATAATTATTTTTGAGAGAGAGAGAGACGGAGCACAAGTGAGGGAGGGGCAGAGAGAGAGAGGGAGACACAGAATCCGAAGCCGGCTCCAGCCTCTGAGCTGTCAGCACGGAGCCCGTTGTGGGGCTCCAACCCACAAACGGTGATATCATGGCCTCAGCCAAAGTCGGATGCTCAACTGACTGAGCCATCCAGGCGCCCCTCTTTTTCTTTTTCTTTTTTTTTTTTAATGTTTATTTCTTTTTTGAGAGAGACAGAGTGAGCGGGGGAGGGGGCAGAGAGAGAGGGAGACAGAGGATCCAAATCGGGCTCTGTGCTGACAGCAGAAAGCCTGATGCGAGGCTCGAACTCTGAAACCACGAGATCATGACCTCGGCCGAAGTCAGAAGCTCAACCAACTGAGCCACCCAGGCTCCCCTAGTATCATTTCTTATAAATAACAATTATTATCTTGCACGGTTATTGTGAGAATTAAGTTTAGTGCTGAACAGAAAGGGCATTGTCTCCTGTTTGGCCACTTTGAAAAGGTTCTCAGGGCAAGGAATTTAAGGACCTCAAGGGTGGCGCAATCTCATCCCCTAGTGTCCTGGAGGTAGGCCCACAGGGCGACACTCCTCCTAAATAGAAATAAAAGCCTGCTCCTTTTATCTGCTTGACCACTGATCACCTTCTCTCACTTACTTGAACTGATGTTTTGATTCTGATTCTGCTTTTGTCGCCCTTTGTGAGGTATTGAATTCTGTTTTTTCCAGCCACACAATCTTCTTTGCTGTTTCTCCGACACCTCTATAACTTTATTTAAAAATTGATTTTAGGGGTGCCTGGGTGGCTCAGTCAGTTGAGCCACCAACTCACTGAGCATCCGACTTCGGCTCAGGTCATGATCTCACGGTCCGTGAGTTCGAGCCCTGCGTCGGGCTCTGTGCTGACAGCTCGGAGCCTGGAGCCTGCTTTGGATTCTGTGTCTCCCTCTCTCTCTGCCCCTTCCCCGCTCGTGCTCTGTCTCTCTCTCTCTTAAAAATAAACACTAAAAAAAAATTATTTTTAATTGATTTTAACAAGCCAACTAGAAAAAAATATATATGAACCAATCTGGAAAAGGTTGAATACTAGAGAATATTAGACGATATTAATGAATTATTGATAAATTTTTAGGTATGATTGTGGTATTGTGGCATGTCAAAGAAGAGTGTTCTTTTTTTTTTTTTTAATTTTTTTTTTCAACGTTTATTTATTTTTTGGGACAGAGAGAGACAGAGCACGAACGGGCGAGGGGCAGAGAGAGAGGGAGACACAGAATCGGAAACAGGCTCCAGGCTCTGAGCCATCAGCCCAGAGCCCGACGCGGGGCTCGAACTCACAGACCGCGAGATCATGACCTGGCTGAAGTCGGATGCTTAACCGACTGCGCCACCCAGGCACCCCAAAGAAGAGTGTTCTTACGCTGGAAATACATACTCAGTATTTATATGATGGCTTGAATTTGCTTTCAAATAACCCAATATGGGGGGGGGGCAGTGGCGGAGTCTGGTCAATTGGTTGGAAGCAGAGTAATGGATACTTGGAGTTCATTGGACAATTCTCTGTCCTTTGAAGTATACGTCCATATACGTCTGCTTCAGAATATGCTTTGCATGTGCTGTTACCTCTGCCTGGAATGTTATTCCCTCAGACAGCCACATAGCATACTTCCTTGATTTATTCTAGCCTCTGCTCAAATGTCACCACCTTAGAGGGATTTTCTCTTACTACCTTAGGCAAAACAGATCCCTCTTCCCCTGATTTACTTTTCTAGCTCTTTATCCTGCTTTGGTTTTCTTTTTATCACTTCTCACTTGCTACAATATGCCATATTTTCATTTGTAAAAATGTAGGCTGCATTAGGATAGGGACTTTGTTTCATTTATTGTAACGTTTCCATGCCTTCCACAGTGCCTGGCACATGAGGGAAACTCAAATAATATTAATAAAATAAATGAATGTATATGTTATTCAGCTTAGAGTCCCCATCAAAGCCAGATCAGAACTTCTGTATTGAGTACCTTTACCTACCCAGATTAATTCTCTGCCCAGAGTTCTCTCATACACTTAAGGACGGGAGAAAGTTGTAAATGCTAAGGTGCTATATAGGTTTGTTATTATCATTCCCAATCCAGTTTGGAGCACTAAAAAAAAAAAAATTATCAGATTACTACTCCGAGGTCACCAGGTCTGCAATGTCTTAGAAAAGCTTCCATTTTAAAATCAGCTCCTTTCAAAGCCATTGCCTATAAGCAAATGTACTCTGGCTAATTTAACCCTTAGAAACATGAACCGTTATGATATTTCAGAATTGAACACTAGGGTCTCCTTTTCCTGGGATAATGTAACCACCCTATCCTTCAAAGAACATAGTTTTGGATTGCTTTTCCAACAGAAGTGAATTTACTCCGAGTTCCACAGCTACAGATTGGTCCTTCTCCTCCCCACTTTTGTAGATTAGCAAAAACTAACCAGGCCTTGGCCCATGGAACCAAGAAAACCAGGGTCCTGGTTTTATTCACCAAAGCCAGAACCTTGTAAGACCCATGACCCTAGTTCTCTTTCTTTTAACCTGTTTAATATTTTTTTAAATGTCTATTTTTTAAAATGTTTATTTTTGAGAGAGAGAGAGACAGAGACAGAGACAGAAACAGAGACAGAGTGTGAGCTGGGGAAGGGGCAGAGAGAGGGAGACACGGACTCCGAAGCAGGCTCCAGGCTCCGAGCTGTCAGCACAGAGCCCGACGCAGGATGCGGGACTCGAACTCATGAGCGGTGAGATCGTGACCTGAGCTGAAGTCAGACGCTTTACTAACTGAGCCACCCAGCCACCCCTTTTTAGTGTCTATTTTTTGAGAGAGAGAGAGAGACAGGCAGAGCACAAGTTGGGATGGGGGGTTGGGGCAGAGAGAGAGGGAGACAGAATCCAAAGCAGGCTGCAGGTTCCATGAGCCATCAGCACAGAGCCTGATGCGATGCTCCAACCGTGAGATCATGACCTAAGCTGAAGTCAGATGCTTAACTGACTGAGTCACCCAGGTGCCCCTCCTTTACCCTGTTTAATGTGACAACAGAGATTTCTAGATACTCTCACCAGACTTTGACTTCCTCTTTTTCCTTGTTTCAGGTCCTGCTATTATTCCCAACACCTCTTTTGGGGTGGATTCATAGCAGAGACAGCTACTGAGCCAGAAGGCCTTAGAGCTGTCCATTCCCCCAAATACCAGCCCATAAGCAGAGGATAAACATCACCAACACAACCTAGTTGTCCTCTTTATGAAATAACAAATTTTGGAAATCGTAAGTTTATTTGAGGATTTCAAATGTGGCATATTTTACTTTAGAGAAATAAATATACGTCCCCAAGATTCTAAGAACAATCACACTGCAAACATACATAACGTGTGTGTACATGACATCCAAGAGGTTTCTTATCTGCACTACCCTCATAACAGAATGTCACATAATTACTGGGATGATATCTAAAAGGCGAGCAAAATGTTAATACGAGAAACTGTTTAATATACTAACGTTTATATAAACAGTGTTAAATAAGCATTTTCACAATGTTTGCTTAACATTTGCTTTCAAGAAGATTTTTCTGCAGACAAAGTAGACCAATGATCAGATTCCCCACATCTGGTGAAGCTGACGGATGGACTCTGGCTCCTTTGCATACAAATGTTTATGGAAAAAAGCCTGGGATTCTGGGAAAGGCCACTCCCCCGTAATAATGGTGCCTCATTTGCAATGGCAGAGAGCAGGACGAATGACCAACTTCTGCAGCACACAAAGGTAAGGCTAGGAGGAGCCGTGCAAGAGCAGACTGTTGGGGGAAGAAGTGTGAAGGGGGCAGAAATGTGATAGCAGCGGGCTTTGGAGCAGACCAGGAGTTTCTACTGTCCTTTCAATCTCCCTCAGGATAAAATGCCACACTTCACATTCCAAACATAATTCTTTTCCACAGATGCTTCCCTTTGTCTCCCAAGTAACCCCTACAAAGAATTCAGAGCCTGGAGGGCATTCAATGATCAAGAAACATTGAAGGACAAAAAACAAAATGAAACAAACATTGTAGGGCACACTGAGCAAATCCTTGGAAGGATGGCTGAATGGCAAATCGTTCATCAGTATCAAGATATTTGACACAGGAAGTCTATTTTGTGCTTCTCTTGCCCTAGCCTGGATGAGTTCATGCAAATCATATAAATATTTACCATGAAATATTTTAGACATTGAAAAAACGTAAAGAATTATAAATACCCACGTACCCTTAATCCAGTTTAAAGAATAGAATTTTATTGGTGCAATTGTCAGCCCCTATACGTTCCTCAGAGATTGCGTTCCCCTCCCTGCAGAGAGAACTAGTATTCTGCATTGAGCGTTTATCATCCCATGCATTTCTTGAAAATTATATTTCATGCCAACCCCATGGAAATTATGAACATACTCTTTCAATTCCAAAGCCCTAGGGCACTTTTTAAATTGTGCTAAAAATATCTCTCTTATTGCTCTAATAAGTTAATACTAAAAATATTTTTAGCATCACATGAAGCTTTCTACAGTGTATTATTTTAAATGAGTCAATTAATTGGTAGTAAATATCTCATGGTAACAATAAATTCAAGTAGTCCGGGGACTCTGTGGATGAATAGTTTTTACTCTACCTTTTTTAGAACTTAAAAAGAAAAAAAAACGCCATTCAAAAGCAGAAGGCATCCTTGATTGCCTGGAGCTTGGCCAAGGTCCGGGGCATTTATTATCAATGGGCAGTAGCCAGAACGTAACCCTTTAAAGGGACTGGTAACTAAGAGGTGTGCTCTATCCTCTTTAAGGTTGGCCAAATTCCCAACGAACTCAGCCTTGTGCCTGACACTCCCTGGTAATAATTAGGCATGTTTCAGAGTTGTATGAATGTTAACCAGCAAGGCACCATTTTGCTGAATCTCTGCACCATGACAGTCATCCGAGACGCATGTCTACCAGACAGCAAATACTTGTGCCAGAATGGCAGAACAGCTGCTGCACTTAGAAAGGGCATTGTTTTAGGCTAGCTCAGTAAAATATGAATGGGTCAAGTGAACACAGTTTATTTTGTGAAGGGCCAGATTAATGAAGCATTGTTGGGAATCAGCAGCGAGGATAAGCTATAGTCCAGTGGTTTGGCTTGTTGCTTTCCAGTTCCCGGAACAATGACCTGGTATGATTAATTCAAACCCACAGTCCTTTATCTAAAACTGAAATCTAAGGAACTCTGGAAGCTGACAACTTGTTCAAAACTCGGTAGATGCCAAAACCGTGTGCTAGTCTGAACTCATTTAAGGGCGCATCGTCGCTTGAACTGACATCAGGCTATTTAAAGTCTTTATTTAACCAGTTCTTGTGATGATTTCTACGTTTCGTTGCAGAGCCATTAATGTATTTGATGAGAGGGTTTTGCTCCAGACCCCTCGGGAATAGCCACACAATATATACAATTACCGTTTTAAAATCCCCAAACGTCTGAATTCTAGAACGTAGCTGGCCCTACAGGTTTTAAATTAGAGATCGTCAAACGGTAATGGCTCCCACTGGTTTAACAGCTACTGTGGGCTAGAGTTGTCATTGCTTTTACTACTCCATGGTCCATCAGCTCTACGAGATAAGCACATCTCTGCATCTTTACTGTTGCTTTAACACATACTGGAATGTTGAAGAAGATTCTTCCTGTCACCTCTGATTGCTGAGTAAGATTTTTCTTGTTGCTTCTGATTGCCCCAAAGGTGAGAACATCAGGTGCCAGAACCGAGGACAAGAGGCGATTGCACTTCCTACCTTCAGTTCTGAAGAAAGCCTTCAGATGTGTGCCCTCGGAACTTGCTGAAAGCAAAGCTTTTGCTATGCCAGCTAGCACCCCAAACACCCAGCAACTTATACACGAAAACCAAAATTCTAGGAGATATACTAGGATTATGAGTTCCCTCCTTCCACCTTGCTTTTTCCCCCTGCTTCTTCTTTTCCCACCCTCCACCCAGACTAAGTGAAGGGGACACTAAAAGGACCACTGGTAGGTTCATAAATTTGGGGAGTGCCTGGAAGAAGAGAGCCATTTTCCGGCTGAAGTCAGGATCATGCCCCAGAATTGCGTACCTACCCTCTATGCCTGTCTGAGCAGAGGGAAAAAGAATTGGAGAGTGATGACAAGGAGGAGAGAAGGGACATTCGAAGAGCGAAGAGCAGCCTGCCACTTTGCTAAAGAATGGCTAAAGAATGCTAAAGAATGCCCTCAGAGCGGGCACTATTGTAGGCTTAGCTGGTAAAACACAATGCGTCCATTAAAGTGCATTTGTTGTTGTTTTAATTAGTCAGATTCTCAACAGGTATGGCAAGGACGTGGGAATTTCTCTGGTCAAGTGTGCAATCACAAAGATAGGCAGGTTGGAGCTATCTCACGGGTACCCCACTCAAGAGAAACTGCCTGTGGGGCAAGAGCAGCGTCAAGGGGGTCAGAAGAGTTATATGGTGGAGAGAAGAAGGGGTTGATGGGCTTGAAAATGCATCAGGCTGGTTTATCCCAAATCAGAGAAACAGTAGAGACCCCTCCTATACGGTGCCCCAAAGAACCTCTACATACGCTCCACTGGATGCCTGTTTGACGGAGAGAATCTACAGTCAAGAGGGAGCACAGTACAAATTAAGCAACGTGGTATTTGCGCCTTTGCGATGCCTTCCCCTTTGGCACAATACCGGAGGAGAAAAGGAGCCAGGAGTGTCTGTGCATGTGGGTCTCCCTTTTGGGCTTCTCTCCCTTTGATGTCCATGGTTAACCCCCTACCACCTTCCATCCTATTCCAACCTTTCCTCCAACCGTGACAGAGAAATTGTTGTTCCTGACTCTCTGGCTCAAGCATGAACAAAAAGCACGTTGTTTCTGTCAGCCCAGCAAAGCAGGCTGGAATTTTCCAAAGGAAACTGAAGACAAAGAAACACAAGCAAGGAAAACACAAAGTTCATAGTTAGAGTCAAGCTAACAGAGTACATATTTCCAACCCTACAGGAGCCAAACAGTGCCAAGCTCTCAACTGCCCTGTCCCACACCCTCTCTCAGAGTCCTGTGCAGAGAAACTCTATATCATATCTTCCACAGACCTTCTCTCCACACCTTTATTTCCAATGCCTTCTTGGAGGAGGGTGTGAAAGACCCATGGTGGAACCATGGGTGATACATACATAGATTAAGAAATGTCACACTTTCTAAGCTTTTGAGTCGGACAGGCATGACTGGCTTTGGGAGAACATTGTACCTCTTCCAACCCTATTTTGTCTATCTATATGGCACGGACTGGGTAGAGTTGCAAAGTGCTCATGTAAATGCTTGCACGTGGTAAGTACTCAAAAAGTATTTGCCAACAGAGAGAATACAGTGAATGATATTGTAGTAGTGTCGTATGGTGACAGATGATGGCTACATCTGCGGTGAGCGTAGCATGTTGTATAGACTTGTGGACCTAAATGGGCCACCTGAAACTGTAACATGGTATGCCAGCTCTAATTCAATTTAAAAAAACGTTTGCTGGAATGCCTGGGGGGCTCAGTGGGTTAAACATCTGACTCTGGCTCAGGTCATGGTTTCACAGTTTGTGGGTTCAAGCCCTGTGTTGGGTTGACCGCTCAGAGCCTGGAGCCTGTTTCGGATTCGATGTCTCCTTCTCTCTCTCTGCCCTTCCCCTGCTTGTGCCCTCTCTCTCTCAAAAACAAATACATAAACACTTAAAAAATAAAAAATACATGGGGCGCCTGGGTGGCTCAGTCCATTAAGCGGCCGACCTCAGCTCAGGTCATGATTTCGTGGTTCGTGAGTTCGAGCCCCGCGTCAGGCTCCGTGCTGACAGCTCGAGCCTGGAGCCTGCCTCAGATTTGGTCTCCCTCTCTCTCTGCCCCACCCTCTCTCACACTCTGTGTCTGTCTCTCAAAATAAATAAATGTTAAAAAAAATTTTTTTAATAAACAAATAATAAAAATAAAAAGTGTTATTATCATCATTATTCAGTATAGGAAGACAAAGCTGGATGGTTTCAAAACCACCTCGTATTGTCTTCCTTCTTCTCCCTGTGTATTATGTTTCCATCTCCCCATTCTTTTTTACATTCCTCCTACCCTCATGGGTAGGTAAAGTTCATTTCTTCATACTGGATATATCCAACAGGTTGCCCTATCAATGTGAACAAGCCATATTATAGGTTTATGGGAATAAATCATATAAAACTCATCAATCCACACATAGGAGAAGCTTAGCTTCTTCTTCTTTTTTTAAGTTTATTTATTTATTTTTGAGAGACAGAGCGTGCAAGCAAGGGAGGGGCAGAGAGAGAGTGAAACAGAGAGTCCCAAGCAGGCTCCATGCTGCCAGTGCAGAACTCCATGCGGGGCTCAAGCTCACCAACTGTGCGATCATGACCTGAGCTGAGATCATGACCTGAGCCAAAATCAAGAGCCAGTCACTTAAACTGACTGAGCCACCCAGGTGCCCCAAAGCTTAGCTGGCATCTGGACCAAAGAACCTTCATACCATGGCACATTATTACATCCCAGGACTAGCTGGACATTTCTGTTTCTTCTCTGAAGGACATCTTCATTTCTAAAACCTAGAGGGTGAACCTCAAGGTCGACCACTGGTCATCACATTTTCCCCAACTCCTAAGGCTCCTGTTTGAGCAGGTGAACCACAGGCAGAACCACAGGCAAAACCATAGGCCCCATCCAGGCATCAAACAGACCCAGGCTCAAACCTTGGCTCAGTATTAAATTACTGACATCAAGTGCTTAATCTTTCTAAGCTTCAGTTCACTCTTTGTGGGATTGTGTTTAGAATATCTTCCTAACAGAGCCTTTGAAGATGAAATGAGAAAATGAATGTCAGGCACTTAAGGCCCGATAAATGGTGGCTGACATCATCACTACGTGTTTACCATATTACAATTACATTATATGAACAATCAAGTGGACAATTTATATCCAAAGATTTTTTTTTTTTTTATAAATTTTTTTTTCAACGTTTATTTATTTTTGGGACAGAGAGAGAGACAGAGCATGAACGGGGGAGGGGCAGAGAGAGAGGGAGACACAGAATCAGAAACAGGCTCCAGGCTCCGAGCCATCAGCCCAGAGCCCGACGCGGGGCTCGAACTCCCGGACCGCGAGATCGTGACATGGCTGAAGTCGGACGCTTAACCGACTGCGCCACCCAGGCACCTCTATCCAAAGATTTAAAAAGGACTTTCTTTTATACAATCTCTCATTCACATAGAACTTAGTAAACCAGTGGTTCTCAACGCTGAGGTTCATAAGCATCACCTGTTTACCTCTGACCCTTGATAAATGTCCTATTCACTTTAGACAGAAGTAGAAATAATACATTTATGGACCTGGATACTACTGATTTTCTATTTAGGGGCATTCGTTATTGCCAACTCCAATCACATGATTAAACAAAATTTCCCTACATTTATTGTTCTCGGAAGCCCGTCAATTGTGGTAAAGAATTTGACTACTAAAATGTTTACATTTCACACTCATGGTTACTGTCGGGATCCGTGTCCCTAGTCTTTGCTTCTGTCCAAAGTCCCTCCTACAAAATACAGCCATATCTTCTCCATAGTAGGAGGTAAAAAAATTTTTTTATGTGTGTTAAATAAGTAAATCCACAGGTAGAAGATGGCTAAATGGCCCTCATGTTGCCATCTTATCTGAACAATGAGCGGATCATGGATTCCAGACACAGAATACCTTCTTTTTTTTTTTTTTTTTTTTGGAAATATACCAGTGAGGGACAGAGCTATGCTGCTGAGTCAGACACACTTGGACTGGAGGTTTGGCTCAATGTGACTCTGGGAAGGTAAGTTTATCTCTTCGAGCCTCTTAAAGACGGAGATAACGAGGGGCACCTGGGTGGCTCCGTCATTCAAGGGTCAGGCTTTGGCTCGGGTCATGATCTCACAGTTCGTGAGCTCAACCCCCACGTCAGGCTCTGTGCTGACAGCTCAGAGCCTGGAGCCTGCTTCCGAATCTGTATCTCCTTCTCTCCTGCTCACACTGTCTCTCTCTCAAAACTAAATAAAGATTAAAAAAAATTTTTTTTTAAGATGGAGATAATGAGAGCACCTACCTCCTAAATTGTTGGGAGGATTAAACGAGTTATTTTAATAACGTTTATAGCTTTTACTCGATGGTCTCCTGGGTGTGGACCTCATATCTGTCCATGAGGTTGCCCCAGCTTTTCTTATTTTTGTTTCACCTCTTTGACCAGGATTAGAAATCTGGCATGTGAAAAATGGACTTTTAGACATTAGATAAAAACTAAAGGAAATGGGGGCGCCTGGGTGGCGCAGTCGGTTAAGCGTCCGACTTCAGCCAGGTCACGATCTCACGGTCCGTGAGTTCGAGCCCCGCGTCGGGCTCTGGGCTGATGGCTCAGAGCCTGGAGCCTGTTTCCGATTCTGTGTCTCCCTCTCTCGCTGCCCCTCCCCCGTTCATGCTCTGTCTCTCTCTGTCCCAAAAATAAATAAACGTTGAAAAAAAAAAAAAAATTAAAAAAAAAAAAAAAACTAAAGGAAATGAATAAAGTGTGGACTTTAGTTAATAATATCGGTTCATTTTCTATGACAAATGTACCTTAGTAAATGTTAATAACAGAAAAGTGAGGTATGGGATAAATGGAAACTCTATAATATTACTGTAACTTTCTTATCCATCTAAAAGTATCCTAAAGTAAAAAATGTATGGGGGCGCCTGGGTGGCGCAGTCGGTTAAGCGTCCGACTTCAGCCAGGTCACCATCTCGCGGTCCGTGAGTTCGAGCCCCGCATCGGGCTCTGGGCTGATGGCTCAGAGCCTGGAGCCTGTTTCCGATTCTGTGTCTGCCTCTCTCTCTGCCCCTCCCCCGTTCATGCTCTGTCTCTCTGTGTCCCAAAAATAAATAAACGTTGAAAAAAAAAAAAAGTATGAGCTGTGAAAATATCTATTAATATCAAAACTATAAGAAGTCAAAAGTTATACATATGTTTACAATTTATTCCTATCTGTACATAATATTTCTCTGTGCACAGAATATCAGAATAAAAACGAAAGGAATTTTTTTTATTTTATTTTTAAAGTTTATTTAATTATCTTGGGAGAGAGAGAGGGAGAATGCAGGAGGGGCAGAGAGAGAGGATCCCAAGCAGGTTCTGTATTGTTAACACCGAGCCAGACGCGGGGCTCAAACTGACAGTGAGATCATGACCTGGGCCAAAACCAAGTCGGACGCTTAACCAACTGAGCCACCCAGGTGCCCCAGAAAGGAATTTTTTTTTTTTAATTTTTTTTCAACGTTTTTTATTTATTTTTGGGACAGAGAGAGACAGAGCATGAACGGGGGAGGGGCAGAGAGAGAGGGAGACACAGAATCGGAAACAGGCTCCAGGAAACAGGCTCCAGGCTCCGAGCCATCAGCCCAGAGCCTGACTCGGGGCTCGAACTCACGGACCGCGAGATCGTGACCTGGCTGAAGTCGGACGCTTAATCGACTGCGCCACCCAGGCGCCCCAGAAAGGAATTTTTTAAATGGACTTCAGCCAGGAAGAAGGAACACTTTGGTGAGATGATAACATTGATTACTTTCTTCAAAAACGTGCAGGCCTCTTGGGTGGAAGACAAGATATATGCTGTACAGTGGCCGAGGCAGAAATAAAGAGCAGAAATTATAGATGATGCAGTTTCAGCTCAGATAATGATTAAAACTGTCCACACGCACACACAAGTATATGGCCTCTTTCCAAGTAGTTCATAGAGGGGGCAGATGACCACCCATCGGGGGATGTTGCAATCAGTGAGTATCAAGTCGCCCTTGATAAAACGTTGTATATTTTATGACCACCTCCTTATCCTTAGGTCCGATTGTTCTACTTTGCCCTTTTCCACCTTTATGCTTTTTCCCCCTTTCTTTATGATTTTGGTACATTAAGTTTTAGATTTGGAAGACCATCTAGTTCTTATCTGGTGTGTGGATTTTTGACTGTCTTCTTGGTCTCTGGTGTTCTATGTAACCACATCGCCGAGAATCCCACTTGTTCACCTTAAGCTTTATTCCTTATTCTCTCTTTTATTGGCTTAAGATCCTCATCCCAGGCCTTCCTCCTTTTGGCAACCTGTCCGGACATCTTCCACACAGGAAGCCATGGCTGACCTGCTACCAGGAAAGACCCAGGGACTTGCTAGATAATGAGGAACAGAAAACGTTTATCACTGTTTGGCCCTGAGGCTGACACCCAATCTCAGTAATTACTTTCATGCGACATTTGTAATCAGGCCATGGCCTTTCACGTCCTGTACATTTGCATGAATAGGTCCTAAGATGACACCGAAATGTGACTTGAAAAATGCATCACGATCACAAAACTCTACTGTGCTAACCCGTGTATGCTAAACATGCCACGCACACTCTCTAAGATGGAACTGATTGAACCCCAGCTCCTTCTGATTCACATCTTCTAAGTGAGACCAGAGATCAACAATGAATTTGGCTCATGTACTCTATCAATGAGACCACTGGCTCTTTCAACAGCTCACCTCATTTACAAATTCTCACCAAATTCTGCCCAGACCACACTTACCAGCTGCCACCTAAGTAAGACCCATCTGATGAAAAGTGGCAACTTCTAAGTAAGCAACCTTCCTTAACTCCTACCTTTTGAGATGCCCTAATGGTGGTACTGTGACTTGCTCACTATGTGTAGACCCAGTTTTGGACGATCAGCAGGTTCCCCTAGTGATCTTTGATTAGGGAGTTTAACAATTCTTTTCCTGGTCGTGCCGATTTTCTTGTTTGCCTACCACACGCCTTCTTATGTTTCAAGAATCCATTTAACTATCCCTACAACTCTTTCCCAATTCCTTCTTCACCTCAGTCCTCAGCACCATTTGTTACCCCATCCCGTGTGTTCCCCATTCACTGGGCTCAGACGTTCATTAGCTTTTCTTTCACCATATGTACTGTATTTGTATTCTTTTATGTATGTCTCCCCAGTCTCTCCACCTGTCCTTAGGGGCACGATCACTTTTATGCCTCTTTGGATGTCCAGTGTCTACCCTGGTCCTGGCACAGAAGAGACATTGAACGGCCCCCGGGTGGCTCAGTCGGTTAAGCATCCGACTTTGGCTCAGATCATGATCTCACTGTTTGTGGGTTCAAGCCCCACGTCAGGCTCTGTGCTGGCAGCTCAGAGCTTGGAGCCTGCTTCAGATTCTGTGTCTCCCTCTCTCTTTGCCCTTCCCCCACTCGCACTCTGTCTCTCTCTCTCAACAATAAATAAACATTAAAAAAAAAAAAAAAGAATAGACACTGAATACATAACTGTTATTTAAACCATGATTATTCTCAACAAACCTGCAAACAGAGCCTTAAGAGATAGAGAGAGAGAGAGAGAGATGTGTTAATTATTCTTTCTCAGCTAACATCTACGTATGCAGGAGCCTCGTGTCGAACAAATCTCTACAATGCCCATTCCTTTGTGATGAAAAGAGTCTACATATCCATGTACTAGATGGCCAGGGTCATCTAGTGACTTATGAATGTAGGATTATAGGGACTCAGGTAATGGGCATGACAAATAAACTGCTAGCAATCAATCACATTAAAAATTTTCATTTAAAAAAATCTTTTAATTATTAAAATCTTAAATTATATATACACTATAGATAAAGCTAAAATCCTCTTAGAACATTACCTCCATCCTGATGCCAGCCCTACTTCCCCGGAGGTGTTCATTGTTATCAGGTAAGCATGTATCCTTCCAGATTTTTCTATGCATTTATATACATAGGGAAAATATAGTCCTATTTTGTGTATGTTTTATATAAATTTAATCATCAGGGTCTTTAGAGCTTCATAAACACTAAGTTTTACATGTGAGTTACCAATGGCATAAAAATGAATAAAAGACATTCATTTACTTGGCTCTGTTACTTATCCTGTGTTTAAGTAAAAATGTGAAGAATTAAGCATACTCAGAGTAGATGTGTATTTTACATATAACATATGTACTTATATTAATAAATATAAATACATGTTACATTAACATTGTGTTCCCCCCAAAGTATGACTGATTCCCAATTTTGCTCTGGGTGGTATTATGAAGATTAACGAGACAATTCATAAAACCATTTCAGTTAATGAAAAAAAATATTTCAGCTGTTTAGAATGCAAAAGTTAAAAACAAAGCGGTAAGCTTTAAGTGATCAAAAACACCTAAATGCACAAAAGACATCTATTATAGTTAGTGGGAAATTATTACTTTATAATCTAAAGGCCTGAATATAGTCACAAAATACATATTTCACAGTAGAGAAATAATAAATGAAGATATCACTTCTTTCTCTTCTACATAAAACTCTAGTTTGCCTGTATAAGTGAGTCATCATTACATGTATAATTTTATATTCTATAATAGGAAAATCACATTCATGCTCAATAATTTTATTTTAGCACCAACATGAAGTTTTTCCAACCAAACACTGAGAATGCCACTCTAAAATGTGTGATGAAAAAGTGTCAAGGAATGATGACTTGACACATTCACGGTTGGAAGTAGTTAGTATTTGTGGCTGTGGACTATATTTGCTAATAAATTGTGTTTTAAAATCTGCAGAAAACTTTTAGAAATGCAATTAATATGCACATTCATAAGCACTCCAGGAAATCACCAGCTTAATATTGAAAAGTAGTATGAATAAAACATATCGTTAATATAATACTTTACTTATATTACCCCTACTTTATGTGTGAAGGCATTGTCGGTCCTAAACAAGGCTGGAATAGGCAAGGCACAGTTATACCCAGCTAAAAGTTCATTCTTTCCCCATTTAACCATCCTAACAGAGGCTCATTATAACCGATATTC
Source organism: Prionailurus viverrinus (assembly GCF_022837055.1). Taxonomy (NCBI): domain Eukaryota; kingdom Metazoa; phylum Chordata; class Mammalia; order Carnivora; family Felidae; genus Prionailurus; species Prionailurus viverrinus. The sequence continues at coordinate 119,830,939 of NC_062562.1, read as the reverse complement.
TTGGTATTGGGTCATTATCTTGTGATATCAAATACAGTGATTTTTTTTCTTCTTTAAAAATGTTCATTTAATTTATTTTTTTAGTTTACATCCAAGTTAGTTAGCATATAGTGCAACAATGATTTCAGGAGTAGATTCCTTAATACCCCTTACCCATTTAGCCCATCCCCCCTCCCACAACCCCTCCAGTAACCCTGTTTGCTCTCCATATTTAAGAGTCTCTTCTGTTTTGTCCTCCTCCCTGTTTTTATATTGTTTTTGCTTCTCTTCCCTTATGTTCATCTGTTTTGTCTCTTAAAGTCCTCATATGAGTGAAGTCATATGATTTTTGTCTTTCTCTGACTAATTTCATTTAGCATAATACCCTCCAGTTCCATCCATGTAGTTGCAAATAGCAATATTTCATTCTTTTTGATTGCCGAGTAATACTCCATTGTGTGTGTGTGTGTGTGTGTGTGTGTGTGTGTGTGTATCACATTTTCTTTATCCATTTATCCATCGATGGACATTTAGGCTCTTTCCATACTTTGGCTATTGTTGATAGTGCTGCTATAAACATGGGGGTGCATGGGTCCCTTCGAAACAGCACACCTGTATCCCGTGGGTAAATGCCTAGTAGTGCAATTGCTGGGTCGTAGGGTAGGTCTATTTTTATTTTTTTGAGGAACCTCCATACCATTTTCCAGAGTGGCTGCACCAGCTTGCATCCCCACCAGCAGTGCAAAAGAGATTCTCTTTCTCTGGATTCTCACCAACATCTGTTGTTGCCTGAGTTGTTAATGTTAGCCATTCTGACAGGTATAAGGTGGTATCTCATTGTGGTTTTGATTTGTGTTTCCCTGATGATGATTGATGTTGAGCATTTTTTTTCATGTGTCAGTTGGCCATCTGGATGTTCAAATACAGTGATGTTTTAATGACACATCTCAAGAGGGGTCATTTTTTTTTTTAAGTTTATTTTTTTTTGAGAGAGAGAGAGAGAGAGAGAGAGAGTACAAGTGAGAGAGGGGCAGAGAGAGGGAGACACAGAATCCAAAGCAGGCTCCAGGCTCTGAGGGGTCAGCTCAGAGCCGGATGTGGGGCTCGAACTCGTGAACCATGAGATCATGACCTGAGCTGAAGTCGAATGCTTAACTGACTGAGTCACCCAGGCACCACAGAAAACAAAATTTTGAGACTGCTGGAAAAAGTTTAGTACACACACACACACACAACCGAGAGAGAAAAGGCTTTATCTTAAGAAATTGGCTCAAGTAATTATGGAGACTGGCAAGTTCAAAATCTGCAATTCAAGTCCAAAGATCGCCGGACTGATTGCCCAGGAAAGGCTTGATGTTGTAGCTCAGATCCAAAGTCCCTCTGCTGCCAGAATTCCCTCTTGCCTGGAGGAGGTTAGTCTTTTGTTCTCTTCAGGCCTTTAACTAATTAAACGAGGCCCACCCACATAATGGAAGGCAATCTCTTATGCAAAATATACCAGTTTAAATGCTAATCTCATCCCAAACACCCTCACAGAAACATCTAGAATGTTTGATCACATATCTGAGCACCATGGCCCAGCCAAGGTGACATAAAATTAACCGTCACAGAGAACTTGACCACTCTGGCAGAAAAAGTTCTGGGCCTCCCAGAAAGAAATAAGAGCACCTGATGCTGACTAGTCAGCAGCCCATTGCAGATAATTTTGAGATCAATAGAACCAATTAGTTTTGCTTTCAACATGAAGTGCTGATCCTTAGAAGCTCTTCTAAGTGCAGCTCCAGTCCTGGACTATTTTATTTTGTTTTATTTTATTTTATTTTATTTTATTTTATTTTATTTTATTTTATTTTATTATTTTAATTATTTTTTATTTTTTATTTTTTATTTTTTTATTTTTTATTTTTCTTACTTTACTTACTATATTTTCTATTAAAAAAGAGGAGTCTATTAAAAAAGTGGACTCCTCTTTTATTTTTTTATTTTTATTTTTTTTAAGTTTATTTACTTTTTTTAGTAACCTCTACATCCAATGTGGAGCTTGAACTCATGACCCTGGTCATGGGATCAAGAGTCCCATGCCCCTCCAGCTGAGCCAGCTAGATGCCCCTGGTGGACTCTTCTTTTAAAATCATCTTCCAGGGGCACCTGGGTGTCTCACTTGGTTAAGCATCCAACTTCAGTTCAAGTCATGATCTCATGGCTTGTGGGTTTAAGCTCCGCATAGGGCTCTGTGCTGATAGCTTGGGGCTTGATGCCTGCTTAGGATGCTGCCTCCCTCTCTCTACCCCTCCCCCACTTGCACCCTGTCTGTCTCTCTCTCTAATATAAGTAAATATTTTTAAAAAATCATTTTCCAGCAGATATGTTATTAAAAAGCTCCCACTTATTATCTCACTTAATCGGTATAATAATTTTGCCGGGCACATTTTTTTCTTCCCATTTATTCAAGAGAAAATTAGGGCTCAGAGAGCAGCTTGCCTGAGGCCGTGTAGCTAGTAAATACCAGAGGTAGAACCAAATACAGCTTTGGGTCTACACATTTTATGCTTTTTCTCCCTAGAGGAAAAGCTATCTTTGCTTCAACTCTATTTTTTTTTTTTTTAACGTTTTATTTATTTTTGAGACAGGGAGAGACAGAGCATGAACAGGGGAGGGTCAGAGAGAGGGAGACACAGAATCCGAAACAGGCTCCAGGCTCTGAGCTGTCAGCACAGAGCCCGACGCGGGGCTCGAACTCACAGACTGCGAGATCATGACCTGAGCCGAAGTCGGCCGCCCAACCGACTGAGCCACCCAGGCGCCCCTTCAACTCTATTTTTATTGTCATGGGAGTTTGTACCGTTTGGATGTATTTTAAAAGAGCTAATAGACAATATGTTTAAACCACTATACTTGCGTCTCTGCGGCCAACAGTTGAGCCTACTCCTTAGTGATATAACCTCATATGCTGCTGGGGGGTTAACTCAAATTTTCCAAGCTCACAGGGAGATTCACGTGCTGTCAATAATATCTACTGCAGGGCACCTAGGTGGCTCAGTCAGATTACCGTGACTTTTTCCACATGACGTCAGCGATGACCTCAGGAGAGAGAGCTCTGACTCTGAAGCCAATTCCCAAACACATTCAATATCCTTTCCATATTTTATTCTTCTGACTGAGCAAATAATTGTGATGCTTATGGGAGACAGTAGGTTTTGCCAAATTTCCTAGCTGAAAATAGATGCAAAGATTTCTTTTGCTGACATTCCTAAGGTGACCACAAAACGCCAGGTTTAAAGACTGATATTTTTATTATAATTTGTGGTTATATGAGAATGAGTCGTGTGAACAAAATACGGACATCAATTTTGGTGTTTCTTTTTGAATTTCTATCACTATCTGTAGCTCTTGGTAGCTATGATTCTCATCTTTTCCATTTTACATTCCACAAGCTATTTTACCCACAATGATAAAAAAAAAATACATCTTTTCTGAGAAACATTTTTTATGTCCACGGGCATTCTGCCTTATATGTACAGAAGTATCAAAGACAAAGAAATATCAAAATTGACTTAGTGTTGCGGTGGGTGAATTTTGTCATGAAGGATAAGCCATTGTTTCACAGACCATTGTTCCATTCAGATTTTACTTAAAGTTCAATAAACGGCATTGTATACCTTTGGTCGAAGACTGTTTTTCTATAGCATCAAAGAAACTAGATTGAGAAATAACCAAGTAGATACCATGAACTGTCTGAAAGGCAATTCGAATCATCACAGAATCTGTCTGTTCACGTTGGCAAGCTATATTGATATTAAGAATAAATATTAGGGGCACCTGGCTGGCTCAGTCAGTGAAGCCAGCGACTCTTGATCTCGGGTCATGAGTTCAAGCACCAGGTTGGGTATAGAGTTTACTTAAATCTAAAATAAAATTTAAAATTAAAAAATAGTAAAAAGAAATTAATAAAGGTGCTTTTGGGTGGAAGTAAAATAATAAATAAAAATTAAAGTGGCTTTAAACACAACTTATTTTTAGGGGCACCTGGGTGGATCAGTCGGCTGAGTGTCTGACTTTGGCTCAGGTTATGATCTCACGGTTGGTGGATTCAAGCCCCGAGTCAGGCTCTGTGCTGACAGCTCAGAGTCTGGAGCCTGCTTTGGGTTTTGTGTCTCCCTTGCTCTCTGCCCCTCCCCCACTCGTGCTCGCTCTCTCTGTCTCTCTCTTAAAAATAAAATAAACATTAAAAAATAATTTGAAAAATAACTTATTTTTGTCACAAAACAGAAGTTCAAAGAGCTCTAAAATGGCTTTTCTGCATTTCTTTTTTTTTTAATTAAAAAAAATTTTTTTAAACATACACATTTTTTAATTTCTACTTTGAGAGAAAGAACACAATGGGGAAGGGCCAGAGAGGGAGGGGGAGAGAGAATCCCAGGCAGGCTCCGCCCCAACAGCACAAAGCCTGATGTGGGGCTTGAACTCACAAACTGCAAGATCATGACCTAAGCTGAAGTCAGACACTTAGCTGACTGAGCCACCCAGGTACCCGTGCAATTTCTTGACCACCGTCACAAGATGGTCCTCTGACATTCAAGCTTCACCCCTTCTATGCAATCACAGCAAAACCAGAAAGACTGGGGAGGGAAGTATGGAGAAACTTCTTTCTTTTCTTTCCCAGAAATTCCCAACAGACTTGCCCTTATGTCACAGGCCAGGACTAAGGTCACAAGAGAGGCTGAGAATGCAACTACTCGGCATTGTCTGCCCCTACTGTGGGAGGCGGTCCTGCCAGCGAGGAAGGCGGGAGAGGAGGTATGACCTTGGGAAGGCAGCCAACAGTATCTGCCACAGGGGCCTTGTAGCTATGGTCACTGAATGTGCCTTGCTGGTTTCTTATGGCCAAGGAGCTAAAATATGGAGTGTGCGCTGTCACATGGGGTAGGAGGAAGATTAGAGAGTGGAAAACAAGTGGCTGGTATAGAAAGGCAGTCTGATGAATCAGTAACCTGCAAGAGTCAGAAAAGCTGCAAACTCTCCCTAATTCACAAAGCTATTCAAGTCAGCAGGACAAAACTGCCCGGTTAGTCAGCTGAAGACTGAATGTCAGCTGCTCAGCGTTCCCTCAGAAATCCTCTCTGGATCTTTTTCCAGCCCTCTGAAACCTCATGCATATTGAAAGTGATCTTTCTGTTCGGGTTTCCCCCTCCTACTGGTTTGACTGGAAATTGACTTCGCATTTGTTTGTTCACCTTGTTATTCAGGAGTTCTGTCGCGCTGTCCTAGCCGGCAGTTAGGAATTCACACTTAGAAATCCAGAGGAATTCACACTTAGAAATCCAGAGGGGCACCTAAGTGGCTCAGCCGGCTGAGTGTCCGACTTCAGCTCAGGTCATGATCTCACAGCTTGTGAGTTCGAGCCCCACATTGAGCTCACTGCTGTCAGCATGGAGTCCGCCTCCTATCTTCTGTCCTCCTCTCTACTTCCCCTTCCCTGCTTGCCCTCTCTCTCTCAAAAATAAATAAATCTTTAAAAAAAAGAAAAAGAAAAAGAAAAAAAGAAATCCAGAAGCCAATGGGCAGAGTATTATTGAATCTGCTTATTAAAGAGAATATGATCTCTTATTTGCATTTATTAATGAGGACACCCTCCCTACAGAATCCAAAGAATGGTGCCATGCCAGATTTTTGTTTCATTCAGGAGAATCCCCCCTTCCCAATAGCCTTAGAAAGAGCTATTCTCATTAGAGCTATTTTCATTAGAACAAAATAGGTAATGCATAGCATAACAAGGGGGGGGGGGGTAGTTGACTGGTCATTGTGTATTGTAAAGTATGGACAAACATCTTTTGTTTCGTTGCTGTTGTTAAAACATGATAATAAACATCCTGATCAAATTGAAAAGGCAGGCATTTGAATATTTTTAATTAGAAGGACTAGCGTATAGTGCCACAGTTAGTCAAATCTAGAGTTCCCATTTCAGACTTAGATCATAAATGTGGGCATTATTGCCTTTTACAATACACCATTGATAGAACACCAACTTTAAAGCCAATTAAAGGTTGGCAATCTTCCTACCATTGGCAAAGTAACACTTGTTAACAGTTCCCCCTGTGACACGTTTCAGCATAATCACCGATTTCTGGAAACCTTATTTAGCACTTACGGATATTTTGAAATCTCTAATGAATTTCTTTTTATAGCCATTTTTTACGTTTTACTCTAATTTTTTAAAGGTGTTCGGGTAGTTTAATTTTATACACTCAGATGGTGCATGTACCCAGATATTTATATGTAAAGGACAAAATGTTAGAGTATGTAGAACCATACTCTATAAATAATAGTTTGCTCATAATACTCAGATTTTAATGGTTCCATTTCTGAAACCTAATTGTACCCAAATTCATTCAGGAAAACTTCACATTAGGATCTGAATGTGCAGAGGCCATTCTGTTTTAATATATTACAAGTTCTTGTTATTTAAGAATTGGTTAAAAAATAGAATAAGTCAATTCTTTCATAGTTATTTACTTCGAATAAAAGTGTTTTGGAGGCCAAAAAATCTTTTTCATTTCATCTGGAAATCATTTGATAAGCTTGGCAAAGATGTGACAAACAAATGAGCTCAGAACTTTCAAGTTATTTTAGTCTTGAGTTACCAGCACGGAACAAAAAAAAAAAAACACGAGTTTTCACCAATGAAAGAACAGCCTGATTATATGCTATGCTAATGCTAATGTGAAAATGAGCAACAGCGCCTTCTCACTTGGGTTTGGTATTCGGGTGTGCTTCAAGCAGATAACATTAAAGCAAGATGACACTACACAATCAGCTACTCAATATTAGAAATTAGGTAACATTAAAAAAAGATTGTAGAAAGCATCCTGATGTTCAATATTGGAGATAGATATTAACAATAGCGTTAGCATAAAGATGATACAACGAATCCAGATATTGACAGCAGATTGATTCAGGTAGCCATAAGTGTTCTTCAAAAAGATCAGCAACCTTCAGGACCTGCTTATATCATTTTTGCTTTGTGTCATCTAGACATTCATAAATTTAAAAAAAATTTTTTTTAACGTTTATTTATTTTTGAGACAGAGACAGTGCATGAACGGGGGAGGGTCAGAGACAGAGGGAGACACAGAATCCAAAGCAAGCTCCAGGCTCTGAGCTGTCAGCACAGAGACCGCCGCGGGGCTCGAACTCACTGACCGGACTGCGACATCGTGACCTGAGCCGAAGTCGGACGCTTAACTGACTGAGCCACCCAGGTGCCCCTAGACATTCATAAATTAACGATTCTGTACAGGATTAGAGGATCATAAAAGCCACATCATTTAACGTGTCTTTATCTTTTTCTAAAAAAAAATATTTATTTACTTTTGAGAGAGAGAGAGGGAGCGTGCACACACACACAAGCAGGGGAGGGGCAGAGAGAGGAGACACAGAATCCCAAGCAGGCTCCAGGCTCTGAGCTGTCAGCACGCTTAACCAAGTGAGCCACCCAGGGGCTCCCACATCTTTATCTTTAGCTGGCTATTCCTTGCCACATGCACTGTTTATGTCAGGACAAATATCAATATAAACGTTTAATTGTTCCTTTTTGTGTGTTTAAAAAAAAACCAAAACAAACCCGAACCTGCTGTTGTTACCATTGCAAGTTTAATTAAGTACATATTGTTCAGTTCGATTTAATAACGGGAAGGTTTTTCCAAAGAAATGTGCTAGCTATCTAGGAATGAGTTTAAATTTAGAGTAATATACAATTTTAAAGTTTGTAAATGACGTTGATCATGGTGAAAAATCAGAAACGATCCCCATAAATAAAAATTAAGCCTTGATGAAATAAATTACTTCTTTATGGTGGCGTGGCAGAGACGATTAGTAGCTTATCCATATCAGTTAATCTTCATTTTTTAGTAATAGCCTGATTTCATCCAGGGTGGTGGAGTATCCAACAGAAAGACTCCATTTTCCAGCAGCCCTTAGAGTTAACATAGCCTCAGGACTAGGCTCTGGCTAAAAAAAGACAAGCAGAGCTGGGCTTCTGAGAAGGTCCCTTAAGGGCATTGATTCAGCCTGGAGAGTTGGCTCTTTGCAGTTCTCCCTTTCTCTTTTCTGCCCATGCTGAACTCCAGCAGACTACTCAGGTCATGAGATGACCTTGAGGGTGGAAACCCTACACACACAGAGCCTTAAGGAGGAAAAAGGTAAAAGGAGTCTGCGTCCTTGCAGACTTGGCTGAACATGCCACCTTCATGGGCATGAAAGGAGCCCGGCTTAGAAGACCTCAAGCTTAGCTTAATGCTCTATTGTCCCTATCTTAAAATTCTTAATAATTCTGTTTTTGAAGTTGTGTTTTCTTTCTTTATCTTTAAAAAAAAATTTTTTTAACGTTTATTTATTTTTGAGACAGAGAAAGAGCATGAACGGGGGAGGGTCAGAGAGAGAGAGGGAGACACAGAATCTGAAACAGGCTCCAGGCTCTGAGCTGTCAGCACAGAGCCCCACGCGGGGCTCGAACTCACGGACCGCGAGATCGTGACCTGAGCCGAAGTCGGACGCTTAACCGACTGAGCCACCCAGGCGCCCCTCTTTATCTCTTTTTAAATTTTTTAACATTTATTTATTTATTTAACACGCATTTATTTATTTATTTAAATGGAGTGATGGTCTACTTGAAAGGGCGGGCCTATGCCGGCCGACTCCATCTTGTTCTGTGTCCTTCACCTAGACCACGCCTCCTCCCCTTGAGTAACCTCCCTCTCACCCATTCAAACTTCCTGATCAAAACACGCCCAGCGACCTGCATAACAGGACTCTGACCCTTCCCCAGCCAATCGGCCGAGGCCACGCCCCTTCCCCAGCCAATCGGCTGCCCCTAGACCCCTATAAAACCTTTGTGCTTTTGAAACTCGCTCTCTCTCCCTGGTATCTCACCGCTGTGTCGGTGCAGGTAGGGGATTGAGCTCAAGCTAGCTCGAATAAAGGCTCTTTTGCTTTTGCATCGGACTCGGCTCCCTGGTGGTCTTTGGGGATCACGAATTCTGGGCATAACATACTGAGATTCTCTTTTTTATTTTTAAAGTTTATTTATATTGAGAGAGAGAGACAGCGCAGGTGGGGGAGGGGCAGAGAGAGAGAATGGGAGAGAGAGAATCCGAAGCAGCCTCTGCGCTGCCAGCGCCGAGCCTGACGCAAGGCTTGAACCCACAAAGCTGCAAGATCGTGACCTGAGCTGAAACCAAGCATCGGAGGCTTAACCGACTGAGCCACCCAGGTGCCCCAAATATTTACTTTTGAGAGAGAGAGAGACATCGCATGTGCGCAAGTGGGGAAGGAGCAAGGAGAGGGACACCGAGAATCCGAAGCAGGCTGTGGGCACAGAGCCTGACTCGAGGTTCAGACTCATGAACCATGCAGTCACGACCCGGCCAAAATCAAGAGTTGGGCGCTTAACTGACCGAGGCACCCAGGCGTCCCTGAAGTTGTGTTTTTTAACTGATGTCTGAGAGAGCAACAGAGCGTGTGCGTGGTGAGAAGATGGTGGGTGCCATATGCTTGTTTCCTTGTTGTACTGTTTGCATGCAGCCCCAAGAGCTCAGAATTCCTGGGGTCCCACAATGAGCCAGGAGTTCACCAAGACTCAGTGAGTTGAAGGAAAGATTGTTACATCTACAACTGATTAAGCTGGGTCTCAGACATCCCTGAGAGGCTACACTTTCATTTGAACCAGAACTTTCTATGCGGAAAGACGACAATGGCATTCCTAGAGACGTGACAATCAAGGAATGCTGCTATATCACTTCTGACTCTTATTACTTACCTGCAGTGGTCAACAACTTCCCCTGGAAATGATGAAGGAAAAGGAAGACAGATAGGCAACCCATAGTTCCTTTTCCTTTCAGTCCTTCTTACTCGTCAGTGAGTTGAAGGTAGAGAGTGTTGGTAGGAGGTGTGTGTTTCAAGAAGTGAAAGAAAACCAGTTGATTTGATTTTGTGCGATGTTGTCACTGTCCTGGTAAGAACAAAGTACAAATACTTGCACAGATTATGATATTATGTGATTTCGGTGATTCCACATACAACTTAAGTGTTCTTATGTTTGCATTTAAAACTGGCATTGCTCGGGGTGCCTGGGTGGCTCAGTCGGTCGGGCGTCCGACTTCGGCTCAGGCTATGATCTCGAAGTTCACGAGTTTGAGCCCCGCATCCGGCTGTGTGCTGACAGCTCGGATCCTGGAACCTGCTTTGGATTCTGTCTCTCTCTGCTCCTCCTCCCACTCATGCTCTGTCTGTCTCTCTCTCTCTCTCAGAAATAAACATTAAAAAAAAAAATTTAAAACCGGCATTGCTCAATATAAAGATGAAAGGTAAAATTCATACAAGCAATTTAAATTTTTCTCTATTTTGTTACTCAGAATGCCATTATGTAGAAAATTAAAAAACATCATAACAAGTCAAGAGGGAGTTTTCAGAAGTAAATAAGAATCTTTTTAAAAAAATTTTTTAGTGTTTATTTTTGTGAGACAGAAACAGAGGATGAGTGGGCGAGGAGCAGAGAGACAGAGACTCTGAAGCAGGCTCCAGGCTCTGAGTTGTCAGCACAGGGCCCAACGTGGGGCTCAAACCCACAAACCATGAGATCATGACCTGAGCTGAAGTCGGACGTCCAGCCGACTAAGCCACCCAGGCACCCTAAGAGTCTTGTTTTTGAAAAAAGCTTTTTATTTTTATTTTTTTCTAAAATAATCTCTATGCCCAATGTGGGGCTTGAACTCACAACCCGAGATCAAGCGTTGCATGCTTCCTTGACTGAGCCAGTCAGGTGCCCTAAAAAAGAAAAAGAAGAATCTTTGTATTTTAGTCTTTTTAAAAAAAATTTTTTTTTCAACGTTTTTTGTTTATTTTTGGGACAGAGAGAGACAGAGCATGAACGGGGGAGGGGCAGAGAGAGAGGGAGACACAGAATCAGAAGCAGGCTCCAGGCTCTGAGCCATCAGCCCAGAGCCTGACGCGGGACTTGAACTCACGGAGTGCGAGATCGTGACCTGGCTGAAGTCAGACGCTTAACCGACTGCGCCACCCAGGCGCCCCTGTATTTTTGTCTTTTTAATGCAACCTCTAGTTTCTAAACCAGAGGATCCACATCTTCATTTTGCACCAGCCCTTGCCATTATGTAGCCAGTTTTGACTTCTTGGAGCCAATCCACCATCTGTGATCTGCCTACTTTTGTGTTTATTTATTTATTTTTAAAGTTTTTATTTTTAAGTAATCCCCACCCAACATGGGGGTCTAATTTACATCCCCAACATCAAGGGTTGCATGCTTTACCAACTGAGACAGCCAGGTGCCCCCCCACCTTTTGTGTTTAAGTCACTGTTATTTTGGGGGCGCCTGGGGGGGGGCTCAGTCGGTTAAGAATCTGACTCTTGATTTCAGCTCAGGTCACGATCTCATGATTTGTGGGTTCGAGCCTTGCATTGGCCTCTGCACTGATGGTGTGGGAAGTGCTTGGGATCCTCTCTCTCTGCTCGTGCTCTCTTGCTCTCTAAATAAATAAATAAATAAATAAGTAAACTTAAAAAAAAATTTAAAAACCTGGGTTATGACAAACAGGAGAAAAGTGTACACATTTAAAAATCAATCAGGGGCGCCTGGGTGGCGCAGTCAGTTAAGCGTCCGACTTCAGCTCAGGTCACCATCTCGCGGTCCGTGAGTTCGAGCCCCGCGTCGGGCTCTGGGCTGATGGCTCAGAGCCTGGAGCCTGCTTCCGATTCTGTGTCTCCCTCTCTCTCTGCCCCTCCACCGTTCATGCTCTGTCTCTCTCTGTCTCAAAAATAAATAAAAACGTTAAAAAAATTAAAAATCAATCAATCAGTCATTTTGTTATAGTTGAATCTAGTCCTAAGCGACACTTGTAGTATATCGTGGCCACTAAATCACTGCTAAAGGATTTGATTATTGGGAAAACGTACTTTTGTTAGGTTTCTAAAAGGTGGGTTATGCACAGTGTGCAACTTTAAAAAAAATACACAAACACATAGACACACATAGAAAAAAAAGACCAACAATAATTATGTAAAAGTATTCATAATGTTTATGTTTAGGGTTTGGGATTATTGATGAGATTTGTTCTCTGTGTGTGTGTGTGTGATTTTCTATATTTTTCAGACTTCCTAAAGTGAATTTCGATTACTTTTGTAATTAGAAAATTTACAAATGAATCCTGAACTAGGAACTATGTAAAACGGAGCCTGTGTAATTTTCTACAGTTTCCTTAGTTTGGAGGTTTCCAAATTATACAAATGATACAGGCTGGTGGTAACAACTGAAACAATACAACGTTTTATAAAGAAAAAACTGATTTCACCTGCTGTTCCATCCCTGCTATCTGTCTAAGGTAAACATGTTAAAAGAGTGACAGGTATCTTTCTGCAAATTACGTACTATAGTCAAACCTATGCAATTTGTTCATCACACACACACACACACACACGCAGAAAAGGAAAAGAGAAATTGATTGATTTTTAAGTTTACCTGCTTTCTGTCAAATTGAATCCTATTACACACATTACTCCATAAATTGTTTTTGACTTAACATACCGTGAACCTCTCTCGACACCAAAACATATACATTTAACTCTACCATTTTTCTTATTTCTCTACACTTACATAGAGGCACACCATTTTATATTTTGTATTCCATTTTACCCATCTCATTTTGGTGCTTGGTGGTGACTTTTCAGCAGAATTTGCTAAACATTCTATCATGTTGTGGAGGGCAGGAAGTGGTTTGTACGGAGGAGATGTTCCTTCTGAGCGAACTCACTCGGCCAATCTTGATCAGAAGTTCATCAAAGGAAATGCTTTGAATTTGTGTTCCAAACCAGATCTATTCCCCAGACATTCGTTTTCTTTTGCCTCTACTTTCTTATCCCACATTTCATCTTATATCGTACTAAAGTGGCTCGTCAGTTCTGTGGGTTTGCAATTTGCTTTTTGGTGCATTATCCTGTCATTCGTTAAAAGGAAACTAGATTTGGTACCTTGAAGAAGTAAGTCAGAATATAATTTAATATTTATTAGTTTAACCTTAAAAGTCTAGGGAAAACAGAAGGTTTCAATAGTACCTGCAGTACCAACAGCAGTGCCTATGGAGGAATTGGAATCTTTTTAGGGCCGCAGAGGAGTTACAAAATAGACCATGCCGATATTTAAAAATGAAGGTTATTCCTTCGTGATACTGAAAACAGATTTGCAAGTCGTTGTCTCAAAACAGGCCAGTTTGAGGCTTTGTGTAGACAAAGTCTCAGCGAGTTCTCAGTGACCTCCGTGTTCTTATTCGTATGAGATTGTTAAAAGATTCTGTCTACTCTCAAGTGAATGTGCAGGCACTTAACTGCGCTTAAATCTTCATTTAATCTGAGCTGGCGAAGAGTTACTCGACAAACCGGTGGTTCTCTTATCATTTTAAAACATATCACATGAATAATTAAGTTGTTTCTTCTCCATAACAAGTTCACTATTGCATCATCTACTGATAATGAATCCACACCTTCTTAACGTTGCTTATTTATGGCTTTGTCATCATTGGCAATTATTCACTGTGCTCTTCAGTCTCTGCTGGTGAGACTAGAAAATGTTCCTGTCACCACAGGAAACACGTAATTACCCTTTGGGGATTCTTTTCTTTTCTTTCTTTCTTTTTTTTTTTTTTAACGTTTATTTATTTTTTGAGAGAGAGAGACAGAGCGTGAACAGGGGAGGAGCAGAGAGATAGGGAGACACAGAATCTGAAGCAGGCTCCAGGCTCCGAGCTGTCAGCACAGAGCCCGATGTGGGGCTCGAACTCACGAACCGTGAGATCATGACTTGAGCCGCAGTCGGATGCTTAACCGACTGAGCCACCCAGGTGCCCCTGGGGATTATTTTCTTGAAACAAACAAACAAACAAACAAACTTGATGGAGTTTTTATTCCCCAAATAAGTGGACAGGAAAATCTTTACACGATGCAAATGCAAAATGTAGATGAAACAGCCATAACATTGAATGTATTGTGAAACCAGGAGAAAACCCCTCAAATCCTAGAACGAGAGTATCTTTCTGAAAGCTGGATCTTTGTACCCAGAGATACAGTTGGGTCCATTTATTACTTTTTTAAGGGCTCTGCCCACAATGCAGCTAGAAAACAAAAATTAAACAAAGAAAAATAAAATTAAAGGAAACCTTCGGCTCCAAACGCATATTAAGAAATGACTATTTCTCCCCAAACCAAGGTTACACCGGGCTAAATGTGGTAACTAAAGAAGGCCTTGTCCTCCAGGACTGGCCAGGCCAGAGGCAAGCTTGGGCAATAAGAAGCGTGTTCCTGGAACACTCACTCTTGTCTCCAAACAGCTCCCTTTGCCCTTTGTAACCACCTCGCCTCCTCTCTCTCTCCTGCTCTCAGGGATCTCTCTGTCCTTGGCTAAATTTTGCTCTCACTTGGCAGCTAATTAATGGGTAAGAGGGTACATTTGTAGAGAAAACTGTGCTGCTAAGGATTTACAATGTCTTTATATGGTCCAACGTCTTTCAGTTATTAGAAACAGAGAGGAAAATTCGAGTTCGTAGAGAAACCAGTTTGGCTCTGGGTCAGTAAACCCATCTGGCAATTTAATAGAATCAAACCTCAGTAATTAATTTTGCATCGTATTGTGTTAAACGACCCTAAGGATATCTAAGCCACAGAGATAGGAGAGGGAAGATAAAAGTTAGCAGGGCTCTTGGAATTTTCTTTTCCATAGGGTCAAAAAAGGCATGGGATCTACCAGAGTCTGGAAAAGTTGCTATTTTCTCTTTTGATATTTAGTGTGTGGGGAGGACCACCACCAGGAGAACTGTAATTGGAAAGTTTTGGTCTTGTGGGGGTTCAAATATAGGCTTCATAGGCTTAAACATCAGGAAAATAGAGTTTAAGCACTAGTCACTTCCCACCTAGCATAAACAAACAGGCTGAAAGACGGTGGACGGAAAGCTTTAGTATGTCCTCTGGCCAAATTCTATATTTAATAGGGTGAAACCCACATTTGATTAGACTCAAGAGTAAAAAAAATTAAGTCAACATAAGAAAAATGTTAGCTTAGTTAAGTATGAATTTTTACTAAGATGTTAATTCTTTTACATCCTTCTTTAAACAGGACATTTTTCATAGTTAATTATAGCTATAAGTTATATGGTTATATTTTCCTAATGAAGAGTTTAAATTGCTGAGGTAGTTTCCTGGTGCTTTAGACCACAGATCTTCAACATTCTTTGCATATGTAAGCCTGAAAGAATTTTGAAAAATATAGGGTCCCTTCAACATTTTACATTGAGATCTAAACATATTTACCTTAAGTTTAAGTCACTGTGAAGAATGTACTTCCTGGTGTGTTGTAATTTGAATATACACTTTTACTTTTTATCATGTCATTGGAACTGTCGGTTTCACTCGTTCAGTTTATGAAATGTCATTTTCTATATTTATTTGTGTATATATTTTATTTCTTCATATATTTATTATATATATATTCATATATTTATTTACATATATGTAATTTTTGAGGATAAGTCATACATATATATCACTTTTTTTAAGTTTATTTCTTTTTGAGAGAGAGAGAGAGACAGTGTGAGCAGGGTAGGGACAGAGAGAGAGGGAGAGAGAATCCCAAGCAGGCTCTGTGCTGGCAGCTTGAACTCACAAAACCGTGAGACCATGACCTGAGCAGAACCAAGAGTTGGACGCTCAACCAACTAAGCTACCCAGGGGCCACTATGTATTGCTTTTGAAGCCAGTCTTTGTGGTCAAACCAATCAGCTAAACCAGACTTACTGTCTATCATTATAATATTTAAATGATTGGGATAATATCATTTTGAATCTTAATTTCACCATGACAGAGACAGAGGAGAGATAGAGAAGGCGTGGAGACTTGCCAAGAGTTTGTTGCCTAGATAAAGTAAGACTTCAGGGCTTTTTCCTGGGAGGCTGCCCCCTCAGAGGCAGTACAAGTTTTGTTATCCACTTGGAGGTTCCTTCCGGATTTTTTAGAGCCCAGAGCAATGCGCCAAGATAAGACTCAAGTTGGAAGAGAACTCTTCTGTGAGGTGGGAAATGGGTGAATTGAACATGGAAAGATCTGGCAGGCCTCTGGAGGAGGTCTGTTGAGGAAAGAGACAAGTGGAAGGTGAGAATTTGGAAATTGCATTAAAACAATCTAAGCGCCATCTTTTTAAAGTTTATTTATTTTGAGAGAGAAAGGGAGAGAGCACGGGGGAGGGGCAAAAGGAGAGGGAGAGAGAAAATCTTAAGCAAGGCTCCACGCCCAGTGCCCAGCTCAGAGCTCCACGCAGGACTCTTGGTGGATCTCACAACCATGAGATCATGACCTGAGCCGAAATCAGGAGCCAGATGCTTAACTGTCTGAGCCACCCAGGTGCCCCACGCCATGTGTGTATGTGTGGTTTTTTTTAAGTTTTTTTTTTTGTTTTTTTTTTTTGAAAGAAACAGAGACAGGGAAAGTGGAGGAAGGGTAGAGGGAGAGGGAGACCGAGGATCCCAAACAAGCTCTGTGCTGTCAGCAGAGAGCCCCACATGGGGCCCGAACCCATGAAATCGCGAGATCATGACCTGAGCCAAACCCAAGAGTCTGACTCTCGACAACTGAGCCACTCGGGCGCCCGGCCATGTGTTTTTAAAAGGAGACTCTTCATCTATGCCAGGAGTATGAGTACCCAGCGCGCAGTCTGTTTTGGAAAAGTGTCTGTGCTACAAAGATACAACCTACAAGGTAGCCTTCCAGTGGTGAGACACTCAAACAGCCCGTAGGTATTCCACAAACTCAGTAGGTCAAAGGGAACTATTTTAAGGCTTCCCATTATCGGAATAGTTCGCATTCCAAGGCCTAAGTCTCATATTTGGACACAGAATTTCTAGAGATGAAAAAGCCTGTAAGACACAACATTATAAAGCTAGAATAGTGGCAGCGAGGAAACGGCAATGAGATTATTTATTATTTTTTGCCTCTGCCTAAGCAGCACGAGTCATCTTCTGATTTGATGTTTCCACTGAAGGTTCTAAGTTATCCTATCACGTTAAGCAAAAACTTAAAGTACTGCCACAGGTCAGAGGGGTTGAAAGCATGCAAAAATTGTGCCCGACTTAGAGAATGCCAAGTGTACGAAAATTTAAGCTTCGTAAAAGAAAAGCTAATACGTCAAAGGAATGCTTCGAAGGACATCCTTCGGGATTCCTCTATGTTAAGTAAGTTTCCATTTTACAATTCTTTCCCACAGAGTGTAACTTTCCCTGTTATTCTCCAGGAATTGTAAAAACACCCAAAAAGAGAGAACTAGTCCGGAGGAAGGGCCGGGTCTCTACTGGTAGCAGATGTTTGCTGCTTTTGTTTTTCTCGGCACTGCTGTCTTTCCTCTTTGGGTACTTTTTCCCCATTTCCTCTGGAGGAAATTTCCATTTCCCTCACTTCTCACAGTTCTGGGCGGCCACTTACACTCCTCCATCATAGAAGTTGGCATGCGGTATAGGTCTAGTTGGTTATACTACCCCATCCTCCTGACCATACACTGGTCCATGGTAGGCATATGCCCATGGCGGGCCAATTCATATAAATTGGGATCACTTCGATGACGTTGCCCAAATACAGAAGTCCTCAGTTTTGTTCAGTTTCTTCTGGAAGATGATAAAGAATGGAGTTTTTCCACTGGGGTCTAATATAGACCAGAACCTAGCAGCGCACGTGGATAAACAGTGGACAGTGAAAGGTAGAAAGACACAAGTAAGGACATATAAATTATAAAAAGGGCACGAGCTTTCCCAGGCCCTGGACTGGTATTCAAATATTTACTTACATCACAGGTAAATCTGAGACAGGGAGGCTCCCCGTGACATATAGATGACAGGGTCTAAAAACCAGTGGTCAACAAGTAGAAGTGGCTGGGATGGATGAAACAGGAAAGTCCTGTTATGTCACTTTTAGGCAGGCAGCATGCCAACAGGCTTGCTCTTGCTCGCATGGATGGAATTTCCTGTGCTGAAGGGAAGTATGTCTGCAAGGGGAGAGGGATGCTAGGTTTTTAGAGGAGATGTAGGCTGGTTCACGGTCAAGTTTTGCAAGGCTGGGAGCAAGCTGGGGGATGGGATGGGTGTATGGAGGGGTACTGAGGCAGCTGTGATACCTGTGTTTCAATAGTGCCACCATGTGGCTGTGACACCAGCAACAGCCTAGCCTGAGCCCAATATGCCACCTTGATCAACCAGCTGAATTTCTAGTTTTCTCTTCTGGAGGTCTCTAAGTAGGGCTAACCATCCAGTCCCCGAGGTATGGATTTCTTGTGGTAGGAGATGGAGAATGGTTAGAGAGCAGGCATTACGGAGAAGAAAGATATTTTCACAATATCCCAGAAGAATTATTTGGATAACAAACGTAGATGGGTCCTCATTTTGATCCCTGGGTCAGAGAAGTGGAGGTCATAGGGAGTGGTGTACTGGAGTTGACTTGTGCCAATTTGCAAGGGCTGATTGTTACATTTGCAATAATTCTGCAAGCCAGTTGTTAAGCAAAGCTGTAATGAACAATTGGTGACATGGTTCAGATCTAATGACAATTTATTAGATTTATTAGGAAAAGAGCAGATTGAGATGCAACTCCATTTGCCAAATCATAGTCCAACCGTAACCATAGGTTGGCTGCAGATACAAAAATTTAGCAAAACTCAACAAAAGCATTCTCTATGAACCCATTGGCTATGTGGAAGTTACAATAAAAGTTTTTGTTATTTATGATTTTATTGTTATTTATAAATTGTATGCCATGCATCCTTTATATTATACACATTTATAATAAACATATTTATACGTACTTTTTTTTTTTACCCCTGAAGAGTTGGCTGTTAAATATTTACTAGCACACCACTGCTCATAGGTTATATGTTTATAATGGATTGCTAATAATAACAAAACATAAATAATGCATCATTTCATTCCACTCGCCCACTTAGTTCCACACTAATATGACTTCATCCCTAATCATACACTATCAATGCTACAACAAGGTCAGGCTGTTACTAATGCTTAAAAGGAATACTCATTCAGTTATTTCCTTGAATGTTTTGATAGTCAAGTAGATTCCTATAACGTCTATGGTAATACTTTATTTTTTTAAGTTTATTTATTTATTTTGAGAGAGAAAGACAGAGAGTGAGAGAAGCAGGGAAAGGGCAGAGAGAAAGGGAGACAGAGAGAATCCCAAGCAGGCTCTGCACTGTCAGTGCAGACCCCAACGGGGGGCTCAAACTCACAAACCACAAGATCGTGACCTGAGCCACAGTTGGACACTTAACCCACTGAACCACCCAGGTGCTCCTGTGGTAATACTTTAAAACAATTGTGAAATGCTAAGTGCTTAATATTTCCAAAAGATGACATTTTATTCCCACCCGTATAGTTCCATTTTACATGACTACACAAGTGGTTAGATCTCACCACGGGCTACTTGCTCGTGGAAAAAGTAGACAGGTGAATCCTTGTCCGTGATAACAACCAACGCAGTTATTTTGAGGCTCTAAAAAAAATCAGAAGGATTAGGGAGCAGCTTCCCATTCGAATGGCAAACCGCACTGTTTGATCTGGATGCAATTCATATGATAGTAAAGGAATAAAAATCAAAAAAGGAAATAAAATCACAAGAAGGAAGAGAGTAGGATGAGACTCACCAACGGATGACAGTTTTGTTTTGTTTTGTTTTGTTAATTTATGGAAGTCAGAAAAGAGATGGAACAATGTGATGGATTAAACAGAGGGAAGGAAGCCACAACCCAGATACAATCAGTGGCAGGAGGAGTAAATCTGTCTAGTGGAATCTCAGAGACGTTCTGGAGTTCGAAACTTGGAGTCAAACTGTCAAGTGAGCAATAAAACAAGATAAAGATATTCAAGGACTCAGAGCTCCCTTTCATGAGAAGTTACTCATTGTACCTGAGAAAAAACAAAGAGGGAAATCAGAAAGAAAATGACCTGGAATACAGAAAACATGGAACTACCCAGTCTTTAGTCAACAAAAACCCCAAATGACTGCTAATGCTGCACGTCTAGAAATGAGTTTTTCCAAATTAGAGCAACTATTCAGTGGAAACTAAAAAAAATATATATTAAAAAATGTAATTAAAAAGGAATAAATTCTATGCTACACATAGAATAAATAAGGTGTTGGAAGATATTTGGATGTGGTGAAGAAGGCATGTTCCATTTCACAAAGGAAAAAAAAAAATAGAAAGCAAGGCAATTAGAAACTCCAGGAAAATAAACAAAACTCACATAAAGCCACAGTCTGTTAATCAATCTAAAATATAGTATAATTTTGAGCAACTGGAGTGGTATAAGGAAAAAAAATCTATTTGACTATGATATAAAAAATGCAGGCATTTTTTATTTTAATGGAAGAGGATAAGGAAAAACAATCCACTTGACTATGATGTTTAAAAAGTGTATGCATCCTATCAACCATAGCCGAAGTATGGAAAGAGCCCGAATGTCCATCGGCTGATGAATGGGTAAAGAAGATGTGGTATACATATATACAATGGAATATTACACGGTGATCAAAAAGAACGAAATCTTGCCATTTGCAACAATGTGGATGGAACTAGAGTATATTACGCCAAGTGAAATTAGGCAGTCAGAGAAAGACAAATATCATATGACTCCACACATATGTGGAATTTAAGAAACAAAACAGGTGAATATAGGGGAAGGGAAGCAAAAAATAATATAAAAACAGAGAGGGAGACAAACCCTCAGAGACTCTTAAATACAGAGAACAAACTGAAGGTTGCTGGTGGGGTGTTGGGTGGGGAGACGGGCTAAATGGGTGAGGGGCATTAAGGAGGGCACTGTTGGGAAGAGCTCTGGGTGTTACATGTAAGTGATGAATCACTAAATTCTATTCCTGAAATCATCATTACACGATATGTTAACTAACTCGCATTTATATACATACATGTATGTATCTGGCTCAGTGGAGTGGATCTGTGCTGTGCTGGGCACATGGTGCCCACTCTCATGTCCAGAGCTGAGTCCTAGGTGGGGACAACATATCAACTGCCAAGCAACCTGCTGACATTGGCTACAAGACCTTCTTTACCTCCATGATGCTCTTCGCTGTACATGGGGACTACTTCTGCAGTGCCCAAGCCTACCACTATCTCCAGTGGCACCGCTCCCAATGCCAGGCTGCAGAAGAACAGGAGACCTCAGGAGTCCTGTAGAACTGGGGGGCTACTTTCCTTGAGCAGAGGGGCCTGAGGCATGCTGTGGAATGATCTCACCTGCAATCATTTCCAAGTCAAGAGAACCAGGGCCTTAATACTGCTGAGAAAAAGTACCCATGTTTTCTCTAGTACTGCCAGTTAGGGGAGGCTGTTGAATCACAACAAGAATGGGAGGATGAGGCACATCTACAGACATTAAATATTCTGCCATGTAAAAACAAGTGTATGCATCTTTTATTTTAATGGCTACTGCCAAAGCCCTTGTAAAGGGATTCTACCAATTTGACAATAACCATTAAATTCTAAAATGTATATACTTTCTGACCCACTTATTATATTTCTAGAAATTTATCCTCACATGTGTACTCACATCTTCTTCAAATATGTCAATTTAAGGATGTTCATTTCACCATTATTCACAGTGGCAAAAAATCAGAATTAGTTAAATGAATTGTGGTGCATCCATACAATAGAATATCATGCAGCCTTTAAAAAGAATGAGATAGGGGCACCTGGGTGGCTCAGTCGGTTGGGCGTCCAACTTTGGCTCAGGTCGTGATCTCACAGCTCGAGGGTCGGAGCCCTACTTTGGGCTCTGTGCTGACGGCTCAGAGCCTGGAGCCTGCTTCAGATTCTGTGCGTGTGTCTCTCTCTGCCACTCCCCTGCTCACATTCTGTCTGTCTCTCTCTCAAAATAAATAAACGTTTAAAAAATTTTTTAAAGAATGAGATAAATCTGTACATGTGATTTGAAATGATCTCCGTGAAATATACCCAAAGTACAAAAACAATAGAACAATAGAACACAATAGAACAATGTGTATATTGAGCTTGTGTTCGAATAGAAACAAGAACATATACATATACATGTGTGAAATGAGTCCACGGTTGACTCTAGAGAGGTGGACGATACCTGAAATGAGATGGACATTCGCTTTCATTGTCCTTTCATGCTGCTTGAATTTTACCATATGCTTGTAAAAATTTTTGTAAAGCGTCAAAATACTTTTAAAGTGAGTGGTGCCACCTCTATTAAGAAGATGGCCTATTTTTTTAAATTCTTTTTTTCTTTTTATTAATTTTTTTAAACGTTTATTTGTTTTTGAGAGAGAGAGAGAGAGAGAGAGAGAGAGACAGAGTGTGAGCAGGGGGAGGGACAGAGAGAGAGGGGGACACAGAATCTGAAGCAGGCTCCAGGCTCTTGAGCTGTCAGCACAGAGCTTGACGCAGGGCTCAAAGTCATGAAACGTGAGATCATGACCTGAGCCAAAGTCAGACGCTTAACCGACTGAGCCATCCAGGCGCCCCAAGAAGATGACCTATTAAAAAAAAGAAGAAGATGGCTGAAATCTGAAATATTCTAGCACTTGGTTCATGGATCCTTCGTCATCGGTGTAGGGTAGGGGGAAATCGACTTGGACCTGGATTTAAAATGCCTTACAAGTATGAGCTACAAGTATAAGGGCTCTGTAGGAAAGGAAACCATTTGGTGGTCTATGCTATTTCACCATATTTTGCAGGTACATGGTTCAGGTGCATCCTTGCAGGTGCATGGTTGAGTGTCGAGTGCCAAGCATGAGCGGGAACAGATGACAGATAAATTATCTTTATCAGCAGCCCCATCACGCCTGAGATAGGCCCACAGAAAAAAAGATGGTTTATGATTAAATTGTATGACACTATCCCTAGCAGGCTTAGGGGACAGGAAAAGGAATAAGAGCTCCCTGGGAATCACTGACTTATCTTTTGGTCAAGAGTATCCTTTATTTGTCTGACTAATGAAAGAAGTTACGTTGCATATGGGACTATTAGATTCCCTAATGAGTCAAATTAGTTCTCTTGAAAGGGTCCCAGTGGCCCTCTCAGTTTGCATCCTGGCACAGCAGAAAGGCCTGGATCCAAGCTTTGTCTGCTGGGACATATAACTGGCTAGAGTTGTATGGGAGGACTTCCTTTCTCCCAGATCACACTGCTGTCAGAGTTTTTCCAGAGCTTTGCCAAGCACGGACAGATGTAGGAACAGTTGGCTATATGTTATGGGAATACTGTCCACGGAAGTCAGCCTCTGTGATACTCAGAACGGTTGCTTAGATATGTGTCAAACACTATAGAGACTTTAGACTCTGCCTGGTACCAAAGAAGTTGGAACAGTGGGAAGGGCGAGGCCCCCAAAACTGGCATGACCCTGGCTTTCTAAGACAATACTCACCTCAGTGACCAGCCTCAGGCTTTCTTCCCTGATGTGTCTTTGCCATGGTCTGGGGCATCTGGAGAGCATTTGCCAGACTTGACTCTGTAGTTTTAAGCAGTCGATTCAGCTGTGCACCAGGAGGGGTACCCTGGGCACACAGCGGCATTTGGGACCAATCGCCTCTGATCAAAACCATCAGTGGGCTTTAATTCAATCAGGTTCCTACTTGCTTTCCCATCTTTGGTTTCCTTTCTCATTCACTGTCTGGCTGCAGAACCTTTGGACTTGACAATATATCTGGGAGCTGCAGATTCAGACTCTTGGCTCTCCCTCAAGGACTTTGCCTTAAACGTGTTCTACCAGATCTCCTTTATTTGTGCTTCCTTAGGTATTCAAAAAAGCGTTAATTCCGCAGACCAAATGCTATCCTTTGAAAAGTATCCTTACAAGGTTAGCCCTTGGTTGAGTGCCTGGGATCTTGGATTTGGGAAGGGTTCCCACCATCCTAACTAATAAGAATGGCTCACTGAACCTAAAGTGCTTGTACTGATGATGTGGTTAATGCTGAACACCTGCTTTCCTTCTGGAGTCTAGAATTTTGTCCTAGGTAGTGGATGCCTATGTGACCAGCCTCCAGTAAAATCTTTGGGAACTGAATCTCTAATGAGCTTCCCTGGTAGACAACATTTTACATATGTAATCAGAACTCATTGTTGGGGAATTAAGTGTATCGCATGTGACTCCGTTGGGGGATGATTCTTAGAAGCTTGCATGTGGTTTCCTCTGGATTTTGCCCATGTACCTTTTACCTTCACTGCTTTTGCTTTGTATCTTTTTGCTGTAATGAATGTCTTAAGAAATACCATTTTTTGAAGTTTATTTGTTTGAGAGAGAGAGAGACAGCATGAGTGGGGGAGGGCCAAAGAGAGAGGGAAAGAGATAATCGTAAGCAAGCTCTGAGCTGCCAGCGCAAAGCCTGATGAGGGGCTCAAACTCACAGAACTGCAAGATCATGACTTGAGCCGAAACCAAGAATTGGACGCTTAACTGACTGAGCCACTCAGGTGCACCAGAATACCATTCCTGATACAGCTGCAGTCAGGAATCATTTTAGGGACAAAATGTTCACAAATAGAAGAGTAAAAAAGTATGGAAGGAGTTATTAAGAAGGATTTTCATTTTTCAACCCTAGAAAATGCAAGTTGTTTGTGTATTTTTATGGACAGGGTAGATTAGCTATAGCACTGAATATTTTTTAAGTAACAAATATTCAAAAATATACTAAACAAAGCCCTATGAGGCCTCATCAGTTTTTCTGTCTCCCAGAAAAGCAAGGTTTAGGGGCACCTGGGTGGCTCAGTCGGTTGAGCATCCAACTCTAGATTTTAGCTCAGGTCCTGATCACGTGGTTTGTGGGTTCGAGCCCTGCATAGGGCTCTGTGTTGGCAGCATGGAGCCTGCTTGGGATTCTCTCTCTCTCTCTATCTGTTCCTCCTCTGCTCACAGTCCTCTCTCTCTCTCAATAATAAATAAAGATTAATTTTTTAAAATAAATAAACATTAAAAAAAAAGCAGGGTTTAATTTGTTAATGGGAAGGTGACCTGATTTTTTTGAGACAGAAAATGAGCATGGACTTTAAAATCAGATTGGTTTTGAGTCCAGTGTGATCTTAGACAAATTAATGACCTCTTTATGCTCTGATCATCTCATCTTAAAATGTAAATAATAATTATAATTACTTCCTAGGGTTGTCGAAAGGAAAACCTGAATTAATCCATGTAAAGAACTTACAGTGCCTGGCATATGGTACACATTCAAAAAATTACAGATGTTATTATTACTGTTATAAGATATAATCACTGTTTTCTTAGAAAGTGAATTCATGGGCTGTTCTACATACTTCAGGGCTATCACGATATGCCCTGATAACTAGTAAAGGAGATAAAATAAAAAAATCCAGGAGTTTAGCTATAAAACAAACAAACCTGAAGGATAGCTTGAAGGCTCAGAAAACTGCAGTGTAACCAGTTTGAAGTTATTATCACATCTTAAGAATGTGTCAGTCAATGGGGCGCTTGGGTGGCTCGGTCGGTTACCAATGATCTCATGGTCTGTGAGTTTAAGCCCTGCATCGGGCTCTGTGATGACAGCTCAGGGCCTGGAGCCTGGAGCCTGCTTCAGATTCTGTGTCTCCCTCTCTCTCTGCCCCTTCCCCACTTGCACACTGTCTCTCTTTCTCTAAAAAAGAAAATAAAGAAAGAAAAGGAAAGAAAAAAAAGTAAAACATTAAAAAGAAAAAAAGAATGTGTCAGTTGTTCATCTGTGGGAGGATATAGGGTTAGGGTCAGGAAAAGGAAGCCTTACCTTCTGCCTTTGACCTATTTTTGCTCCCAGATGCAACGCCATTTCAGATGTAAAGATAAAGATAAGAGATTTGGGGGTTTTATTTTACTCCTGTCACTCCAGTTTCCAAGGTAAAAGGATCATCGCTATACACTTACCTCACCTGTTTCCTCTTGTTTTGATTTTATGCTCAGGAAGCCATCTTCTATATTCCCGTCCGGTCTCCCTCGGGGGAGAGAACGAGTTTACCACATGAACTTTACAATTTTCTGCCAAGTCACTGAAACAACTTCTGATGACTTAGCTTTCCGTGTAGCTTGGTTGTAGGGGGATGGAATGTGCTAATTATGCCTGCGTGGGTGTTGCTGTTTTAATTTACCTAGTAAATTAATCAATGTGCATTCTGGTGTCAGCTTCGGTCTCTTGTGGTTTTTAGCCAACTTGTCCCAGGGTGTCAGGGCCTGGAACTCCTAGGAAGTGAGAAAGTGAAATTTCTAAGGCGTGGAAGCAGCTGCTCTTTTCCATGATGATACCACACGTGCACTGTTCCGTTTTCAGAGTCATGCCTTATTTACAGATGTTTCCAAGGAACATATAAAGAAGGACAATGGCTTTATTAATCAAGGGACAACTTCCTGCTGCAAAAAAAGATTTCAGGGTATAGGGACTTAAATGTATAGTCTAGGTAAGAGGTTCAGGGCTATCCATGTAATCCTGGTCCATAAGAACAGAGGCCCGGGTTCCATCAGAGATGCAGGTTTTTTTCCATCACTCCCTGAGTATTATCTTCAACCACATGGTTCAAACTCAATACATGGGGGAATTAGAAAGAAAATGTCCAGGGCAAGGAGGTCCAACTTAATGAAAGATTTAGAAGTGGCACACAGCACTTCAGCTCATAGCCTGTTAGCCCAAATTTAGTCACATAGCCATGTTTAGTTGCAAATGAGACTGGGAAGTTTTCTGTTCATCGTCATGCTCTGTGACCAAGAATATATAAAACACCTTGATTTCTTTGAATAATTTGTCTGAACCTGTAAATGATCCCCATGAAGGGTGTCCTAACCTTAACAAATGTACATTCTCAGGCACACTAGGGATATGTGCTTAGTTTTTATAAATTAGCTCCAGTGGGGCACCTGGGTGGCTCAGTTGGTTGAGCATCTGACTCTTGGTTTCGGCTCAGGTCATGATCTCACGGCTTCGTGGGTTCGAGCCCCGTGTCGGGCTCTGTGCTGGCAGCAGGGTCTGCTTGGGATTCTCTCCCTCTCCCTCTGCCCCTTTCCCACTCTCACTGTCTTTATCTCTCTCAAAATAAAAGAATAAAAAAAAAATTAGCTCCAAGTTGTTCCTTTTATAGAACTCTTTTAAATTATAAAATATACCCACAAGAGTGTATGATATATACATGTTTAATAATGGCATTATTATTTTTTTTAATGTTTATTTATTTAAAAAAAAAATTTTTTTTTCAACGTTTTTTATTTATTTTTGGGACAGAGAGAGACAGAGCATGAACGTGGGAGGGGCAGAGAGAGAGGGAGACACGGAATCGGAAACAGGCTCCAGGCTCCGAGCCATCAGCCCAGAGCCGGACGCGGGGCTCGAACTCACGGACCGCGAGATCGTGACCTGGCTGAAGTTGGACACTTAACCAACTGCGCCACCCAGGCACCCCTATTTATTTTTTTTGAGAGAGAGATACAGAGTGTGAGTGGGGGAGGGGCAGAGAGAGAGAGGGAGACAGAGAATCTGAAGCAGGCTCCAGGCTCTTGAGCTGTCAGCACAGAGCCCAACTTGGGGCTTGAATTCACAAGCTGTGAGATCATGACCTGAGCCGAAGTCAGACGCTTAACTGACTGAGCCACCCAGGTGCCCCAATGACATTATTATTGAAAGAAGAATAAAACGATTGCTCGTATCTATCACAAGCTTAAGAAACAGAACTTCACTGAGGCACCTGGGTGGTTCAGTCGACGAAGTGTCCAGCTTTGGCTCAGGTCATGATCTCGCGGTTGCTGTGTTCAAGTCCCAAGTCAGGCTTTGTGTTGACAGTGGACAGCTCCTGACTTGTTCTTTCTCTCGCTCTCAAAATAAATAAATAACCTTGTAAAAAAGAGACAGAATTTGGCTAATAGCTTTGTAGGTTGCCATGTGCCTCTTCCTAATCATCCTGCCTCCCCTTCCTCCTGTTCAGAGGTAACCTCTACACCAAAATTGGTGTTAATCAGTCTCTTACTTTAACATTGTTTTACTACATGTGTATATAATCATACAAAGAAATACTTTTTGTTCTGCCTGTTCTGAGCTCTATTTTTTCTATTGGGGTGCCTGGGTGGCTCAGTCAGTTAAGTGTTGGACTCTTGATCTCAGCTCAGGTCTTGATCTCAGGGTCATGAGTTCAAGCCCTGTGTTGGGATTCACACTGGGCATGAAGCCTACCTAAAAAAAAAAAAAAAAAAAAAGTATTTTTTCTTTTGCGACTCACTCAACATTGTTTTTGAGGGTCATGCATGTTAGTGAGAACAGTGATTTGCATTCATTCTCACCGCTAAAATGGCATTCCTTTTTATGCATATACCACTATGTATTTCCCTGTTCTGTTGGATATTTGGATTGTTTCCAGTTTTTTGCCACTGGAACAATAATACGATTTTTCCTGCATAGGACTCCTGATGAACATATAGATGCATTTCACTAAACTGAATATTTAAGAGAGGAATTACTGAGTTTAGGCAACTTTACTGGGTAATGCCAAAGAATTTTCCAATGTTGTTGACCTAATTTACACTCCTTCTACCCGTGGTAAGAAAGTTCCAGTTCCTCCACCTCTTCATTGTGATTTTAATATACATCTCATGATTATTAATGCCCGTTTTTTAATCTTTTACTTCTTTTTCCATTGGTTGTTTATGTGTTCCATGTTGATTTGTAGGATTTAAAAAATTTATTGTGGTGGGGTACCTGGGTTGGCTCAGTTGGTGTCGCATGTGACTCTTGATCTTGGGTCTGTGAGTTTGAGCCCCACATTGGGTGTGGAGATTACTTAAAAATAAAAACTTTTAAAAATATATTTATATTTTGGATACTGATCCTTTGATCGTTTTATGTGTTGTAAACATCTTTCCCCAGTGGCTTGTTTCTTTATTTTTTGTTATATTTCGATGAGCAGATGTTCTTAATTATAATGCTATTGAATGTATTAATACATTTTTTATTGTTTGTGTTTTTGTGACTTGTTAAAAAAAATTCCTCCTGTGGTGCCTGGGTGGTTCAGTTGGTTGAACATCGGACTTTGGCTAGGCCATGATCTCATGGTTCATGAGCTTGAACCTGCGTCAGGCTTGCTGCTGTCAGTGCAGAGCCCGTTTTGGATCCTCTGCCCCCTCCCCCCACCCCGCCGCCCCTTCCCTGTTCGTGCTCTCTCTTTAAAAAATAAGTAAACATTCCGGGGCGCCTGGGTGGCTCAGTCGGTTGAGCTTCTGACTTCAGCTCAGGTCATGATCTCATGGTTCGTGAGTTCGAGCCCCACGTCATGCTCTGTGCTGACAGCTCAGAGCTGGAGCCTGCTTCAGATTCTGTGTCTCCCTCTCTCTCTGCCCCTCCCCCACTCATATTCTGTCTCTCTCAAAAGTAAATAAACATTAAGAAAAGTTAAAAAAAAATAAAAATAAAAAATAAGTAGACATTCGAAAAAAGAGAAAAAAAATTTTCCTTATTCCAAAGATACTCTTCCATATTTTCTTCAAATAGCTTTAAAGTTTTTCTTTCCATACATAACTCTTTTATTCATCTGGAATTGATTTTTGTGGATGGTGAGGTTGGAAAGGTAAAGAAAATCAGAGAGAAGAAAAAAACATCCTTAATCCTACTTTTTTCCTATGCATATATGTACATACTTAATACAAAATTGCAAAACATTGCAAGAACAGTTTTGAATCTTGATTTTTTTTTCACTTAACATTATATAAGGGGAATTTTCCTGTACTAATAAACATTTTTAGGAAACAATATTTTAAATGTTTTCATAGGGGTGCCTCGGTGTTTCAGTCAGTTAAATGTCCAGGTCGTGATCTCGCGGTTTGTGGGTTTGAGCCTCATGTCAGGCTCTGTGCTGACAGTGGGGAGCCTGCTTGGAATTCTCTGTCACCCTCTCTCTCTGCCCCTCCCCTGCTCGCACTCTCTCAAAAATAAATAAGCATTTAAAGAAATAAATACATAAATACATAAGTAAATGTTTTCATAAACGTGTATGTATCTATAAGTTAGCATTCGGTTTGTCTGTGAGTGACCCAAACCACAAAATAACAATGAGTTAACAAGACAGAAGTTAAATTCTCTTGGTTTCTACTATGCTTATGTCCCAATGGCCAGAACTTAGTTATATTGCCAAACCTACCTGCAACAGACGCTGGGAAATTCAGTTTTTATGCTAGTTAGCCACGTCTCCAGCTAGAAATTCTATTATCCTGGAAGAAAGGAAGAGCAGATATTAGGGGAGAGGGCTCTACAGTCTATAGGTAACAGAATATGTTTAGTCTAGTCCTTCCTTTTTGTATACTTTTATTGTCCCTCCTTTTATAAATAACACTTCTATGAACATATCCTTCTATGATTATTTCTTTCTGGTAGATTTATAGCTTTACAACCTATGGATCAGAAAGCATGCTTTTTTTAAGTGCTTCTTAAAAAAAATTGGAACAATGGATAAATATAGTCTTAATATATGCTTGACCAAAAGTTATACTTTTGATCTGAATGGGCACCCAGAATGTTACCTATGTCAAGATTCATTTCCCTAAGGGATGAGTACTTAGGGCAGAAAGTCATTGAGTAGACTGGGGCTTCTGCTCAACCCATGGTCATTTTTGTATCATCGGGTAATAGAAAACAGGAACCACAAGCGAACAAGAATTGGCAACTAGTTTGTCCCTCTGATTAGAACTGTAATCAATTCTGGGGCGCCTGGGTGGCGCAGTCGGTTAAGCGTCCGACTTCAGCCAGGTCACGATCTCGCGGTCCGTGGGTTCGTGCCCCGCGTCAGGCTCTGGGCTGATGGCTCAGAGCCTGGAGCCTGTTTCCGATTCTGTGTCTCCCTCTCTCTCTGCCCCTCCCCCGTTCATGCTCTGTCTCTCTCTGTCCCAAAAATAAATAAACGTTGAAAAAAAAAGAACTGTAATCAATTCTTTTTTTCTATAAAAATTTTTTTAAATTTAATGTTTATTGATTTTGAGAGACAGACAGACAGACAGACAGACAGAGTGTGAGCAGGGGAGGGACAGAAAGGGAGGGAGATACAGAATCGGAAGCAGGCTCCAGGCTCTGAGCTGTCAGCACAGATCCCTATGCG
Organism: Prionailurus viverrinus; assembly: GCF_022837055.1. Taxonomy (NCBI): domain Eukaryota; kingdom Metazoa; phylum Chordata; class Mammalia; order Carnivora; family Felidae; genus Prionailurus; species Prionailurus viverrinus. The sequence goes on along the minus strand of NC_062562.1, from coordinate 119,799,774 downwards.
GGGCTCGAACCCACCAACTGTGAGATCGTGACCCGAGCTGAAGCTGGACACTCAACCGACTGAGCCACCCAGGCACCCCTTGATCTATATTTTTAAAAGTTATTAGGGCACCTGGATGGCTCAGTCATTTAAGTGTCTGACGTTGGCTTAGGTCATGATACTGCAGTCTGTGAGTTCGAGCCCCGCTCGTGCTCTGTCTCTCTCTCTCTCAAAAATAAATAAACATTAAAAAAAAAAAGTTATTATACCTCACTATACTTGTGTTTGTAGGATTGTTCTGGAAAGAAAATCCACAGCTTTATTAACTGAGGCTTTCGACATGCTTTCTTTTGACTACAGGTCTCACATAGAAACTAAACGAGAAAGAATTTTTTTTTTTTTAATTGAAGAGGAAGAATCCTGGGGATTATTCAGTGATAACCCCCAAACTATTATCTACCGGCATCCCCTCCTTCAACTCAGTCTCCTTACTTCTTCCTCTTAGCATTTAAACGTACTCAGATGTCTTTCCCCTTTCAAATGAAAACACATAAATAAAAGCCTCTGTTTGAATTTACTTCCCTCTCATTTCTTCCTTCCTTCGCAGGCCAAGTTTCTTGAATAAGTGGACAGTAACCACTGCCTTGATTTCTCCATTTTGCCACGTGTCATTCTCTCCTTGACGTACTGTGATCTGGCTCCATGGTTTCACTATATCTGCTCTCCCTTACTAAAGCCAACAAACTCTTGGTTGCAAAAGCCTACAAAGACTTATCTTTGCACTTGTCTTACCACTTATTTGATAATAACTGCCCCCTGTGAAATACTCCCCCCTTGAATTTTTCTCCTGCCTTGGACTTTTCTCTGATGTTGCTCCCTGTTTTTCTCCTCCTCTGGCCCCTCCCTCTGTTTTCACAAGCTCTAATTCTTCCTTAGGGTGTTCTCTGGAGTTTTATCATCAACCGTGTTCCTTTATTGTTTTTTTTTTTTTAATATTAAAAAAAATTTTTTTTTAAGTTAACTCTTCCCATAACATGGGGCTGGAATTCATGACCCAGAGATCAAGGGTTGCTTGCTCTAATGACTGAGCCAGGCAGACGCCCCAACCATGTTCCTTTAAAACTCTCATAATGAGGGGCGCCTGGGTGGCTCAGTCGGTTAAGCGTCCGACTTCCGCTCAGGTCATGATCTCGCGGTCAGGTCATGATCTCGCGGTCCGTGAGTTCGAGCCCCAAGTCGGGCTCTGTGCTGACAGCTCAGAGCCTGGAGCCTGTTTCAGATTCCGTGTCTCCCTCTCTCTCTGCCCCTTCCCTGTTCATGCTCTGTCTCTCTCTGTCTCAAAAATAAATAAAACGTTAAAAAAAATTAAAAAAAAATAAAACTCTCATAATGAAAAAATAAAAAATAAAATGTTCATAATGATGCCATCTATACTCATGACCTACATTACCATCTATTAGCCTGTAATTTCCTTTTTTTAAATATATGAAATTTATTGTCAAATTGGTTTCCATACAACACCCAGTGCTCATCCCAAAAGGTGCCCTCCTCAATACCCATCACCCACCCTCCCCTCCCTCCCACCCCCCATCAACCCTCAGTTTGTTCTCAGTTTTTAAGAGTCTCTTATGCTATGGCTCTCTCCCACTCTAACCTCTTTTTTTTTTTTTTTTCCTTCCCCTCCCCCATGGGTTTCTGTTAAGTTTCTCAGGATCCACATAAGAGTGAAACCATATGGTATCTGTCTTTCTCTGTACGGCTTATTTCACTTAGCATCACACTCTCCAGTTCCATCCACATTGCTACAAAGGGCCATATTTCATTCTTTCTCATTGCCATGTAGTACTCCATTGTGTATATAAACCACCATTTCTTTATCCATTCATCAGTTGATGGACATTTAGGCTCTTTCCATAATTTGGCCATTGTTGAGAGTGCTGCTATGAACATTGGGGTACAAGTGGCCCTATGCATCAGCACTCCTGTATCCCTTGGATAAATTCCTAGCAGTGCTATTGCTGGGTCATAGGGTAGGTCTATTTTTAATTTTTTGAGGAACCTCCACACTGTTTTCCAGAGTGGCTGCACCAATTTGCATTCCCACCAACAGTGCAGGAGGGTTCCCATTTTTCCACATCCTCTCCAGCATCTATAGTCTCCTGATTTGTTCATTTTTAGCCCGTAATTTCCAAATATGTGTTTCTAACTTGGATTCTTCAACTGGCCAATTGCCCCTGGACATATCTATCTCAAACTCAACATGACCCAGTTCCCCACATGGGGCAATGACACTTTCATTTATTCAGTCACCCAAGCCAAAAACCTAGGGCTCTGCCTAGAATATTTTTCTTTCAAGCATGCTTCAACTTCCGGAAGTAATTGGCAATAACAGTTTGCCTCCCACGTATATTTCATACCTGTCTTTTTTTCCTCTATGCCCACTGTCACTGCCAGCATGATTAGTTCCTAAGCATCTTTTATGGCTTTTGTTTTACTATGGCTATGGCTCTCAGTATTCACTGTGCAGCAGAATCATTTGAAGAAATTAAAACCAAATTCAAATGCTCTATGACTTACTCCAGAAAATGCTTGTGGACAAGAACTGAGCTTTGGTATTCTGAAGACAGTTTAACATGCATTTGGGATTGCAAACCACTGATTTATACTCTTTACAGGTGAACTGGGCCAGATGTAGAAATCATCTGAACGGGAAATATCAGAGTGATTGAAGGCTACCAAAATTATGTCACGGGCCTCTCTGGTAATTATATCTTTAAACAGAAACCAAACAAACAAAGCAGAGCCTGACTTCCCCTGACACTGCCCTGGCAAAGGAATAGAGGGTGCATGGTCTTTGTCAATGCCAGGTAAGGGTAGAAGTGTAGGTTCCCTCTTCTGCCCATGTAGGCATTGAGGGAGTAGGGGTGGGGGTCCTCATTATTGGTGGGCTAGGCTCCCACTAGGAGCTACAACTCCCCACTAGGCTTCCACTGATACTTCCTTAGCTGGGAGGGGTAAGAGGGCCTCATTACTGCTCCCTATGTGGCCTCCACTGGTGTTATAGTGGGGATGCTTGGCCTCCTTACAGGAGACAGTGGCGAAAGTCCCGACTCTTGACTCTCAGTTAGGCTCTCCTCTGACTGCATCTCAACAGGGAGGAGGAGGGGTGTCTCATTACTGTCAGGTAGGGGTGGAAATCCAGGTTCCCCATGTAGTCTCCAATGGCACTGTGAGAAACGGGATGGGGACACGTGTGTGGAGGGGTACTTGTTATAATTCAGCAGTGGGGATAGAAGTCCTGGCTCTCGACTTGGCCATCTCCGACACCACACCAGTGGGATTGAGGTACAGGGGTACTGGGGTATTAGGATGTTGGGGTGTTTCATTATAGCCTATAGAGTGTGCAAGTCTAGGCTCCTTGCTTGGCCTTTGTAGGAATGGGGGGAGTCATAGGTTTTGACTGTTGCTGTTTATCTACAGCAGAGTAGTTATTTTCTAATGTCTTGGTAGGCTGTCCTTTTCTCATCCTCTGCCTAAAGGGGGTAGCCTTTTACTGGGGCAGTTCTGTCTGCGTCTCTTGGCGTTTTGGGGTTCCCAGGTTTTTGTTCGTTCGCTTGTTTGTTTTTTAAGTAGACTCCACACAAAGTGTAGAGCCTAATACAGGGCTTGAACTTACAACCCTGAGACCAGCACCTGAGCTGAGATCAAGAGTTGGGACGCTTCACCAACTGAGCCACCCAGGTGCCCCAGGGTTCTAGTTTTTGGCTTCTCTAGTACCCAGTATGGGAGTATAAGGCTAAACAAACACCCAGGAACTTACCTCTGTGTTCCTCTTTGGGTCCTGAGGTTCCCTAGCTAGTATGCTGTTTTTCCTCTACTTTTCAGAGTTTCTTTAATTTGTTTTATATATAATGTCCAGAGTTTTTAGTTGTACTTTTTTGGAGGGATAGAGAAAAGTAGACTTACTCCATCTTCCCAGAAGCAGAAGCGAAGAGCCTGTAACGTATTGAAACACAACTTCAAACAAAACTACTTGGCAGAGATCTAGGGAGAAGTTGCAATGTCCTTCAAACAAAGATATCGGGAAGGCAATCAAATAAAGCCAGCCAAAGGCAGTAACAGCCTTTGCAAATACAGTAATATCTGCAAGCACCTCCAGATAGTAATTACTTAAAAATCATAATGCTTATCATAAACATCTATGAAAATCTTAGAGCCTTAATTTGTGAATCAGTGTCGGGCTTCTGGGAGGAGACATTGAACTACATGATGTAGGGATATGGAGAAACTGTGACTTATCTTCTGGTTCTGGTTAAAGAAAAAAGAGTCAAATATTTTTAATGCACTCAGTCCGTTTTCAGAGCCATCACATTAGTGTTTTCTTTTTTTTAAAGAAAGCACAAATTAAAAAGACCTCATGCCCAGCTCCAGTTCTGCCCGCTCTTTTTTTCTGAGCCGCTTCCCCCTTTCTCCCTTTTGAGTCCTAGTAAAATGTTGTTCATAGGAGGCAACCTTGTGTAAAGAAATACTCATTTTCAAGAAAAGAGCCCTATAAACAACCTAGAGAAACAAAAACAGTAGCTCACAATAAAAATGACAAAAACAATCTGATTGGATATAAAATCTCAAGAGGACTGGGATATAAACTTTAGGAGCTGGAGATGAATTGATAGGTTGTCCTGTGTTGCACATAGCTCTGCTATGTAGGCTGACATAGTTGAAAGGCAGAACACATTTCAGCAGTTAATTATAGAAATCCGTAGGGCTATGTTTATTGGTTGCAGGAGGTTTATCCCAGCTAAAACCTAAATAAACTGCAAAGAGAGGATCTGGTAGGACATGCTCCAGAAACCAATAAATCGATTTGGGTGAGAACCCAAATCTAGGAGACTGTCCCAGTGGCTGGAATGATTTTTCCCCCTTCTTCCTTTTGGTTGGTGTAGGGTGGAGGGTTGGGGTGGAGAGACAGCCAAAGAAGGGAAATTGTTTTCATACCAGTTACAAATCTGAACCTTGCACTCTGTACCAGGTTCTGGAAATATTGCTAGCATGCCCAGAAACATGACAGAATCTGCTTGGAAATGATTCAGTTCCTTTCCTTTCTGTAGGCACTTCCAACTCTTTGCTTTGGAGTGAAGCAAAAATGAAGGTCAAAGTCAAATCTGTTGATTCTGCTACTTAGATTAAAAGGTTGCGTGAGGGGCGCCTGGGTGGCGCAGTCGGTTAAGTGTCCGACTTCAGCCAGGTCACGATCTCGCGGTCCGTGAGTTCGAGCCCCGCGTCAGGCTCTGGGCTGATGGCTCGGAGCCTGGAGCCTGTTTCCGATTCTGTGTCTCCCTCTCTCTCTCTGCCCCTTCCCCGTTCATGCTCTGTCTCTCTCTGTCCCAAAAATAAATAAACGTTGAAAAAAAAAAATTTAAAAAAAAAAAAAAAAAGGTTGCGTGAGCACAATCTGGGCAAATGATTAAGTAGAAAGAATTTAGGGAGGGGGTGGACACCCTGGGATTCCTATTCTCCTAGCCACTCCTCACTGTTTTTCTTCCTGTACTACCTTTCCAGCAAAGGTTGCAAGTCTTCCTTTGCATGTCTCACAACCCTTCGCTGGGGTCAGTGGAGATGGAAAGCCCTGCAATTATTGCCAAAGGGTCCCAAGATTCAAATATGTACACCAAACACCGGCAGAAGAGTGAAGAAATACCTCTCTTTGACCCAAACACATTTAGACAACTTTCTGGATTTTCATTTATCCTTAGATTTTGCTTATGAAATGCAGAATTTTCAAACATTAGAGAAATACATATCAGAGAGTACAAGTTGCCAGTAATTCTACCCTTCAAAGCGAACAAGGTTCCCAACTTGTTTTCCTACTCTTTTTCAAATTTATGGAGAAACTGTTGTGTTAAATAAAATCAAATTAATTTAAAAGTTACTACATTTATGGTAGATTTCTGTTGTTCCTCAACGAACAGATGCTCAAAATACAAATACTAACATCAGGAGATCCGCAAATTACTGAAGTTAAACATGGGTCCCTATACTTTAAGAAAAGCTAGGAATTTCTGCTCTTGCCTAAAAATTGCAGCAGCTGCGAACTAAAATTTCGTCTCCGTCTCAGTGGAAGCAACTCACGCCGTTACACCCTCCGAGGGGCGGTTCTGCGAGGTCAAGAGCTCGTTGGAGGCTGCAGTGAGCGGCAGTCACCGCCTCTCACACACCCGCTGCGTTTTGATAAACAAGGAGACTCGCGCCCGCTGTCTGTAGAGGAAGGAGGAGCTAGGGGGCGGGGCCAGGCCCCTGATGTGGGTGGGGCTCGAAAAGCCTTCCTATTGGTGGTTAGCGAAGAGAGGGGACCCGAGAATCTGATTGGCCTGGCCCCCTGTTCATAAGCGGATTGACGACCCCTGGCTCGCCGGGCCGCGCCTCTCGGCGTCGCGCTCCTCCCCTCGCGGGTGGGTGCCGACCCCGAACTGCAGAGCGCGTGCGCGCGCGGCCCCACGCCGCGGCGGATCCCGCCCGCTCCGCCGCGCACACTCGCAATCAGTGGGCGAGCCGGGAGCCGCGGAGGTCACCGCGGGGAGGCGGGGGGCCGGGCAGCATGGCAGCCTCCTTACGGCTCCGTGGAGCCGCCTCCGGCCTCCGGTTTTGGAGCCGCCGGCAGCGTCCGGCAGTGGCCAGCCTTGCAGTGGGTAAGGACCTCGCGCCTTCTCCCCCAGTCCCTCCTCTGGCTGGCCGCTTCTCGCTCCCTGACGGCCGAAGAGGTGTTTTCACGGGAGGCGCTGCGGTTGGATCCGGGCTTAAAACCCCCAATTTTGGCTGGTCCCAAGGCCTGGCCTCTTCTGCGGCTACCTCTCGCACAGCTAGTGCTTCGTCCCCACTACCCCCGCCCGGGATCCAGATGATTGGCGTTCAGCGTCTTTTTTTCGAGACTTAAGGGGTGGGAAGAGGTGGGGGTAAGGGAGGAGAATTTGGCTCCGGGGCGTGCTTTTTGGAGTTAGGAATCCGAGGACAATTGGAGGGCCCAACCCCAAGGGCGACCGGCCATCTACCCCTGCGACTCCTGGGCTTACAGCTCCCGTTGACCTTTCAACTACCCCCCCCCCCCCACCCCCAACCAGGGTGCACCCTGGCAGGCGAACCTTTGGCATCGGGGCTTGATTTTTGTTTAACCACCTTAATCGCGTAGGATGGTCTTACACAAGTGGTTGTGTATACAAACCAGGTGACAAGTCCAGTAAAGTTTTAAGTCACTTTTGATTAGCAAGGCGGGCCGCCCCTGCCGCCGTTTCTTTGCACTTCTGTCAAATTATTAACCAAGACACTTTCAGCGTCCTCAAAATTTTGGCCTGAAGCTATTCTGTTCCTTCCCCCGCATACCATTTTAAGTTATGACGGCTAATCATCGGCTTAGGAAGAGGCAGGTTTTAGATCCTCAGAGATCGAATCTTTGTCAGTTTTCTGGTGAAGAGCTGGAATGAATTAGGGCATCGCAGCAGGATTTGGAAAGTAGTTCTTGATTCTTCTTCATTCTTCCTCATTCCTGCATTTCTACTACACAGTTCTACTAATTGAAAAATTGGTTGATTTGTGGGGATACTGCCATTGTAATAAATAGTGGCAGTAATAGTTCTTAAAATTCATGCTTTCAGTAAGAGTTTGAGAGTTTTAACAATGCATCGTTGAGCAGTTTTATACCCAGGATTTTTTTTTTTTTTTAAAGCCTTGGTATTAATTTTTTCTGATCACTTAAAACTGTAGCAGGCTGGGAACTTAGTTCTTAATAGCTCCCCTTCCTCCCGCTGGGTAAAACCTAAGAACAGTGAATTTCCTATCTGGCTTGAGACAGGCAGGCTCCATGTGATTCAAGAGAACAGATGTCTGATACAGAATCACGGTAACAAGATACAAACTCACAGAATCGGCTAAACTTGAGTGGAACCACTGTTTGAGCTAACATGCATGTATTGAGCTACAAAAAAAATGCCTCCCACTTTGGAGATACTTAAAAAGTATATATATTAGTCACTTCTCCACAGTACTAAATGTAGCATCAGTTTTCACATGAATGTGCTATTCTTTCAGTTTTGATTAGCCAGGGAAGACATATGTGCTGTTTAGTGGTTTTACAAGGTGTTCTAATGATATTTTAATGAACCTTTGATGTACCCTTTAGAGTTATGAAAGTTCTTTCAAAAGGGCCGGAGGCCTAAAACTGTCATACTTGCCTCTAAACTCGATGGGTCTACTTCACAATGCTGGCTAGGCATATAATCTTGTTCTTTAGGTTCTTTGACCCAAAGGTGTATGAATATAGATTGATGATAAATTTTAAATATTTCATTTTTTGGTGATTACTTAAAACTTCAACAATTGTTTTTACTCAGTGGAATTGTTTTAAATGTTTCTGTTAACTTTACCAAATTTACTTTTATGTTAATTTTTTTTTGAAATTGAAGTCTTAAAAATTTTTTTTTAAAGTTTTACGTGCAAATTTAGAGTCTAGGGACATAAAGAAAAAGAACATGTTCAAATAGTAACATTATTTAGTGTTCTGAATTATGTGGGATACTTGTTTCCATATTATGTTTAGGATGGTTATATCATGGATGATACCATTGGAAAGATCCATACAATTTATTTACTAAAAAAAAGAAAAAAAAAAGACCTAAATGTTCCCGATTAATAGCATATCTTAATTTTAAAATGTTTAAAGCATCAAAAAGGAAAAATAAAAGAAATATTAAGCCGTACATATATTACTATTTTATCACCATTTATTAAAAAGTTTTGTTTTGGGGGGCACCTGGGTGGCTCAGTTAAGCGTCTGACTTGTGCTCAGGTCATGATCTCGCGGTTTGTTAGTTCGAGCCCCACGTTGGGCTCTGTGCTGACGGCTCAGAGCCTGGAGCCTGCTTCGGATTCTGTGTCTCCCTCTCTCTGCCCCGCCCCTGCTCACGGTCTGTCTCTCTCTGTCTCTCAATAATAAATAAACGTTAAAAAAAATTAAAAAAAACCCTCCCAATTATAGGTCCTTTGTATTTATTGTGACTCATCAGCATGTACATGGAAAAATAATTTGTATCAGGTCATCTTAAAATGACCACCTAACCAAAGGTGGAATGGGAAAATTAACCAGCATCATGTGCAGAAATGGGAATAAGTTTTTAAAATTACTGGCTCTTTTTTGTATGTATGAAATCTATTTTCGGTTTTCAATTTCAAAATATTCTCTATTTTCAAAGGAACACATACTATAAATGAAATATGTGGCATTTTCCCCTTAAACCTCTAGGGTTGTACATGACACTCTGAAAAGCTCCGTGTTGTCCTTGGACCTTAGGCTGGTGAGATTACGTAGGGAGGATATGTATTTCTAAAATGTCTTGACTGAAATGATAAAGGTCTTTGTAGAGTAAGTCACCACCCTTAGTTTGGTAATAGTATTAAAGCAAATAAAATAGTTCTGACATAATATCATGTGATAGAGTAGGATACAAAGTCGTGTATACCTTATAATCTCACAATATAATGAGGAATTGCACTTAAAAGACTGGAAGGGCTGTGCAAAATGCTAATAGTGGTTATTTTTGTGTAGTGAGGTAAGCTCTTCCCCTTACCATGATACTTTTCATATTTTCCAGTTTTCTTCAATTTTTGCATTTTGAAATTTAGAGTAGCCTGGTTTTTGGTAGTATTGAATGTTACCAAGACATGGATAGCTTTGCCCCTGTCTCACTGGAGAAAAAGAACATAACTTATAAATTTATATCTGTGGATTTAGAAACTAATGTTGCCAAATTTTGTAGCTGGTTTCTTTATCATTCAACCAATGTCACCTGTGTATCGTGTTGACTGATTTTCTGCCAGCCCGATTATAGCTTTGGTCTAATTCTGCTGTTTCTACACATTGATGTGTGTGGCTTATTTAAAGGAAGATATATTATTTAAGTTTGAAAGCTTTTAGGGTAATGATTCTATTATACTTATTTGAATTTCTACCTTTTTGGGAGCATATTCTTTTTTAAAAAAAAATGTTTATTTCTTTTGAGAGAGAGAGAGAGCGCACACACACACACACACACACACACACACACACACACATGTGTGAGCGGGCATGGATCAGAAAGTGAGGGAGAGAGAGAATCCCAAACAGGCTCTGTGCTGTCAGCGCAGAGCCCGATATAGGGCTTGATCCCATGAAGCGTGAGATCATGACCTGAGTTGAAATTAAGAATCAGGTGCTTAACCAACTGAGCTATCCAAGCACCCCGGAAGCATATATAAATATTGTCTGAGCACTCCTGATGCTTCATCTTAACTAAGAGCTTCTTTAGATAGAGAGCATCCCCTAAAATACTCTCTATCCCTTTTTCTAACACTCTGGCCCTCCTTACCTGCTAGGCAAAATGGGAATTTGGCCTAGGACTTGTACCCCAGTGCTGCTGCTTGACTACTGGATAGTGAAAGTAACAAATACTTATTGACTCTCATGTGCCAGTCACCATTTGACGCTTTACATGTATTATCTCAAGCAGTGCTTAAGTATCTTCAGGTAACCTGAACTAGTTACTCTTGTTGATAAAACTTAATGGTTAGTTAGAGAAGTTAAGTAACTTGTCAGTTCAAGGGCACACATCTAAGAAGTGACCTTGCCTAGATAGGAACCTAGGTCTTCTAAATTCAGAGTTCTTAAATAGGATCAGTAAATACTCTCTTCTCTTTTGACATTAAATCATATAATTATACTCTCCTTTTCTGTCTTTGCTCCAAGCAAAGAGAACAACTGAGGCCATAGCTGGGCCTCAACTTGAACCACTTACATCAACACTCCACTTCAGCTCATCTAAAATATCATTGCTAGAAATTGCTATACTGTCAATGTTTCAAAAGTTGAACTAGTCTTCTGGTTAATATCCCCCCCCCCCCCCCCCCACCATTCTGTTAACCAACATGCTGTATATCATCATCCTTACACTTGGTCCTGTGACCCCTTTTCTTCCCCCAAATACATAGACACTTTTCTGCTCCCTCGTTTCGTTAAGTCCCTCTCTAGGTTTGTCTCTATCCAGCTGAGACTTCAGACTTATTTATAATCAGGGATTTCAGCAATGCCTTTAACAGCATTCTGGGTATTATTTTTTCTCCACCTCCTGCTCTTATTCTGGGTAACTTCTGTTGTCTGTGGTCTGTGTTCTTCTTGGCTGCCACTTAAGTAGTGTTACTGATAGTCACAGAAATTTGCTGATTAGATACAATCCTTTTGTTAATTTCTAGTTCATTCTCTCTTCCATATTCAGATTACTCACAGCATTTCCAAATATTTTATTCAGGGCTGTCAGTCTGTGGAACCAGCCAGATGTAGAGAGATGGCATCACAATGATTGGTTTAGTTATTTTTTTTTAAGCTTATTTATTTATTTTGAGAGAGAGAGAGAGAGAGAGAGAGAGAGAGAACCCAAAGCAGGCTCCACACCGTCAGTGCGAGCCTGATGCAGGGCTTGAACTCACACACCACAAGATCATGACCTGAGTTGAAATTGGGATTCTTACCCGACTGAGCCACCTAGATGTCCCATGATTGGCTTAGGTTATTTGGAACTTGACCCTGGGTCTGGGAGGAAGGGATATTAGAGAGTCAACCTGCAATGTTCAATGGTTGCTGTAACACATTATCTTTGCTGGATCTACTTTATCACAATCTTTATGTTGTAATTGCTTCAGAACTGACTTTTATCCCCATATGCCCATTTGATGAAACCTCTCTCTAGTCATTCACTGATATAACATTATTAAACACTCATTATATGCCGATTCATCTATTTTACTTTATTATAAAAGTAGTTACAAAAGTTATATGCACATGGTAAAAACTCAAAAGATTGTAAAAAATAGTCTTTTCTCTAACTCTGACCCATCATTCTACCTCTCTAGATGTAACTACTGTCTCTTACATACTCTTACAGAAATTTAGTAGAAGTTAATGCATATGTATTCTTTTCTCTCCTTGTACATGGCATGTTATTATGTATAATGCTCTTTCTCTTTCTTTGGCTACATGACCTATCCTGGAGAATTTTTCATTATACTTTTAGATAACACATTCTTTTGAACATCTGTATAATCTGTCATTGTATCGATTTTCTGTGGATTATCAAGCGTCCTCTTAATGTATATTTAGTTTTTAATGAATTAAGTGTCCTGTTAATGTGTTTTTAGTTTACAGTTTTTCTGCTGTTACAGATAATACTACGATAAAATACATTTTTGTGTTCAGAGTTTATATGTAGTATGAGTCAGCAAATCATGGCCTATAGCTGGGCCCCTGTTTTCGTAAATAAAATTGTATTGGAATACAAGCACAGTCATTTGTTTATAGCTTGTCTCTGGCTGCTTTAAAACTAGAGTGGATGAGTTGAATAGCTGTGACATAGGCCTCTTGGCCCAGAAAGCTGAATTTTTACCTGACCCTTTAAGAAAAACTGTGCTGAGCCCTCAGTATAGCATAAATTCCTAGACGTGGAATTACTGCCTCAGAGTACATGCATTTTGTTTTTTTTTCTTTTTTAAAAAATTTTTTTAATGTTTATTTTTGAGAGAGAGAGAGAGAGAGAGAGACAGAGCGTGAGCAGGGGAGGGGCAGAGAGAGAGGGAGACACAATCCGAAGCAGACTCCAGGCTCTGAGCTGTCAGCACAGAGCCCGACAGAGTACATGCATTTTAAATTTAAATTTCATAATAAAATTCAGTTGTAGATCATTTTTTTCAAATTGCCATCCAGCAAGCTAGCCTCATATGTAATTCTGCAGTGTGTGTGCATGTTTTCTTCAGTCCTTCCTTGCTAGTAGTCTTACCAGAGAAAGAAATTTGTTCATCTGATAAGTGAAAAACAGTATTACATTGCTTTGTTTTATAGTATTCCAATTGTGACAGAATTGAGTGTACTTTTAAAATTTTGTCATCTACATATTTTCTGTTGTTATTTTGTGATTTTTGTCTACTTTAAAAATGGATTACTCATAATTTTCTTCTAGATTTTAAAGAGCTGTTTGCATATAAACTAAAGTAATGCTATGTCTATTTTGTGTTGCAAGTGTTTTTCCTAGTTATTTCTATTTTGTCATGTTTGTGGTATTTTTTCCATATAGATATGCTAAGTTTTTTTCCCCTTTGTTTTATTATGAAAAGTTTCAAGCAGAAGCATTCAAAGAATAATACCATGTATATCTATGTACTCTTTGCTTAGAGTCAACAATTGCTACCATTTTGCCATATTTGCTTTATTTTTTTCCAAATATATTCATATCCTGCCTGCATCATTTAAAAGTAAAATGCAGATATCATGACACTTCAACCTGAATAACGCAGGGTGAATCTCCGTAGAAGAAGGATGGTCTTCTCCATAACGAAACCATCACTGAAGATAATTAGCATTTCCATGATATGCTTTTATACCCAGTTCGTATTTAAAATTCCATAATTTTCTTAAGAAGAGTATCTTTTATAGCTTTTTCGTTTCTTTTTTTCCAAATCATGATCCGTTCAAACTTCACCCATTGCATTTGGTTGATGTATCACTTTAATATCTTTTATTTGAGAATTGTCTTGTTTGTTCTGTAAACATGTTGATTTTTTAAAAACAGCTTTATTGCAGGGCACTTGGGTGGCTCAGTCAGTTAAGTGTCTGCCTCTTGATATTGGCACTGGTCATGATCTCATGGTCGTGGGATCAAGCTGTGGCAGGCTCTGTGCTGAGCGTGGAGCGTGCTTTGGATTCTCTCCTCCCTCTCTTTCTGCCCCTCTCCTTCTCATGCTTTCTCAGTCTCAAAATACATAAAAATAAACTTAAAAAAACAGCTTTATTGTAATATAGTTGACTTATAATAAGCTGTACATATTTAAAGTACACAATTTGATGAGTTTTGACATATGTATTTACCTGTGAAATCATCACCTCAATCAAGATAGTGAACATAGTCAACACTCTTCCAGATTTCCTCCTGTCCCTTTACGTACACAAATACTTGTAGTTATGTATTTTCACTGGATAGATTCCTACCTTGACAGTTGTTTCAGTACTTTAAAGATGATGCTGTACTGTGTTCTCACTTGCTTTGTTTCTGACAAGAAATCTGCCTTATCTTTGTTCCTCTGTATATAATATCTTTTCCTCTGGCTGCTTTTGAACATTTAGATTATGATGTATCTTGGTATAGCTGTGTTTAAGTTTCTTCTGTTGGGGTTCATTGAACCTGTTGAGTTTTGTGGTGAAGATTTATAGTTTTCATAAAATTTGGACATTTAAAAATTAAAAAAAAAATTTAAATATTTATTTTTGAGAGAGAGGAATAGAGTGCGAGTCGGGGAGGGGCAGACAGAGAGGGAGACACGGAATCTGAAGCAGGCTCCAGGCTCTGAGCTGTCAGCACAGAGCCCGTTGTGGAGCTTGAAATCCTGAACCGTGAGATCATGACCTGAGCTGAAGTTGGACGCTTAACTGACTGAGCCACCCAGGCGCCCCAATCATTTTCATCTTACACATGGTCATTTTCATCTTGCAAAATTCAATTTTGGGTCTTTTTGTATCTTCTTATCTCTACTTTTAGAATATATGAACTACAGTTCTTACAACTGTTAATATTCTTGTCCTCTAATTTTAATATCTTTGTCAGTTCAGGGTTGGTTTCTTTTTGACTTCTAAATGTTGACATTCTTATATATATATATATATATATGTATATATATGTATATATATGTATACACACACACACACACACACACACACACACACACATACATACATATACACACATATACACACATATATATACACATCCCAGGCAGGCTCCACACTGTGAGCTCAGAGCCCTGACATGGGGCTCGATCTCATGACCATGAGATCATGACCTGAGCTGAAACCAAGAGTCACACGCTTAACCAACTGAGCCATGCAGGCTCCCCTGTTCTTCAGTCTCTTTAACTCTGCTCTCATTTGGCAATTTTATCAACTGCCATGATTTCAGTTCTCACCTTAAAGCAGATTGTTACCAAATATGTCTCTTTCCCATTCTATCTCTGAGATGATTATAATTAGTTATAATATTTCTAAGTCTGTGGGACATCTTTCAGCTCATCGACAGTTCACAGTTACTTTAATTAAAATGGAGATGGTCCTTTTTCGATTTCTCCACTTAGGTTATTGATAGCATTATTTTCTTGCTGTCACCTTTGATCTTTTCCTTATTTTAGTCCATAATCCAATCTACTGCTATGTCCTTTTACTTCTTTGAAACATCTTGAAATATTTCTCATTTCTGTCTTTTCTATGACCACCATCTTTTATTAACTCTGACCTTATTTATGAACTCAATGTTTGCCCCCCCCCTCCCCTTATATGTTGAAATCCTAATCCCCCATGTGATGGTATTAGGAGTTGGGACCTTTGGGAAGTAATTTGGTTCTAAGGGTGGAGACTAACGAATGGGATTAGTATCCTTAGAGACAATAGAGCTCATCCTCTCACTCTATGCTCTGTACCATTTGAGGATATAAGAAGATGGCCATATACAAGCCAGGAAGTGGGCTCTCTCCAGACACTGGATCTGTTGCCACCTTGATCTTGGATGTTCTGGCTTCCAGAACTGTGAGAAGTAAATGTTAGTTGTTTAAGCCATTCAGTCGATGGTATATTTGTTATAGCAGCTCAAATGGACACAGACCGACCTATAGTAGTATTACTATTATATTTATGTTAGTCTTTGTATTAGTCCCAATAGTTTATTTTTGCTATTGTTACCCTTGAGGAGACATATCTAGAAAAATGTTGCTAAGGCCGACAGTGTCAACGAGATTGCTCCCTGTGGCACTGCTTCTTGCTTACAAAATATAGTCAGATTGTTTAGCATGCTTCCCAGCCTTCCACATTATGGTTGCATTGTTTGTTTCAATCTTAATTTTTGTTGTTTTGTTTCTTTGTGCATCCTCTAGGAAGAACGGAGGGCAGTGTCATACAGTGGTTAAAAGTGAAGAACCTAGAGTCAGATTTGACTGGATTTGAGTCTTGGCATTGCAGTTTAGTAAGGTCTTGGGCATTTTATTTAAATTCACTAAGTGTCACGGCTTTCAACTGAAAGGCATAATGATAAGATATGATGACAGTGCTATTTATAAAGTGCTTAGTATCTGGAAAGGAATCAAATTGCCAAGAATATTAATGTTTACTGTTACTAATTTTTTTTTCTTGGCTTTCCTATTTCCTTGCATATACTCATGTTCCTTTTTTATATGGAGTTCCCTTCCTTCCTACTCTCCTTTCCATTTGAAATCCTAAAATACTCAGGTCAACTGCTGTCTTCTTTAAGTGCCAACCAGATGAATTCTCCATTATGTCAGCACTGTTTTTTATACTTCATCCTTGACTTTCTTGTATTAGTGTTCATGTACGTAGTTTATCTCCTTTTGGATTTTAAGCTTGTTGAAAGCAAGGACTGTATGTCATTGTGTCTCCTGTGGCATCTGGCATGGTACATCGGAGAGTTGCTTCATATTTGTTGAGTGTGTGAATGAATTGTGGTTCTGCCATACTTATTGTTTGACCTAGAGTGAGGTGCCTGTTAAATGGACTGTCTACAAATCACAGTCTTCCTAATTTCTAATGTTTGTAGTTAAATTACACCTTTCTAAGCTTAATACCATTGTGTGGCACAATAGTTATTAGCATTATTAGTTATCAGTGTTAGAGTTCTCATACAAAGTATACTTCTCATCTATTTAATATCAAAATAAAATTTCAATTAGGTGTCATTTCTCTGTCATTGAACCCCTGGTGGACCAGAAAGTCAGACACAGGACTCCTATTATCCCCACTGTGTTAAACTTAGCACTGCTAAGGTGATGCTGCACAAGAATAATGCCCATATTTAACAGAAATGTTAGAGTCAATCATCAAGTGTAGGAATTAAATAAGCTTCTAACCCAAGAAGACCTCTATTTCTTTTTCTTTTCTTTCTTTTTTTTTTTTTTTTTTAAGATTTTATTTTTAAGTAATCTCTACAATGTGGGGCTTGAACTCACAAGATCCAGATCCAGAGTCACACTCTCCACCAGCTGACCCAGCTAGGTGCCCCGGAAGACCTCTACTTCTTAAGCTTGAGGGCTTCAAATAATTTGCTTTCAGTCAGGCTAATTGCGTTTAGATTAAATTGAAGGAAGAGCAGGGATTCATCAGTTGAGAGGACCTGGAACTGAAAGGGTGACAGTGATTAGTTGGTACGCTACACAGTTTTATCATGGGAGTCTTTGGGAGACAGGAGAAATAAAGCTGGGAATGACCAGGGAAGGGGCGAGTGGAGTTATTTCTTCTCTCAGTAGTCTGGGAGCTTTTCGAGGGCAAGGACTGTATGTGTCTCGCTTCTGTCTATCTTTGAACTCTATCATAGTATTTCATGCAGTAAATATTTGTTGAGTGGAGTCCTAAATCTAGAAATGAAGAAAGAGTGTCTAAGGATGTTTTCATGGCAATGCAAAGTCCCTTTGCTCTCTCTTTCAAAAGGCATTACTTTGAATTGTGTGCCCCAGTATGGTTTCAAAAGGCCTTTTGTGAAAAAAAAAAATCAACTGAAACAAAACTTGCATGCAGCTCTTTAAAAACAATTTTTTTTCCTATAAATGGAAATGCCACTCCTCTGAAAGTGCATGGAGTTGTTAACCCCAGCCACTGAAACTGTTACCCTTGCCATTTAAGGCCCATGGAAGCATCCCTGTCTTCTTTCCTGGAACCCAATTCATAAACTGGTGACTTAGTTGAAATACATTCTCCTGGGTTTAACATTTTACTAAGATTCTTAAAATACCGTCGAAGGGGGTGGTTTCCATCAATGTGGGTGTAGGAAGGTAAAAAACTTTTCCATTCTTGGACCTTGTCCAAGATAGATGTTTTATTGAATATCTTCAGTGTTTCATACACATTTAAAGGAGATAATATAGATATGGGGAATCTAGAATACTTCATGTAATAGTTAAAGTACTTAACATTTTAGAAATGATCACCTTTTAAAATTTATTGTTAAAAATGATAAAGGGATGTTATAGAGGTAGAAAGCAGGAGAGAGTGCTTAAAACTATGTAGTTGTTTCCTGCAGAACTAAATAAGAAGTGTGTCCGTACATGGTTGATGTCTTTATTTTTTAAAGTTTACTTATTTATTTTGAGAGAGAGAGGAAGCAGGGGAGGTGCAGAGAGAGAAGGAGAGAGAGAGAGAATCCCAAGCAAGCTCCACATTATCAGTGCAGAGCCCCTTGTGGGGCTCAAACTCTCAAACCATGAGATCATGACCTGAACGGAGATCAAGAGTCAGATACTTAACTGACTGAGCCACCCAGGCGGCCCCCATGGTTGATGTCTTTAAATGTGATTAGATCATTAGTTAAAACTAGCATTTAACAAAAAAGTTCTTTTTTAAAAAAAAAAATTTTTTTTTCAACGTTTATTTATTTTTGGGACAGAGAGAGACAGAGCATGAACGGGGGAGGGGCAGAGAGAGAGGGAGACACAGAATCGGAAACAGGCTCCAGGCTCTGAGCCATCAGCCCAGAGCCCGACGCAGGGCTCGAACTCCCGGACCGCGAGATCGTGACCTGGCTGAAGTCGGACGCTTAACCGACTGCGCCACCCAGGCGCCCCCCAAAAAGTTCTTTTAAATAGAAAACATATAGGGGCGGTTGGCTCAGTCGGTTAAGCATCTGACTTCGGCTCAGGTCACGATCTCACAGTTCGTGAGTTCGAGCCCTGTGTCAGGCTCTGTGCTAACAGCTCAGAGCCTGGAGTCTGCTTTGGTTCTGTGTCTCTCCCTCTGCCCATCTCCAGCTCTCACTCTGCCCACCCCCTCTCTCTTTCAAAAATAAATAAACCTTAAAAAAATAAAAAAAAACATTAAAACAAAATAAAAACAATTGACTTTCTGATATGGAATGAATGTTTACAATAAAAAAATGTCACTGCCTCTGTTGAAAGTAATTTATTGAAATCAGTGTGTTCTAGGTCAATGGCATCTAAGACTCCAGTTGGATTCATTGGACTGGGCAACATGGGGAATCCAATGGCAAAAAATCTCATGAAACATGGCTATCCACTCATTATTTATGATGTGTTCCCTGATGCATGCAAAGAGTTTCAAGATGCAGGTGAACAGGTAAGGCCTTTTCTTTATATTTGTTCTAGATTTTAATGTTTAAAAATAGGGGTGCCTGGATAGCTTGGTTGGGTGTCCACCTTTGGCTCAGGTCATGGTCTCATGGTTCATGGGTTTGAGCCCCACGTCAGGCTCTGTGCTGACAGCTCAGAGCCTGGAGCCTGCTTGAGATTCTGTGTCTCCCGCTCTCTCTGCCCCCCGCTTGCCCTGTGTCTCTCTCAAAAATAAATAAACATTAAAAAAATAAATAAAAATTAAAAATAAATGTATGTTTCAATAAGTGACAACTTAGGAGTATACCCAATGGGATTGTAAACCTATTTCACTGTTAATTTTATATGTATTATGTATTGTTGTTATATATATATATATATATATATATATATATATATATATTGTTGTTAACTTTGATCCAACATCCAGGTGTGCAACAAAGATTGAGGGGGATCTATTCTTGGGCAGGTGACTTGGAGCGTTTCCCAGGTTAGGTCAAAGGGGCTTGCTTTGGCTCTGTATTAGTTTTCTTTCAGTAGCATTATGGACTGTGCTGTGAAACCAGATAGTTTGGTGGAAATAGCTTCCTATGTTATTGAGGGCATAATTTATCTTAGGACAAGAATAGGCTTAGGTGTTATCATCAATAGCCAAATTATGGAAAAAGCCCAAATGTCCATCAACTGATGAATGGATAAAGAAGATGTGGTGTATATACATATACATACACAATGGAAATACGTGTCAGTGATTTAAAAGAATGAGATCTTGTCATTTACAACAACGTGGATGGAACTGGATGGTATTATGCAAAGCTAAATGAGTCAGAGAAAGATAGATATCATACGATTTCACTTATATGTGGAATTTGAGAAACTTAACAGATGACCATACAGGAAGGGAAGGAAAAATGAGATAAAAACAGAGGGGGGGGGCAAAACATGAGACACTCGTAAATACAGAGAACAAACTGAGGGTTGATGGGGGTGGGGTTTGGGGGGGAGGGGGAATGGGGGATGGGCATTGAGGAGGGCACTTGGGATGAACCCTGGCGTTGTATGCAAGTGACGAATCATGGGAATCTACTCCTGAAGCCAGGATAGTACTGTATGTTAGCTAACCTGAGACTAAACTTAAAATAAAACAATAACTTCGCAATAAAGAAAAAATAGGCTTAGGGATAGGAAACTTAGTTTGAATCCCAGCTTAGATACTTCCCTGCTGTCTTAGTGGGGGCAAGTTAGTTCACCTCCGCTGATTTCCTCATCTGTGAAATGGGAATGTGGACAACCTGTGTCATTAGAGTGTGAGGCTTAAAGGAGAGAATATATGTGAATGTACTTCATAAATATTTTATGGCAGCACTTTATGAATAAATATGTTATTGGCCATAAACCAGGAGACAACCTAGAAACACTGTGTGCCCTAATGGATTACAGAGCTGAGTTAGGACAGACCTCTAGTGTTATGTTTTTAGGCTATCGTTTCAAGAATATTTGGACTAGAATATATCCTGTTAGATGATAGTAGCATCCACTGGTCAGGTCTCATTTGGATTTGTTAAAGTTTATCAATAACTCACGTGACGGGAGATCATGTATTAGTAACATGAATTTGGAGTTTTGTTTTTTGAGATATGAAGGAAATTCTTGTACAAGTTGTAGAGTGGTAACTAAGGGCTGAGTGTAATCCCAGAATTGGGAGAATACTAAAAATTTCCTGAGAGATACAGAAAACAGCGAGACGAAAAATAAAATTAAACAGCTCACTTCTGGATGATCGACTTGATGGAAATGCTAAGAAATGTAATGCTTATGCAGAGAGCAAGTTTAGGTTTCTAGAGATTTCTACGTTAGGGCAGCACATACAGGTGGTATACCTACTCTAGCCGTGCACGTAGTGCTGTGGAGAATGAAACAGGTTGAGTTGGATGTGGCAGGGTATTAGGTGCGTCTCAGGTGGCCAGACTAAATAATATGACAAGGGAGTTTCTTTAAAATTGTGTTTGGACTTTAATAAAGTACTGAAGCAGTTTTTGATGAGGAACGAATAATTAACTGTTAAGAGTCCTTTCATTTCACACAGGAACTATAAAAGTACTGTAGATAATCTTTGCTTACCTCCAAACAGAAATGGCATAGACTGAAATGAAAGTCACAGAGACAGGATCTCTCAGATCCCTAAATAGAAACGAGCAGATTCTAGGACAGAGACTAGTCATTGGATTTTCCTCCCCCCCCCCCCTCCCTTCCTTGAGATACATAAGTGGGTGTGAGGAAGGAAAGAAGATGGATTCTGGGCAGCTACTCCTCCCAGATTAGTGAAGAGTGAAGACTTGCCTCAGCCTCTTGTCTGTAGCTCCCATCCCTGCCCCCGGCACACGGTGGGAAAAGTTCTGTGGATGGTTCACACTGAGGCAACAGCCCGAAAGAGAGAATGCTCTGTTCCCACATCTCCTCTCCCTCACATCTCAGGTTCCCCTAAGACCTTGGCTCTGTGAGGTCCTCTGAGTGTTGATTGTAAGAGCAGTGGACGGTAGGAGAATGTGAAACTTCGGTGAAAGAAAGGAGAAAGATAAAAGCTAAGAAAGCTTTGGGCCTGAGAGGAAAATACCATGCCATAATAAAATGAAGACGGTTGTTGATAAGTGATTTGTGCCGGCAGCCTAAACAACATTTTGAATGGTGGCAGTGTCCTTTGAACAAGTGTGATTTCCTAAGAGCACTACTTTGAAAGGTAATGTTAATATGAACGAATAAGTTCTGGTATATTGAAGTGTCAGTGTTATTATTTCATAGCTGTATTTAAATTTGTAAAATGTTGGGCAAAAGAAAAAATGAGTTTCATTCTGCTACTAAAAAAGCAAAGGCCAGATCTGGAACGGGATGGAAAAATGTAGGTGAAAATCTTGAAACTTCTTGCCGCCGTGCACAACAGTGTAACGGAAGGTTTAATGGTTCAACAGTTCAGAGCCTATTTGTGTTGACGCTTCCGTTTTGAGAACACGTGTCCCCTGCCCTTCTCCCAATATTGCTGTATCAGGTGAAGCTGATAAAATGGCAGCCAAAGAAAACAAGTCTTCCCCGCCCCCCCATCCCACCCCCCACAAAGATTGCACAGACTGGCTAGTTGGTTTCTAATGTTGACTGTGCTTTCAGTGGGAAATCTGCAGGGAGAGAAAGTCCCAAAATAGAGATATCTGGATCAGAAAGCAACCAGCTGGTTCTAACGATCTTTGGACATTTCCTCGAAGAAGTGCTTTTTCTTTTTTAAAAAGCAAAAAGTGGGGATTTGGCATTTGATGTAACCTCAGAGTTGGGCTAGTGGTCCGAGGCACAGTCGAATTTTGGGCACGGGTGTAATCAGATACCTTTCTGTCTGCCTCTTGTCTCTGCTTTGCTCAGCGGCTCACCCCTCTCCTCAAGGTGCAAGATGGACACCTGCTGTATCAGCTGAAGAAATGCTTTAGAATGTTCTGATCCTGCTTCAAGCCTTAGCTAGTGGTAGAAGGGTTATGAAGGAACCCTAGATGGGTTATGAAGGAAATAAAAACTTGACATGATAAAAATCTTTGACATGTTTGATGGTATTTTATTAATGTATTTGTGCCCTTAAATGTTAACCTATTCTAGGGGTGCCTGGCTGGCTCAGTCGGTAGAGCATGCGACTCTTGATCTTGGGGTCATGAGTTCAAGCCCCACGTTGGGCACAGAGTTCACTAAAATAAAAAAAGTTTGGGGCGCCTGGGTGGCTCAGTCGGTAGAGTGTCCGACTTCGGCTCAGGTCATGATCTCACGGTTCGTGAGTTCGAGCCCCACGTCGGGCTCTGTGCTGTCAGTTCAGAGCCTGGAGCCTGCTTCACATTCTGTGTCTCCCTCTCTCTCTGCCCCTTCCCCGCTCACGCTCTGTCTCTCTCTGTCTCTCAAAAATGAATAAACATTAAAAAAAAATTTATAAAATAAAAAAAGGTTGACCTATTTTGAAAGGGCATTTATAATTGGTTAAATATGTTATTTGTGGTCATTTCCATAAAAATGTGGGCATTCCTCTTTCAATATCCTTTTATCATATCCCTATTTCTGTTGGAAACTCAGGTTTAACCTACAATGATACATCATTTCAGCTTTTAGAATCTTTTATGAGAATGTAACCCATGGTAGTTATCAAGCTTTTGTATGTTAGAAATCATGAATTGATAAATTGTGAATTCAGTGATATAAAAATATAAACCCTGGAGGGTTTAAGCTCTGCCTGGGCTTAAATCTCGGCTCTACTATATGCTGGCTGTGTGACTTTGGTCCTGGAGAACCTGACACATAGAAAGTGCTGTCTTTGCTGTCGTTATGGTGGTTGTTATATCTCTACCACCTTGGTGTCCTCACCGAGTCCAGAGTGCTTTGGAAGAGAGCTAGAGACATATTTTTAAATGAAAGAATGATGGAAAAAATTCAAACCGAACTAGGAGATAAAGTGAGTTGACAGCATCCCAGGTTAAGGATATATTCTGGTCTGTTCCTTCCGTCCCACTTTTATTTTGCAAAAGATACCGATTTCTGTTTTTAAGCAGTAGCATCAAGGGCATACGACTTGTGCTTCATTTTCATTTTTGTTGTCTAGGAATTTCCTTGGAGATGCTGCTGATCTATGCCAAAAGGCTTGGGACTTATATCATTTCTGTGTGCGTTTTCTGCTGGATGAACGAGGCTTAATTAGATGGTCTCTTCTTTTGTTTTCTCTTTAAAAACTTGGAAACTTCATCTTGTTATTCCTGGGTTGTAAGGCCGAGCATGTTTGGTTAAGTAATTCTCTTGGGATGTAAGCTGGCATCCACTCGGTTCTTGTTAAATGAGAACTTTAAAAGCCTCTTGCTGAGTGGGCTCCATCATGGTTGACCAAATGTTTCAAGATGTAGGCACAAACTGTTTTTGTCAGTTTTTCAAGTGTAGTGTAATTTTGAAGTAACAGTATGCTTTTCTTTTTGGAAAGATTAAAAAACGCGGAGTGAATAGTTGTCTGCTTCCGATGGATATGTGAAAAGGAGGTGCTGTTCCTTTAGATTACTCTGGGCCTTCATGCTTTCATCCTCCCTCCTTCCCCCAATCCAGCAAAGCAGATTTTGTCTTTAGTTCATCCCTTCTTCTATGCATTACATACCATTACATGCCATTGATGGGTCCTGGCATACAGATGAACCTAAATCCAGAGAAATAGGCGACAAAAATTCTTTTTTAAAAAACATTAAAAAAAATTTAATTAATTGATTTATTATTTATTTATTTATTTATTTATTTATTTTTTAATTTATTTTTGGGACAGAGAGAGACAGAGCATGAACGGGGGAGGGGCAGAGAGAGAGAGGGAGACACAGAATCGGAAACAGGCTCCAGGCTCCGAGCCATCAGCCCAGAACCTGACACGGGGCTCGAACTCACGGACCGCGAGATCGTGACCTGGCTGAAGTCGGATGCTCAACCGACTGCGCCACCCAGGCGCCCCTGATTTATTTTTTAAATTTACACCCAAATTAGTTAGCATATAGTGCAACAATGATTTCAGGAGTAGATTCCTTAATGCCCCTTACCCATTTAACCCATCCCCTCTCCCACAACCCCTCCAGTAACCCTCTGTTTGTTCTCCATATTTAAGAGTCTCTTCTGTTTTGTCCCCCTCCGTGTTTTTATATTATTTTTGTTTCCCTTCCCTTATGTTCATCTGTTTTGTCTCTTAAAATCCTCATGTGAGTGAAGTCATATGATATTTGTCTTTCTCTGACTAATTTCACTTAGCATAATACCCTCCGGTTCCATCCATGTAGTTGCAAATGGCAAATTTCATTCTTTTTGATTGCCAAGTAATACTCCATTGTATATATATACCACATTATCTTTATCCATTCATCCATCAGTGGATATTTGGGCTCTTTCCATACTTTGGCTATTGTCGATAGTGCTGCTATAAGCACTGGGGTGCGTGTGTCCCTTCGAAACAGCACCCCTGTATCCCTTGGATAAATACCTAGTAGTGTAATTGCTGGGTCGTAGGGTATTTCCATACTGTTTTCCAGAGTGGCTGCACCAGCTTGCATTCCCAGGCGACAAAAATTCTTAAAGACTAAAGATAATTGTGATACACATGGGAACAACTCTCCTATACTTAAAATTGAGATAATGGAAAAATAGAGACACCTTAATTCATAATAATTTAAGAGTGAGGCAGTTGGAATTAGCAAGAGATCTGTCTACATGGTTATGGCAGGGCAGAGCCATGGCCCAGAGTCAGACAGGGAGGTGTAGAAGCATCTTGCTAATAATGCTGGACCTTTGTACTGACCACTGTAGATGCAGCCTATCCAGCCTCTTCCACAGAGGCTATACCTTCCAAGAACCTAAGGTTACTAAATGTGAAAATTTCTTTGCCTAAGTTTCCTTTCTACTCTGGGATAGAAACCCTTGAAGAGAACCCAAATCACTATTCTTGTAGATTCAGAAACTGAAGCCAGAGAGGTTAAGTTATCTGCACAAAGTCACACATTGGCTTAGTGGCTGAGCTGCAACTAAACCTGGGTCTCTTGGGGTGCCTGGGTGGCTCAGTCGGTTAAGCATCCAACATCGGCTCAGGTCATGGTCTCCCGGGTGGTGGGTTCAAGCCCCTTGTCAGGCTCTGTGCTGACAGCTCAGGGCCTAGAGTCTGCTTTGGATTCTGTGTCTCCCTTTTTCTCTGCCCCTCTGTCGCCCTCTCTCTCTCTCTCTCAAATAAATAATAAACATTAAAAAAAATTTAAACTTGGGTCTCTAGCTTCCCAAATTAGTGTTCCTTTCAGTGATCCATGCTGTCTTTGCTTATCCACTCAATTAGTAAATGTAATTGAAGGGACTCTAATTAGTTTGGCTCCTAAAGACTTCTGTGGTTAGTGTCAGACTGGCAACAAGGTTTGTCGTCCCCCCCCCGCCCGCCCCCCAGCTTTTGAGTCATGGCCAAATTTTGTCAATTATTTCAGAGGCTTGAAGACATCACGTGGAAATCAAGATGATTTGAATAGCTGGACACACATGTCTGTCTGTATGTCTGATAAACACGCCTTCTGTAGTGCAAATTAGAGACTGTTATAATGTACCAAATGTAGATAGTCATTAGATACGGAGCAGTTGTGGCCAGTGCAGTGGTGACATTCCAGCTATCAGTATCATTGTGTGTTTTTTCCGGACCTGTGAGCTTTGACACCACTCTCCTATATAATTGAGGGGTTAGCAGTACTCTGGCAACCCAGGCATCCCAAGAAGCAGATGCTAGGGATGCGGGGGGCTGATTGGGCACCCCATGCACTTGGCAGTTGCATGAATAGGCACTGCCAGTTCATGGGTATGAGAAGCTTGGAGGTGTGAAGTACATTTAGATCTGTGAACTAATTGTTGGTGTCCCTGAGGGCACCTCTCAAGGAGTTGTCTAGGTGAAATCGACTTTCCTTCAATGGAAGAGACTCACCGAATTCCTAAGGGAGAGTCTGAAATGGACTCTTAGACCTCGGGGCTTACCGCAGTCCCTGAAAGATCAAGAGAGTTGGAGCTGATCATGGAAGGAAAGGCCACTGAAAGGTATGCCATTGTCTTGCACTGTTTGTATTACTTCATTCAAGGAGGGATGAGCAGAGGAGGCTGTCTGTGGAACCCGTCTTTTTGATGCAGTCCAGGAGTAGAGAAATAGGACTCCTACAGCTTTTCCTTTTTTTATACTCATCTCCCTGAGCTGTTTTTCTTGAGTACACGTGAACCGTTTGCCAGCAAAGAGTCTCCTTCTTTTGAATCTCAGCATTTGTTTGGGCGTAGGAAAGGTTTTTACGTAACTGGGGTATTTCTTCGTAATTGCGTGGAAAAAAAATTTTTCTTTCAGAACTTTTAGGGCAAATCCTGATGAGGTATCAAAATGTACATGTTGAATGTGCTGCACTGTAGACTCTAAAATGCCATATTGCCTTTAGAATGAAACACTGAAAGGGAGAGAATATCTGTTTTTTTTGTCTTGGGGTGTGAGGTATTTTATGTTATCATTTGATATTAATATACAGAATGCTAGGATACTTGACCGCCTGCAATTTTAAAATAGGACTTAGGAAATTATGTTAAAACTGCATCTAGAATTTGATTTAGGAGCTAATAGTCTTCTAGGGAAAATTGGATTGTGGTCACTTGTAGCTCACAATATTGAAATCACACACTGCCTTCCCATTCTTTCCCTCTCATCAACTGCACATCAAAGACGAAAAGAAAGCATTAGGTATAATTCTGCCATACGCAAAGCAGAGGCATTCCCATTTCCAGGATGCTTACGTTTCCTTCACGTTTCCTAGCAGAAAATATGTCCATTTTTACTACATGCGTACACCATTCTACAGAGAAATCTGCAGTTATCCCCCTGGTAGCCGTTTGTCTTTTTTTAAAGAGAGAAAAACCTTTAGAGGAGCTTTTGTCACAATTGGGGTGGTGGATGCTTCCTGTTAAAGGAGAGTTTGACTCAAGAAGTGAACTCCCAGTCTCTTCTGACCTCTTGGGTTGCCAGCTGGCTGGCGAGGCATATCAGGCTGCACATGGGAGAGAGAGCAAGGGTTTGGGGGAACGTGGGTGAGGGCGTGTACATCTGTGCATGCATGCACACGTACAGAGGATGGACGGTCACCTTCCTTTACGGTATGTTTGTAGTCATCATAAGGCAGAAATGAGGGTGGAAGTGAGAGAGCGGACCTTGATGCCCGTTTGTATGTCTTGCGTCTATAGTTTCCACATGTGTCCTGGTAGCTTGCGCGCTCAGCCTTTATGGTGGTACTTAGAGCTGGTACAGTTAAGTGCTCATGTCCTTGTCCTGACCTTTTCTTTTCTGTACGGGCTTCATTCCCCCCCCCCCCCCCCCCCTTGAAAATGGAGACTAGAGACTGGTGGTAAACGGGACTTGAAATTTTACTGGGGGATTTTGCTGCCTATGAAATCACTGGTGAATCCTATACTTTAGCTGCCATCCCCGTTGCACTAGGATGTTTTTCTTAGTCAAAGCATCTACCAAAAAGTATGCTGCTTGAGAACCCAAGTTGGAGGAATCCATGAGAAGTGCGTCTGTTCCCAGGACTGTTGGGTTCTGCCCTTTCCCCCTCAACTCACTTCACACTTTTTAAAATAAACAGTAGATTTGATTCCATAGAAACTGCATCTATATGTGTGTAAGGAATAGCTTCTCTATTTTAGGCAGTGAGCTTTTTTTTTTTTTTTTTTTTGTCATTTGGAAATAAATTCGTTTCATTCACTGTCACTGTTGTCAGCATGCATAAAAAGTGAATCCTACCCGGGCTCTTGAAACTGCCTCCGTTTTAATTGAAACAATGTGCCTTTGTAATTTTTTTTTAAAGGTAGTGTCTTGCCCAGCAGATGTAGCTGAAAAAGCTGACAGAATTATTACGATGTTGCCCACCAGTATGAATGCAATAGAAGCTTATTCGGGAGCAAATGGAATTCTCAAGTATGTATTTCTCAACTGTGGAAATTTTCCTGTTATCGTAGTTCATGAATTTCGTATTTGTTAACACTTTAGGAAATTACAATGATGTTCGTGAAGACTCTCTATACTGTTTTCTTGTTTCTGAAAAGTGAATGGTGTGGTTTCTCTCTCATTGTAAAGGGTTTCTTTTTTCACTGAAAGCAAGAATGTGACTTTTGGGAATAATTTTTTTTTTTTTTTTTTGCTTCTGTTTCTTTCCTTAACTCTTGGATCAAACTTATGCTTTCATTGCTAACATGTTTAAGAGACTTTTAAAGCTTGCATTTTAAACTGTACAAATGTTACAAGCATAATTTTCTTATGGTTTATAGAAATTCAGGAAAAGGTTTCTATGAAAAATAAAACCAAACATTGGAAAGAACACTATTATTTAACATTTTATTATATTATAAAAAGTTATTGTATGTCCTCTGGGTTAGTACATCTGTAGTAAGAACTTTGAGAAGTTGGAATTAAAGGTTAGCAGTAGCTCTTTAAATAAAATATAATTTGGGTCAGAGTCTTCTAGCCAGTGCTTAGCTTCTCTGGCTTTGAGAACCTTTTGGTTAATTTCTGCCTATTGCCAAATCCTTGTGGTTGTGTTAGAATGACAGTGGTTGAATTTCCGATTTAATTTGCTGGTCTCTATGGTTCCTGTTTCTAACTTGTTTTGATGTTGAATTTCAGCAAGGAGAGAACAAACTGGTAGGTCCTGTAGACAGACATAGGGCTAAAAGAAAGTGTTTAATTTCATGAAACTGTAATATGTGAAATTTGAGGCTTTTGGAAATTGAATTGTAACTTGCAAGCAAGAGACACTTGGCTATTAGACAGAAAACTGATAAGATAAATGTTTAGATTTCAGGGAAGGTTGAAAGACGCTCATTTTGGACAGAGCCTTGAGGCCCATGGTGTGTGTGGTCCTGAGGTGACTTAGTGGTCTCATTATCTAGTCTGTTCCAGTTATGGCCCTGCTTAATTGCCTGCTTATTTGCCTCTTCAGGAAAAGTTACTAAACTTTTGTGTGGTGACCAACTGTTTATTAATATTCTTTGCTAAGGAATATGGTGGCCAACTAGCAGAGCAGTTTTGTCTAGGGAGTGCTTTCATATATTGCGGCTTTACATTGAGCTATAATTTGCTTTTTATGGGTGGTTCTTTATTTTCTTCTGGGTCAGGGTCATTTCCCCACACTCAGTGCATATGTAATTTTTGAGACACTTTCCCATTTGCTTCAAGATTTAAGACCCTTGGGGCACCTGGGTGGCTCAGTCAGTTGAGCATCCGACTCTTGATTTCAGCTCAAGTCATGATCTCAGGGTCCTGGGATCAAGCCTTGCATCAGGCTCTGTGCTGAGTGTGAAACCTACTTGGGGCTCTCTCTCTTCCTCTGTCCCTCTGCCCTGCTTGCATTCTCTCTCTCTCTCTCTCTCTCTCTCTGTCAAATTAAAGAAAATATATTTCAGATCTAAGGAATGTTAATATCACATAATTAAAATTAATTATTGGTAAACATAATTCTTATGTTTTAGGTTATATCAAGTGAAACTCCACATACTTACAGTGACCTGTAATAGAACATGCTATTTCTTTTCTGTGGAATATACCATTGGATTTGGACCAGATCAATTCATATGTTTAAAATGGTTGTTCATCACATTTTGTATGCTATTTTTTCTATGAAAAGATTTTTCTTTCTTTTAATAGTTTTTTAGCAGTGATTTTCTATTTTCTTCTTCAGTATTTATATTTATTCATTTCTAATTTTCTAATCATAATTATGATTACGTGTCATCTGGATTAGTTGATCTGTAGTAAGGACTTTGGGAAGTTTGAATTCAAGGTAAGCCATAGCTCTTTAAATAAATTACAATTAAAAAAAATTTACAATTTAGGTCAGTTTCCTAGCCAGTGAAGATAGACATAGATTATAAGGGAACCATGTAGATAGATATAATCTGTACTTACAGTACAAACAAAATTGTCTTATTATAAGAATGCCATTTAGTATTGATGTAAAATATGATAGAGGAAAAGACTGCTTCCCCGCTTTGCCAAGGTATATATATAAATTTACCATAAAGAGCAAAAAAACTGTATTTGTGAGATTTCTAGGTTCATTCCTATATTTTCCTTTCTGCCTCTTTGATGTTTTATTTTATCTTTAAAAAGCTGTAATTATTAACGAATATGCCACCCTCGAGCAAATGGCTGAATTTCAATGTTGTGTTTAGTCTACCTAGTGGAAAGGACATGGATATGTGAAATTGGCAACATGGCTTATGAAAGACAAATAAAATACTTTTTAAAGAGCCCAGCTATTTTACAAACAAAAATTTAAATCTTACCAAATAGACCTTTTAAAGTTAACAGGTGTTTTAAATTGCTTACCTATATTATTATGGTATTGTGTATTTCACCTAAAACCAGAATTTATAACATGTAGTTTATTAGATTATTTAGGTTTGTTTGAAAGAGTTTGGGTTTACTTTGAACTTTAATTGATCTGAAAATGAATTTGAGATTTTTAACCAGTTCTAATAATGTTTTTAATATTAAACCAAAGACCTCCTTGATATCTGGCAACTTTAAGTAGATTCTAATTCTATAGGTAGTTGCATGAAATGTTTATGCAGAATTGCAAGCTATATTTTTATAATATATTATATAATATATATAATATATATTTTTATTTATTTTTATATTTTTATTTCATATAGGTTTATATTTTATAAACCTATAATTAAACTATTACTTTTATCTATTTACTTAGAAAAGTGAAGAAGGGCTCACTATTAATAGACTCCAGTACTATTGATCCTGCAGTTTCAAAAGAATTGGCCAAAGAAGTTGAGAAAATGGGAGCAGTTTTCATGGATGCCCCTGTTTCTGGTGGTAAGTGGCAGCTAAAATCTATGCACACCTATTTCTGTTTGTCAGAAGAAGCAATTACAATTTTCTGGTACCCAAGACATATCCACATATTTTTAGGCCTGTTATAGGAGTCTCCATTTCCTCACTGAAAACAAAAACAAAACAAAATCACTTCTGTTATTCCGTATGCTCAAAATACATTGCTTGTTCTAAGTTCAGACAAAAGGATGTCACAACCTTGAAGAGTTGTGAATTTTTGGTCCAAACTGCTATGCGTTGGGCTAGAGCTGTTCCTAGAAAATTTAACTTTTCAGAACAGATTCAAGAAGTAACTAGCTTGAATCTTCTTTTAACTGTTAAAGAAGTTGAGGAAATGGTAAAAAAGAAAAAATCATTTTGCAAGGGGAACTTTAGGCCCAGATGATTTTTTACAGGTGAATGTTACTAGAATTTCAAGGGGCAGATCATCTCCGTTTTTCTATGAACTTTTCCAGACAATAGAAAAAGAGGAAACACTGCTCAACTCATTCTGGAGACCCGTGTAACTCTGATACTTCAACCAGAAAGAGAGAGAAATGAGAGAGAAAAATTTTAGGTCTATATCAGTCATGAATACAGAAGTAAAAATTTTTAAAAAGTGTGTTAGCAAACTAAATCCAACCATGCGTAAAAGAGATTAAACACTACAACCAGGTTTGTTTTATCTCATATGTACACAAATGACTTAATGTTAGAAAATCTATAAATATATTTCACCACATTAACATACTTAAAAATCATATGATCATCTCAAAGGACAAGGATTCTCAGTAGTAAGATTCTAAAAGCATATTATTATATCCAATATTGATAGTGGGGATCTGGGTATTTTGGAATGGTAGGATTATAGGTATTATGATTTTCCATAATTTCCAAATTTTCCAAAATTACTGTGTAATCAGATACCATATACATACATGCACGCACACACACATACATATGTGTGCATAAATATACACGTATATATGTAATTAGTTGAAGACTTGTTTCTAGCTGGAGACTTTCTAGAAAGGCTGGACTGAAGAAACCAGTCATTTGCTCAAGACCAAGACTAGATTTTTTTTTTATTATTTTCTGTAAGATTCTAACGTAATCTGAGGAGGAAAATAAAGATTGCTAAATGGAAAGTTGTCCTTTATAAAATCATCATCTCCTTACAGTGTTGAAAAATAGCTAACAGCTAGTGTGGTACGTTGTTAGAGTAATGACCTTTAATGACTCACATCTCTGAATCCACTCTGTGTATCCATTCACTCATAGACTCTGAGTTGAGCTATCTGACTTGCTTTGGCCAGTGGTATGTCAGCAAATGTTACACAAGGATAGACTTGAAAAGCACTTGGCCCTGTCTTGCTCATGGGGACTTTTCTGCTGTCACATAGAGAAGCCTGGATTAGCCTCCTAGAGACAGGCACTAACCACCAAGCGTACGAGTGAGGCCATCTTGACCATCCAGCCAGAGTCACCTTCCCAGATGACTGCAGCTGTATTACTGAGCTCAGGCAAATGAACTGCCCAGCTACAGTTGTCCAAATTGCTCATCTACAGAATTGTGAGCAAATAAACCCACTAAGTTTGGAGTGTTACGTAGCAGTAAATAACTGATGGAGCCAATATAGTTGATATTTCCATTCTTCTGTAGAAGTGTTTGTTGCCTAATGGATCGATCAGTGTGCCGCCTGTGCTTACATAGTCTTAAGTGTCATAAACCCCTTCTGAAGGAGAATGATAGTACCACAGTTAGCATAAAGGCCAACTTTATTTTTTTTTTTTTTAATTTTTTTTTTTTTATTTCAACGTTTATTTATTTTTGGGACAGAGAGAGACAGAGCATGAACGGGGGAGGGCCAGAGAGAGAGGGAGACACAGAATCGGAAACAGGCTCCAGGCTCTGAGCCATCGGCCCAGAGCCCGACGCGGGGCTCGAACTCACGGACCACGAGATCGTGACCTGGCTGAAGTCGGACGCCTAACCGACTGCGCCACCCAGGCGCCCCATAAAGGCCAACTTTAATGCTAAAGCTAAGACGCTAAAATGAAGTTTATTATTAAGCCAGTCCAGGAAAGAGTTTTGTTTGCTGCAAACTGGTTCGACTTGTATCTCTGTATTCCTGATTACAAAGGAGAATGTTTGCCTAAATGCTACTGAAGTAGCCACCCTGGTGGGCTGATATGAGATACCTCTATTTCGTAAGATCTGGAAAAGTAAGTTGGTAAAACTTCAGTAAATCTTATGGTGTTTTCATGGACTTGCTGGAGTTCAATATTAAATAGTATGTATAGCTTTTAAGTGTCTTTTGTGCTCTTAGAATTTTTATTCGTAGAAGGGACTGCAGTAATAACTTAATTTGACTTTGTTATTTTACAGATGGGAAATTGAGATCGAAATGAGGTTAAGTGATTTGCCCAGAGTTCTCTAGCTTGATAGCCAATCTAGACTAGAATCTTCTCTCCCAACTCAATCTGAGGATCTTCCCACACTCTGTTAGACCGTTTCTCCCTTTAGTCCCACCCTGTGGTGGCCTTTCTCTTTTTCAAAGCAGTGGCCTACTGTTAACACCATTTCTAACAATTTTACCTAGTGGCTGGTCCTCTCTCTTCTGTCTTGCTAACTAACTAGCACTGCCGTGTAGTAAAACCTTTGGTGGGGAGGTGAAGGGAGAATTGCCTTCTTTTCTGACTCACAGAGGTTGGCCTCTAACCTGGAAGAGGCCTAACATTTCTGTTCCAGTCGTTTGAGAAGCAGTGGTTGAGAGGACATTATTCTCAAATCTGGGGACCTCTGCAGAGATCAGAATAGTCCTATTGTATTCACCCCATCCCGAAATGTTTATTAACTGGCTTCTCAGGAGTCTTTTGTTCTGCTGATGAGTTGGGATAGAACCAGAGTTTTTTGGGTCTTTCATGTCTTTCATGTGGATCCAATGTTTTGTTTAATCAAATAAATGTCCAGAAAAAGAGAAAGTCGAGTAATATTTTGACACATCCCTAACATGTTTGAATGTGACTGGGATAGGATCTGTCCTGAGGTTTAAGGAGATGGAGTTGACAGGATTATAACCGAAGGCAGTGAAGCTATTTTCCATGCCCTTCTTCTGTGTCCCCATAGTATAGTATCTTTGCCGTTGCAAGGACCATGGTGTGATTCTTGTTT
Organism: Prionailurus viverrinus; assembly: GCF_022837055.1. NCBI lineage: Eukaryota > Metazoa > Chordata > Mammalia > Carnivora > Felidae > Prionailurus > Prionailurus viverrinus. The sequence goes on along the minus strand of NC_062562.1, from coordinate 119,765,032 downwards.
GTGCCCGTTTCTTCCACTGCTAGACTCTGAAGAGGGCAGATGTCTTTCTCCACTTTCTATCTCCAGTGTATATCTCCTGGCGAGCATGTAATAAAGTATGATGGATTGCATTAAAGATCTTCTGGTTTCTAGTTTTTTAATTTGAAGATTAATGTCAAATATTTTGAGCTTTCCTGCAGTTGTTTCCTCACTCCCAGGCTGTACTCCAGCTTATTTATCTCCAGATCATTGACCTCTCTCTGAAGTTCAAGTATCTGCCTTGCATTGTAACATCAGTAAGATATTAAGTAATTACTGTGTTCAAAATGTTATATTGTAATATTAGATGCCATTGGGAAGTGTGATTATGATCACAGGGCTGGGGGTAGGATAAAAGAAGTAGAATAGTAATTCAGAACAACTTAAAGAGGAAGTTCTTGCATTAGAAGTTTAGGATTTAGGAAAATACACTAATAAAATTGATGTATAAATAGTTACACAGTGCAAAATAATGTAGCACAGCAGTCTTCTCAGTACTTAGCAACCAGAAAGGGAACTCTTCACTAACAGTTTGATCATAGCAACATGTTGGGCATTGTAAAAAAATACTGTCTTTGTCCTTTCTGGGGTGGCTATTAATACTTTGACTTTTACCTGTATGGATATATAGAGAAAGAATAATACCAGATTCGATTTAGACAGTTGATTCTGGGGCAACAGAAGAAGTTTTAGTTCTGGAAATGGAAAGTTTATGTTAAAGGTTAACTACAAACCCCATAGGTGATTGATTCCCAGTTACATCCACGGGAACGAACTAGTGGAATTTGGAATTAGATTTTACAGTTCGTTAGTGACTATTCTTTAAGCAAAGAAAAAAGGAAATCTGTTAGTTCATACAATTCTCTTATCACCTTTAGTTTCAGTTTTTGTTATACTGTTAACAAATTCAAAGTTCACTTGATATTAGGCTCAGTTGGTTAAGCGTCTAACTTCAGCTCAGGTCATGATCTCGTGGTTCACAAGTTCGAGCCCCACATCGGGCTCTGTGCTGTCGGCTTGGAGCCTGGAGCCTTCTTCAGATTCTGTATCTCCCTCTCTCTCTGCTCCTCCCCTGCTCACACTCTGTCTCTCTCTCTCCCTCCAAATAAATAAAAATTAAAAAAAAAAAGTTCACTTGATATTAGGGGTAGCCTAGAACTTTTAGGGAAAGAAAGGAACTCTAAAAATGAAGGTTTAAAAAAACTGAAGGTCTTGTGTTTTTTTTCAGTGAAATGTACTTAAAATTATTATACAATTCCTGCAAGATTATATCCTGTTTTCTGATTATACACTCTTTTTATTATGCTGACAGTACCTTGATTGCAAGGGATATGCTTCACTCTTCATTTCATGCAACAAACATTTATTGAGTACTTTTATGTGGTGGGTATGGTCTAGGTGCTGGAGTTAGTGCTTTGAAAACATGAAAAGTCTTTTGTCACATGGAGCTTATGAGTTAGTAGGACTAGAGAGAGTAAACGAACAAAAATAATTTTAATGGTAAGTCCTATGAAGAAAAAAAAAAGGCAGAGTAAACAGTTAATGACACAGACTTAAGGGGAAGGTCTTTTTACATAGAGTGGACAGGATGCCTTCTCTGGGGAAGTGGCAGTTAGGCAGAGACGTGAAGGCACAAGTCTGGGGGAAGGGTGTTTCAGCGGAGGAAGCTGCTCGAAGGGCTCTGAGGTATGAACAAGCTTGGTAGGTTTGTGGAACATTTATCTTTGTATCACCAGGACTTGGCAGGTAATTGTATTCAGCGTTCATTGAACTGACTCACCTATAAATTGACTCTCCGTGTGTCTAACGCCATGCCTTCGTTTATCTGTGGTTATCAAAGTAAAGCTAACTAGGCTGTTATGTAAGTTAGCCCATACACTGGCCTCAGATATGATGCCTTAATCTATTTCTCTGTCTTGTGTGAATCACGTCTGTATGAAAGTTGTAATCCTTTAATAGTCAAATGTTGTTTTGTCACACCATTTTGGATACATGCTTTTTTGTTTGTTTTTGGAGAGGGTCTGCTACTGTAAGGTTAGTTCCAATTTGATCAGCTCTCGTGTATAATGAATGCTAGACATAAAGCAAATTAAAAACTATTGTTTGTGACTAATGACCAAATACTGTTCAGTGTGTTCCAAGGGCGTAATTAACAGCACTTAACTGTGCTTGAATAATTGAAGAAGAAACTCACTGATTGCCTAATCTGTCTGTAGAGTTGCCCAGAGACCTTGAGTTGAAGTGACTCTGAGGTGGCACTTGTGCTTAGCCCAAGGCTGTCTGAGCTTGCAAGCCTCATTGATTTGCTACACCGGGTTGCTCCAGTTAGGGATTAATGTCAAAATTAAATAATTGAACTGGTGTGTATGTGTTTCCCTACCGGGAACCCAAATTTTATACTCTATTTGGCTGGGTTAAGTTTTAGTAATTTGTTTGAGGTGTTCTTAGAACACGGAGTAGTGAGCACAAAACCTATTAAGGGATTTCTGTTAGAGTCCTGGACTTGCTTGCTCAATTCCTCAATGAAAGTCTCACACACACTCCATTCTTGTTTTTAAAACAGTGAACTGGGCATCTACTGTTTTTCCACCAGATCTGTATCTAATTTAGGGTAAAGGGACCACAAAAACAAAACTTATTTCTATTTTGGCACCTAACACCATCATAGTTAAGGATTTGTTGGCATTTCATTAAAACATTTTCTTAGAGAGGTTTATAACTTGGCAGATTTACTTGCCTTTGGGCTGCAGCATTGCTATTTCTGTCCAAAAGTAAATGCTTTCACCAAATTTCATACAACTGAATTTGCGTGGGTATATGATGTGTGGAGAGGGAAGGGCTATCCCAAGAGGTCTTTTTTTTAAGTTGTCACACAAGCTGTTCGATTAAACAGTAGTATTGTGTGCGGCATTTACTCTTACATTTTAGTCTTACCTCAGGAAGATTTTATTTTTTAATGTTTGGAAATAGGTTGATTTAACATGGTTAAGATAATTCATTTTCATGAGTCCTTCCCTTTAAAGAATGGTACTACTATGATTTTTAGTTCTTTTTACATGACTGGCTTCTATTATAAAATGTGAAAGCATTTTGTGGCAGGGGTGCCTGGCTGGCCCAGTCGATAGAGCATTTGACTCTCGATGGCCCCACGTCGGGCGTAGAAATTACTTAAAAAAAAAGAAAAAAAAAAATTTAGTGGCACCTGGGTGGCTCTGTCAGTTAAACATCTGATGACTTCAGCTCAAGCCATGAGCTTGCAGTTCATGGGTTCCAACTCTGCACTGGGCTCTGTGTACAGAGAGCCTTCTTCAGATCCTGTCTCCCTTTCTCTGCCCCTCCCCCGCTTACTCTCTCTCACTCTCTCTCTTTTTCTCTCTCTCTCAAAAATAAATAAACATTAAAAAAAAGTTTAAAAAGAGCGTTTTATGGCATTGACTTTTGTAGGAGAGACTTGAATTACTCGGTCTTGAAAAATATTAGCTAAAATAAGCCTTTCCTTGGCCTGTTTTCGTGGTATTTAAAGCTTTAGTAACTCAGGGCGCCTGGGTGGCGCAGTCGGTTAAGCGTCCGACTTCAGCCAGGTCACGATCTCGCGGTCTGTGAGTTCGAGCCCCGAGTCGGGCTCTGGGCTGATGGCTCAGAGCCTGGAGCCTGTTTCCGATTCTGTGCCTCCCTCTCTCTCTGCACCTCCCCCGTTCATGCTCTGTCTCTCTCTGTCCCAAAAATAAATAAATGTTGAAAAAAAAAATTAAAAAAAAAAAAAAGCTTTAGTAACTCAAATCATTAAAAATTTTCCTTAACTTTGTTCGATGGACAGATCCATTTCCTTAAAAGTGACCTAAAATTCATCAATGCCAGCACACTAGAAATGGGTTAATTATGTCAGCCGTTTACATTTACCCACAATTTTACTTATCGCCTTATATTCATTAAGTATCCTTTTTGCCTCTGGAGGATACCTTTTTTTTTTTTTTTTTTTTCCTCCTAGGATTTTCTCCAGTTTGCACAAGTAGTTCAGAAATGTTTGGTAAATAAATTCCAAGGATTTCTTTGAAATTAGTCCCTAAGAAGAGGTGCCCATAAAAACCTCTTTTTACATTCTCTGGCAGGCTTAAGACTCCCTACAACATGTCACGGACAGGAGTCCCTATATAAGGTGTTAATGAGTTCTTAACACGTTTAGAGAAGACTGCTGACTCCCTGCCCAAGGTAGCATAGTTGAGGCAGCTTTAATAATCCGTCTCCTAAGAAAATAGAAGAATGGCTTAGAGAAGGCCAGGTGATCAGTTCACTCAGTGCTTGTGTTACTGTTATCATTTATTGTGAGTAATAATTACTATTGCTAACAACAACCTAGTTTGTTTCTCAGAATTTACGCTCTTGCAGTTTGCAGTTCCCCATCTCCAAATCTGCAGGCCAGGTTTTAATTGCCACGCATTTAATTGCATTGACATTTCCAGTCAGGTAACCATTACCAGGGTCGATCCTGCCAGGCTCTGTCCTGTGGTGGAGGGACACTGTGTTCTCTTCACATGGTTATGTTGGAAAGTGCATGGATAAGGCAGGGGTCCTGTCTGAAGTAATCCTAGGGTATTTTTAATGTCCTTTAATTGCCATTCAGGATGTAAGTCAGACCAGACACAATTGGGTCTGGTCACAGTTCAGAACTGCCGTGTGGTGTTTATATAAAGGTAAAGTATATTTAGCAAATAAATCCCCTGAAGCTATTCCTTATATAATTTATTTTTTATTAACATCTGTTGATGGCTAAGCAGTGTGAAATTAGTTCCAGTATACGTTGTGTATTATGTCTTTATTTTGTTTGACTTGTGATCCCTGGATAGCACTGGGGGTAAAGCGGGAGGAAGAAACGGAATTACGAATTCGACGAGGGCCTTGTCATTGCCATCAGACCATTATCAGACTTATTTGTGGTTTTCTAGACGTCTGATTTTCTTTTCTTTTTTAGATGTCTGATTTTCTTAAAGATAGCTTGATAATGTTAGCAAATGAAAAGTATAGTAAGTTGAATTTAAATCCTTCCCTCTCTATATTTGCTGTATGGTTCCATTTTGTTTTACGTTGCTTTGGGTGTTTCAGTTGTGAGAATTTTAAATTTAGAGGCCCATTTCATAGTAAGGACCCTTCCATGAGGGCCAGTGAAGGGATGGCAGCAGACTTACCTTCTCGTCTTCCTTCCTAGTGATTTAAACTTGACCTGAAGGTAGAAGGTTTTTGTTGTTGTTTCGTATATAGGTCAGGTTACTTGTATCACTGTGAGAGATGTGGACTTTTTTAGAGGAGTATTAAGAGTTTTAAGATTTGTCCCTGACATCTTTTTTATTGAGTTATTGACTGTTAGTTATGGTCATCGGAATGTTTATCCCTCGTGGTCTCTGGGACGGCATTGTTCTTAGGGAGGTCTTTAAAAACGAAACATAATATGAGGTTGGGCATACAAATAGTTTTATCATTAATTACATTTCATTTCCCTTAATTCTTACGTGTTAGGGTAATACTTGTTCTCAAGTGGCCAACATTTTTAATGTACTGTGTACATATATTAAAAGAGTAGAAAAACAGTCTTGGCAGACACCGAAATGGTTAATTGGCTTTTCCAGCCAAGATAGGTTTGTAAAACTTTCTGAAAATTAAGAAATGGGAGGGAAAGAATTTTTCTCTTCATTAATGCCATATTTTTATTAACCCTTTACCTATAAAGTGTAGTTTTAGGCCATAAACATCTTCTTGCAGCATTTTTTCATTAGACAAGCAGCTAGAGGAAGAATAGTTGATTTACTTGTGATTGTCAGATATCTGCAAACATTACAGTAGTTAAAAGAATTATTTTAACATAAAATCCTAAGTAGGGATGAGATTTTTTTTCTAAAAGCGAATGATAATTTTGAGAAAGGAATCCAAGCAACAGCGTAATAATGACTTTGAGATGTCTTATCTTTCGTAGCAAACCTTTAAAAACAGCATTAAGAAATATTTGATGATTTCTCATGATCTTTAATTGGGCTGTATTTTTATATTCTTATTAGTACTTGTGTAAAATCAACAGCTTTTCGTGATAAGGCATTTACATGTTAAATTTTGCATACGGCTCTATTAGAAATAGATGGAACAACACTGGGTATTTTAAAATTAATAGGAATAGCCTAAATTTGATTCAGAAAAGTTACTTTATATGACATTCAAGGGCGAGTGGACAAGGGCAAGAGAGAGGAGAGAGGGGCAGGCAAGGCAGGAGCACGTGGGGACGAGAGAGCAATTACATTGTCCTTTTCCATTTTAGCTGGTAGTTTGGAGTAAAATTGTCAAGTTAAACTTTTTGGAATTGTTACTACCCCGAGTGGGAATATAAACTATATTGAACAAAATTTATTTAGCCCGTTAAAGAGTCCACCTAAAACTATAGTTAATTAGTTTACGTTATTACATCACTTCTAGTAGAGGCTCAAACTGGTACAGAGTAAGGGGAGCTCCGTCAGGTGAGCTGACTGCTACCCATATGCGGCTTTAAGATAATGATGAGTTTAAATTTCCTCTTAGAGCTAAGTGAGAATAAAACTGGAGGCAATAAATACTCCTGGCCAAAGCCATTAAATGAAAAAGCTGGGAATTCTCCAGCTCTTGACTTAAATTGTTTGTTTATCAGCTGGCGCCTAGTCTGGAGTCGAGAGCTGGAGATTTCTATCTGTGACAGAACTTTGAAACTCTTGCAGGACACTTTCATTTCAACTTAAGGTAACTTGAGTTTATAGCTTTGGCTTTAAAGATTACTAATGATTTACTCATTTCCTTACCATTTAACCAGAGTGGACTTTTTCCCAGGAAGGGATCTGTGTTTATTTAGGGCCTTTGTCTGCGGAGGGATTAAAAGGCAGCCCACCAGCATTGTGAACTTGATGGTAATAAAAGGTCACCAAAACACACCATAAAAACATTCTTACCATGGAATTAATTATACAGTGTAATTTTACAAAGCAGCTCGGTTACTCCATCCTTGCCGTCCCCCTACCCCCGTCCTTAAACATTTCATCTTTTAAAAATTGAAGTTTTGGTATAATTTAGGCTTTTGAAGCAATATTTTGCTGCTGTTATGGTATTTAAACATTGAAGCAATTGTCACTTGCGTTTAATTCCTTGAAAATTTTAAGGTTTTTTAAATAAAAATGATCGTTGTTGTTAAACTGTGGGATGAATAACTTGTTTGGGAGAGGGTAGAGTACTCTAAGGGATGGTTGGAGTTTCAGCAGCTCAGTTTCTAAAAACCTAAGACTAGTTAAGAGTTTTTTTTGTGCCACCAGGTGGCATTGCATCCAAACCTGCTTGTGATAAAGGGAGGTTTTCAAAATAAATTCTTTTTTGTTCAAGAGAGGTCATAATCGTTTTTCTAGATTTTGCCTTTGAAGTTGGCTTAAAAATACATCTGATACCAAGGTTGATTAAATGTCTCCAAAGACCTGAAGAGATTTCTGAATGCTGCAAATGTTTGCTTTTAGGTGGTGAATATTGAAAGTAAAATAGTTGATACATGTGCAGAGGATTGCTAGTTGTTTTTTTTAGGTAAAGCGAACATTTAACAGTTGGTTATTTTTGTTTTGCTTTTCTAAACACTCGAGAGAGGATCCTGACTATAAAAACCCTCACAGATGTTGCAGAGACTCCCCAATTCGGCAAGTCACCCCTTCCCCCAACGCACACACACTCAAACCCACCCCAGCCCTTATTAAAAAAAAAAAAAAAAAGTGTCAGCAGGTTTCCCTGTATGGGAATTTTTAAAAAGAGGCAAAGACCTCTGAAAGGTGCAAGTGGGTCCTTCTCACAAGCCTAACTATGAGATTCATTAGGCAGTCCATGCTCATGTGTTAAAAGCTGCTTTTGGGAAAGTAAATTCTTGCAGTTTCCTGTACTGGTTTTGAGGGAGTCTTTATAGTCTTTCGAAAACAGCTCATTTTAAGAAAGTGATAATGTAAAAGCAAGAAAAAAAACCCCTCATTATAAATTTTATAAAAGTATAATTTTTAAATTAAAATATACGTTGCTCTTTTTTTTATGAACCTGCATATATTAATAAACCGTACAGAAACAAATTATTTAATACAACCTATCTAGGTGCTATGATATGTTGTCAGAATAAATAAGGTTCAGTGTGCACTCTGTTGATTTTTACCCTTTTAAAAAGTGTATTCACCATGCAGAGATGTTTAATGCTTAGCTTTGATCATTTATCAAAAAGCTTTATGAAATTTTACTCATTTTATATTCCTGCCTCTTCTGTCGAGGCTTCTTAGAAGTGTGCACAACCTGTTTAAGAAATGTATATGTTTTCAAAGTAAATGTTTGACCTCCCACCTTGATGTTCCTGCTTTTAAACACACACACCCATACCCCCCCCTTCTCTATATTTTGAATAACTTGATTGAAATGTGTGTTGTACTAAAACTAAATATATACAAATTTCAGTATTACAAAAAGAGAATTGTGTTTTAACAATTATAAACATTTAAAACTGGCACATTTGAAAATAGTCTAGACAAAGGTACTCAAGACATTTGACCCTGAATATTTTACTTTTAAACTTGATACAACAGTCTGTTTCTTAGCTTTGTTGTATGCTGATATTCCTACTTATTTAACATCAAAAAGCTGTAGTGGTTTCTCTTTATAGATTGTGCCTGTGTTCTGGAATTGCCTCCTGCTGCCCATGAATTGCTTCTTGGCTTGTTTTGTTAGAATTTCTCACCAGGGTTTTTGTGAGCTATGTAGCCAACATTAAAAAAAAAAAAAAAAAAAAAAGAATTTGATACAGTAGACTGGATTAGTAAAAATTATACTTACTATTCATAATGGTAACTGAGTAAACCTCTTGGATCAGCATATCAGTTTTATGTAATGAAAGCCCATGCAAATCTCATGTAATAATATGCATATATAAAATTGCCTACAATGTCTGTTTTTCTAGTTATTTCTGTAATATTAAATGACTTTTTTTGCAGAAATTCCAGAAACCTACTTTTTCATTAAAAAATAATAGGAAAAAAATCCTTACTCGTTTCAGGGTGTGTGTAATTTGGTAATGGAGCATTTAGATTTTGGCTTCTTTCATTTCAGTTGGAAATAGTATTGGTGTAAGTGAGTGTTGCCATGGGAACCTCCACATAGATATAAAAGGCAAGACTGTCTAAGTGGAGGAGGAGGGGCGATGTACTAAAATACCACCGGCCTAAATGATCTATTTTGTATGTATGTTGGGGAGTGTAGGGGGAGCTAGTTGGAGAAGAGAAGAAAAAGTGGTGCAAAGTAAATGTTAAAAGTTAAAATCATGTACTCATGGAATCGCACAGTTGGAAGTGTTGTAAATTTGAAATGTGATTCTTAATGATTTGTGTCATTTGCGTGTGCTGGGAGTCTTTGCATACCTTATTTTTAAACTGTGTTGACTAAACGTGTTTAACTTAACGTGATTTTAGATAAAATATTTAATAAAGTGAAATTTGGTTGGAAGGTTAGGATTTTAGTCTCTGAGATGGTTTTAATTGTAACTTATTAAAGATAATTATCATACTTTGTTCTTTTTCAGATATCTGAACAATTTCTTAAATCTACAATTTTTGGAGACTTTTGGCTTTCAAAGGAAAGCTGGCTTTAGGATATTTTTAATATTAGATTTCAACATTTAAATACTTTTAAATATTACTCAAGGAAACAATGACTTACTGTATTTGCATGTATAATGTATGGTTTTCTGGAAAAAAAAAAAAGGATGGAACCAGCAAAAGCAAGCATCAAATCCTTTCCTATCCTTTTAGCAGCGCATGTGTTGCTATTAATCAAGATGGTTAGAGAACGGCCAATTTAACTGCATATAAAATAACATTTTTGTTTTTTGTATATTTAGGTTACAAAGAACAGTGAAATTGTGCCCAACATGAGTTAGCGTGGTAAAAACGCACCATCATCATTGTACTTTTAACACTATAGATTCTGGTTGTCAGATACACGTGTAAAAAAAGAAAAGACATTAACCTGGGAAAAGCTGTTTAAACTTACCTTTTTAGTCAGTCCAGAGAAAAAGTGAAGCTGCCAAGGTAATAAAACATCCAGAAGTTTTTAAAATAAAAAGAGTAATTTAAATTAAAAAAGGGAGGCGGGAGCCGGAGAAGAAAGAGGCTAAAAAAGACAGCACTCCGCTCCCCAGGCCAGGCAGCATCTGATGTAAATTAACCCCAGTGGAAGTGTATTGTTTCCAACTCTGCAAACAATGCCGGGCATCTCTTCCAGAGGCGTGGGTGTTGGCGTGGACCCGAGGGTGTTGAGAAGTTGAGAGTAAGAGGTGGCGACGAGTTTAGTCATCAGGGGATTCTATGGCATAGAAAACAACAGGGTTGAGCGCAAAGAATGAAAAAGTATGTTTGCATATAAAGTTAACCCAGTTTAGCCTTCAAGAGGTATGAAATAATTCATAACTGTGAGAGAATGCTTAGTTGTCAATAATCTTTTAAAGAGACTGAGACCTTAATCTGCAAAGTGTTCAGCAACCAAGATACCCACTCTGAGGTGTGCTTTGGCATCGGGTATCTGCTTAGTTTTAGACTTCTTAAAACAAAACAAGAAAAATACATTTCTTGGAAAAATAGATAATAAAAGTGATAAAAAGTCAAGCTTATCAACAAAATAAGAGAATGAAAGTAACAGCAAACACATCTGTGTTGTTTTTCAGTTTTTGTCTCCTGCCCCCCCAGCCCCGCCCCCATCCTCCAGCTTCCTTGAGAAAAAAATCTGACCGTTTTAGAGTGGAAAGCGTAAAATTGTACATGGCCTTATCAATAAATGGATTCAAAATAGCATTACTTTAATTTAACACCTTAAAAAAGTTTCATAATATAGAATTTTCTAGGAGAAAGCAACTGATATTTATTATTAAGTACCTTTGGTGTTTCAGGCTATGATGCTGGGTAGTTTATGTATTTTAAACCATTTAATCCTTATAGCAGCCTCGTGAAATGCAGATTATCCTTATTTTTTAGTGAGGAAGTTGAGGCTTTTTTAGGAAGGGACCACATGACAACATGTACTTACTGTAAGAATTAGCCTGATGTAGCAAAAAGAAGGCATTTTAGGTAGAAGATTTTAGAATATTGTGATAGGACTGATAACTTCAAGTGTGGCACTTGTTTAGGTAGCTAGGCTTTGATTTGTTTATTTAAAAATGGAATCAGTAGAAATGCTTTTTCATGCTCCATTGGTAGCACCATTGAGTGACATACTCCGTCTCAAATCAAAATATAGAAGGAATTAGTAGTCGACTAAAAAAGTCCATGCAAGTAATTGAAAGCAGTTTTGTTTTTGGTTTCATATGCTTGAATCTAGTCAACCACAGGAATAAGAGACAAGAAAATGTGGAACCGGAAGTAAAAGCCATTAAGTTTTAAACCTAAAATAACTTCCTTGGAAGGTCTTTTAGAAGTTGGGTGTTAAAAAGAGCCAAAGGGTATCTTATTCAGGACAGTTTCACATATGCTTTCTCTTTTAACTTGTGTTTTAAATTTGTTATTTTCCAAAATAAATTATTTAGTCACAACTTTTTAAATACCAGAAATTGGCCTTTGTAAAATATCCATTTTCAGTGTGCTTGTAGCCTTTTTTGGTATATTTATAGTATTCAACATTAAGACTTAAGACTGGTAGTGTATAAAGCTTATTGTGCAATAATAATAATAATAATGAAGTATACTGTTTAGTCTTATTTGACATTACACCTACCATTTGGTGTTTTACTGAATTATAATGTGTTGGGAATTGATGATTTTTATCTTCTCAATATTTTTTACCTTTCTCAATATGCACAGTTCTTCAGTCATATTACTAAAGAAATCCGTCTCAACAGCTTTTAACAAAAAACCTTTAACAATAGTGCGGGTGTGTGTGTGTGTGTGTGTGTGTGTGTGTGTGTGTGTGTGTGTGTTTGTGTTGTGTGTGTTTTAGCAGTTTTATCCTGAAGGTAACTCTGAAAGATACTTTCTGCACCTAGTTCAGATTATGTTAAAAACAGTGAACAAACAAACCCATACTCATCATAGTCTAACTATACGACACAGGTTTCACTGAAGGCTGTAAGGAGATCTGAGGTTTATGACATTTTGCTTTGCCACTTTTTCTCTGAATTTTAAAAAAAATCAAGTTTGCCGAAGTTTGAAATGCTAGTGCGTATTTGGAGAATAAACGGAACCCTGAGAATTTTAGGTGTTTAAATGGTCTGATACGTCTGGTTTCATCCTTACAGATTTCTAGCTCCAAACATGATTGGCGGTAGTTTGGAAAGATGAATGAAGAGGTGGAGCCCTTTCCCTCATAGTGGCATGTTCAACAGGGAAAAACAAACCACTACTCTTGTTACTGTAGCTTACAGCAGTGAAGAAGAGCCTCATACCAATTCTCAGGGGTTTTTTTTTTTTTGGTAGTCCTGTGTGAAGCTTCTTTTATTTCACTTTGCTCTCTTTCTTCTTTTTTTTTCTTTTTAATTTGTTTTTAATGTTTTTATTTATTTTTGAAGGAGAGAGAGAGGCAGAGCATGAGCGGGGGGAGGAGCAGAGAGAGAGGGAGACACAGAATTCGAAGCAAGCTCCAGGCTCTGAGCTGTCAGCACAGAGCCCCATGCGAGGCTCGAACCCACAAACTGTGAGATCATGACCTAAGCCAAAGCCGGACGCTCAACCTACTGAGCCATCCAGGCACCCCTTGCTGTCTTTATTCTTAATATTTCCCACTTGTTATATCCAAATTGTTTCTAGAAATGCTTACTAGATAGATTGTTGTGAAAGGAAAGGGTAGAAAAGGCAGAGCAGAGAATAGTGGCAAGAAATTTCTGGCAAGAAAAAAAGCGCTATTCTGACTCTGGCCCTTACTGGGGTAAAGTTCCAAGAGAGTAAGGATTATTACTGGTCAGCAAATCATCCAACTGGATAGTGATGAAAACTGGAGTTTAGCCAAATGTATTTTTGTGTGGTTTTCCTTTTTTCCTGCTTTTGGTTGTGGGTCATCTGATTATGACAGGATGAAGTTCAAATTTAGTTTTGCTTAACCTCAGTGATGTTATCTTTCTAACCAAAGTGGCCAATGATAATGAGATTCTTCATCAGAAAAAAAAAAAAAGAGCAATTCTTGCTCTTTATCTGTGTATCAGTTTTAAATGGTGATGTGGTTTTTGAAGATTGAGGTTGTAATTTTTAAAAGGATGAACTGTGATATTTCAGGAAGCATGCTAATGTGAGCATACAGCAGTGTTCTTCTTGTGTTCTTCCGATGATAATGGGGAATCTGTAGTAATTAGGGTGAAGAAAAGTAAGGACCCCAAAAGAAAAATACCCATTTTGTTTTTGTTGTTTAAGGGAGAGAACTAGAGAATTTATAAGTACTCTCAATTATATGTGGATGTAAAGTTTAAAAAAATGGGGAAAGAAAGCGCTTTAGAATGCTAATTTTGATGTCCATGCTGAACATCCTTATGAAGTATATTTACAAAACAGTTGAACCCCAAAATCAACTCGAAATAAATTCCCAAGTAAGGAGTTGCTGGTTTTTATTTTAATTTGCAGTATGTGTCCTGTGGATATGAGGTTCACAACTGGGGAATGAGTTTTGGGAGAAGGTGCTGTGGAAATGAGCTGTTTGTGGTTTCACGCTCTAACCGTTTAGTATTTCCTACTTATTTTCCATTGAGAATCATAGACGTGCATCTGTGTGGGTGTGAATCTTCACCTGGCACTTCTCCTCTACCCTGCCGGACAAAATGTTAGCGTGTAAGAAATGGGAGGTTATTTTTCTGGTATTTTCCTTCACATCCCATAGTAACTTAAGTTGAATTTTTTTCCAATCGTTAACAAAAATGAAGGTTGATAGACTTAACCTTTTACTTATGTCTGATATTAAATGTTCTTGAATTTTTTATATGATACCACAGTATGCACAGTTACAAAGAGAGGACCAACAGATATCTACTTACAATTTTTCAGGCAAATCTTTTGTTTTTCATGCAAACATTTTTTTTGAAGGGAGAAAAAAACCTTTCTGAATCCACCCCCCAGTTTTTGAGTCATTGATACTTAATTTTTATTTGCATTATTTTACTTTTCCCTGCTGCATTTTAGTCATAATTTTAAAAACTAAAAAAAAAGTAAATGTAAAGGATTCAAAATGAAGTTTAGGATGAAAAATTTTATCTAATTGCTTCTGTGTTTTGTTTGTTTGTTTGCTTGTTTGTTTGTTTTCTGTGTTTCCTACTGAAATTCCTTCCTTTCAACCCTTCTTTAAATTGGACTCAAGGAAGGCATTTAGTAAACTTTTTTTCCTGGACCCCAAACCACAGCTTTGATGGACTCTTAAGGTCATCTACTCAGATGTGAACTCATGTCTTTGATATTGTGTTTGCTTTATGATGGGCTCCTTAATCTTTCCCAGTGATGATTTAAAATGAATGAACGGGCTCATTCTCATATTCTGTTAAGGTGTTCTGTATCTGATCTTGGTTTGACAGGGGTGATTGTGTTGTTGTATGTCTAGTTTGAGTTGTACTTACTTTTTCTTGATTGTGTTTCTGAGTGGGCATACTCTTTGCTTTACTTTTCAGTGTTCACCCAATACATAATTATTGAAATGAAATGGCGATAAAGCCTGTGTGGGAAAGAAGTCCTCGTTTCCTGTTTTTGTTGGCACTGTGGGTTCTTAATCTCCTAAGAGTCTTGGGATGTAGATCTGTACATCACAACTAGGGGTGGGTAGTTTTTATGGCAAGGAAGAGGGAAAAAGATAGTATTGAAGCAATTCCTGTCTAGGTCTGCAAAGTGCAGATTGCATTTCTCTTGCAGTGGTGTTAGGTTTATGGCCCTTTTTTTGGAAAGTGCTATTAAGTGTTTGGAGACCTTTATCTTTCTCTGTTTTGTTGTAGCAGATGGAGTTGTCCTCTGGTGGTTTTGCTAGGTATGATAAATGTTGTACTAAAACTGCTTGGTGGAAGTTTGATCTGGAAAGATTACTGGGTTTTTTTTTGTTTTGTTTTGTTTCAGTTTCCTGAAGAAAATGGAATCATAGTACTCAGACTGTTGGAGGGCAACAAGCCCATCAACAGATCAGCAATAATAACATGTACTTTTCATTGATGCTTGTGATTTTTTCCTCTTCTTTTAAAAAGGTTTAGGAGTAAAAATGAGAAATGATCAGTTTGGTCTGAAATAATATAAATGGCAGAAATTATCAAGCCTTTTCCCTCAGAGCGTACAGGGAAAGATGTCTACATGATGAAGAATTGTTCCTAGTTTGCAAAATAAGAATGGAAGCAAAGAGGTTATGCAGTTCTCTTGTGTTTCCAGAAAGATTATTCAAGGGATATGGTGTCCTTAGTTTTATTGCTAAAGAGACTTCTTTGTGCACATTTCTAATATTCTAAGAGGCGTGTCTCTCTTTGGCCATACTTTTTTTTAGTTTAATTCTGATTAATTTGACTAGTATAACTTTTATGATATCTACTTCTAATAGCTTTTACGCAGATCTGTGGTTTATCCACACTGGAGTTGAGAGGTATTAGCCACCACTTAGATATTGTATTAAAACAAATGCTTGCTCCAATCCTTTTGACAAATAAACTTGTCTCTAAAAACATAGGAAATCCTAACCTAACTACCTGGCTTTTGAAGACTTTTTTTTTTTTTTTTTTTCCTTTCTTGAGGGATTCTCATTCTAGATCAACTGGATGCAATCTGGGTATAAAGTTGTAACCTGAACTGAATCTGTGGGGTGATTTGTAGATAATTATCATCCTCGATTTCAGTTATTTGCATTAATGAAGTGTTAACTTAGGGAATTAAAAGCTGACTCGTTTTTGTATCTGAAACTTCCTTTTCTAACTCCTTTATCTTTCATGTTCTAGCTTTGCTTTTATAGAAGCAACATAGTGAAGGATAGTAGGAGTGTCCACAGTCTTGAGCCCCTTCTTTTCACTAGTGGTGAGGAAAAGTGGTGAACCATATTTGGAATACTGGGTAGTCTCAGTGGTGTCTGAAGCGCACTCAGGTCTTTGTGGTTACAACACCTGAGGTAGAGGATGCGAATGAATCTGGTTTATTCTGGCAACGCTTCCCACAGTGGGGGGTTAGTAGCATGTGTACCTGTTGGAAGATGATTGGCTTGCAGTATCAAGTTTTTCCTTTTACTGAGGTCGCTAGGAAATCAAAGGTAGATTTTGGCACCCAGTAATAATCATCATCTTCCCAGCCTTCCCTCCTACTGTATGGTTTCCATCCTCACTCGTAGCTTTCACTTATCGTGTATTTATTTAGTCCTTACTGTCTGCCAGACACTGGGATACATGGTGAGTGTGAAGGACCCGCTTTCCTTCCGCTTAGTGCTTACAGTCCACGTGTTTGTGTCATAAACTATCTCAGCATCCTTTTTGGAGGAAAGGATATGCATTAATATGGATTAATATTAATTAATATGGGTTCCCAGGGCCATCAGCTTTTCTTGTCACACTTCTCTCTATTTAAAAAAATCTTCCTCTGTATACTTGTATTCCTCCTGCTTTTGTTTTCATGTTCTTTGCTTGTTTTTCCCTTCAGAATTTTTTCATGAAATGAATACTCTTATCTCCCATTTCTTCCTAAAACTTTTCTATATTCTAGTTGAATACCGCATCTTTGTATTTTAAAAATATTTCATTATGTGATTCTGCGTATGCACACTTTTAAAAGACAAAAATGGGATTCTTTGTTTGCAACTTGTTTTTCATTTAATGTAGCTTAATGCGTCATCATGTATAAAAGATTTATTTTATGCTTTTTAATTATTCTGAAGCATTCTATTAAGTGGACAGACTTCTGCTATTGTGAAAAGGCTACCCTGAATATTCTTGAACATACATCTTTTCATGTACAGTATATGTATGAATTTATCAGTAAGAGAAATTCTAAGAAATGGAATTACTGGGTTAAAAGCTTGTGTATCTTAAGTTTTGGTTGATGTTGCCAATTTTTTCACCAAAGTTTAATCTATTAACAGCATAGGAAGCTATTTATTAATGTTCTTGTCGACACTGTCTTTACATTTCTCTTCCAGTCTGATAGTGAAAAAATGGTACAGCGTGGTTTTGATTTTCTTTCTTTCCTTTTTTTTAATTCCAAATTATGAGTTTGACCTTTTTAAGAATGTTTCCTGACCATTTGTTGTTTTTTTTTCAGCGATTGTGTCTTCTTATCCTTTGAATATGTTTTTATTGGATTTATTCATTCAGCAGATATTTGTTGAGTACTTAGGTGTGCTGGGCACTGTGCTAGGCATTGATTGCTTCCAGTTGATGTGTATGAGTGTCAAATGCTCATTCATTTATTCAACAAGTATTTATCAACTATCTACCATGTACTTACTATTAGTCTAAGCCTGGGAAAACACCAAAGAGAAGTAACCCCCCAACACTCACATACACATTCCTGCTCTTAGGGAGTTTATATTTTAATGAAAATATGTGTAGGGAAATATATATGTTACAAATCTATTCAGCCAGTTCTTTTTTCTGTATTCATTTTGTTTATAGTACTTTTTGAAATACAGAAGTCTTGAATTTAAAAAAAAAATTTTTTTTTAACGTTTATTTATTTTTGAGACAGAGAGAGACAGAGCATGAATGGGGGGAGGGTCAGAGAGAGAGGGAGACACAGAATCGGAAGCAGGCTCCAGGCTCCGAGCTGTCAGCACAGAGCCCGACGCGGGGCTCGAACTCGTGAACCACAAGATCATGACCTGAGCCGAAGTCGGACGCTTAACCGACTGAGCCACCCAGGCGCCCCAGAAGTCTTGAATATTTATGTCATTGAATTTGTCAGTCTTTTTAGGGCTTCTGACCTTTTTTTTTTAAAGAGCTTTTCTTTTATATTGTTTTGCTTGTTTATGGAGTTACCATGTCATTGTTTTTAATTTAATTTTTAATTTTTTAAAATTTATATCCAAATTAGTTAGCATATAGTGAAACAATGATTCCAGGAGTAGATTCCTTAATGCCCCTTACCCATTTAGCCCATCCCCCTCCTAAAACCCCTCCCATAACCCTCAGTTCTCCATATTTATGAGTCTCTTCTGTTTTGTCCCCCTCCCTGTTTTTATATTATTTTTGTTTCCCTTCCCTTATGTTCATCTGTTTTGTCTCTTATGGTCCTCATATGAATTAAGTCATATGATTTTTGTCTTTCTCTGACTAATTTCACTTAGCATAATACCCTCCAGTTCCATCCATATGGTTGCAAATGGCAAGATTTCATTCTTTTTGATTGCCGAGTAATACTCCATTGTGTGTATGTATGTATATATATTTTCTTTATCCATTCATCCATCGATGGACATTTGGGCTCTTTCCATACTTTGGCTATTGTTGATAGTGCTGCTATAAACATGGGGGTGCATGGGTCCCTTCGAAACAGCACACCTGTGTCCTGTGGTAAATGCCTAGTAGTGCAATTGCTGGGTTGTAGGGTAGTTCTATTTTTAGTTTTTTTGAGGAACCTCCATACTGTTTTCCAGAGTGGCTACACCAGCTTGCATTCCCACCGACAGTGCAAAAGAGATCCTCTTTCTCCGCATCCTCGTCAACATCTGTCGTTGCCTGAGTTGTTCATGTTAGCCATTCTGACAGGTGTAAGGTGGTATGTCATTGTGGTTTTGGTTTGTATTTCCCTGATGATGAGTGATGTGGAGCATTTTTTCATGTGTCGGTTGGCACATGATGGGTTGTCTTCCTTGGAGAAGTGTCTATTCATGTCTTTTGCCCATTTCTTCACTGGATTATTTGTTTTTTGGGTGTTGAGTTGGTGTTATCGATTTTGGATACTAACCCTTTATCTTATATGTCATTTGCAAATATCTTCTCCCATTCTGTCGGTTGCCTTTTAGTTTTGCTGATTGTTTCCTTCGCTGTGCGGAAGCTTTTTATTTTTTTTTAATTAAAAAAAAATTTTTTTAATGTTTTATTTATTTTTGAGACAGAGAGAGAGACAGAGCATGAGCAGGGGAGGGGCAGAGAGAGAGGGAGACCCAGAATCGGAAGCAGGCTCCAGGCTCCTAGCTGTCAGCACAGAGCCCGACGCGGGGCTCGAACTCACAAACTGTGAGATCATGATCTGAGCCAAAGTCGGATGCTCAACCAACTGAGCCACCCAGGTGCCCCAGAAGCTTTTTATTTTGATGAGGTGCCAGTAGTTCATTTTTGCTTTTGTTTCCCTTGCCTCTGGAGATGTGTTGAGTAAGAAGTTGCTGCGGCCAAGATCAAAGAGGTTTTGCCTGCTTTCTCCTCAAGGATTTTGATGGCTTCCTGTCTTATGTTCAGGTCTTTCATCCGTTTTGAGTTTATTTTTGTGTATTGTGTAAGAAAGGGGTCCAGGTTCATTCTTCTGCATGTCGCTGTCCAGTTTTCCAGCACCACTTGCTGAAGAGACTGTCTTTATTCCATTGGATATTCTTTCCTGCTTTGTCAAAGATGAGTTGGCCATACGTTTGTGGGCCCATTTCTGGGTTCTCTATTCTGTTCCATTGATCTGAGTGTCTGTTCTTGTGCCAGTACCATACTGTCTTGATGATTACAGCTTTGTAGTATAGCTTGAAGTCTGGGATTGTGATGCCTCCTGCTTTGGTTTTCTTTTTCAAGATTGCTTTGGCTATTTGGGGTCTTTTCTGGTTCCATACAAATTTTAGGATTATTTGTTCTAGCTCTGTGAAGAATGCTGGTGTTACTTTGATAGGGATTGCATTGAATATGTAGATTGCTTTGGGTAGTATCCACATTTTAACAATATTTGTTCTTCCTGTCCAAGAGCATGGAATCTTTTTCCATTTTTTTTTTTGTGTCTTCTTCAGTTTCTTTCGTTAGCTTTCTATAGTTTTCAGCGTAAGGGCTTCTGACTTTTATGACTTGTTTCGAAAGGCCTTATCCTCGCCAAGATTGTAAAATTAAAAAAAGATTTACACATTTTTCTTTTGCTTTATTTTGCTTTTTATTTTTAAAAATTTAAATTTTTGATTCATTTGGGATTTATTATGGTGGAAGGAATGGGGTGAAGATCTAGCTTACTTTTTCTTTTTTCTATTTTTTAAAAATATTTATTTATTTTGGGAGAAAGAGTTAGAGAGAGCTAGTGGGGGAAGGCCAGAGAGAGAGGGAGAGAGAGGATCCCAAGCAGGCTTAGCACTTGTCAGTGCAGAGCCCGATGTGGAGCTTGATCCCACAAACCGCAAGATCATGACCTGAGCCGAAGCCAAGAGCTGGCAGCTTAACCAACTGAGCCACCTAAGCACCCTCAGATTATTTTTTCTTTTTTAAATCAGTGTATTGAGAGGCGCCTGGGTGGCTCAGTCGGTTAAGCGGCCGACTTCGGCTCAGGTCATGATCTCGCGGTCCGTGAGTTCGAGCCCTGCGTCAGGCTCTGAGCTGACAGCTCAGAGCCTGGAGCCTGTTTCAGATTCTGTGTCTCCCTCTCTCTGACCCTCCCCCATTCATGCTCTGTCTCTCTCTGTCTCAAAAATAAATAAACGTTAAAAAAAATTTTTTTTTTAAATAAAAAAAAATAAATGTATTGAAAAACCCATCTTTCACCATTAATTTTAGAAACTCCATTAATTTCATATACTCAACTCCCACATATATTTGGGCCTATTTTAAGGTCTCTCTACTCATATTTATACTCCTTGTTGATTCTTTCATAAGCCGGACATTTTTTACTTTGTGTCGCTTTCTTTTCCTGTTTACCCTACCTGGGAGGGTAGTCTTTTATTGGTCGTTTCTCCTTTTCAGAATTCTCTGACTATTTTTGCTTGTGTATTCTAAATAGACATGAGAGTCATTTTATCATGGTCTTCCCAAAACATTCTATTAATATCTTGATTGGGATTGCATTGAATTTATGGATTAACTTATGGAAAATTGATATATCTACACAAGCAAGTCTAAGAGTAACATTTATTCATTACTGGTATCTTTTATGTCTCTTACTAGGATTTTAAAGTTTTCTTCATGTGTATCCTAAACATTTCTTGCGCAGTTTATTCCAAAGTCTTTTTATCTTTATTATTGTTGTTGGTATACACGGAGCCCTCTCTTTTCCCTTTTTTAAAAAATATTTCCAACTGTTGTTTGCAAATATGAGAAGTATTGATTTCTACATATTAATTTGAACTCAAATTCCTTTTTGAATTCTCTTACGTTTTAGTAGTTGTTCAGTTGGTTCTCTTGGATTTTCCAGTTCTAAAAATGATAATTTTGCTTGTTTTCTAAATTTTAGATCTTATTTCTCACATAACTAATTACACTGGTTGATACTTCCAGAACAATGTTGAATAATAGTAGTGATAATAATGTTTGTCATGTTCCCGATATTAATAAGAATGCTTTTATAGCTTTGATCAAAACACAGTGGTAGCATTTGGTTTGAGGGAGATTTAAAAAAATATGTTAAGGAAGTATGCCATGATTTTTACTTCATGGGTGTTTTCATCATTCATTTCCTCAACAGATACTTACTATGTTTCTAGTATGGGTAGACACTACCTTGGCACTGGAAAGTGAACAATCAGCACAGGCACGGCCCCTGCCCTAATGGGATTTATAATCTAGTTGAGGGGAGACAGATACTGATTTTATCATGAAAAACTGTACAGTATTTTTGTTACTGTGATACAGTGGGGATACATTGGGCTAAAGAGTATATAGATAGGGAGATTCTCTTGGGGGTCAGGAAGGTCTTGTTGGACAAAGTAACCATTGATTTGTGGCCTTCAAGGGGGAGTGAATTAGGCACAGGAGAATATTCCAAACAGAGGGTGGCACATTTGCAGGGAAGCGTGGTGTTGTCGCTGCTCAAGAGTTGGGCTGGCCTTGAGTCTTGCTACTCATTTTGTTCTTTACACTAACAACACTGGGAAACCTTGAACACGTTAAGCAGGGAGGCAACGTAATCAGATTTGGATTTTCTAAAAGAGAGTAAAAGCTGGGAGACTAACTGGGAGTCTGTTACGATAGGCCAGGCACAGGAGGATGGTAGCTTGAGCTAGAGTCATGGCTTCGGGGAAAAGGGGTAATATGATTGTGTATTCGGTTGTTTTCCTCCAAGTACTTTAGATTTAGGCATTACAAGGTCAGCCTATGAAATTCACTACACTAAGAGTAACTCCTAGCTTGGACGGAGCCAGGTAGAGGTGCAGCTTTTGGGATAAAAAATATACAAGTTGGTGCCAATAGTTTGCTTTATTGTTTTTACTCCTGTCCGCCATTTCTTCCCATCTTTTCTCTTTTTGTTTCCTGACTAAAAATCCACTCCCTTTTCATCATATTTCTGTTCTTTATTCTTCCATGTCCCTTCATCCAGCAAGCATTTATTGAGCAGTTCCTGTGTATGTCCTATACTCTGCTGGGTGCTGGGAAAGATATGAATGGGCCCTCAAGGTCATCATAATGTATTAGACGAGGCAGATGCATATTCATAAAGCAACGCATTGTATTAAATGTAACATACACAACATTCAAAATGAAGTTATTGATCTAGTTAGGGACATCTCATGATTGACTTTTTGGAATAGATGAGGTCTAAATTACATTTTAAAAGATAAATAGAAATTTGCTAAGGGGAGAAAAGGAGGCCTGTTTTCAGGCCGCAGGAATACAGCATGTGCAAGGACACAGAAGCATGCAGTAACATGATGTTTTTGCTTAACTGTGGCACTTTGATACTTCTGAATTTTGACATTTCTGGTTGCAAGGGGAGGGGGAAGTGGCAAGAATGAGATGGGCCAGATTGGCGAGACGCGGGAAGTTTCTTCCAGAATCACTGTATTCACAAAAGCATTTACATAGATTGGGGGGAGCGGGTAGAAAAGGATCGTATGAGAAATTAAGGGAGTAATATGTTTAGTATTTGGAAGCCCCTAACTGCATGTTAAAAAGGTAATGTCTCTCTTCCTAGGCTAACAAGCAAATTGTTAGACTGTTTCAAGAAGGCAGATTTAGTTGTACTTTTTTAGAAAAATGCCATCTTTGTAAATGCCTTCCATTGTGTCTTATGCAAATACTTGCAGGTAATAAAAGTAAATGATGAAAGCACCTGTGTTGCTCACGGAGGCAGCCAGAACTTGCAGGCAGCTCAGTGACACAGAAATGAGTTGACAGGGCCCAGGTCCTCACCAAACTTATAATTTACTTCCAGGGAGAGACCTGAGATTCAAGAAGTGTTCAAATGATAATTGTGATTTGTACTCAGTAGAATTTATATACTGTCTCTGATTAGAAAAGCTGAAAGCTAAGCTTAAAATTGAAAATAGAAGACTTCAGTGAGACCACTTGGTACCAAAATACGATGGTGTTATCATTTTAGTCCCCTGAAAAGAAAAACTAATTCGGCTCTCTTGCAGTAATAGCATTTTCCCTGAGCTATTTTCTCCTTCCGTTAACCATTTCTCTGTTCCTTGAGGGAGATGATTCAAGGACTGAAACCACCAGGCTGCCTCACCGAAAGGCTGGAAATATAATTTCACTTGGCCATTCCTGGTAGTGTGTTTTAACTATGGTAAGAAAGTGCTGTTCTAATTCCAGGTGCTAGTATTACAACCAGCCTTTGAAGAAAGTGATCGCTCTGGTGTACAGAATTACGTGAGATCCTTACCTAGGACTCTGAAGGAATTCACAGATAACCTTCAGAACTAAACAGCTGAGGTGTGGGTGTGGCGCTCTAAAGGGATCAGGTGGGTGGTGGCTAAGTGATAGCAGATGTTCCTTTTCAAATCTGTGAAGTGCTGTGCTTGTTTTGGGCTGACTTTGTTGCGTGGGGAACCTGTGCGTTTGTGCTTTATGCTTCTGAAAGAATCAAGAGGAAACTATCCAGATGATTTAGAATCTGGCAAACGGTATTTGGTGCTTTGTAAAGTGGGCACATTTACATAGGAAGGAAGTTCTGATTAACTAATGGGGCAGCAAAGTAATTACAGAGTGAAAGCAAATTGGGTATAGTCAAAAGAGCACTTTATAGTAGGAATCTGAAGACAGATTTGAGTTCATTGTTCCCACTACCTGTTGTGTGGCTTAGGGTAAATTATTTAACTTCTCTGAGCCTTGACTTTTCTAGGTGTAGCTAAAGATGGTTAGAATATCAATACCGAGTCTATCTGTGTTATTTTGAGGCTTAAATGAAGTAACCTATAAGATGAAAACTCTTACTGATCTGTAAAAAGACGACCATTGAATCTCCCGAGTGAGCACATTCCTTACTGTGCTTCCTTTCCTTTTTGTGAAAATCAAATAATGGGATTTCTAGCTTTCCTTTTCTATTTCTCACCAAAACCGCACCTTCAGGGTTGACTTTACCAGAATGTTCTGGTAATCAGAATATAATCGGAGTGGAAAAATACACATTACTTAGGAATGTGGAAACCCAAATCAGCACTCTGATTCGCAAAACAGGACTTTTAGAGCTTTGACGTGAGGCAGTGCGGTGTGATGTGAAAGGGTCATGGGATTTGGAGTCAGGACTCAAGTTTACGTTGCTGACTACATGTATAGAGGTGGGCAAGTTCACTCATTTCCAGAAATGAACTGTAGAATCCCTGCCATCGAGAAAGCCGCTGTCATAACTGTCCTCAGTTTAATTTGTATTCAGAGGCATATTTCCCAAGACTACATTTATAATCTGGTGATGGTCTTACACCAACTGGTTGATTTCTAGTTTTCTCTTAGTTTCTGTAATAAAATGGAGGCAGAAGAGTTCAAGTTAGTTTCCCTGCTGCAAACTGTCCATATGACCTTGAGCAAGTTATTTAATATTTCAGTTCCTCAGATTCTTCATCTGTAAAATGGACATTATAAATAAGACCTACTTCATAGGATTGCCTTTAGAGAAAGGTATCTATCTGATCCATAGTATGGTTTCAATAGTGTTAATTACTCTTATTATTTATTTATTTATTTATTTTTTAATTTTTATTTTTTTTTACAGGTGTCATTTCTTTTAAATTTTTTTTTTCAACGTTTTTTATTTATTTTTGGGACAGAGAGAGACAGAGCATGAACGGGGGAGGGGCAGAGAGAGAGGGAGACACAGAATCGGAAACAGGCTCCAGGCTCCGAGCCATCAGCCCAGAGCCTGACGCGGGGCTGGAACTCACGGACCTCGAGATCGTGACCTGGTTGAAGTCGGACGCTTAACCGACTGCGCCACCCAGGCGCCCCTACTCTTATTATTTAGATCACTGTTGGAATTATGAAGGAGAAAAAAATGAATTTCTCAGTTGACAAGAATTTGAGAATCTAGCAGAGTAGTTTAAGGATGAGTCCTAGTTACTGATTTTCTACTTTATATAAAAAGATTTGGGAGAAAGGTTTTATTCACTGTAGGGGAGAAAGAAAAAATTTTTTTTTCCTTCCGCTCTCCTGGGGCTGGGGCCCTGTAAAGGAGACTGACAAAGGACAGATTAACAAGAGAAAAGCGTACAAGTTTATTTAATACGAGTTTTATATAATAGGGAGACTTCATAAGGAAGACAACCCCCCCTCCCCCTGCATGGTTAAAGCTGTTTTTAGACCACGTTTGGCAAAAAGTGGGAAGTGGAAAAACATGATAGGACAAACGGTATCACGTGAGGGTAGTAAACTGGGGGAAACTTCACAAGGCCTGTTCATTGGGATTCCTCTCAGAGTCCCTCTGTCTTTGGAGATAAGGATGTTCCGTTTCTCTAGGTAGAGGGAGGGTACCTCTCACATGAGGGTCTTATAACCTACCTCAGGGGAGAAGGGGAAGGCCAGAGAGTTCTCCCTGCATCTGCGGGTTCTCCGATTTCGTCCTATGTCAAGGTGCCATATTTTGGGAGAGTGTGTTTTGAGCTCTATCACCACCATAAAAATTAAACAATTAAAATAAATCTTCAGTTTCTCCTAATTAAAATATAAGCATCTTAGTGATTTCTAAATGTAACAGAAGTATACTTCACTTACCCTTTTTTTGTTAATTTGAATTTAGAAGTAGAAGTATATAGAAATATGCCATGCTGATGAAAATATTTCATTAGCTAAAAACACGTTTTCAATATTACCTCATTTCCTAATATTGTCATTCCCACGTTAAAAAAATGTCTTACTGGGGCGCCTGGGTGGCTCAGTCGGTTAAGTGTCCGACTTCAGCTCAGGTCACGATCTCACGGTCCGCGAGTTCGAGCCCCACGTCGGGCTCTGGGCTGATGGCTCAGAGCCTGGAGCCTGCTTCCGATTCTGTGTCTCCCTCTCTCTCTGCCCCTCCCCCGTTCATGCTGTGTCTCTCTCTGTCTCAAAAAATAAATAAACGTTAAAAAAAAAATTTAATAAAAAAAATGTCTTACTGTGAGATAGCTATTTTTTCTTACAAATATGAATGGTTCCTGATTTGTATACATAGTATATTTATACTTTTACATACTTGAGTGGAATAATTTACTTTCTATTTCAATTTTAACTTGTGTAAATTATAGTTAAACCTTCATCTCCCCAAAATTAAAAGATACTTGGTTTTTAAAATCATTACAAGTGAAGCATTTGAGAAGCAGTTTTTAAAAAAATTTGATTTTAGGGGTATAAGGGTAAGCATATAGGCACTACACTTTTTCTTATTTGATCAAGATCAGGGTAAAAAAGTAAAAGTAATTAGAGAATATAACACCTTATGCTTTTAGAGTGTTGATTCCTTGGATGTAATTGAGGAAATGTTAGTAATTTCTAGAAGCAAAATGAAAGAAATATGAACTAGTAAATTACCAGGTAACAAGATGATTTTGTGATATGTTTGCATATACTATATATTTTACCATAGGTATCTAAAATGCTATATATAGATACGAAGATACTGTATGCACTGATATTAAAAATATTATGTATATATATTGACTTAACAAAATTCTTTGCCTTGTATTTATCTTGGACTTCCTTTCCTTATTTCTTTCCAGGTTTAGTTAGAAAATGAAGGAAACCAAAAAACCACTAATCCTCCTTCCCTTGTCTTACAGACTTTAAACCTGAAATATGTTCAAATTTGGCTTTTGCCTGGCCAGCTGTCTTCATTCTTTCACTTTTGCAGTCAACGATGAATTGTTATTTTCACAGTAACGATTCTAAACATTCCTGTGCTAGAAACATTCCTTGGGGACTGGGGTCCAGATATCATTCTGCCACTCTGTAATACCTGTTTTAGCTAAATTTGTGTTGGTATTTGTATCATTGCATGATTCATAAGCAAACATTTACTTAGACTCTTTTCCTCCTAAGCTGCATTTAGAAATAGTTAAATGCCTTTGAATACTCCTGTCCAAACAATCTCCAAATTATTCGTTGGTTAAGATGAATTATTGAAAGAGAAAGAAACCCAATTGTAGGGTGGAGGTGAAGAGGGTACCTGGAAAAAAGGGCGGAAAAGTGCCTGGAGGGAGTGTATGTGGGGGGTGCATGGCTGGGGAGGGCGGAAGGGAGTGGGGAACGTAGGCAAGGCAGTGTGCCACCAACATGAACTTTACCTGAAATTTCTTGTCGCTTCTTTCCTTTTTATTTAAAAGTGGGTATTAGTAAAAGTACTACTACAGCACTTTTCTCCTAATGATTCTTTTTTTTTTTTCTTTTTTTTTTTTTGGTCCAGTATAACTTGTAATACCAGATTTTCCTTTCAGTCATTAAGATTTAAATTTCCTCTTTCTGCTAGTAAAACCATCTCTGTCAAGCGTGGGGAGGCTGCAGCTTTAACACCACCTCATGTCTGATTAGAAGGTTTTCCTTTGCAATTAATTTTCCTCTGCGCTCTTTGTGGAGAACAGTAGCCCACTGCAGAGAGGTTAGAATGCTGTGGACTTTGGCTGTTCAGCTTAATGATACAAGGGAATAGCAAAGCAAGAATAAATGAGGTACTTTTTGGTGAGCAAAAAATGTGAACTGACTGTCAGTGTGAGATTGGTTCTAGGAGCAGTTAGCCAGCGGTAATAGGGCACACTTGAGTAATTGAATTTGCATAACAAGGCTTGCTGAAGAGATCTGACAGGCATAGAGATTTGTCTAGCTAGAGAGCTCCAGATGGACGTGACCACGCAGCAGCTGGGTGGCACGTTCGTCAGCATGGACAGCACCGCCCAGACTGGCAGCTGGACCCTGGCGACTGCAGGGCTGTGGCAGGCCAGCTGGTGGCTTCTGACAGCCAGTGGCCCTGTTAGAGAGCCTTTTCATAATGGCCTGTCAGGGTACTGGACCTGCGGGGACTGGCAGGAGAATGTCACGAGTCACCAGCGAGGGTTGTTAAGCTGGAAAAACCTGCCCCGGGGAAGTAGGGGTGGTCACCCACCGTGACATCCACAAAGCTAACACCTCCCAGAGTGATCCCGCTCCTTTTGAGAGCTGGTGGGCCTGTTTTTACACGTTTGCTCTAGACTGCAGTCATTCTGGATCATGTTGGATTCTTAAACCTCGAAACCAAGTTGGCCACCTTCCCGAGAGCCCATGTTATCCGTCAGTTGAGATGGAAAAGAAGATTGCTTTTCATGTTTTCCCCGGGTCTTTGCATATTTGCAACAAGGGCATGTTTGTTTTTTGGGAAACATGGGTCATCACTTAATAATTTATCTCAGATTTATTGCTCACAGGAAAAAAAACGACTTGTTTAAAGAATAAACTGCAAAGAAAATAAGTGAACTGGTATGAAGTCAATGTGTCCAGGTTACCCTCTCTCCTGTGGCCAGGTGGACTGAATTTATGTGGAGGAATTCTGTAACCACCCCGTCTTCCCAGATTGGAATAAACATGGAGGGAGGCCAGCTTTGTGATTGCTATTAAAAAGTTTACATCTGTATTCTTAAAATGAGAATTTTGCCATCTGATAACATTGCTACTCTAAAAAATCATGTAACTGGACAACTGTTTTTAAGGGCAGGAAAACACTACTTAGAAGCGTTTTCCAATTAAGCGAGAAACTTGCTGTTACAAGCGCCAAGCTCACTTTTAGTACAGCCAAATTCTGGTGAAACACAATAGTGCACACTGGAGCAACTTGGACTTCGTGGCAGCAAGAACAGTCCAGAAGAGTTACCATTTTTAACTTTCAAATTGGCAAAGGTACAGAAGTCTGTTTTTAGCAAAGGTAGGGGAAATATATAGCTGCATAGACTGCTATTGGGGATATAAATTATTTCAGCCAATGCAGAGAACAGTTCGGCTGTGTGCATCAAAACTTAAAAACATATACTATATATATAAAAAAAAATAACTCCTCTAATAATTCTGCTTCTAAGACTTCACCCCCCAAGTTAAGAATGTGTATCAAGAGGTAGCTCTATGAATGTCCTTTTAGCATTGTTGAGAACACTGGTTCTCCATGTGTTCTCTGGTTCTCCTGTGTTCTCGTGGACCTCCAGGGGGCCGTGAGGTCAACATACTAACATTACGCACAGGACAAACGGGATGCTGGGCAAAACTACAGGCCCTTAGCATGAATCAAGACAGTGTCAGCGTATTCTTCACCGTCACACGCATGTAGTTGCACTTAAGAATGTCCTTGATGAAGCCATAAAATGTACTAATTTTATTAAATCTGGGCCTTTGACTTTGGCATATACGTGTTTTTTTTTTACTTTTCTCATGAGAAATGGAAAGTAAAGTATGCACCAAACACTTCTGCTGCAGTAGGTACTGTGGTTGTCTTGAGAAAGTACTTTGTGATCGACTTGCCAGTGGAAGCATCACTTTTTTGTGGAACTCCGTTTTTATTTTTAAAAGAATAACTGACAAGGCATTTTATACAAAAAGAACAAAGTGAGCCTCTTACTTCAAGGGAAGCAGCCGAGAGTATTGGTTGCCAATGATAAAATTGGACGTTTTAAGCAAAAATCAGAATTTTTGACAACTTGCATCTGATGCTTTAAGCCTGATGGCTTCCTAATGGTAAAGACTTATGATGAGATTTGTTGTGTGTGCTGTTAAAGAATGTGAATTCCTAATATTACAAATTAGGAGTCTGGAAGATCTGTGTAACTCACTGAACCACTATTTGCCAAAAGACCATTGGACTATGTCACAGAATTATGCTTGAATAAAAGATGCACTCAAAGTGCAAAATAGATCTATTTAGATGTAACAGACTAAAAAAAAGTTCATTGATAACCATTTGAGATTGCCCACTGCACTTGTCTTTAATAAACCACCACATGTCAAGCTTTGGTTTAATGTCAAAGCTATCCCAAATTATCTGAAAACATTATGGAAATACTCCTCCATTCATCTCCATATGAAGCCAGCTTTTACTGTATATACTTCAGCCAAAACAACATAGATCTGCTGCTGCATTCAAGCTGCTATGAAAATCCAGCTGTTTTCTGTTAAGCCAGAATTAAAAAGATCTCCAAACTTGTAAGACAAAGATACTCTTCTCGGTAATTATTCTTTTGCTTTAGAAATGCTTGTTATTTTTTCATAAAAGTATGTTAACATGTAGTGGTTTATTATTTTTGATTAAGAAATATTTTGAAATTTTCTACGTTTTCTAATACAGTAAATACTGACAGATATAATCCACATAAGCAAAACCTTTGGGGTCCTCAATAATATTTAAGACCCAAAAGTTTAAGAACCACTGATTTAAAGTAATGGCAACTAGGGGCGCCTGGGTGGCGCAGTCGGTTAAGCGTCCGACTTCAGCCAGGTCACGATCTCGCGGTCCGTGAGTTCGAGCCCCGCGTCAGGCTCTGGGCTGATGGCTCAGAGCCTGGAGCCTGCTTCCGATTCTGTGTCTCCCTCTCTCTCTGCCCCTCCCCCGTTCATGCTCTGTCTCTTTCTGTCTCAAAAATAAATAAAACATTAAAAAAAAAAAATTAAAAAAAAAAAAGTAATGGCAACTTGGAAAAACCTGATGCCCAAGAGGAGGGAATTAATAATTAGGGATTCAATTACATGATGAGAACCAAAATGATAAACACTTGACATGAAAAACTTTTACAGTGTTTTGTTAGGAAGAGGGGGTTATAAAACAATATATGCAATATGATTCAATTTTTGTAAAAAATTATTATAGATACCGTATTTATTATGAATGTATTCTACGACACTAACGTATTAAGTAGTTTTCTCTGGGGAAGAAGGTAGAAAAGGTTTTAAGACTGTTGTTGGAAGCTTAGGCTGTATCACAAGATACTGTTTTCCTCCTGGCTCTTGATGAAGACATCTAGTTCTTTACTAGGTTTGTGACATTGTTCAAATTGCTTAAACTGAAAATTCTCCCCTCATTTATTTGTTTATTTATTGGAGAGAAAGGGAGCATGCACAAGCAGGGGAGGGACAAGCAGAGGCACAAGCACAGGGAGAAAGAGAGAGAGAATCTTAAGCAGGCTCCATGCTCAGCACAGAGCCCAACATGGGGCTCGATCCCACTACCCTGGGATCATGACCTGAGTTGAAAGCAAGAATCAGATGGTTAACTAACGGAGCCACCCAAGCGCCCCTCCCCTTATTTTAAAAACTGAGACAACAATAGCTACCTGTCAGGCTTGTTAAAAGAATTGAGGTGTACTATGTCCGGGATGTAAAAGTCGATCAGTATACACACTTGGCTCTAACATCTGTCTCAGCTCTAAATTCTGTACGCCAGCAGTGTGTCTGTGACATTCAGTGGTCAGTAAAGCTCCTCTTGAAGTCATAATAAGGGTCCTTTGAAAACAAGAAAAGCATATATTACGTGAATATCACTTTATCTTGGTGAAAAAAAGTTTTATGGAACAACAGCTGTAAGACAGGAAGTAAGTAACATCTTATACCTGCCTTCTGGTCGAGATAGGTTAAGGGAAACTAATTTCATGAGCTGCAGTTACATGATAAGTCCTCAGCCAGGTACTTTTATAAAATAGCTGGGTGCTTTACTGACATCCTGTCATTTAATTCTCACAATCCTGTGAGGTAAGTACTGTTTTTCCCCCCCATTTTGCTAACGTAAAGACTAAACAAAGAGGTTGGGGAACATGCCCTAGGCATTTGTGGAGGTGGGCAAATTCAAACCCAAGCTTGGCTGACTGTAAGGTTTGTGCTTTTTACCCATGTAATAATACGCTACCTCTGATTAAAGAGAAATGAAAACCACCACACAGGCACAAGGAATGGCTGGCCCAGCTCCTCACTCTGGCAGACCAGCTGGATGGAGTTTGAGGTGGGGAAAAGCCTGGATTAAGGTTCATAAATTCTAAGATCTCTAGGACTTAAAGACTCGTTCCTCCATGTTCAATTAAATTAAAATAACTTATATAAAACAGTGCCTGGTACATCAAAATCACTCAGTAAATGGAGGTGAATTATTATTAATTCTGTGACAAAGCCAGAAGTTTGGGTTCTTGTTCCTAAAATAAGAAAAAAAAAAAATCACCATCAGTCTATGATCCCTTACTTAAAACTCTTAGAGCCACGTGAATTTTTTGATTTCTTAGGAAAGATACCAACCTTCTATTTACCATATATCATGTAACATCCCTAACAGTAGGGTCCAGGACAGCCCCCTGTAATCAGACATATTAATGATTTCTACAGTGAAATAAATGAATGTTCTAACTAAGAATAAGTGGAGCCTGTAGATAGCTTCACCACAGGGGCACCTGGGTGGCTCTGTTGGTTGAGCGTCCGACTTCGGCTCAGGTCATGATCTCGCAGTCTGTGAGTTCGAGCCCCGCGTCGGGCTCTGTGCTGACCGCTCAGAGCCTGGAGCCTGTTTCGGATTCTGTGTCTCCCTCTCTCTCTGCCCCTCCCCTGCTCATGCTCTGTGTCTCTCTCTCTGTCAAAAATAAAAAATAAAACATTAAAAAAATAAAAATAGCTTCACAACAGTTCAGGTGAGGTTTTGCTGTAGAGTATAGAAAAAGCTTTTGCTTCTGGAGGTTTTTATATAACAGTTGTAGGGAAGGGGTTGTGGACTCATAAGGTGTACGGTAATGTTTCAAGGAAAGTAAGGCACAGATTACCTGCCAGTCGAGGAACAGAGAGTCAAGTGATAGTTCTGTTCAAGAGAGACTCTAAATCCTAAATCATAGCGGTAAGTCTTTCTGGCCCCTAATCTCAATTACTAATTGTACCCAAAGAGAGGAGACAAGTACCTGTTCTTTCATCTTCTCTCAAATGAATATGCTTCACTTTAAATAAAGCTGGGGACAAAATCAAGTACCTTTTTTTTTTTTTTTTTCTCGTAAAGGATTATACCTTTATCAAAGAAACCAGACGAGGCCAAATTTGTTTGACTTGGCCTGTTTCTCCATATTTCTACTAAGAATAGACTTTTCTTCCTTTGTGGCGAAAGTGGAAAAATGATACTGCGTGTCTTGGTCTTTACATGCTGAGAGCCCCACACATGCTAACTTGTCCTGAACGAGGAAAGGCAAAATAGGACTGCAGGCTGTCCTCAGTCATTCCTGAACAAAAGCAGCCACAGCACCTTTTGTAAAAGAAAAAGAATGGAGTGATTTTGAAAGGAGGGGATTTCGGATGTTAGAAGGATAAGCAATATAGTTAACATCAGTGCCTGAGGGAGAAGGAGAAAACACCTCTTCTTTATCCCTGTCTTCCCCATTTCCTTTCCTATCCATTTTATGTCCCGTGATGCGATTATAAATACTTAGCTCTCGTGTTCCTCTTTCCCCTTGTTGAATTTGACCCCATCCCTGACCGAATCCAGCCATTCATTTGTCCTGTACCTGCCCTTGAGTAACTGAACATGGTGGAGTAAGTGGGTGACCGTGTTGGCCTGGTTTCCCTTGTAAATTAATGATCACTGATCTCAAGTGGGCCCTTAAGGCTCTGGACAGCTCTTCATGTCCTTGTTCATTCACGCCTTCTCTTCTCTCCTCAAACCGCTGGTACCCTTCGCCACTGTCAGTTGATGGTCTTCCTTCTTACTTTCACCGAGAAAAGAGTCCTCAAAGAACGTCCACATGATCCTATCACCACAATACTAGCCTGCATGTACTCACTCTGCCTTCCTTCCCGTTCCTGCATGAACCAGGATTTATCTGGGGTTTATCTAGAGCTAACCTCTTTCACTCGTGTTTTCTACCCCTCTTGCCTTCTCCCCACTTAAATCAGAATGTCTAAAAGTTGTGTCTCAAATGCAGTTTGAATCAGTAACCACTCTACTAGACTACAAGCTCTACAGAAGTAGAGATTGGTTCTGTTTTGTTCACTGCCGTATTCCCGGTGCCTAGATCAGTACCTAAAAGATAGTAGGCAGACTTGGGTCGAATGGCTAGATGAGTGAATGGATAAATGAATCTTTCTGAAAAGAAAAGATATAAATTACAGTATGAACTCTGAAGAACCCAAAACATGCCTAATAAATCACTTTTCCTGTATTTTGCCAAATTGGAAGCCAAAATCTCTTCACCAAAAATCTGGTTTAAAGACTTTTCTACTGAATTCCTACAAACATGCCTCTCTGAGAGTTTTTCCCAGAATTTTTAAGGCACATATTTCTAGTTATCCGCATAGTTTCTGGTTACTGGGAACGAAGATGCAAGTTCTTCAGATGGATTTCATTGGTGGCAGTTTCACAAATGAGTGGATCTGTAGAAATCCCAATGTTCTTTTTACCCAGCACTGCTGCTCAGAATGGATGCAACTGCCTGCTCTATCCCTTTATCTCATCTATTAAGGAGGCAAGGGATGATGATTCTTACATTGAGTTATGTCTATTGTGGTCTTAGTATAATTGATTGCATTGCATTTCTTAAAATCTGGGGAAGAGTTTAGGTTTTTTTTATTCTTAAAGTTTTATTTTTATTTATTTTGAGACAGAGCAGAGTGCAAGTGGGGGAGGGACAGAGAGAAAGGGAGAGAGAATCCCAAGCACTGATAGTTCGAACTCACGAACTGTGAGATCACCCCCTGAGCTGAAGTCAGATGCTTAACCTACTGAGGAAAAGTCACGGGAAAAGCAACCCCATGTATTCTAATTTGGTTTTCTATCACTTGTCACCAAACCCTAATTTATAGAAATGTGGCTATTCAAACAGACTTCTGTGTATTTTGAAAATGTACACACGCAGTGTAGTTTTAGTATGGAAGTGAGCATTATGGATTTACATGAGCTGTAACTCAGTAGCTTGCCGTGTGTCATAGAAACAGTCTGTCAGCCTTCCAGTTTTTCTTACTAATGTGACTCAGATAGTAGTAGGATAAAAATACCTAGCTTCTTTTTTTGGTGGTTGAGTTTTTATTAGATGGAACTCAGCTAGGTCATTTCCGTACATAATGCCCTGGTAGATAACCCAAGAACAAATACCATTAGTGTGGTTACTCATTTACTTGGGCAGCTCTTGCCAGGGAAAACTCAGAGCTACTAGAGACAGAAAGCGTATATATAAACCTGACTGTAAAAAGGGAGATACAGAATAGCTCAGCAATACAATAATGTAAGTTAATGAAGACTTATTCAATGTAGAGGACTTTGACTCAGATTTCTTAAGAAAGTATCTTCTGTAAGTCAAGCTGTATGTATTTATCTACATTGGTCTTGGGGTGAGACTTTTTCCTCCCTTACCTCCTGCCTTTATAAAAGACCGTGGAAGTAGAGTTCATGGAACATTTCTAAATAACCAATATATAGAGATTCCATTTATATGTGGATCAGTGCTCTGCTATCTAATTAATTGTTCTGTTTCTAATTTCAATTTATAGGCTCTCCCCTCAACTCCTCAAACTTTTTCTTTTTGGCTGAAACATTCACCCACACCCAAATACTTTTAATAAGTCTCCAGAGAACAGGGACATGCTCCTTATGTAACTCCGAGACTACTATCATTAGCCAGGAAATTTGACAGTGATTCAGTGTCATCTAATAAAGAATCCATATTCATATTTTCTCAATTATCCTCCAAATAAGTGGGCTTTTTTTCATTTCTTTGATCCAGTGTCTAGTAAATGTTCATGCATTACATTTCGTGGTCATGTTTCTTCAATGTTCTTTAATCTAGAGCAATTCCCATATGCTCCCTTTTAAAAAAATCTTTGATGCTGACACTTTTGGAGTCAATTATCAATTATCTTATGGAATCTTCCTTATTCTGGATTTGCCAAGTAATTTCCTTAATATTGGTCTCAGGTTAAACTCTTTTGGTTACCGTAGCCTGACTTAAATAAAAATTTTGAAAGGCTGACATTCAGTTGTAGAGAATCTTGACTTCTTCTGCCTGTTGTCAGATGCTTTTCTTATAGTCCCAACCTTTCAACCAGGTACAAAGAAGCAAGAGTTGATTTACTTTTTGTAGATGCCGAAAACCTAGCCTATTGTAATGAGGAAAATTTGGTCCTGTTCTTAGTAAAAATCAGCTGTCCATTGTACAATCTGATGAGTTTTCCTGAAACCTGATTAATAGAATGTGTGCTTTTCTCTTCTCTTGCCTTACAGGAATCTTAGAATGACAGCATTAAATAATCTCTTCTGAAATTCCAGGTTTTCAGGGTCACATACAGTCAGAAATGGCTCATTGTGTAAAACAGAAACAGGCTGAATTACAAGTGATACACTACAGTTGCACCGAGAAAAAGGAATCTTTCATACTAACATCCTTATACTAGTGCTCATGAAAGGAAGTATGGACATTCCGAAATCTGTTTTTAGATCCTTCTGATCTTATCTCTGGTTATTTTTGAAACTCGTGTTTAAGAAGTAAGTTTACCAGTGAGCTTTGTAACCAAAATGATATCTTACTCTAACCTTAGTTAATGCTGTCTGTTTAAAAAGATAAAGTAAATATTTTAAATGGCGCAGTGAACTTATAAAATCATGTATCTCCAAAAGAAAAAATGTTTTCCTTAGTTATGACCAGTGTGTGTATTTAAATGTATTGTCTTCGGTTCTACCTTTTCAGAACCTTACCACCTCTCTTAGCAAATTTTGCATACTGAAATTTCTAAAAATATTGTTTTTACTTAAAGATTTGGTTTTTATATTTTCATACTAAAGAACAGTGGATGTTAATAACATTTAGGAGTGAGTTTTCTTTCTTTTTTTTTTTTTCTTTTGAGGTCAGCAGTGTTTATATTAATCAGGTTGACATTTCTTACTGGTGGGTCATGAACTGTTGATAATAGCCTTAAATGGTGATTCGGTTCTTCCAGAAGGTATAACTCATTATCCAGCTACTATCTTAAATCATCACAGGAAACAACGGGCACTCCTCACCCATGTGTTCTGCAGAAATAGTACATGAAGCAGTATATATGTTTCTTTTGTTTACATCTGAAACTTATTGGAGGCTTAATCACATTATCTAAGGAAGCTATGGCATTGCCACTATTTTAGAGAACTAGGATCATCACCATGACTTATTTGGGGGGGGATGAAGGTATATACATACAATGCTTTTAATAACATACCCAAAGTCTTCTTTTTCATATTGTAAGCCTTTCTGAAACCTTGTTTTAACAATGAGTATACCTGGGTAGCAAGTAATAAAATCAGATATGTGTACAGCATTCTAAGTTGGGTTTAACTTAAAGTACTAGTATAGGCATTTGAATAATTTAAAAAGATAATCACTCTAAGAGAGAGTTGATGCTTGGAAAGTTTGCTTTGTGTTATAGAGGTAGATTTCTTGAGAAACGTCATTATTTTAAAAACTCTAGGGGCACCTGGGTGGTGCAGTCAGTTAAGCGTCTGCCTTTGGCTCAGGTCGTGATCTTACAGTTCATGGGTTCGAGCCTCACATTGGGCTCTGTGCTGACGGCTCAGAGCCTGGAGCCTGCTTCAGATTTTGTGTCTCCCTCTCTCTCTGCCCCTCCCCCACTCGTGCTCTGTCTCACAAATAAATGAACATTAAAAAAAAATTTTTTTAAAACTCTAAGAAAAACTTAAGAAATGAGCTAGGTTTTTCTTTTTTTTTAATTATTAGGCAATTTCCTTTCAAGATAAACCTGAGTAGTATGGTATGTGGTGATCTAGAATTACCAGTATCTTTGAATTTGAAATTAAAACGTGTTTTCAGCATGTCCCATGTAGAGGCAGTAAGTAGATAGTAGCATGACTGCCCTGGTAATTTTGATTTAGTTTCTAATTAGATAATATATAATGAATGAAGCCAGTGTCCAAAGATTAATAAAATACCCGAACATCCAGGTTGGGGCCCTACACATAGGGGCTCAGTCATGATTTGTTAACGAATGTGTTTCCGGAAGCAAGAGAGCTTTTTTAGCACTTCCATTTTTGTGACACAGGATGTTATTTTAAAGAGAGAAGATTGAGTGAATGCATTATTTCCTTTTATAGAGGAAAGGGATATTAACATCTTCAAAGTAACAGCCTTATTTAGGGTAAACAGGTTCTTGGAATGTATGCTGAACTGATTCTTTAAGAGAAACAATATAGCATTAGAAAATTATGGGCCACTAGAGGTCACTGTTTAGTAATCAACTTTTAATGAACCAGAACAGTCGGGAAAGCCAATAAATTACACTGTGGATTTTTCTAATTATGAATTCATATTTAATCATTCAATGACAAGTTAACTGTGGCAGTGGTTCTATGTATTTTGCATATGTGGTTATGCTAATATACTATTACATTTCTCGGAGGCTGGTCCTCCATCATTAGAGTAGTACATTGCCTAAGGCTTTGTTATCTAGTCCTAATGACTAATTATGAGAGGTAATTAACTTTGTTACCACCTCCACCCCTTTCATGGGCCAAAAGTTCTTTTAAAAATAAAGTCTCACTATAAATGAAATTTACGTTTTCACGATCACAGGTGTAATGGTTCTGGTCCATTCCTCCCTTTTTCCCTCGTCTAAAGTCTTCATATTGATTCTTGGCTTCTCTTGCTCTTTGCTGTGTTTCACCCAATTTCTTTCCTCCCTCCTTTGGGTTCTTTTTCCACTTTAGTGTGAATCAGCTGCCTTGTTTTCTCAGAGACTGAATGTTTCTTTTCAAGTTTCCCAGCCTTGATTCAGTGAGTAGTAGAATGTGACTCTTACTGCACACCTTAAAGGAATCCCAGGGCAGGCAGCTTGGGCCGAGCGAGCCAGCAAGGGAAGATTGGATGCTTGCAATCAAGTGCGCTGCCCTCGTTCTCGCCGCTGCTGCTGCCGCCGCCGCCGCCGCCGCCGCTGCTGCCGCCGCCGCCGTGAGCAGATGGCTCTCCTCAGCCTGTGCCGCCTGGAATTCATTCAGGAAAAGGCAGATTTCCCTACTCATGTGATAAAAATTTGTTTTCTTCCTTAAAGGTTAGGCTGGTTGCCCAAGAGGAGGCCTCTGAAACCTAGGGAGAAACTGAACACGTGCACATGTGTTTCCTTTTCTTGCGGACACAATTATGCATTCTGTTGAGAAAGCAGGCACATCAGCACATTGCTGCTCGGGTTTCCTCCGCTTCTTGCTGCCTTTACCACGCCTGCTGCTAGGCCTGTGCTGTGTGCTTATGTCACTCTCTGCATCAGACACATAGCTGATGCATTGTTTCCCCAGGCCTGCCCAGTCTCCTCAGCCTGCCAGCCAAGGCCCTCCACAGTCTGGATCCGACTTAGTTTTCTGTTGTTATTTTTTACCGCTTTTCTCCACATGCCTTAACTTCTAGCGAAACTAGACCATTCACGATTTCTGAAATGCTTCTCTCATTCACTCAAGTCTCTGGTTCTTGTTTATGCTTTTCTTCTATTAGGATTTTAATCTCTTCCTCATTTTTTATCTGCCATACTCAGCCCACACAGATGCCACTTCCTGTGATTTCCTCTTGAGGCAGAGGTGATCCTTCCTATGAATCACCATTACGTGTAAGGCACTTACCACCCCACTCGGATGGTAATGATATGTGCACCTGTATTGTCTCTTCAGCTACATTGTATATCCATTAACTCCAGGGATTCTTGGCAACTAAATTAAAAATACTACAATTCCCAACCAAAAAAACCCATTTGGCAGGGTGTCTAGCTTTTATAAGGTTTGTAAGTTGTGAGATATCCTTCGCTGGAAATTTTTTTTTCACAAAACACAGGCCTTTGTCCATTAAAGTGAGTTCTTTCTGAACTCATGTAAACTAATAATCAACTTGCCTTTCTTGATTACCCACTTTATAGTATCACTGGGACTACAGTAGTTCTTTATTAAATCTCCTGGGAGAAAAATATGTTTTATACTTTGAAATGATGCTCCTTACATTTGCATAATTCTGTTTTGAAGAAATTGAGAGTTTAATTAACAATAACCTTTTGCTTATAAATGCTACAAATTTCTTGTGTTTCTATGAAAACAAAAAAATGGGGAGAACATATGGATTTTGAACTTGAACCATTTTTTCCAGCTCTTTTTCAATTATTATTTCCAGTGGCTGAATGTGGTATGTAAATTCTGTATTATTAGAGAAGTATCTGTCGTGGCAGAGTAATAAGTAAAGAGTGCCCCGTGCCTAAACCTATGTGTGCACTTCATTCTAATAGAAACTGACTTGCAATGGTTGTGTTTGTTTATAAATCAAACACAGAGAGAGTTACCTGTTTGAATTCAGAATGTACTTTTCCTTGGCAACATTTTCTAATACATTTAGGTCCCTGTTTTCAACCTCAAATATATTCAACTCCGAATATCCCGAAATGATGATGCTGTTATCATTATGTTGCTGCAGGTAATCATTTCAGAGCTCCAACTTGGGATTCCAGCTAGGTTGCTGGCCCTTCCTACCCTTTGAGAAAACCTGCATACCCTCTTTTTTCCTCTTCTACGCTGTAAAATTTCCTGTGGGGACTGTGGGGACTCACCTACTCTTTGAAAATTTCAACCGTCTCATCCCTGTATAGTTTTCCTCATACTATAGTCCCATCATAGACTGTTCTACTTTCTAGACCTGCATTTTTTTAATTAAAAAAAAATGTTTATTTATTTTGAGAGAGAAAGAGAGAGAGAGAGAGCCGGGGGGGGGGGGGCAGAGAGAGAGGGAGAGAGAAGCCAAAGTAGGCTCCATGCTGTCCACGCACAGCCTGACACAGGGCTCGATCTCACGAACTGCGAGATCACAACCTGAGCTTGAAATCAAGACAGTTGGACGCTTAACCGACTGAGCCACCCAGGTGCCCCCTAGACCTGCATTTTATATCTTGGACCCCTTAAGTTAAACTCATTCTCTAAGCAATCTCATCTTTTCTATGAAACCAGTTCTTCCTTTTTGATTCTCTTATTGTAACGTACTACAGTT
Organism: Prionailurus viverrinus; assembly: GCF_022837055.1. NCBI lineage: Eukaryota > Metazoa > Chordata > Mammalia > Carnivora > Felidae > Prionailurus > Prionailurus viverrinus. The sequence goes on along the minus strand of NC_062562.1, from coordinate 119,723,788 downwards.
TCAAATGTTCTGATCTTTTTGGTTCGAACTCTGAAATCAGCACTATTCAAGAGAAATGTAATGTAAGCCACGTGGGTAAATTAAAATTTTCCAGTAGCAACACTAAAAAGTAGTAAGAAACACAGCTGAACATAATTTTATTTATTTGTTTATTTATTTATTTAAAGATTTTATGTTTAAGTAGTCTCTGTACCTCATGTGGGGCCTGAACTCACAACCTCGAAATCGAGAGTCACATGCTCTACCCTCTGAGCCAGCCAGGTACCCTGAACATCACTTTAGTAATATATTTCATTTAACCCAATATATCTAATTTATTATAATTTCCTTATGTAATCAATATACAAATGATTGAGATATTTTCGATCCTTTTTGTCCATAATGAGTCTTTGAAATCTGGTGTGTATTTTATATCTAAGGTACATCTTATTTTGAACTAACTGTATTTCAAGTTCTCAACAGTCACAGGTGGCTAGTAACTACCATACTGGACACTATATAGCCTTAGAGCCTGTTCCATAGACTTCTTATCAGCCAGGGGCGCGTTGTGGTTCTTCGTTGTCTGCCATAGTTCTTTCAGTGCTGGCATGGAAATTTACCAATTTACAGGCTTGTCATCCTTCCCTTCTTCTATGCTTCTTCTATTCCTGTTGTGAGGATTTTTTATATACTGTGTTATATATTTCTTACATACTAAGTCATAGTCCTTGATCTCAGGAGCTCATACTCTGGTAAGTGAGGTGAACATGGAAAAAGATGCTGCATTACAATGCAGATTGATAATTGCCATAGGAGAGGCATAAATGAGTTCCACAATAAACTGATGATATAGTTTGGGTTATTTGCATTTATCGCATCTGACTTCTAGGCCAGTTGCTTACCTGAAGGACTGAGAGGTGAACCTCATGCATTGTGGAGTTGGGTGAGGATGTTCCAAGAAAAAGAGGTAGTTTTCAAGGCTTAGAATTAGAAAAGCACATGGCGTATTTGAAGAAGATTAAGTTAGAGTCAGTATATCTGGAGTTTTAATTGTTCCTAATTCAGCTCTTACTATTTTATTTTAACTAAAAAAATTGCTTTCAAATGTTTGTTTATTTTTGAGAGAGAGAGCATGAGCAGGGGAGGGGCAGAGAAAGAGAGGGACAGAGGATCCGAAGTGCGCTCTATGCTGACAGCAGTGAGCCTGATGAGGGTCTCAGACTCACAAACCGTGAGATCATGACCTGAGCTGAAGTCGGACACTCAACTAACTAAGCCATCCAGGTGCCCCAAGTTGCTTAATATTTTCTAAACAGGTCTCATACTTTTATACCTTTTTGATTCACTTTGCCTGGAATTTCTCTTTCTGCCCCAAGCCACTCCTTGTCACCTTGTCATGATCTTAATCATCTTTCATGGCCCATATTTATCTGGTCTTTTCAGTAAAGTTTTGCCTACTCATTTTTACTAGTTTCAACCCACAAATGACTGTGATGTTTTCCTCCTCTGAGTTTTGAACACTTTTTATGGAATTAATTTTCTTAGTATTAAAGTTAATTTTATAGTGCCGTAACTCTTGTTTGGATCACAAAACTTAATTTGAATGGGAATCCTGTCTTAATTATTTTTGTACACCCAAAGAACCAAGAATGGGTCCCTTCTATATAGAAGATACTCAGTAAATATGTTGATTTGTGTATAGTAAATATTTTTTATGAGATGTTTAAAACAAAAATGAATAAGTAAAGCACAAAATTAAAGTGATCTAGAGATTCCCAGTCCCTAATGTTCCTTTTAGATTACTTTCACAGAAAGTATTCATAAACTTGATTGACTGCTATATCTAGTGGGATGAAATTTCTTGATTTTACTTGTAAAAGTAGATGCCATAAAAGCAACATTCTGTTGTAAATTTTTAGTGTAATACAGGTACTAATGGTAAAGATGAAACCTGTTTTATTATCAGAAAGAGTTAAAGATATCCTGGCATAAAAATAAGGTGGAAATCAATCTTTCTTTTGACATTTAAAGACCCATTTTGTTTCTTTACATAACCATCTACTGCTTCTGGCAGTATGGTAGTTTAGATATGTTAAAATACCTTCCTATCATAAAACACCCAGGTGCTGGATAAAGTATGAAAAGCATACTCTTAAATGGATTTTGGATTCCTCAAAAAATAAGGGAAATCCTCAATGACCAAATAATTGAATAGTAACCTGAAATCAGGGTGATAAACCCAGAAGCTCTGGCTGCTCTGGGGGCAGTGTCGATTCCAGGAACCAGGGGCTTGGGTATTAATGTTCATGGGCGAAGAATCATGGGTTTAATGGAAAACTGGGCCTTGTGCTCAGACGAAGTGAGTAGGCTGATCCCTGCATCCTATTCTCTCCCTCCACAAAGCCAAAATCCCCAGAGGCTGTTCCCTCAGGGAAAAGGGTGGCCTGCAGATAATCTGCCTGCCAGTAAAGGGGACTAATTGGTAAATCTGTCTATGCTGGTTTTAGGTTATAGGAAATAAAATACATCAGTCTCCCCTGAATCTTTGTAACAGTAAGTCGGATCTCGTGGGTATAGAGTTAAGATTTAAACAGTGCATCTAATTGGGAGAACACCCAACCAATAAATTTAAGGGCTTTTGAGTTGGTAGGCCCTGTCACCCACAGAAAGAATAAAAACCCTTTCTGGAGAAAATCATCCTCAATCCAGGACTCTCAGAATTCACAAATATTAAGCACAGTAAATATGAGCTCACCAAGAAGGGGGGAGGGCGGAGAGAAAGGAAAAAAATGAAAAAAACAAAAACAAAAAACCAAGACACATAAGAAGATAAGTCACCAGAACAAGTGTCAACAGGAACGAATTTAATCCCTGAGAACCACAGATACTGAAATTCTACCAACAATACAAAAAAAATTGGAAGAAATAAAAGATGGAATCAAAAATAAATGAACAAAGAAGGAAAGAATATCAGAAAAGACTAATCAAATTTGGAAAACAAAAACATTGAAATTAAATATCAATAGATAAGTTTAATGGTACATGGGAACTAAAGAGAAAATTAGTGAATAGGAAGAAAGCTCTAAAGAAATAACCCAAATTTAATACAGAAAGATTTGGAGATGGAAAATATGAATGAAAGTTAAGAAACAGGTATACATGGCTAGAAAGAAAAAGTCAAACATGCATCTGAGGAGACTTCCAGATGGAATGATGGGGAGAAATGGTCAACATGGTAATGTCTGAGAAGTTTCCAGAATTGACATAAATCCACAGAAACAGGAAGCACAAGATACAACAAATAGGAGTGGTTTTTTTTTTTTTTTTTAAGAAATCTTACTACATCGTTGTAAAAGTATAAAATACCAATAATGAAGGCAAAAAGATTCAAAACAGCTAGAAAGAAAAGACAGGTCACCTACAAAAGAACAAGAGTCTGATACCAGACTTCCTCCCAGCATTATTGAGGTATAATTTGTGTATAATAAAATTCACCTATTTTAAATTTTAGAGATTGATAAGCTTAGACAATTACACATAGTCATGCAATCATCATCACAGTGAAATATAGAATATTTCTATCATCCCAGAAAGTTCCCTCATGCCTCTACACCCAGTATGGGGCTTGAACTTACATCCCTAAGATTAAGAGTTGCCTGTTCCACTGACTGAGCCAACCTAGTGCCCCTTCCCTCATTCCACTGATTGAGCCAGTCTGGTGCCCCCTCCCTCATGCCCCTGTGTAGTCACTCCTCCCAGCTTTAGGAAATCATTTAATGCCTTTCTTTCACTAAGTTTTTGTCTATTCCAGAATATGTAACAATATAAAGTAAGAGGGATTCATACAATATGTAGGGTTATGTGTGAATGGCAGCCTTTTTTTTTTAATGTTTTTTTTTGTTTTTTTTTTTTTAAGAGAAAGAGAGCAGGGGAGGAGCAGAGAGAGAGGGAGACAGAATCCTAAGCAGGCTCTGCGGTGCCTGACATGGGGCTTGAACTCACAAACTGCAAGATGATGACCTGAGCCGAAATCAACAGTTGGACATTTAACTGACTGAGCCACCCAGGTGGCCCTAAATAGCAGACTTCTTAAGAGCAACAAGGGAAGCCAGAAGACTGGAATAGTATTGTCAAAGTACTGACAGATAACTTGTCAACTTAGAATTTGCATCCAGCAAAACTATTCTTCAAGAATGAGGGGTAGGTTACAGTTCTGGTTAAGATGGAGTTAAAAACCAAACAAACAAAATAAAAAACACTGCCCTTTCTCTCCTACTGAAAGTGTTTGAAAACCTTGGACACAATGCATGAAGCAGCTATTTGAGACCTCCGAAAAGTAGGTGGTAGCAGGTGGATTGGAGAAGGTACAAAAGCTCTGCTAGCAAACTCCCTGAAACCCTTCCCCTAACCTTTGTGTCTCCCAGCCTGGATTCAAAGGCAGTTGTGAGTTCTGGAACCGTGCATGGGTACAAGCAAACAAAGTTCTAAGAGAAAGGATCTTTCCAGTGTGAGAAGCAGTAAGAGGGGCCCTATGGAAATTCACAGTTTTCACTCCCAGCATTGCCACACTGACAAGCCTTACTTGCAAAGCTGCGGTTTTACAAGTGTGGCAGGCATGCGCTTAATATTCTGAGCAGGGGAATCCTCTCTGACTAAAAGAACTGTGGTTCAAAGAGTGGGGAGGAATCCCAATTGCTTTTTACTTTTTTTATTCTTCTTTTCCTTGGCCCCAGGTACATACGTGGTTTCAGGAATTGTAGGACTTTAGAGTCAGAGGGCCATAAAGGGAGGATTGGAAGTGGATGTACTGGAGTGTTAGTAGGGGGCAGTTCATAGGAGGGAACTCAAGAAAGGGATCCCATATGTTGTATCAACTGTTGGGATCTCCCAGCGCTGGGCAGCATGGATTTCATTCTAAACAGCATACCAAGGGAGGTAAGAACTTAACTGCGGGTTAGACAGCCTTCTGAGTATCAGACCGGCCCCTGACTGATGCACATGTAGAACATACTCAAATAGTATTGCTAAGACTTTGAAAACTGAACTGACATTGGGACCACAGCCCACAAAAGGCATGTTGCAATTTGTTTGACCCTAATCTGGTCAATTGCCTGGTGAAACGAACAGACAAAACCGCAAACACGATATTCTTCATAGAATTTGGACAAGACCCAGAGTCTCATAACACATACTATTCCAAACGTCTATGATGAAAAATTACTTGACATAGGAAGAACAAGGAAAGTCTGATAAATTCTCAAGTGAAAAGACAATCAAGATACCAATCCTGAGATTACCAGGCAGTGACTTTAAAACAGCTATTATAGGGGCGCCTGGGTGGCTCAGTCAGTTAAGCGTCCGACTTCGGCTCAGGTCACGATCTCACGGTCCGTGAGTCCGTGAGTTCAAGCCCCACGTCGGGCTCTGGGCTGATGGCTTAGAGCCTGAAGCCTGCTTCCAATTCTGTGTCTCCCTCTCTCTCTGCCCCTCCCCATTCATGCTCTGTCTCTCTCTGTCTCAAAAATAAATAAACGTTAAAAAAAATTAAAAAATAAATAAAAAATAAAACAGCTATTATAAATGTGTTCTAAGAAGCAAAGAAATAGAAGCAATAAACAAGAACCAAGTAGAAATTTTATAACTGAGAAATACAGTTAACTAGAAATTTGAAAAAAACCACTGGTTGTGTATAAAAGTAGAGTGAATATGACAAAGGAAAGAGTCCGTGAATTTGGAGGCAGAAATGACGTGAATAGAAATTATCCATTTTGAACAATACAGAGGAGAAAAACTTAAAAAAAAATTAGCAGAGCTTCAGGATCCTATGGGATAATATCAAAAAGTCTAATATTTGTGCCATTGAAGTTCTAAAAGGTTATGAGAGTGTGGTGTAGAACAAGTTATTTGAAGAAAAAAAATGACTGAAAGCTCACCAAATTTGACAAAAGACAAACTTATAAATCCAACAAACTCAGTGAGCCTGAAAAAGGATAAACTCAAAGAAACCCGTGCCCAGATATATCATAATCAAACTGCTGAAAACCAGAGAAAAAGAAAAAAAACTCTTGAAAGCAGTCAGAGAAAAGTGATGCATTACAGGGGAACGATGATTGGAATGACTTCAGAGAAACCATGAAGCCCAGAAGGCAGTGGAACAACACTTTATAGTGTTGAAATCAGAATTCTATATATGGCGAAATAGTCTTCAAGATTGAAGGTGAAATAGGGATATTCTCAGCTAAAGGAAAACTACAAGAATTTATCTCCTGAAGACCTGCTCTAAAAACATTAGGTACTGCATCTAATAGAATCACCTCAAAACATATAAAGCAAAAAAGTGTAGAACCACAAGGAGAAATTGACAAATGTGGGACACTGTCATGGTGGGACAGTTTGGTATATCTCTCTTGAGCAATTGATCAAACAACAACACAATAAGGAGATAGCTTTGAATAACACGAAGAAGTTGGTCAGGAGGACGTATATAGAACCTCTTACCCAGCCATCGAAGAAGAAATATATTTCTCAAGAGTTGGAAAAATTAGGGGCACCTGGCTGGCTCAGAAGAGCATGTGACTCTTGATCTTGGGGTTATGAGTTCAAGCTGCATATTGGGTGTAGAAATTACTAAAAAAAAAAAAAGTCTCGGAAAAATTATTAAAAATTAACCACACAGTATACCACAAAGCAAGTCTTCAATACCAATCTATATTTTATAGATTGCATTCTCTAACCACAATACAATTTAATTAGATACCAATAGCAAAAATAAATAAAACCTTCAATATATTTGAAATTAAAAATCACATTTCTAAAGAATTCATGTTGTTTACTCAAAGAAGTTAAATAAGAAAAAATACTTAGAACTTAATAAAATATATATATTAAATGGGGATACACCTCACACAGGACTTTTAGGAAAAAGTAAATCCAAGTTTTGAATGGAAGTTGAAAGTATATTACAAGGAAGCAAGTGGAGTATAACAAAAAACTTCTAAAAATTAAGGTTTCCTAAATAAAAATAAAATACATGTTGAAGGATAATATCAAACAATATCAGCAACCAAACCCAAATAACCCAATTAAAAAACGGGCAAAGGGGCGCCTGCGTGTCTCAGTCGGTTAAGCGTCTGACTTCAACTCAGATCATGATCTTGAGGTTTGTGAGTTTGAGCCCTGCATTGGGCTCTGTGCTGACAGCCCAGAGACTGGAGCCTGCTTTGTATTCTGTGTCTCCTCTCTCTGCTCCCTCCCATGCTCATGCTCTGTCTCTCTCTGTCTCTCAATAATAAATAAACGTTAAAAAAATTTTTTTTAAATAGGCAAAGGAAATAAAAAAGAATGAGATCTTGCCATTTGCAACTACATGGATGGAACTAGAGGGTATTATGCTAAGCGAAATTAGTCAGAGAAAGACAAATATCATATGGCTTCATTCATATGAGGACTTTAAGATACAAAACAGATGAACAGAAGGGAAGGTGAGCAAAAATAATATAAAAACAGGGAGGGGGACAAGACATAAGAGACTCTTATGTATGGAGAACAAACAGGGTTACTGGAGGGGTTGTGGGAGGAGGGGTGGGCTAAATGGGTAAGGGGTATTGAGGAATCTACTCCTGAAATCATTGTTGCATTATATGCTAACTTGGATGTGAATTAAAAAAATAAAATAAATTAAAAAAGTAAAATAATGGGCAAAGGACTTGAGTAGACACTTCTCCAAAGAAGTATACAAATAGCCAATAAAACAATGAAAAGATGATCAACATCACTCATCATATAGAAATGCATATCAAAACCACAATGAGATACCACTTTGCTCTCATTAGAATCTAGGCTATTATGGGGCACCTGGGTGGCTCAGTCAGTTAAGTGTCCAACTTAGGCTCAGGTCATGATCTTACGGCTCTTGGGTTTGAGCCCCATGTCGGGCTCTGGGCTGACAGAGCCTGGAGCCTGCTTCAAATTCTGTGTTTCCCTCTCTCTCTGCCCCTCCCCCGATCACACTCTTTCTCTCTCCTTCAGAAAGAAATAAACATTAAAAAAAAAAAAAGAATCTAGGCTATTATGAAAAGACAACAGAAAACAACAAGTATTGGTGAGGATGTGGAGAAACTGGAATGCTTGTGCACTGCTCGTGGGAAGTAAAATGGTGCACCCATGTGGAAAATGGTGTGGTGGTTCATCAAAAAAACATAGAAGTACCATATGATCTAGCAGTTTTACTTCTGGGTATATACCCAAAATAATTGAAAGAAGGGACTTGAAAAGATATTTGTATACCAGTGTTAATAGCAACAAGTTTCATAGCAGCCAGAAAGTAGAAACAACTCAAATGTTCATTGATGGATGAATGGGTAAACAAAATCTGTATACATGCAATCAAAAGTTATTCAGACTTAAGATGGAGTGAAATTCTGATACATGCTATAACATGGATGAACCTTGAGGATGTTATGCTAAGTGAAATAAGCCAGACATAAAAGGATAAAATAATTGTATGATTTCTCCCCACCACCACCCACTCCCTTGGCAATCATCAGTCTGTCCTCTGTATTTATAGGTCTCATTGTGCTTTTTGTTTATTCATTTGTTTTTTAGTTCCCACATATGAATGAAATCATATGGTATTAGTCTTTCTGTGTCTGATGTATTTCACTTAGCATAATACTTTTTTGGTCCATCCCTGTTGTCCCAAGTTGTAAGATCTGGACTTTTTTTTATGGCTTCATAATATTACATATTGTGTGTGTGTGTGTGTGTGTGTGTGTGTGTGTGTGTGTGTGTATTTACATACACACACACACACACACACATCTCCTTTATCCATTTGTCTATTAGTGGACACTTAGCTGCTTCCCTGTCTTGGTTATTGTAAATAATGCTGCAGTAAACGTAGAAGTGTCTATAACTTCAGATGTGTGTTTTCATTTTCTTTGGTTAAATACACAGTAGTGGAATTATTGGATCATATTGGTATTTCTTTTTTTAAACTTTTTGATGAATCTCCATATGTTTTCCACAGTGGCTACACCAATTTACATTCCTACCAACAGTGCATGAGGGTTCCTTTTTCTCCACATCCTCACCCATACTTATTTCTTATCTTTTTTATTATTTAGCCGTTCTACCAAGTGTAAGGTGATAACTCATTGTGGTTCTGATTTGCTTTTGCCTGGTGATTAGTGATGTTGAGCATCTTTTTATGTGTCTGTTGGCTGTCTGTATTTTGTCTTTGGAAAATGTCTTTTCAGGTCCTCTGCCAATTTTTAAATTGGGGTATTTGGTTTTTTGGTGTTGAGTTGTAGAAGTTCTTTATATAGAATTTTGTAAGTCATACTGTACAGATTTCTCTGATTTTCTGCACCCTCTGTTTTCATTAACAAATCAGGAAAAAAATTTTTTAACAAAATGCTGTTCATCGTTTTCTCCACTATTAGACTTCCTCTACTTCTCTTTTTGCTGGAAATTTCTTACTATCAATTTATTATATGGCTATTATGCAATGAACTCAGGGTCTAGGGGAAGCAAACAGGCAAACAACTTTGATAGTGATGTGATGAGTAACAGGGATACAGATAAAATGTGTATGGAGGATGCACAGAATGTGGGATGGAGATTGGAAATGACATTTGAGCCGAATTTTTGAAGAATAAGTGGATTTTTGCTAGCTAAGCAGAGCCTGAGATGGGTGCTGGAGTAGGGAGTAAATGTGGATAAGCATACCAGAAAGACACAGCATGAGTGTAGGAAAGCAAGAAAGATGAAGTTCATGTTTTGCATGTGGGGAAAAGAAGGGGTCATCTTGTTTGGCTAGAGTGCCAGGTGTTGGGTGTCAGGGGCTGAGAGATTAATCTAGAAAGGCGAGCTGAGATCAAGCTTGGAAGAACCTTGCATGCCATGCTGAAAAACTTCTAATCTTGGGGTAAGGTCGAGATCTTGAAAGATTTCAAGGAGACAGATAAGATGAATGGTTTTCATGGCCTTGGTGAGAATTGGGTTCAAGGGAGAGTGTGCAGAGAGAGGAGAACCAACCGAGGTATTGCAATATTTTAGGTGAAGGACGAGCAGAGCCACAACCAGAGCCAATAGCTGGATATGGAAAGAAAAGAAAAATTGGAGAAAAATATGTTTTGTTAAGATAGTAAATTCATGTTTTGATGCACCTTTTCTGTTCTAAGTGCATGAAAATCATAGAATATAGCAATCGAATACATAAGAAAATAAATAGGACACAGTTGTGCTCCAAGGTAAGACACCTGTCTCCATGCACCAAAACCAGAGTGGAAATATAGTACATTGAGTGATACTAAAGCCATCAGCTAGCTAAGCATTGAGTGATACTAAAGCCATCAGCTAGCTAAGCCACTACTCCCAGTAGTGGCTGGGAGTTCTGTTCCGGGGTAAAAAGTACTCCATGTGAGTAATGGGGGCTGGTCCCAGGCACACAGCTGGCAGACTGGGAAGCTCAAATCCCCAGCTGACCATGGCCCAGGGCTACGGTTTTTAGTAAGCTTTGAACCTAGGACACGGAAAGACATTACAGTGGTTAAGACCAAGCCCTGAACCAAGCCATCTGTTGGCTCCATGTCTGGATCTGTGGCTTCCCTAAAATCCCTTAAGAGCGGGCACTGAACCCCCGGCCACTGTAAGAACCGATCCTAAACTGGGGCCCGGGAAGCCAGAATAGACAACTGTAAAATCATATACAGGGAGAAGTGAGCACAGATGGCTAGGGTAGGGGGTAGGGAGTAAACAAAATTTCTCCATTTACAATGAGCTTGCATCCTGAAATTCTACACACATAAAAGATAGTTAAAAAAATAACCCTACCTGAGGAATTATTAAATGATATACTTTAGTGAGGAGAGAGATTCAATCTAAGGAGAAAGGCAAAGAATATCAGAAATAATCATGAGCACAAAATGATTTGTAAAATAAAATTAAAAACTTCAAGTACTGACTATTTAAAAAACCTGTTTTGTGTGTTAAAAAAAAAGATAAAACGAAAACTCTGGACAATAAGATTTACAGCGTAGGGGGGAGTCTCGTGGTATCCTCTGGCTTAATGCATGTTAAGGTTCACATCATGTTTGAGAGGGGAATGGAATCCTGAAAAACTTTAGATGTTACTGGAGGAACTTATAGTTAGTGATACATGTTTAAAGTTTTTAAGGATTATCATTTAGAAAAATAGAAAAGCGATCGATAGATTCCAAAGCCCACAGGAAAATAAAAAGGAACTTAGAAAACTTTTATCAGTTCAGCAGAAGGTAAGGGAGGAGGAAAAATAAATTCAAGGGAAAATGAAAGTAAGTACCAAAAATGTGCTAGAAATATGTCTAATCACAATAAATGTAAGCAAATTCACCTTTTTAGGAAAATTTTTAAATGTTTATTCATTTTTTGAGAGAGACAAAGCAGGGGAGGGGCAGAGAGAAAAGGAGACACAGAATCTGAAGCAGGCTCCAGGCTCTTAGCTGTCTGCACAGAACCCACTGGGGGGCTCAAACCCGTGAACCATGAGATCATGACCTAAGCCGAAGTCAGACATCTTGTGGCAGTCATATGCTGGGGAACTGACCTTGAGAAATGCCGCCACGGGATTCGTAGTGTCTGTGGATAATAGTAATTACTATCTTAACTGAGATAGGAACTGCAGGAGGAAGAAACAGTTTGGGGTCTGCGTGAGGAGAGAATGGGAAGATAGAAGTTGTTGGAACATGTGGAGCTCATTAGACCGGTGTATTTTGTTTGTTTTGTCTTGGTTTGGGAGATTTTTGAGCCTAGAGACTATTACAGTGCTGCCTTGAAGTGCCTGGCCTGGTGCTGTGTGCTGTAGTAGGAGTTCAGGAAGGTAGAATGGATATGTGAATTAGCTGAGATAAGTGTATTGATTTACCAATGAGTGGAATTGGAGATGAGATTTATTTTATAGGTGACGGCCCTGAGGCTCCAAGCCACTGATTTGCACAAAATAATACTGTTCGTGTCAGAACCGGAGCTTGAACTGAGGTCTACTGTGTTCACCTGTGCAGGCCATGCCTCTCTGAAGAGACCTGAATTGAGGGTGAAGTTCAGCTTGACCTCCATATGTCAGACTTGGTCTTCTTACCTCCTCGAGGCTACTTGCCTGCTTAGGGTAGAGCCTTTTTCTGATCTGCGTATATGCAAGGGGCTGCCTTTTTGTGGTTGGTCTGCCTTGACTTGTGACATTCTACAGTTCATACAAAGGCACCACCATTTCTCATGCCTGTAAGGGAAAGAGGAAATTAAATAACCGTAGCCTCTTGGCCTAAATTTGGCTTCGTAATTAGGCAGACCAGCAGCCCTCACTTTGTTCCCAAGTATTATCTTGGGATTATTGCCTTCTCTTATATCTTTGAGCCATTTCACTTCGCTTTACATCCTCTCGTTTTACACTCCCACCTTTCACCCCAACCGGTGCCAGGACCCTAGGCGGTGTCTCATTTTTATGAACATTGGCATGTGTGTATGTAACACATATAACATGTGGGGTTTTTTTTGCTACTACCATGTTTGTGGCTTAAGTTTAAATACCATTTATTATGGCTTTATCATCATTTGCTTCTTTTTTTAGCCTAAGCTTTTGGTTTAACCAATTCTTGATTGTAGGTCTTGTGCTTTGTTTAGTCTCGTGTTTTTTTTCAACTTAACTCCTAGATGATCTGTCAGCAGAATTTGTGCGTCCTTCCTGCCTTCGGGGAAGCAACCTGGCCTAGTGCAGTGAGCATACTATTGGGAATTGGAGGATCTTAATTTTACCTATTTGCCTAAACTGGGTATATTTGCTTATTGTGTATGAACTGTTATTTTTTAAATGGAGGTTATAAGACTAGTATGGCTTTCCTCAATTTTCTCTAGATAACTACATTAAGGGTTCATAAAAATCATTATAATTAGGGGTGCCTGGGTGGCTCAGTTGGCTAAGTGTCCACCTTAGGCTCAGGTCATGATCTCATGGTTTGTGAGTTCAAGCCCCACGTCAGGCTCTGTGCTGACAGCACGGAGCTTGTTTGGGATTCTCTCCTTTTCTCTCTGCCCCTGCCCCAACTTGCACGCGCACATTCTCTCTCTCAAAGTAAATAAATAAACAGTAAAAAAAGTTACCATCTTAACCATTTTTAGTATACAGTTCAGTAGTATTAAGTACATTCACATTTTTTGTGCAACAATTAACCATCTATCTCCGGAGCTCTTTTTATCTTGCAAAACTGAAATTATGTACTCATTAGATAGCAACTCCATATTTCTCTCCCCCCCAGCCCCTGACAATCACTATTTTACTTTCTAATTTTAATTTTTAAATTTTTTTTCTATTTCATCTTAGAGAAAGAGGGAGAGAGAGAGAGAGAGAGAGAGAGAGAATTCTAAGCAGGCTTCATGTTCCACATGGAGTCCAGTGCAAGACTTGATCTCATGACCTTGGGATCATGACCTGAGGTGAAATCAAGAGTCAGATGCTCCACTGACTGAGCCACCCAGGAGCCCCAACTTTCTGTCTTTATGTGAATTTGACCATCTGGGTACCTCATATAAATGGAATCGTGCGGTATTTGTCCTTTTTTGACTGGCTTATGTCACTTAGCATGATGTCCTCAAGGTTCATCCACGTTTAGCATGTGTGAGAATGTCTTTCCTTTTTAAGGCTGAATAATACCCCATTCTGTGTATACACCACATTTTGTTTACCCATTCATCCTTTGATGGACATTTGGATTGTCTCTACCTTTTGGCTGTTGTGAATATTGTGGCTATGAAAATTGGTATATAAATATCTCTTCGAGACCCTGCTTTTAGTTCTTTGGGATATATATATCCAGAAATGGAATTGCTAGACCATATGATGATTCTGTTTTTATTTTTGGGGGGAGCTACCGTACTGTTTTCCATAGAAGCTGCATCATTTTATATTCCCAGCAGCAGTGCTCAAGCATTCTAATTTCTCACATTCTCGCCAATACTTGTTATATGATTGGTTTTGCTTTAGAGTAGTCATCGTAATGGGTATGAAGTTTTCTTTGGTATTCTTACACAATAAATTCTGATTCATATATATTGAGCCTGAGTCTAGACTTGGAATGGCAAGTTGACTGTTGTCTTTGTACTTGACACACTGAACAAGTTACAGCCGTTGGCTGTTCATGTAGACAGGAGATAGGATGTATTAAACGGTAAGGAGGGAAGGCCGTCATCTATGATAGGGTGATGCACGTGACTTATTTTTTATTTAAAAAACAAGGGGCAAGAAATATTCCTTTTTGCTATGATTCGTTCTCATGAAACCAGATGAAGAGTTCTCCCTGCTTATATTGTCAACGTTCAGTAGTTGCCTTTATCACATACTTGGTCTCACAACACTTTGTAAGAGTTTTATTATGCAGGTTTTAGTACTTGAAGTCGACCACAAATATAATGAGTCTTTATTACTTCCTATAGGAGTGTTTTCCTACTCAATAAGGAAATAGGTCCAAACCCTGTGTAAACAGCAACATGTCCTTGATCCTTATGCAAATCTAGTTACTTTTCCTTAATGTTATGTTGTGCAGCATCAGAAATGGTTGCACCAAGATATGTAATAGCTGAAGACTTAGAAAGAATGAGAGTGGACTAAGTCCAGCTTACATTTAGAAGTGCCACTTCTTCAACGATGCCCACTCCACAGTTCGAGTCCAGATTCTCACAGGGACTCCCGCGTGGTTCCTAAAGATAATAATTCCTTGTTAGCTGAGTGGAGCTTTTTAGCTTCTCTTTAGTTTCTTGCTATCCGCAGTTTACTCCAGTTTGCCGTGAGGTTATCATCTTGCCTTTTCTTACTCCTTCTTATTCTCTACCCTCCTTCTCTCTCGCCCATCACTTCTTTTTACCTACCCCCAAAGTTGCAACAGTATATAGTCTATGCGGACAGTCAGCCCTCTGTAAATAGAGGGCAGCTGATCTTGGCGCTTGTTTTTCCTCTCAAGCAGGCTGGAGGGAGACAACCCCAGAGTCGTGGTGTGGGATGTGGCAGCCGTTGAATTACGCAGAATTTGGTTGTTGGCCTTGTTTTACTTTGTGACTGTTAATGCTGAATGCAAGGAGTGGATGCAAAATAGCAGATTCCTGTCAGAGAAAAATGTTGCAAATTACGCAACTCCTCAAGAAGGTAAAATAGAAGGACATTAAAGTTACGAGCTTATCTAACGAACAGACTTTTTTACTTGGCTTTTAGAAATGATTTTGAAAGCTGAAAGATACATTGTCTACAAAATGGAGTTTTTAAAATCACATTCTCCAAAGGCATTAAGTTAACTTTCTCCTTGGACACCAGGCATCAAGCTTTCAGAAGCCCAGAGTTTCATTGCGCTCCAACACCGTGCACCGTCTTCGTCTGGGGTGAATGTCGGGGAGCTGGTTTTTACAGCGATTTTCAAAATGAAAGCAAACCATTTTGTTCTGTTTACCCCACCCTTTAAAAACCCCACTGTGTCTGTCTGATGGCTTCCGTACTGCACTCACTGGTCCTTCTCAAGCCAGCCCAGCTCCATGCGGAACGTTCTGTTGCTCTTTCAGCATAAGCAGGTCTATTGTGATATTTATCTGAATTCAAACAAGGCTAATTAAAAGAGCTGCTGACAGTTGTTGTGATCTGACTTTGACTGCAGCTTGATGGTCATTATGGGTAAATAATGAACCAGGCCTGCAAATGTAGCAGCTGCCAACTTGGGATAGAAGAACGGCTATTGCTTCCAATTTAAGGATCTATCGACCGCTTCCCTTCTCCCTGCAGATCTTCTGCAGAAAACTAATGTTTTCTGCTGCTGTGTATTGTGGTTTCAGCTGTTTCAGATATAGCCTATAATTTCCTTCTTTAATATTTAACTTAGGACATTATTAGCTTTCAGAGTTAACAACTTTTCTATTTTGAAGAAGTTCAGCTTTGTCCTTACGCATGCTATCACTAGCTAACCAGCTGTGGTTTATTTATGTGTGTTTCATTTATATTATGCAGGAAACAGCTAGTCTTAGAAGAACAAGGTATAGCTTTATGAAGACGTTTCGAAATCCTGTGTAGATGTTTTGTTTTTGTTTTTTGTCTTTAGGAGCTAGATGCACGTCCCTTGCTTTATTTTCTTAAAGATAGACACCTGCTGCCACACCTCAGTTTTGCGTTTTGTTCACCTCACCACTGACTTCTGAAATACTTTGGTGCAAAGCTCTATCAATATGGAGAAACCTCAGTGACTTTCATTACCATGCGATATTGAATGTATCGTCACTCCATCATGAGCTTTTCCGTGTCCTGTTAGCAAGAAGGGACAGGTGCATTAAAAGTAAGAGAAAGGGCACCTTGTATTCATAGATTAATACACTTTACTGCAGATTTCCCACACTTGTAAAGTATAGCTTCTGGATTTCAAAGTCACATTCTAGAATTTAACACCAGCCAGTACTTAATGACACATCTGTAGCATTTGTTCACCTGCCACGGAAAAGGCTATCTGCATTATGTAAAGCACGAGGACACGGTGGCGCTTTGTGCATAATGCAGCAGAGCTTCGAGATCTTGCTGGGAGGAAATGATCCCAAACATGCCCCTGAAAGACAAGTCTTACTTTGAAAAATAATGATGAAAAATTGCTTCGTTCTCCCATGTATTTGTGTCTGTGTTTATTTCAGGAAAAACTAACTAAACTTTGTTTATCTGACTCTAGAATAGTGTTGAGAGTGTTTTTGCTTTTCTGTTTCCAGCATGGATGATGCCAGAAATAGTGTTAACAAGGGGTTATGTTATGCTGGCTTATGTTAAACCAGATCACCCCCTAACATGTGCAGAGCCATTCATCTGTGTCACCAAAACCCAAGAGAACATCTGACATGGACTCTGAAACAGAAACAGTGATCACTTACAAATCAAACATGGCACGCTCTAAACTGATTGTGCACGGCAATCTTTTCTAGAAAGGACAACTAATTGAACATGATAAAGTGTAAAGTTAATTAACACCCTTAAATTTGTTGATTACTTTCACGGGATTATATTGTTCGTTGAGTAGCAGCTTTCTGTCCCAGCTGTCGCCTTTTTCAGCGAATGTCGCTGGTAAACAATAGAGACACCATAACAAGTCGTAAATGGTCCCTGTGACAGCAGCCCCTTGTGAGGCTGCATCTGTAGAAAATGATTAGAACAATTGCATTTTAAAGACGGCTCACATTGCAGCCCAAGTCCCATTGGTCCTCTTCTTGATCTCTTTTGATGGCAGACTGGTTAAAACATTTAAGTTCTTTTGAGTAAATTAAGTGATTTACTACGTTTTGCTATATATCAATGAGAGCGCCTTGGTGGCAGGATTTTTGCAGTATCATAAACAAATATAATTTGAATGTACTTTTTTAGGTTTCTTCCCTCTCTAGATTTGACGGCCTCTTTCTGGTAGTTCTAGAATTGAAAATGATCTCCTTATTTGTGACTTGTAAATGGTTATTCTAAGTTATCAGCACTTGAGTAATGGACTTTCTATCATAATCCTTGGTTCAGCTTCTCAGTAAGGCTAAATTCCAAATTTCACTTCTTTGCTGTTTAGGCCAAAGACCTCGCGGTATTCAAGCTGAGTAGATTTACTTGTTGTTATATTTAAAATTTTTATAGCATTTGTGTGATAACCGTGTAAAATACCTTTCCAAAGTATTCTTCCATTTGAGCTTCAAGGTAAGTGTGGCAGGTGGTTTTATCAGCAATTTCAGATGGAGGAACCAAGATTGAGAGGTGTTCTAACTTCTCCAAGTGGGGCAGCCTTCAATTGTGACCTCGCTCCAGGTCTCTTAACTCAGAATACATGTTCTTCAGTTTTTTTGTGCCTTCCTAATAATGTCTGTATGCATGTACCCTTATTATGCTTCTGCACGTTTGTGCAGCAGTAAGTGAACGTACCATTGCCACATGTGGAGAACGGTTCTCCAAAGTTGAGCTTTTTTGATAAGCTAGAGAACATTGTCTTACTTAGTCTTAATTAGTATTCTCGGTTATTTTAGTAGCCATTGATTTCTTCTCTGCCTACCTCCTAAACAGACAATGAACATTTATCACACATGTGATATATGCTGGGTGCTAAGATTCAAACAGCGCTTGCCCATAAGAATCCTTACAAGACATACCAGAAAAATCACTGATGAGAGTAGTCTACATGCTTTATTACAAACATCACTAGAAATGTTATAAAAAAAAAATAGAGAAAGGGGATTATGGTCATGCATTGCTTCTTAGAGTGCACATGAGTTGAGTCTTGAAAGATAAACAGGAGTTAGCCAGGCAAAGGGAGGCAAGGGAATCTCATACAAGGGAGTCACCTAGGAAAGATGTGGATGCATAAAAGGAAAAAATCATTGCACATGCCAGCTACTGTAAATAGTTCAGTATGCATAGCATGATGGTTTTTGTTGCGGGGAGTAGATAGGAAACCAGAGAAGAGTCCAGTTAGAGTCCATTGACAAGAGAAGTAAAACTTCAAAAAATCAGAAACCATTTAAGGACAAAAAAGAGAAAGTTCATTGCTTCCCAGGACTCAGGACAGATACAGTGAGTTATGTAGTTCTTCTTTTTGGTGAACATGAACATGCGAATATTTCAGAAAGAAGAACTTTTACTTAGCAGAAAACAACAGTGAGGCGCTATGTAGAAATGCTGAGTGATAGTGAATAATGTCTTCAGCTGCTGGTTATGTTCATGTTGATGCATAATTTGAAACTTAAGCCTGTTTTGGTTCTCATAACAAAACTGCCAGACATTGGGACACAGGTAAACGTAAATATTAGGCTGAGGTGATTATTGTTAATGAGCTCTGTTGCAGGTGGGCTAAGATTAGAAAGAGATATAAAACAAGAATTGAATTCCTTTGAAAAAATTACTACCGCTTTTGTTGTGAAAATGTGACGAACATCGTCTATTGTTTCACTTACTGTCTCCTGATTGAAGTTCCAAATGTGAATTTTTTAAAACACGTAACTTGATGAGGCTCCTTTATTCCTCTCCCAAATAGTGTTTGCCAAGACCTCGAAGAAACTCAGACCCATATTTGAAATTTATTGTGAAATCTTATGGTTTCATTTTTGTATTCTTAATTCTGATTCTCAGTTTTCTGATTGTTTTCTTCTAATAAGCAAACTCACATTGGTTGTGAAGAGAGATAGGCTTTTATGTGTGTGTATTTAATTAGATAGTAGGCAGAACTCAGTGTCCGTGTATAAAACATACAAAATTATTTGCTCAGCTCATGTTTTTTTGTTGTTTTTTTTTTAATTTTTTTTAACGTTTATTTATTTTTGAGACAGAGAGAGACAGAGCATGAATGGGGGAGGGGCAGGGAGAGAGGGAGACACAGAATCGGAAGCAGGCTCCAGGCTCTGAGCCATCAGCCCAGAGCCTGACGCGGGGCTCGAACTCACGGACCGCAAGATCGTGACCTGAGCTGAAGTCGGACGCTTAACCGGCTGAGCCACCCAGGCACCCCGCTCAGCTCATGTTTTAAACTGCTCTGTTTGATTTGCAAACAGATTCAGGATACCTGTATTCTTATCAAAGCTTTCAAAGCCTACCCACAGTTGATGGCAAGACCGTTACTCTTTGAGAACAATTTGTTTCTTTTTCCACCCTTTCTCTTTCTGAGAACTCATTATTCTTTCAATGACAGAGGTCAAAAAATGGAAGAAAAGAGGGAATCAGGATTTGGTGGCGATTGTCCTCATCCATGACATTTGGTATATGATGCTACCTTTTGGCATTTATTTCTGAGTATATGTCCCTTTTCCCAAATTATGGTTTAGACCTTTTGAGGGCAAAGACGGTGTTTCATACCTACTGTGACCTTATATTCTGGACTTTCTGGAATAGTTGTATTTCAGATATTCTCCTAAGCCCATGGGATCGAGGAAATTGTTAAAGGCACCGAACAGTTAATTGCTGATGATACTTTTCTTCTTTGTACCTCCACGTGCCTATGTGTAGACCTCTCCTGTAGTATGCATCTGTCTTTTACTATTTATAATTGTTTGCCTTCTCTCTTCTCCCATCTCCATATACACGTACACACTCACCTCCACCACCACAAACACTAGGTTTCAAACTCCTTGAGGACAAGGATTGTTTCCTCTTATTCCCCAGGGTTTCCTCTTGTTCCCCACAGACAAATGGATCTCCAGTGGTCAGATTTTTTTATGTCAACCATAAGTAGGAGTGGAAGGAAAGAAAGCAGATAGTTTAGATAATGGAGACTTCCTGTGATGCCTTTGAGAGAGAGAAAAAGAGAGGCTGACTTTGAGACTTTGATTAGATTTAAAGTGTTTCTCCGCTCTAAGGTTGATCGAAATTAAAACAGTTTCCAAGAGAAGTGGTAGACGCCTGTCCCTTTAAAAACAGGGTGGTCCGGGCACCTATTTTGAATGGTTTGGGCCTTTGCCTTTTCATCTGTACAGATGAGTTCAGTCTTTCTGATTCTGGAGTCATGGGAAAAAAGCACTAGGGGCATCATCACAGGAAAGAGGCATCATCACAGGAAAGTGTTAGATAAAAGCATTAAAGACAACCACAAATATGTAGGCTTATTAGATTTAATTAATGTGGTTACACGAGAAAACTCATTTTCTAATTCGGAACCATTCATATATCGTATAAAATGACACGTGCCTTGGTTTTATGCATTAACATGATAAATGTGGTGGGAGGGTAGATATTTTGTGAACTTGGCAAGTTCAAATGATGGAATTTCAAAAGCTTAAAAGCAATTCAGTGATAATTTTATCTCATCATCTCCCTTTCTAGATGAAACAACTTAGGAGCATTTAATGACTTGCTAGAATGGCAGCTGCTTGGTCTGTAGTCGTTAGCCTCTTCTGTGTCTCTGGGAGAACAGTTACCACCCAGTACTGCGCTCAGTTGTTTCCTTGCTCTCCCCTCTGTCATTGCCTCCTCCTGTCTCTCTTTTTGAACAAATGCTCTGTTTGGTGATGGACCAGATACCGTGCATATGGGGTGAATAAGCCAGTAGAGCTACTGCCCTCATGGAGCCATGTGGGGAATATGGACCATGTGGGGAATATGGAGTTCATGTGGGGAATATGGACCAAAACCAGATAAATAGAATAAATTTATGAATAATTTAGAATAAATATGCCCTCATGGAGCCATGTGGGGAATATGGAGTTCATGTGGGGAATATGGACCAAAACCAGATAAATAGAAGAGTTAAAATAAATAGGTGGTAATAAATAGTGTGAATGAAATTAAAGCAGAAAAGGGGATCGAGAATGGTGGGGTGCCTTTTTCGATTGTCAGATTAAGTGGTCAGGTAAGGCCTCTCTGAAGAGGTAAATTTTGAGAAAAAAATCTGGATGCGGTGAAGGGAACAAGTGATGAATATCTAGGGGAAGAGCATTTTAGGCAAAGTGCATGTCTTTGAGATGGGAGTGTATTTGACTTGTTTCAGGAACAGTAGGAGTTCAGGATGGTGGGAAAGCACTGAGCGATGTAGACAATGGTATGAGATGAGATGGGAGAGGTGGCCAAGGGCTGCATCCTAGAGGGCCTTGTAGGGCTTTGTAGGACTTTGAATTTTATACCGAGAGTGATGGGAAGCATTAGGAGGCTTGAGAGTAGGAAAGAAACGTGAACTAGACTTATGTTTTAAAAGGTTCCCTTGGGGGCACCTGGGTGGCTCAGTTGGTTAAGCATCCAGCTCTGGATTTCGGCTCAGGTCATGATCTCACAGTTCGTGAGATCGATCCTTGCATCAGATTGTGTGCTGACAGCACGGGCCCTGCTTGGGATTCTCTCTCTCCCTCTCTGTCTCTCTGCCCCTTCCCCACTTGCATGCGCACGCACTGTTTCTCTCTCTCAAAATAAATAAACATTAAAAAAAAAAAATGGTTCCCTCTGGCTGCCCTATGGAGGGTAGACTATGGAGGCAAGAGCCGAAGGGAGAGCAAGTGGGAAGCTGTTGCAGTAATCCAGGTGAGACATGATGATGGCTCAGTCTAGGGTGGCAGTGATGGGTGAGGAGACAAGTGGCTGGATCACCCAGTGATGGGTGTAAATTCTTAGGAGCAAGGCACATACACTCATGTGTATGCATACACTCATGTGTAATTCTAGGACTTATCACAGGACCTGATTTTTTTTTTTAATTTTTTTTTTTTTAACGTTTATTTCTTTTTGAGACAGAGAGAGACAGAACGTGAATGGGGGGAGGGTCAGAGAGAGAGGGAGACACAGAATCGGAAGCAGGCTCCAGGCTCCGAGCTGTCAGCACAGAGCCCGACGCGGGGCTCGAATTCGTGAACCACAAGATCATGACCTGAGCTGAAGTCGGACACTTAACCGACTGAGCCACCCAGGCGCCCCAGGACCTGATTCTTAATAGGTTCTCAGTTTTGTTGAACGAGTGAAACAAATGCGGCATTTTTGTCACCTTCCCATATACCCTGCTGCCGCTGAAAGGTTTTACTAGAGGTCTGCGCTGTAATTTTAACATCACTGTCCGTGGACCACTTTAGTACTTCCTAACCTGGGCCAGCCTCCTTCCAGTGTTCATAGGTGTTGTCCAAACCCACTCATGTTTAGCCAGAGAGGCTAAAATTCTCCTAGAGAAGACAGCGACTAAGACGACCAGATAGGAAAGGACTTGAGGTATCATGTAGGTAAAGATAAAACTCCCACTCCACAAACCCATGGCATAAAGTAGTGAGGCCTGACATTCAAGTAGCATGCCGTATTTTACAGCATGTATGTGTTCATATATTCACAGCCACTCTGTGAAGAAGTTATTAATGCTTTTCCCACGTTATATGCTGAGAATCACACAGTCAGTGAATGGTACATCCCCTAAACCACATATTCCATCTCCAGATTTTTACTCTTTCTATGGACTTGTGAATTACTCTTTCTATGAATTTGTATGAATTTCTTATGAATTTATTTATCAAACAGCCATCTATTGAATGTATCATGCACTGTGGTAGATAATGGGAATGCTGACAGAAACAAGACCTCAGTGCTGATCTTGTGGGAGCTTGTAGTGTAATGGAGGCATCAGGTAAGAAAATCAAACGTTGTAATAAGGTGTTATAAATGCTGTAATAGAATTAAGCACAGGATATGTTTTGATTTCGTATACATAATTAGTAAAATGTAGGGTTAAAATAAATCCCTCTCCCAGTATTCTAGAAACTGCCTGAGTGTGTGTTCTATGTTTTTCCTATTCGGGGAAGTGGATTTGAATTAAAATGGCATGGCACTGTAATAAATTTATTGTTTATTATTGATAGACCTCAATTGCTGTACAATGTCTTCTGAAATCTGTAGGATGTCTTACATCCTTTAGAGTTCCACCTTCCTAGATATTATTTCCTAAGCTTAAAATGGTTACGTTTATTTTAGGATTACTTAGGTCTTAATTTTTTGCCTTCACGATGGGACTAGGCTTCATAGTGTCACACGCTTAACGGAATATGTAAGGAAAGACAGGGTTTGGTCCCAAGGAATGCCAAAGCTTTAGAATTGCCCAGGTTAGACCTTTACATTGGCATGTAGGTTATGCAAAAGTCCTAACAATTATGCCACCACAATGAGATGAGAGCAGAAATACCACAGACATCTGAGTTAGAAGATGAATTATTCTTTTGTGTGTGTGATCTTCTCGTGCTTAAGTAACTTATTTCTTCTTTTTGAAATATGTGTTTGAACAAGTGAGAAAGTACACCTGTCAAAAGATTAACCAGCTGAGAACCATTGTCAGCATTAATTTTCCTTTAATAAATGACTCTCTGAAGCTATTTAGCAATCCGTAATCTAGATACAAAGCTATTGACCTATGATGGATAGTGCTGGATTTGTTTGTAAGCTTTGACTTAAATCGTCTACTTAATTTTCCTAGGTCAGATCAACGGGATTAGGAATCAAGATGGTTATGTGGTTTGAATAAAAATGGCTATAGAAATTGAGCAAAATAATTGTAAAAGAGTAATGATCTACCACCTTGGTGAAGTAAATTAGAAACTAACAAAGTGACAGTCACTTAAACTTCAACATTATCAGAATGTTCAAAGGACACAGACTGGCTAATTAAAAGCATTTGTTATAATTGGGTTTTTGTACATAATCATTTCCGAAGTGTGTCTGAAAATACTGTGAAATAATGTAATTTAACCTTATGTGTGAGTATCCTCGGCTTTCCTAACATGTGGGCACTTCCTCTTCCACAGTTATTTGGCTAACATAATGCTGACCTCTTTTGCTTTTGATAATTAGTTAAAATAGCATAAACTGTAATAGAAAGGCTGCTTGATCTGGCAATAGCAAAATATTCACAATTTCAATGAAAGAGGAATCTCTTCACTTGGGGTTTTTATATATAAAAACGGTGTATTTCATTGACTAAATTAAACTAAAAAGTAGGCCATTATTTGTAGTTATCGATTCTAATGGCCAGATTTGATAAATAGACAATGATGGTTTCTTTATTCCTAGCCACACTGTAAAATCAAGTGTAAAGGCAAAAACTGTACTAGCTTTCTTCCACACACTTTCCTGGTTTTGGCCAATAAAACCCAACTTGAAAATTATGAATTAAAATTTTTTTAATACTAAAAGCAGCAATAATACTCTTGGTTTTCTTTTATAGCTGATAAAACGTTAGATGAATGAAGCTTCCCCTCCTTTTTTTTTAGGGACAAGTCTAGGGCATGTTTTGTGTGCTAACCAATCATTTCAATCAATGACCATGCATCAGACCTTTCTTTCTTTTTTTTTTTTTTTAATTTTTTTTTCAACGTTTATTTATTTTTTTTGGGACAGAGAGAGACAGAGCATGAATGGGGGAAGGGCAGAGAGAGAGGGAGACACAGAATTGGAAACGGGCTCCAGGCTCTGAGCCATCAGCCCAGAGCCTGAAGTGGGGCTCGAACTCACGGAACGCGAGATCGTGACCTGGCTGAAGTCGGACGCTTAACCGACTGCGCCACCCAGGCGCCCCAACATCAGACCTTTCTAAAGAGCTAGGAAGGAGTAGCCCAGCCACAGCTCATTTCTTCTCCCTGCTCATATCACTAGGAATGAATTGCCCAAACGGTGTATAGGAGGAGGGAAAAGAAAAATCAAATAATACTGGAAAGTGCACATCAGAATTACCGGTCTAAATAAGCGACTGTTTTAACTTAAAAAAAGACTCTTACCATCTGAAATGCCTGCTTGTGTGCGGGAGAAAGAGCCAGGTCTTCCTCTTTGTAGATCTCATCGGTAGATAGCATGTGGGGAGCAAGCAAATGGACTAAAGACACCCAAATCCCCAGAATAGCAGATCCCTCTGGCTCTTCTTGTGCTGGTCAGGGCACAAGGGCCTTTTTCATATACTTTCTATTGCTTGAATAGGTTTCTTAGAATAAAAGATGCATGAGAAGGACAGATTCCATATGTTTTCACTCCTATGTGGATCCTGAGAAACTTAACAGAAAACCGTGGGTGAGGGGAAGAAAAAAAATGGTTAGAGAGGGAGGAGCCAAAACATAAGAGACTCCTAAAAACTGAGAACAAACTGAGAGTTTATGGGGGGTGGGAGGGTGGGGTGGGTGGGTGATGGGTATTGAGGAGGGCACCTGTTGGGATGAGCACTGGGTGTTGTATGGAAACCAATTTGACAATAAATTTCATAATAAAAAAAAAAAGAAAAAGAAAAATAATTTTCTTATAAAAAAAAGAATAAAAGATGCATGTGAATAATAAAATGCACATTTCAAATTACAGTATGTCTCGTGCTATGATTATGCCAGATACTTGAGATGAATTGAGAATAAGAGTTTGAATCTGTGTGTTCTTTTGGGTTATTATTAAACTCCACAATACTTGATTTTTAAAATATTCCAGGAGAGGGGCTAGCTCGGCCAGTAGAACATGCAACTCATGATCTCAGGGTCATGAGTCAAAGCCCCACATTCGGTGTAGAGCTTACTTAAAAAAATATATGTATATGTATATGATAACACACACACACACACACACACACACACACACACTCACACACACGCACACACACGCACACACACACACACGCACACACACACATCCCAGGAGAGATTTAGGGCATCTTATATACGCCTGACATAAATACAGTTTGGAGGCAAGGTGTTTTCATTTGTTTTGGGGCTTTTCTCTAGTTTTACTATCTACCTAAACACTTGAAGAAATGTCTCCTTTTGTTCTGTCCCTTTACCCCCAACCTATTCAGGTGTGGGAGCTGCTCGGTCTAGGAACCTCACATTTATGGTGGGAGGAGTCGAAGATGAATTTGCTGCTGCCCAGGAGTTGCTGGGGTGCATGGGCTCCAATGTGGTGTATTGTGGAGCTGTTGGGACCGGGCAGGTAACATTTTCACATTAATGACCCTGACTTGATGATATAAAATTGGCTAAGGTTCATTTGTCTTTCCTGACCATACTATTATTCCAACCCCACTCTGTTCAATCTGTGGATTCTTTGTTTGCTCAGATTTTCTCAAATTAATTTGGAATAAATTAGTTTTCCATCATTCCTGCTGGAATTAAGCAGACATCAGCCAATTAACTTATTAAAGATACTGAAAATTTCATCATTCACATTCTGATATATCATCCTACTGACCACAGAAATCATCCTTAAAAGTGCTTCCATAGGAAGTGCTCATGGTGTCTCAGTTGCTGTTTTCCTCCATCTAATTATGTACTGCAGCTCTGTTTGTAATATAGTCAGGAAGAAGTAATCTGTGCACTTTTATCTTTTTCTTGAAAAACGAATCATTTTCGGGGCACCTGGGTGGCTCAGTTGGTTAAGTGTCTGACTTTGGCTCAGGTTATGATCTCACGGTCTGTGGGTTCCAGCCCTGTGTCGGGCTCTGTGCTGACAGCTCAGAGCCTGGAGCCTGCTTCGGATTCTGTATCTCCCTCTCTCTCTGCCCCTCCCCTGCTCCTGCTCTGTCTCTCTCTGTCTCTCAAAACTGAATAAACGTTAATTTTTTTTTTTTAAAGAAAAGCAAATATTTTCATTTAGAAATATATCAGTTCTCTAATCAGATAGAGGTGAATGGCAACCCTGAACTCAGAAATCAAACTAGTTATCCCCCTATCACCACCACCACACGCATTCTCCCTCAATCTCCCCTCCTCTTAATGCTTGGTCCTGGTCGCTGGCACCCTCTTTATCTTATTCGAGACTTTGGTATTGTCTCAGATATACCTATTGTCTCCATTCTCTTATCCAGTCTCCAGGTTCTACTGATTTTTGCTTCACTGTCTCTCCTTGTTGGCAGTCTTGTCCATCCCTCACATTACCTGATCCATTCTTCTCCCCTTGTCTCCTACCTTGCGTACTGCTAGAAAGCCTGGATGCCAGGTTTACCACTCTGCCAACACTGTAACCAAAACCAACTCCATCAAGATATTTGCATCATCATACACTTCCCAACTCTGAAACTTGGAAGAGATGCCTGTTTCCGGCCGTGTCAAATTTTACCTCTCCACCCTAGCTTTCATAGCTCCTACCCCAGTCTTAACTACCACATTTCTTACCATTCCTTAAAACATACGCGCATGAGTCAGTTTTCTTACTGTTCTCCCATGCTTTGATATATTTAATCCCTCTTACATATTTACCTTTTCCTATGCTCTCCTTTCTCCTCTTGCCTATTTAAATTCCTGCCTGGCCTTCCAAGAGGTGGTTTCAGGTTCTACTTCCTCTCCCCAGTGATCTTGTTTCTCTCAATTCTCACTGTCTCTGTCTTAGGGCCGTACAGTTTTCCACTTAATTGTTTTTGTTTATTTGTTGCGTTTGTCTTCAGTGTGTTACTCCATTGCCCCAGTTAGAATGTAAGCACCATTCTATAAGGAGCAGGCATGTTAGAGATGTTATGTACAACGTGATGACTGGAGCCAACACTGCCATATGATGTATATGAAAGCTGTTAAGAGAGCAAATCCTAAGAATTCTCATCACAAGGAAAAAACGTATATATTTTGGTATCTATATGAAATGATGGATTTTAACTAAACTTACAATAATTATTGCATGATATGTGTAAGTCAGATCATTGTGCTCTACGGCCTAAAGTTATACAGTGCTGTAGGTCAAATATACCTCAGTGAAACTGGGGGGGAAAAAGCAGTCATGCCACACGGGTCAGTATTCCCTATAGTCTGTGCCCACAGGAGGAGCTCAGGCACCACTGTAGGTTTCTTACCCAGTGGAAGAGACTCCCCAGTCTGCTCCCAGATAGCCTGGCAGACTCAGGAGGAGGCATGCAGCACCATGTTCCTTTCCCCATTTGAGAGAATCAGTAGTTACACACTCTTCTAGAAAGAAGCCTGTGGGGTGGGTGAAGAACAACTTCCCGTGAGTTACAGCTTGAAAATAAAGATATTTAATATGTACTCCATTTATTTTCAGGCTGCAAAGATCTGCAACAACATGCTGTTAGCCATTAGTATGATTGGGACTGCTGAAGCTATGAATCTTGGAATCAGGTTTGTCGAATATATATTTTCATGTACTAACAATTTTTATGAGCTTTTCTATTTGATTTTCTGATGTTGAAAAAAAAAAAAAGGGTCCGTGAGAGATGAACGAGTTGATCTAGGAACATTTTGAAAGTACTTCATTATTGAACTTTAATAGACTTTGCTTATTTGACGACCACTGGGCCCTGGAGAGCATGAATATTCTTTGCCATAGCCATAAAATGTGTTGTGCTGTATATTCGAAGTTGCATTATCCTTTTTATATGGGAGCTCCATTTCTTCTGTTGTATTGAAATGCAAGAAACACTTTTACTGTAAAATTTAAACATACTTTGGCAGTGTAGGACAAATTTTTGTAAAACGCCGTTTTAATGTATGGCGAATTCAAGTGTTCTGCTACCACATGACTGGTTTTATGTATCTGTTCACTACAAGGGCTCTTGGTTGTTTAGTCTTGGGATAAACTGGATGGCATTCATAAAGCTGCAACTCATGTACATAACTCTTTCATTTTAACTGGCTTGTGGTTTTGTTACTTTACATTAAGGATATGTCTTTCCATTAAAATAAAATGCATCCATCCTCTGCTGAAAGTGATGCAGGAATTTTGTTTCTCCTATGATAAGGATCATCTTTTAGAATGCTTAAGGTTAATGTCTTAAGTTTAGCCTTTAATCTTTTGGGTTAGGAATGTTACATATGATTAATCACCTAATTAATTGTTTGAATGTTCGGTATTTCATGAATGTAATAAATAGACATTTCTTACTTTAGAAAATGCTCAATTAGCAAGATGCTTTATTCAGGTGTTTTCTTCACATTTCCCCAAACTGCTTACCAGGGATATCACAAATCAGAGTAGTGTTTCATCTCACAGCTTTTGATAACAGCAATAAAAGAGCCAAAGTGCTTGAGATATTTTTTAAAACACAGTAATGGATTCACATTTCCTCTTAATTACCATATCAAGATGCTGTTGTTTATTGAATTGCCCTTGTCTCAGATGTTAAACTATCTTGACCTATTAAGTTGTCATGTTGTAATTGAGATAAAAGAGGAATTTGCTTTGCATCAGTGCTAATTGGTTTATCAATATCCTGTACCATTTACATTTTAAAATTGAATGTCTGTAAGATGCTAAGGCATATCTGTACAAAGCCTTAATAAAACCGGTAGTATACAGGGAGCTGTTCAGAGTGGTATGTCTGTACTGTAGCCAGTTTTAGGCTATGGGTCACTTAATCATAAATGAAAAACGTGTTACTAGTGACTCGTTTTCATGTCCATCCTCTAGACTAATTTCACGGAAGAGGAAGATGTAAATTTCTGGAGCCAAAATTGCATACAAAATTAATTGGGGTTGACAATAGGATTGGAGCATTAGTGTGCATATGCATCTTTAGAATTTTATCTTCATTCTTCTGGATATAAATGAATAGTAATAAAAACAAAAAAGCAAAAGCCTAGATAATCTAGGCTATGTTCTACTGAAATTTCCCTCTTCATCTTTACTAGTTTGTTTTATATCCTGCTTCTTACGCTGAGCATCAGTGGTTTGAGATATTCCTTAGGCCTAGCGATGTATCCTCTGGCCTTCCTCAGCTAATTTTCCTAGCAAACCTCCTACCAGATGATCATTTGCTATTCTAAAATGAACTTTTTGTGTGGTTAGTGCTGATAGAAGTCTAACTCCAAACACCAGCTGATAAAGAATAGTATGAAAGTCACTTGAATCAAGTGAATGGAATAAAATATATACAATGAAATACGTACATGGACTACTACAGAGAGTTTGTGATCAAAGAGAAGATGAAAAGTGATAGGATTCCAAATAGAAATGTTAAGAGGAAAAGCAATAACTTCCCTTATTATTGGTCTTGATCCACTATGATAAAAATAATGTTTAGAAAGATGAAACTTTAAGTGTTTAATTTTTCTGAAACTCTACATACGTATATTGCTATCACATATATAATATTTGCATATATCATATATGAAAAATGAACACAGGGTAGGAACTCCCTAATTTTACTTAACTGGTAATAATTTTATAACTTTCTGGTGCTTCAGATTATACTAATGAATTGCTTATTTTCATAACATTAGGATTTTATTAGTTTATCTTGACAAAGATTCTCAGTGGCTTGAAAGTCCTAAAAATGATTGCCTCTGCTATTGTCTTTTCTCCATGGTTTACAGACATGGTTTAAAGTGACAGGATTGTTCTCTAATAGAGTATAGAGAGCGACCACGATTTATTGAGCTTTGCAAGGTGAAAGAGAAAATTGGCATCAGCAAGCATAAATTCCCAAGTAGTAAATTCCCACAAAGTAGTACAGCATCAAAGTGGCTCAGCCACATTTATATTCTGTTCACTCTGAAGTGAATTTTTTTAAAGCATTAATGTCAACATTTACAAATTGAGTCACCTATTCCTATGAAGTGATCATTTCTGATTAATTTCATTCTCATAAGTCAGTGTTTTTTCTAGAACAGTGTTTCCCATTTTTTTTAAAAATGGAAGAATAAAATCCTACAGTTTAGAACTCTTATTGACCCTATGCTCTTTTACAGTCAAGATGGATATAAGGGAAATTTTAAACGCTACAAAAAAAAAGTAAAGCATAAAGAATATGGGTATACAACATATTTTTGAAATTCTTTTTTTAATCAGACCTTTGTACCTTCTAATTGGGTTCTAATTAGGACTCGGAACATAGTTTTATTGGCACCGAAGGTGTCCTGCTTCCATTAGAGACGTTTTGCTCCCGTGTGTCACAAAGGAACAGTGCTGATAGTGGAAGCTTTGTTGTTTAGTTTTCATAAAATTTTGCTCCACTGGGAATTGTCTTGTCTTCTTTTTCAGTACTGGTGGTTGTAACAGGTCATTTGCATCACCAGTCAGCACCTAGGCCCCTAGCAATGACCGTCTTGTCTTCTTCCACCTTAAAAGAAACTTCGGACAGTTGAACTTTTCTGGCAGGCTGTTCAAGATGAGAACTTTCCCACAAGTGTCATTTTAGTTTCTTGGCTACTGCCCTGAGACGGTGGTGCGTTTTCATTTAGGTGATGACTTGAGTCCCCTTAGCTGTAAACCTAATACATATGCAATAGATGTAAACTTAATACATATGGAATAGATGATGTAAACCCTGATACATATGCGATAGATAACAAGTGGCAGAAGGTTTGTAATAAAAATTTGACCACATTTCTTTTTTTTTTTTTTTAAGTTTATTTATTTATTTCGAGAGAAAGAGAGCACACACATGTGTGTCAGGGAGAAGGACAGAGAGGAAAGAGAGAATTCCACGCAGGCTCCGTGCTGTCAGTCCAGAGCCCAGTGCGGGGTTCGAACCCACAAACCACGAGATCGTGACCTGAGCCAAAATCAAGAGCCGGATGCTTACCCAGGCGCCCTGACCAAATTTCTTACTAGATTGGTAAAGCACTGTCATACTGGCTTATTGACTGTTAAGTTGCCCACCCACGTGATCCAGTGAGACTCAGCGTGGTGGGAGTTTGGTGTCGTAGCTCTGCCATAGACTTCAGTTTTTCTCGTCTATAACATGACAAAAATAATAGTATCTGTCCACAGAGTTTTTTGTGAAAACGAAATGAGTTAATCTGTGTAAATCTTTTAAAACAGTTCCCGGCACATTGTACAGGCTCAGCGCGGTAGTTATTGATGGTGGCGGTGGTTAGTATTTGAATTGAATTGTAACGTTAAAAGTGGTTTCTTTATAACACTTCTCACCAGCTGGCGTGTGTATGTATGTGTTTGTCTATTGCCTGTCTCCCCAACTAGAACGCAAGCTCCCTGAAGGGGATTGGCTTTGTCTGCTCATTGCTGTGTCTTAAGAACATACCTAGCACATAGTAGGCGCTCAGTGAAGACTTGTCAAATGGATAAAGGGGCGAGAAGGGGGAGGGAGGCACTTCTCCTGCCTCAGGTAAAAGTTAACGTGTGTGTGTGTGTGTGTGTGTGTGTGTGTGTGTGTGTGTGTGTCTTAACTGGCTCATTCCTGGATGGCAAGCACAGCCTTTTCTTAGATTTTTACTATGTCTCCTTGGCTCCAGGCACAGCACCTGCGCGTGGCAAATCTGTTAAACATTGATGAATAAGTGGACGGTCTGTTAAAACTGACATAGTCTTAGGGTACCTGGGTGGCTCAGTCAGTTAAGCATCCAGCTCTTGATCCCGGCTCACGAACGGGTTCATGAGTTCAAGCCCCACGTTGGGCTCTGCGCTGGCAGTGTGGGGTCTGCTTGGGATTCTTTCTCTCCCTCTTTCTGCTCCTCCCCTGCTCGTGTGCACACTCTCTCTCAAAAATAAATAAACTTGAAAAAAACTGACATAGTCTTAGGTATTTGATTTTCACATCCTGTGATACAAACATCTCAGTTTAGTGACATAATCTGCTTTGTTCTTACGTAAAAAAAGACAGTATAGATACTTCTATAGAATATAAAGTGAAAAAACTTTTTTGGCCCTTAACAGCCTTGGTTACAGTGAAGGCAAACATTTGGATTCTGTTTAATTTTTTTCACGGTGTATGCATCATTTTTACTTCTCTCAAAAGTTCATTT
The DNA here is from genome assembly GCF_022837055.1 of Prionailurus viverrinus. Taxonomy (NCBI): domain Eukaryota; kingdom Metazoa; phylum Chordata; class Mammalia; order Carnivora; family Felidae; genus Prionailurus; species Prionailurus viverrinus. The sequence continues at coordinate 119,690,686 of NC_062562.1, read as the reverse complement.
AAAATTCTTGTGTTTTAAAGGTGAGTAGATTTGACACAGTGACGTTTATTTGAGTTGCATTATATATGCGGTCAGAGCAATGAATTCATTCTCTGTTTATATCAGAGAACATTCCAGCAATTGTAAAGCCACATGCATGCACGCGCACACTCTCGAACCACATCCAGTGGCAAGTTATTATGGGGACTGACAGACTGTCATCCTTTTGATGGCTTGAGCTGTATATCTCCTGAACAGCGATGGGGCTCTTATGCAGAAAGTATCATATGTTCCCAGCCAATTTACAGGGAAACAGCAATAACATTTTATCATGGTTGAGAGCCCAGTAGCTGCTTCCTATTAAACTTGCCCTTTCAGATACCTGTCTTGGATTAATTTGTTGATTTCAAATGGAAACTCAGTCTTCTCCAGTGAAGCATGACGTTCTAGGATAGACTCTCTGAATGACAATTACTGTGTATTCTAGCTGGTTTCAGACCATTACAAGCCTTAGGCACAGTGGAAGACAGAGGACTTCAGTAACTGATTTTAATATTATGTCTAATTTTAACTGTCAGTTATATATGTGCCAGTGAAAGAATCCTCAGAAAGATGAAATGCAAAACACTTCTAACTTGCTCTTTTTAATGATACACTTTGCTGTAGGGTGGGGAGTCGGGAGAGGAAAAGTGGTGAGGGAGTAGCCGTCTCCTAAAGGGGAGTCAGCACAGCGGGGAAGCATCAGATTTGAAAAGTGAGCACGTAACTGCCACCTCGCTTTTTTGCGTGCCCCTCAGGATGCTTCTAAATAGTAATATGTTCACCAAACAGGGTTCCATAAATCAGTGCCAGTATTTTTCCTTGAACACTCAAGAAAAATGAAATGTAGGGTTTTACAAAGGATAATAAGCTTTGCCCGCCATTTTGGTGAGTACTGTACATAGAGCATGAACCGCTTTAGCAGTAAAGGCTGTTGTGAGGTTCTCTTGAGTATAACCAGGTAGGTTATAAAGAGAACAGTAACTCTGCTGCTTTAAATGTGATGAACCATTGTAAAAGAAAAATCTAAATTCAGAAGCCCTTGAATTATATTTCAAATGGAAGGGAAGAGCGATATTTGGGGGTCTTAAAAATATTCCCTACTCATGGAGTACATTCGACATAGACATTCTTGAACCTTTGTGCTTAGGGAATATATTTGCAGTTATAGCAGATTAATTGTTAATGTGTGATTTTTACTTTTCATAGTATGTACATTGGCTTTCTCTTTCCCAAGTCATCTGCTCTAACAGCATACTGATAGCCTCTTATTATTTAAAAGTGGAAAGAAAGCATCAGCACTAAACTACACCCGTAACAAACTTGGAATTTTGTAAAGGAATGAATGAAACTGTTGGATTTCTTTCGGGCAGTCTACCATTGAACGGAATGTATGACAGCCGATTAGAGTGAATCTTCTCTGTCTGTTATAATCCTTAAGAAGACTCCCCATTGTAACATGGTCCACCACTTGATTTCACACATGTGGCATGCCATATATATTCCTCGCACCACAGCTACTTCTTGAAAACCTGATTACGTAACAGTTGTATTATGTGCTATGTCCAGACATACGCTGGCTGTCAGCCTTAGCCCCCTACTCCAGTACTGGAAAAATGTGTACTGGGTCATGATACTCACATTGGGAAATAAACAGACATAGGTTTCAAACACAGAGGAAACAAGAGCTTAAGCAAGGCAAAATGCGTAATTTGTTTCACACTGATACGTGTCTCTTTTCAGTTGTTTTTTTTTTTTTTTTCCTTCTTCTCCGGAAGAGATTGGTTCTAAGGAAACGCAGAAAGCTTTTATGACAATTATTTTATAATGTCTCTTTGTATGAAAGAAACCAGTCAATTGCTGGGTAGAAAGTTTTATTTGAAACCTGATTCAGTGCAACTTAGCCAAACTGTGTTTCCCAAACTGCATTCAGATTCTCAGAATCAAAATAATATAGCATTTTGATTCTATTTTTTTTCTGGGTCCACACTGCACAGCCGTTGATGCCCTCAGCTCAGTGATAGAACAAATGATGTTTCCGCTTGGGCAAGCTTTGTTTTATCAGGATCAGTAACCTTATCAGCAGTTGACCCAGAACTATAATGCATGTCTCTGAATAGATAGCATATGTCACAGCTCTGTGCAGACTTGCTTCATAAGCAAGACCGTCTAATGAAGATTTAATAAATAAGGAAAAGTTTGCAGCAAGAAATGTCTTCTTTTATAATGATAACTTCTCTTAAGCTCGTTTTACTGCTCGTGGCTCATCTCTTGTATTCATTCTCATAAAAGCTAAAAGAATAAACATACATATAAATGCATCCACACGGACTTCCATGATGCATGGTTTATCTGTCAGTATTTCTTTCTGAAATATATCATTTGTGAATAAAGGATGTAGAATTCAGGTTATCATATTGGTTTAAGGTTCTTATGTGACACATAAATGCAACGATATCCAAAAGACTAGAAAACCCATGTGTGTGATAAACCAACAACTACACAATTATGTGTTATTTCTTAAAAGTAGGGTATAGCACAGGGGATTTTCTCCCACTGCAGAATGTCCTGGCTCAGAAGTGTTTAATCACGAGCTTTTAATACCCTATAATTTAAGACTGGGTTCTTTGCCCTCATCAATCTGCTTTGATTTTTGAAGACATACAATAAATGGAGAAGGAAGATAGAGCATCCTCATACGTAAATAAGTCACGCATGACTTGTACATTTTGACATTTAACACTGCTTTTCTTTGACCTTTGACAGGTTAGGGCTTGACCCAAAACTATTGGCTAAAATCCTAAACATGAGCTCAGGACGGTGTTGGTCAAGTGACACTTACAATCCCGTACCCGGGGTGATGGATGGAGTGCCGTCGGCTAATAACTATCAGGGTGGATTTGGAGCAACACTCATGGCCAAGGTATGGTAAATGCAGAGACTCCCTCCCCAAGACAGAGGGGAACAGATGTTTAATGGCCTAATCCCCCACTCCCCTTTAACAAAGCATATGTCTACCCTAGATGGCAAGATTACTAAAATAGCGATTCACTTACTCATTGGAAGTGAGTTAAAACTTAGCTTCGATAAAAATCCTTATTTTGTTCGTTTATATTCCTGCCCTTTCAGATGAGAAGAATAGGCTGGGAGTTTTATTTTGTGCTTGGGTTTGTTTGTACTATGAGATGGGCAAGATTTTGTTCTTCATAGAAATTTTCATTATTTTGCCAAGTCCTTAGAATGGAAGCAGTAAGAATTTTCTGGATAATACATTGACATTGGGTACACCTATCACAGAAGAAGAGAATATCTTTCTCACGATACTAGATTTCTAAATACGCCTTCCCGCTTTAAGAGTACGTACGTACTGGGGCACCTGGGTGGCGCAGTCGGTTAAGCGTCCGACTTCAGCCAGGTCACGATCTCGCGGTCCGTGAGTTCGAGCCCCGCGTCGGGCTCTGGGCTGATGGCTCAGAGCCTGGAGCCTGTTTCCGATTCTGTGTCTCCCTCTCTCTCTGCCCCTCCCCCGTTCATGCTCTGTCTCTCTCTGTCCCAAAAATAAATAAACGTTAAAAAAAAAAAAAATTAAAAAAAAAAAAAAAAGAGTACGTACGTACTTATGCGCAAAGTCATCTGAAAAGCAAATTGTTGGCCTCCTCCTATTTGTGATCTCAACTTTAGAAAATACTGTTAAGAGGAACAGACTTTGAGCTATTTCCCATCCCACTCTGCCCCCATAGTTGACTTTTTTCCTGATTACAAAAGTAATAAAAACATACACCTGGACACCATACTCGGTTTACTTTCCTTCATTCCCCATGGCGTTCTGTCCATTCTGCTTCTTGACTGTGCCTTGAATCCATGCATTTCCCTTCTCTGCCACCACCAGTCCCTTGGCTGAGCCTCCCCTGGATCATACCAAATCAGTCCTTAACTGGTGTCCTATCCTTTCATAATCCTCTCTGGTTCATTTTCTACCCCGGGGGAGGGAGCGGGCTTCTGGACACGTAGAAACCGGAGTGTGCCATTTCCCCTACTAAGTCTCTTTCACCGTTTCCTGTTACTTGTAGTTGAAAGTCTATCTCTGCAGGGGCGCCTGGGTGTCACAGTCGGTTAAGCGTCCGACTTCAGCCAGGTCACGATCTCGCGGCCCGTGAGTTCGAGCCCCGCATCAGGCTCTGGGCTGATGGCTCAGAGCCTGGAGCCTGTTTCCGATTCTGTGTCTCCCTCTCTCTCTGCCCCTCCCCCGTTCATGCTCTGTCTCTCTCTGTCCCAAAAATAAATAAATGTTGAAAAAAATAAATAAATAAAGTCTATCTCTGCAAGTTGTCTCACGAAGCCCTCCATGATTTGGCCTTGGCTCGTCCCACCAGCTCGTTTCAGCCTTCCCAGCTCATCTTTTGCTTCCACTATAGTGAACTCCTTTCTGCCCGTTGTCTCTCTTTTTTTTTTTTTTTTTAATTTTTATTTATTTATTTTTGAGACCGAGAGAGACAGAGCATAAGCAGGGGAGGGGCAGAGAGAGGGAGAGACACAGAATCTGAAGAGGGCTCCAGGCTCTGAGTTATCAGCACAGAGCCCGACGCGGGGCTCGAACTCACGGAGCGTGAGATCATGACCTGAGCTGAAGTCAGACGCTCAACCGACTGAGCCACCCAGGCGCCCCTCGTTGTCTCTTACTTGCAAACCTCCACGCACACTATTCCCTCTGCCTGCATCGTTTGTCCTTGCCTCCCGCCCCCCCCCCCCCCCATCCCAGCTTCCGGCACAGTACCTGGCATATTGCCAGCACACGTTAAATATTTATTGGATAAAGCAGTGTTTGAAACTACATTTCTTATTTTGCAGTTTGATTTCTCCTCATGTTTCGTTTAAGAAAATATTTATTTTTATGCGAATCCGTATCCTGTATTTAGGTTTGCATATAATTTAGGATTTTGCAGTTGTGCTGTGTGGCTGTTGCTAGAAACAGGAAGTAGCTCCTTAAGTGTATTGTTTTCATCGAAGCCGCAGGTGATTTATTAGGGCACACGGAAACATGAAAGAATCGCATTTATGCTCAGTTTCCATTCTGTGTCTGTGTGAAGTGGGTTGTGAGCTGTTAGCTTATTCGGTTCCACTAATACGGCTAATGGCTCAAACAGAGGAAGTGGCTAACGGTAGAGTGTAATAAGAAGTTGGAGGCTTCTGATCAAAAGGATCAGATGGATTTGTCTTTTTGTAGTGCTGGCTTTGTCTGGGGACTCCGCCCTAGCTGCCCTTTACTCTGTGGTACACCTGTGCTTTAGCCATTTTCTGCAGTGGCCCTGCCCACTGTCAGAGTCCTTCCTTTGACAGGATTTTCTTGGGACGCCTGGATGGCTCAGTCGGTTGAGCATCCAACTTCGGCTCAGGACATGATCTCACGGTTGGTGAGTTCAAGCCCTGTGTCAGGCCCTGCACTCAAAGTGGGATTGGGATTCTCTCTCTCACCTCTCTGTCCGCCCCTCCCCCGCTCGTGCTTTTTCTCTCTCTCTCACTCTCTCAAAATTAAATAAGTGAACTTCAAAAATAGATCAAATGATTTTCTTGATCATGAATGACAGTGTTTTCAACTAACAGTGTGAGACAGTGCAGGAGTCAAACATATGGGTGTTACCGGTGTCCTTCCCTCAATGAAATGCAGTCGTGGTCTCCCTTACAAAAAGGAAGACTTCTTAATTTTGCTTGGAATGAGAGTACTTAGAAAGGAACTTAAAAAAATCTTTCATCACCTCAGATTGCTGTTAACAAAAACACACCATAGCTAATTAGGTTTGTGTAGAGAAACTGATGGAGATTAAAGAACTCCCCATCGATGCTGCGTTGATTAAAGCAGTCTTAGCATTGTGATTCTGCTTGGACAGATCAAGGCTTAGCTGCTAAGAGAGGTTTTGTTCAATTGCCATTAAATTTTATTGTGCTAGGGGATGTCATCGAAGTAGAGGCTTGTGCATTTATTTCTAGGTCTTAACATCATAAAATTCTAATATGTTGTGTGTATATAATCAGAACATAGTCAATAGGAAAACTAGATCATTCTTCTGAACTCTCCAACCTAGATGTCTACTTGTGATGGCCGCTACAGAACAGCATATGGAAAATCACGATGATTCTTGGTACTCCCTCAGGGTACCCATTTCCTCATAAAACATAACAGCTTGGTCCTCCGTTAACTCGTTGAACCTTATTGCCATTGTTGTGTTATTTTTTCCTGAACTACCCACTTAGCTCATGGATTCATAAATATTTTATTTGATGAATGATGTGGAAAATCTATTTATTTTAAATTATACATTATCAGCTTCAAGGGATGCCTTCTTTTTCTAACATTTCAAGATACAAAAGCCTCTCAGGTTTTCGGAGACTAAGCACCGTTCGTTTTTTAGAATGTCTACCCTTTAAGGTAGTGGCCACCAAAGCAATTTCACTTTTCTGATTTTTGGTTTGGACAGATTTTATTTGGGTGTGTACTTGCCCCTTTGAAAAACTCTAGACCTTTCTTCTCGATAGTACTGTGTTCTCTTTAGTATGTTATGTTAACTCTGAGTTCTTCTGTTCTAGTTTGTGTTCCAATTAACTAGGTTAAAAGTTAAATGCAGTCTATGTAGATTTTCTCTCTGTCATTTGAAAATAAATATATCTTGCAGATTTGCTGCAAAATGATGTCAACCAGAGAGGTTTGTCTGGGTATCAACAATAGTGTAGCTGTATGTTTGTTAACTGTGCAGGACACAATTCAGCTTGCTTTTTATTTTTAGGAAACTATAGAAGAATTTAAGGTTAAGCAGATTTTTCAGATCTATTGTCTACATGTGGAAATTATACAGATAAGCACAAAATAATGTTTGCAGTTATACCATTATACATATTTAAGAGGCTGGAGATTTAAACGTTTTCTGAAGCTCTCAGGATGAAGCATTAGCTCGCCAAGATGTTAAAGGGTTGTCATGAGGGTGGATGTCCCATTGCACTTACAATAAAACCCAGACTCCTTCCCAAACATACTAAAGCTTCCGTGTCTTACGTGTGCCCATGCCCAGCTCATTTCTCTCCCTAGCCCCCTTGCTTACTCTCATTCAACCTCACTGGCCTGCTTGCTGTTTCTCGAATATTCAAGCCGTGTCCCAGCACCTTGCGGTTCCATCTGCCTGCGTCTCTGTTCCCCCAGCTCTCCAAAGAACCCACTGCTCTCTGACATTCAGATCATAGGTCAAGTGTCTTCACCTCAGAGAAGCCTTCCCTAAACATCTCCTCTATCAGAACTCCTTCCTTCCACTCCACCCTTGCTGTCCACCACTTCCCAGCCCCTTCCCCTGCTTTATTTTTCTTCATAGTCCTTGTCCCTATCTGAAATTGTAGCATTTGTTGTCTGGCTTCCCCGAGCGTCACAAGAACAGTGCCTCGGTTTCATCATGCCTGTTTCACTGGCGCTTGGGACAGTGCTAAATACTTGTTGAATAAAGAGATTGCATGGATATTCGGTGATTCCATGATGGGGGGCTTGTCTTAGGCTTACAGGCTTCTGCAGATTTGAAAAAGCATTTCCCTGTGTGATCTCATTTATCTAGTAACCCTTGTCCACAGTCAAAACAGACAGGTCTGGGTGGAGGAGTGGGGAGGAGACTCAGAAATTAAGGTTTCTGTCCAGAGTAGTTTTGCCCTACGTGAAAGTACTTACAAAAATATATATAACCCGCCACAGTGTTTGTAAGTATCTTATTTTTTTCAGACTTCGTTCCTCCTGCTTTGAAAGCAAAGCATTAGGAGCCACATTTGCAAAGTGAGCCCTCGCTACCAGTCTCAATGTGTTCCTTCCTGCCCTTGTTTGATTTAGGATCTGGGGCTGGCCCAAGACTCCGCCACCAACACAAAGAGCCCGATCCTTCTGGGCAGCCTAGCCCATCAGATCTACAGGATGATGTGTGCAAAGGGTTACTCAAAGAAAGACTTCTCGTCCGTCTTCCAGTTTCTCCGAGAAGAGGAGACCTTCTGAGTTTGCCCTTTGGCCGTGGACACTGTTGGAAACCGACCTCCACCTTGGAGCCTCCTTATAGCTCACTCCACAAGTAAATGGGCTTAATCAAAGGTCACCTGTCTGCTTTTGACTGTCTAGGTCCCAGTAAACCTTAGGATTTTTCACCCATTTTTAACTGCTTATTTTTTTTTTTATCTCTTTAGCAAACCTGTGTTCTCTCCATTTTTTTTTTTTTTTTTTCCCTGTAAGCCACTGATGGTCTCTGCTAACTAGCTGATTGGCCTTTTTCAAAAGTTTGACTCCTGAGCATCTTCAACGAAATCGTGGCATACTTCAATCAGGATAGTATTTATTCCACTTTACAAATAAAACCAAATATTGTCAACAGGATGAAACCTATCTTAAAGAAATTGGTGTGGGGAAAGGAGTTAGAAAAAGGGGAAGCATAGTGAATTATTACCTGTGTCCCTCGGGTAGTTTGTCCTGTTAACCAAGTGGTGGTATTCTTGCGTTGCTGAGGTTACTGATTTCTTTTCCAGGGAGTCGGTAAAGCTGACGGAACTCCCTGCTGCATGTTTATAAGTTGGACTCTGTTACATTATCTTACTGTGTATCCTTCTTGTTACAACTCCCAATACTCAGCAAACTTGTTTTTTATATTTTTGCTTCCTTTTACATTCTTACTACATATTTTTTTGACTTTAAAAGAATGACATCTTTAGAACTGTTTCAGAGCCAATGATGATATTTGCTTTAGATAACTATTACATTATTCTAAATATAACCACATTATTTTGAAATCAAATAAATTTCTATGCTGATAATACTTTCTTGGAGTTTTCGTGTCTCCGCAGCCATTTGGCGAGCAATTAAATGATCTGACAGACTGGTGTTCCAGACTGATGGGGGGGAACGGGTGGGAAGAAGAGGAAGGGAGGGGAGGTCAAAAGGAACCGAGTCTGAATTGGCCAGTGGCAAGCCAGCTTCCTGCTGTTCATCTGAATCCTTAACGGGCGTTCATTCGAAAGTTTTCGGTTGTGGGCGCCATCGCAATTCAGCCTGCGCAAAATGGAATATGCCACAGTGTAGACTGTCCCCACCACAGCGCCTAGAAGTCTTCTTGGTGATAGACCTCGGTGCCAAACCTGGCAGAACTACAACTACTTCCCTCGGTTTCCTGGTGATAAAACATCCCAGGCACTATTAGAAGTGCTGGGGCTACGGTGACGAACAGAATAGACAAAGTCTTGCCCTTGTAGACTATAGATCCTGGTGTCGTGTGTGTGTGTGTGTGTGTGTGTGTGTGTGTGTGAGGGGATGTGACAGACAAAAAATAAATGTTTACTGCATACGTCAGATAATAATAAGGAAAAAAAAGCACAAGGGGGATGGATGGGAGGTGCCCAGGGGTATTTTGTTATGGTGGTCAGGTTGGCATTTGAGCAGAGAGAAGGAAGTGAGGGAACACGCCATGCAGATACCTGAGAAAAGAACATTCCGGGAACAGGGAGCAGAAAGTACAAACGCTAGATACGAGGAAAAACAAGGAGGCTGTAAGTGAAGTCCCAAGATGAGGGGGGCCAGATCTTGTAGGGCCCTGTTAGGACACTGGCTCTTATCCTAAGTGGGATTGGTTGTGTATCAGTTAGCCAGAGTGGAAGCTAACTGATGATACGTTGCCACCTCAACATTCAGCGGCTCAAAATAACAAGTGTTTATTATTTTTCAAGATTCTCCAGGTCAGTTATATTATTCATCTCCCCTGGGCCGGCTCCTCTGGAGCTGGAGGGTCTAGTTTGGCCTCACTCAGCTGGGACAGCTGGCACGGTTGGGGCTTCTCTCCACAGGGTCCAGGAGGCGAATCTGAGCTTCTTCACGTGGCGGCGGAAGGGCTCTCAGCGGCAACGCAGGACAAGACCAACGAGCAGACACTTGGCTGGGTTCTGCTTGCTTCGTGGCTGTACTGCCCCCTTGGCCGAAGCAAGTCACATAGCCCAGCCCAGAGCCCGTGTTGGAGGGGATGACATAAGAGAGTGGATGCCAAGGCATTACGGTGGCCATTTTGCAAATATCCTGTCACGGGCAGCCCATTAGGGATTTTGTTAAGAGGGTCGATGTGGTCTGACCTAGCCTTTAAAGGGATCGCTGTGGCCGCTGTGTGGAGAATAGAATGTAGGGCGAGGCTGGAAGCAAGGAGACCAGTTAGGAGGGGATGGTAATAATCCAGATGAGAAGCAGTGAGGGCTGGGACCAGGATGTTAATGAAGAGGTTTCTGTCTCCTCGGGCAAGAAATGGTCAGATTGGAACATAAAGACAGATGCACTAACTAATGGATTGGGTGAAAGAGAAAGGGAGGAGTCAGGGACGAATCCAAGGTTGGTGGGGAAAGTGGAGGGCAGGCGTTACCACTTACTCTGGGGGAGATGTGGGAAGTTTAGGAGGAGAAAACTCCTAGGTGGCCTGGAAGCCACCCAGGGGGAGGAAAGGCAAAGGTCCAAGACCACACCCTGTGTTACTCTCACTTTCAGTGGCTGGGAAAAAGAGCCAGCAAATGAGATGAGGGGTAACAGTAAGGGGAGAAGACGGTGGGAGCCAAATGCAGATTGTGTCGGAAGGAAGAATGATTGTTTGTATCAAAAGCTACTGAGAAGCTGAGTAGCAAATGTGAGAGCTGAGAATTAGTGATTTGCCTTGGCAAAATAAGTGCCTCTGATGGGTGTTCTGGGGCACGTGGGAAATGACATTGGACACGAGGGAATGGGAAGAGAAATGGGAAACGTTGAGTAGAGACAGCTCTCAAGACGTTTTGCTGTTAAGAGGAAAAAACATGGGATAGATACTGGCAGGGATGTGGGGTCAAGGGAAAATTTGTTGATGTGTCTTTAAGATTGGAGATACTATGGGATCATGCTGATGGAAGTGGAATGGTCCAGTAAAGGAGAAGGAGTGGTGCATGGAAGAAAGGATGCTCGCCAAGGGCTATCGTTTATGTATGCGTGTTTATTTTTGAGAGAGAGAGAGTGTGAGTGAGTGGGGGAGGGGCAGAGAGAGAGGGAGACGCAGAATCCGAAGCAGGTTCCGGGCTCTGGGCTGTCAGCACAGAGCCCGACGCGGGGCTCGAACTCACCAACCGCGAGACCATGACTTGAGCCGAAGTCGGACACTCAACCGACTGAGCCACCCAGGAGCCCCTGTGTAGTTTTCAGCATAAAATAACATTAGTGCTGGAAAGGATCTTACCCACCTCTCAGCACGTTGCAGTCCCCCTCCTCTGACCATAAGTTTTCTCATCTATAAAGTTGTCATAAACAGGGGCCCCTGGGTGGCTGAGTTAAGCAACCGACCCTCGATTTTGACTCAGGTCATGATCTCATGGTTCATCAGTTGGAGCCCCGGGTTGGGCTCTATGCCGACAGCGCAGACTTTGTTTGGGATTCTCATTCTCTCTCCCTGCCTCTCTCTTTCGCAAAGAAATGTAAAAATAAATCACATTGGCATAAACAACGTAGCTGAATAGTAAATGCTTACTCGGAAACTTGAAAGCAAAAAATCTGAGTCAGGGACAATCCCAAGTGTTGGCGAGCACGTGGAGACGTTAAAACCCTCATACGCGACTGCCGGGACCATACAGTGGCGGAAAAGAGCGTGGCAGTTCCTCGAGAAAGTAAACACAGCGTTTCCGCAGGACCCAGCGGTTCCACTCGATCCTTGAGGATAGATACATACACACTCGAGAGGAACGAAGTTAATGCGTCCGCACGGAAACTTGTACACGAATATTCGTAGCGGCATTATTCGTAAGAGCCAAAAAGTAGGAACGGTCCAAATGTCCCCTGATGACTGCGCGAACAGAGTGGCACATCCATGCCGTGGAAGAGTGGCCATCAAAAGGCATGGAGTACTGACCCAGGCCACAACTTGGGTGAACCCCGAAAAGCAACGTGGCAGGTGAAAGACGCAAGACCCGGGGGCCACAGGCCGTGTGATTCTGCGGAGAATGGCAGACCAGGCAAATCCCCAGACCCAAAGTAGATGAGTGGTTTCCAGGGACTAACGGGGGAGGGGGGAAATAGGGAGTGGCTGCTGTTCTGCGTGGAGTTGCTTTCTTGGGGTGATGAAAACGTTCTGGAATTAGATAGCCATGGTTGCATGACTTTGTGAATGTGTTAAAAACCACTGAATCGTACGCTTCTAAATGGTGAGGTTTATGGTGTGTGAATCGCATCTCTAGGCAAAAGAAAAACTAAGGAGAAAAAGTCACGAGTTACAGCCTCTCTTCCCAAGTGGTTCTCGCCTGGGGCAATGTTGCTCTGAGGGGACTTATGGCAATGTCTGGGCGTATGTGTGGTTGTCATGTGGGGGCTGCGGGCGGGCGTATGTCGGGGACACTGCTAAACAGCCCACAGTGCACGGGACAGCCCCCGCAACATATGCCCCAAATGTCCATAATGCAGGGTTTGAGAAACTCTGCTCAGGTGTGTGTTCCACAGGCACCTCAAACTTGGTGTATCGAGACCTAAGCTCCCCCATTCTCCCACCCAGCAGACCTGCTTCTCCTCCGGGTCCCTGTCCCATCCAGGTTCCCAGGAACCATCCCTGACTCCCCTGTCCCCTCCACCCGCTCTCCACGGTGAGGTCTATCTATACCTCTGGCGCCTACGTCAGGCCCTCATTGGTTCTTGTCTAGGATACTTGAGTATCTTTGCAATTGTTCCTTTTTTTGTTTGTTTGTAACAGCTTTCCTGAGGTATAATTTATATACAATAGAACTCGCTCGTTTTTTGTTTGTTTGTTTTTTGTTTTTTTTTAATTTTTTTTTTCAACGTTTATTTATTTTGGGGACAGAGAGAGACAGAGCATGAACGGGGGAGGGGCAGAGAGAGAGGGAGACACAGAATCGGAAACAGGCTCCGGGCTCCGAGCCGTCAGCCCAGAGCCCGACGCGGGGCTCGAACTCACGGACCGCGAGATCGTGACCTGAGCTGAAGTCGGACGCTTAACCGACTGCGCCACCCAGGCGCCCCAGAACTCGCTCGTTTTAAATGTACAGTTTGATGACTTTCAGTAAGCTTACAGAGTTGGACAGGCATTGCCACAATCCAATTTTAGAACGTTTCTATCACCGCCCCGCCTGCTCTTCTTGTGCCCATTTACTGTCATTGACTGTTCTCACCCCGCACCCTCCAGCCAGAGGCAACCTCTCATCTTTCTGTCTCAATAGATTCCAGCTGTTCCTGGGCCACCCGTTTGGTTCTTCAATTCGTCCTTCACGACACTGCAAGAGAGATCTTTCTAAGACTGAAATCTAGTCCAGTCATCCCCCTGCATGAAATCCTTTAGCCTCGGTTGCAGTCTGAACTCTTCAGCGTGGCATTCGTGGCCCTTCGTGCTCTGGTTCCTATTTTACTTCACCAGCATTATTGCCCTTGGCTTTCTTTATGGCATCCCGGGTGTCAAAGGTTGTGAACCACTCGCCATTTTTCAAGCACGACACGTTTCTCACACCCCAGTACCTTTGCACATGCCACTGCCTTCACCAGAAAGGCCCTTCTCCACCCCTAATTGTGTCATATCTTCCCAAAGATATCTTCCATATCTTCCTCATCCACTTCAGGCTGAGTCACTTCCCCTCTGTTTGCATAGCTATTTGACGATATCGCTTGTATCATAGGACTTGCCCTGTTACACTGTCTTTGCCGGTTTGCCTGTCTGTCTTCCATACCAGTCCTTGAGCTCTTTGAGGGCACAGAATGTATCATATTCAGCTTTGAGTCCCCGTGTTGAGTTCAACGCCTTGCATCGAGTAAAAGCAGAGTAAATGTGTGGCTGTGTGAATGACTGAGTCGTGGAAGCTATGGCATTGCATTCGTGAACTAACTGCGTAGACATTTTTCTTAAAGATTCTTCCTCAGCAGGAGCACCTGGGTGGCTCGGTCGGTTAAGCGTCTGATTCTTGATTTCGGCTCAGGTCAAGGTCTCATAGTTTGTGAGATGGAGCCCTGAATCAGGCTCTGCGCTGACAGCATGGAGCCCGCTTGGGATTCTCTCTCCCTCTCTCTGTCTCTCTCTGTGCCTCCTCCGCCTCTCTAAATAAATAAACTTAAAAAAAATTTTTTTTTTTTATAAGATTCTTCCTCCGCATGTCAGGTTTGTTTTACTTTGTGTTATCAGTGATGCAGTTTGTTACACATGGTTGCCCAAGATGTCTTTGCAGAATGTGAAACTTTGAAAAAGTTTTCTTAGCCGAAAGATTAGCTTACACTAGGGCGCTTGGGGTGACTCGGTCAGTTAAGCGTCCGACTTCGGCTCAGGTCATGATCTCACGGTTTGTGAGTTCGAGTCCCGCGTCGGGCTCTGTGCTGACAGCTCAGAGCCCGGAGCCTGCTTCGGATTCTGTGTCTCCCTCTCTCTCTGTTCCTCCTCTGCTCATGCTCTGTCTCTCTCTCTCTCTCTCTCTCTCTCAAAAACAAATAAATATGAAAAAGAAAAGAAAAGATTAGCTTACACTGTTTGAAGAAACTTCTGAGGAAAAATACGCACTTTTGGTAGCAATATTTTGTCTTTTGGTTTATGTACCTTTTTTTTTTTTTGAGAGAGAGAGAGGGCACGAGTAAGCGAGGGTCGGGGGAGGTGAAGAGAGAGAGAAGTGGGGCTCACCTGAAGCGGAGCTTGAGCTTACCCGATGCAGGACTTGAACTCAGGAACCGTGAGATCGTGACCTGAGCTGAAGTCAGATACTTCACCAAGACGGAGCCACCCAGGCGCCCATCTTTGTCTATGTGCTTTAAACCCCGACTTGCTTGCACGTAAAGCATGCACACCTTCCCCTTCAGGAAGCACAGCAGTTTCAAACGTCATCTTCGATAACATGCTACCTGGACCCTGAGGCGTGCAGTGAATGTCATGACCACACGGGTTGGGCTTATTCAAGGGATTCCGCGAACCGTTAGATGTTTGGGAGAATCTTTTGCTATCCTGTTGACCCGATATCATGACGACGAAGCGTATGCCCAGCCACGGCTGAGTCCAGCTTTAAGTGGACTCCAAGCGGGCCGGGCCTGCTCCTCGGCCACTTTTCTCACTGCACGAATTTTGATCTTGACTTTTCTTGCAGGCAGTCAGGGATGCGTGCGATCTGTCCACGTCTTGGGGGAGGGGGGGGCGGGCGGCGAGGGGGAGAGGCAAGCCTGAGCAGGGCACGGGGCAGCATTATCCATGCACATTAGTTCTACCCAGGCTGCTGTCAGAAGCCTGCTGCTGCTCGGGAAAACAGCCCGTGTTCCTGCGGGCCTCAGCCTCAGCCTCAGCCTCAGTTAACTGCACCCTCGAGCATTCTTAAACGGCCGGCCGGTGGGGAGTTGTGAGCCCGAGTGGGGTTCTTAGCCGTCCTTCAGTTCAGTTGAAGAGGAAGCTTAAGGACATCGTAGGGATTTGTAATGTTCCTTGCAAGACGTCAGGCCCATAAACCAGCGTGTCCATTGCACCCAACGCGTGCGTGGCATCGTCTCTCGTTGGTGGCCAAGGGATGGAAGATGTCACCTTTTGCTGTTTAATGGTGGTCACCATGTAATAATTCAGGAACACCTAAAAGGGATGTAGGCTTCTCCGTTCAGGCTGGAATCAGCCTCTTTGAGCACATGAAAAGGAAACTACAATAAAGCAGACGCATTTTGCAACCAGCCGGCAGGGAGTGCTTCTGGGTGTCTTGGTTACCGGATCTGTCCTGGTTAGGAGACAGGAGACCCGCCCTAGGTCAACACTAACCTGCGCAATATTGTGGGTGGCTTCTCCAAAGTTTGTTTTAGGTCTAAAATTCTGATGCCTCTTAGTTAAGGGTTTAAGAAAATGGGAGGCATGTGCTTCTGACAGTTTTTGGATTCTCTCTGTTTAGGTATTATTTATGGGTCATATAGCCATCTCATCTATCAGGGTTTTTTTTTTTTTTTTTTTTATAGCCGGAATAGATTCAGAGATCAATACATTTTTATTAATGATAGTCCGTCATGCCTGGTAAAGAGACAGCAAGAGAGCTCATCTAGAATGAGCCACTTGAATAAACCTGACACACAAGCTTAGCTACGAGCTGCATTTTGGCAGGCCTCTCTGTGAAATAATGACATTGGCAGAGGGAGAGACGATGGAAACCTTCCTCACAGCCAGACTCATAAAATCAAAGGGCAGGTTTGGGGTGTATTTCCCAACCCTGGCTGTATATGCAAATCCCATGACTTTTTGAGTGTAGCATTTTATCTTCCAAAGGACAAAATTTGGCATTTGCCATAGTCATTAAAAATGATAAATGCCTAAAATGCTTCAGAGTTGCGATTGTTGTAGGTTAGAACAAATATTGCGTCAGTGTCTTCAGAGTCGAAAACTTCTCGCTGATGTTGTCAAGCCAGAAAATTAAAAAAAAAAAACCAAAAACAAACCCTTCGTGATTTTCCTTTCAGATCATGTGAAATTGGGCATAATTGTTACCAGTACTGCTTATAAAAAGGAATGGTCTGGGACTTTTGGAAGTGAATTATTCTTCCTGCCACCATTAAGAGATAGCCTTGTGCCCCGAAAGAGTTAATCCACTTCCAGACGGAGCTTTTCAGCCCCTCGAAGCAGAGTTCAGATGATATCAAGTTCACTCTTCTTTTACATTTGTTTTGGGCCTGTTGAACTTCATTTTCATTCCATTTATGGATCAAAGTTGAAATATCTTACGGTAATTTTAGACTATGCGAGGCCTTTCCCAGAAATGTCACCTTAGAGTTCCAATCTCAGAGACCCTAAAGAGCAAATGTAGCTTTAATCCGTGTCTCTCTCCTCCTCTCAATGACCTTAACCCTGACCCCAGGTCTGCTCTCTATAAGTGCCAAACATGATTCATTCTCCTTGCTTGATTTAGTTTTGTCCCTTTAATGAGCCAAGATGGCCAGGGAGGCCTGATAGCTTATTTGTGCTAATATAAGTATGCTCTCCTAGTTAAGTCCTAACTCATTTATTTGGCTCTTACTTTTGCCTAGAACTGACCCTTTGTCTCAGAGGTCCCAGGTCCGTGTTTTTAGACAAAGGAGATTCGAGCGGTGAACGTTCACAAACGCCATCAGGGGACGAGACACTGTCCTTGAAGGAAAGAGAAAGCACACTTAGAGAACAAGAGAGACGTTATATTCTGTGCCTCAACTGCCATATCACAGACACAGCCTACATGTTCCCTGAGCACATATTTTATGAGCTACTGCTTACGGCTCCTCCCCTCCGGAGTTCTAGGACTCAGGATGTCTGCAAGTTGCAAATTTTTGTGCTTGTGTCTTTGCGGTCTGCATGTCTTACTTCTGCAGCCTCTCTAACACCATTTCCGATGACTGTTTGTGCAGAAATGCATTTCTGACTTCGCGTTTGATACATCATATCCTCTGATTCCCCCCCCCCCCCCCCCCAACGTTGCAGTGGTAGAGCTGGGCCATCAAGGACACGTAGAAGGTGATAAGCAGGAAGAGACTTTTAAAAAGAGATTTACGATAGGATTAGTTTCCCTGTCGTCCAGCTTACCACTTTCAGCCCAACTCATTTTGGGTCGGTAGGGATCTGACCATGGGGTTCTGACAAATGTGTTTTTATCATTGTGAATTTATGCTTGCCTCGGTGTCCAAAAAAAAAAAAAACTATTAAAAAGTGATATGACTTTGAGCCGTGGCTCGATCCTGATTATGGCCCTTCCTGGCCATCCCATTTAATTTCTGGCTGGCCCAACTAGGGACATTAAAAGCTGCCCCTTCCGAGGTTGGGTGTCCCCTGCATTGCCCTGCACTCAAAGCAGTTCAGTCTGGCTCCTTCTATAGGTCGTTGACACCCTCAAGCTTGTATACACCTGTGTCACCACAAATCTTAACAGATGCAATTTTCTCAGCTGAATAGGAGAGTGGGAGTGAAGGACGGGGCTCTCATCTCGGTTCAGACCAGGAGGGGCGGGCATCTCTGTCCTCCCTCACACGGGCCCCCCCGGAGGCTGCAGGGCTCTGAGAGGGGGATTCAGTTAGGGGTTTCGGTTTTCTGAAAACACCTCATCGTGCTTCTCCTGGAACGGTTGTCCACCGTACAGCTTTACATACTCACTCTCTTCAGAAGAAATAAAACTTCAGGGGCGCCTGGGTGGCTCAGTCGGTTAGGCGTCCGACTTCAGCTCAGGTCGTGATCTCGCAGTCCGTGAGTTCGAGCCCCGCGTCGGGCTCTGTGCTGACAGCTCAGAGCCTGGAGCCTGCTTCTTCTGATTCTGTGTCTCCCTCTCTCTCCCTGCCCCTCCCCTGATCATGCTCTGTCTCTCTCTGTCTCAAAAATAAATAAAAACATTAAAAAAAATTAAAAAAAAAAAAGAAAGAAAACTTCAAAGACAATTCTCTTCAAGGCAGTCAAAGAATTATCTAATCTCCGGCTCTTCAGAGTTGGGGCATCTTTTCTTGTGTTAGCCCTGTTACGCCAGACGACTTCCTCTTCTTAAAAAAAAAAATCATAAATGAATTCTGCATGGTCAGGTATTGTCATCTTTGCAGAGAATTTTCTTTGCCTAATGTCCTATCTGATGGGCCATTCTATGTATTATATGCTACATAATCTCCACAAATGTATACTGTGGTCCATAAAACTGCCATACTGTTTTCAGAAACTAGTAATTCACAAAGTAAACCTGAGACAGTGCTGTTAATAAACACAAATTGCAAACAAGAAGGTAGTAAGTGGAAATAATGCACTCATTTAGGAGTAATAAAGCCTTTGATCTTACTTTGAAGGAAAGCGTCTATGTTTAAACTGCCCATTCAGGGACAGCCAGGTGCCCATAAAGAGAAATGCTTGGCTTTGATAGAAAATCACTGAGGCCTGTCTAGCAGGTCTGGTTTGTAAACAGATTAGTTAAGGGCTCATCAGGACTGATTTGCATAGGATTCAGCAAACCCCAGTCACTTTTTCAACCTTAATGAGCAATGCCTTTTCCCAGTTGGAAATGACACCGTGCTTTTTTTTTGGTTTTGGAGGGGTTTTTTTTTTCCCTAGCTTGAAATCTTAGGTAATTATTTTGTGGGAAAGAGAAAGAATATTCATATAAAGTGAATCCTTGCTGTCCTCGGCTAATGGGGAAATGATGACCAAAGACTCGTTTTGCTTGCTTTACGTGGTGAAAGATAGAATGAAGGAAATAGGTTGTGAGTTTCAAATTCGTTTCTTCCCTTTCTCTGTTATTGGAGAGGTAAAGGAGGATTAATCCGAATTATAATAGAAGGCGGAACACGCAACTGCGGATTCAGACCACAAATATTTATACATCTATAGATGTTTACGGAGGGACCTCCTTGGAGCCAGGCCTGCCTTGGGGGCTCAGGCTCAAGGCAGGCAGACGAAGGCCCCGCCTTCCAGAGCTACCATTGTGGAGAAAGGAGAGCTGTTGAGGAAAGGAAATGGGCCAGGAGAAGCACATGTTCTGAAATTTTCACCAGTTAGCAGCCATGTCTTTGAGGGATGGCAAGGTCAGTATTTCCGGGGAGAAACAAACAAACAAACCAACCCTCTGATCAATAGAATTCCACTCTTTTTTTTGATTTTCAGAACAGTCGGTGATCGATAATGTCAGTGATCAGGAATATCTCCCTTTTTTTGTAAAACTTGGCATGAAGAAAATATCAAAACCTTTGCTTACTCTGGTGACTCAATAGATAACGCGAGGAACAGCTCGGGAGAGACAAAGGGTGACTTTGAAAAGAAGGAGTTCCTAAATAAAAGGAGGTGATACAGGAAGTTTTCGACTCTGCCCTTCCAAAAGTGCAGGGTGGACAGTGGTCTATTTCTTCGGCTTGCCACCGCATGGTTGTGCTTGCAAGAGATGTTCTTAAGCACCGTAAACATCGGTGACACTAAGTTGCTCAGTTGGGAACTTGGGTTTGAATAACAACCTTCAGCCTTTGTGTCCTGCCTCGTCAAGGCCAAGGACCTCAGCCTTGCACTGCTTCCTAGACGTGAGATCCAATCAGCAGACTCCTATAAATGTCACCTTGGATACATTCCACTCCGAAAAACAACGGTCCAGCTCTGTCTGGTAAGTGTTAGAGGAAAGGCTGGGGATGATTTCATACCGACTTGGGCAGGACTCCAGGTCCTGTCCAGGTAATTCAGATGAATTGGGGGCGTAAAGGGAGGCCATGCCCTTTGCTTCTCCAGATGGATTTGATTAGGCTGAGGAGGAAGAGGTGGCCATGTTGGGTTGCCTGCTTGTGAAGACTGCTTGGGAGAGAGTTCTAGTAAAATCCGTTTGTGACCAAGTAAGACACCTGTACTCCTTAGGAAACCTGAGTCACGTGAAGCCTGTATCTCTCAAGGGAACATGGGGGAGGCCTTAGAGGGCCTCGCAAGTCCCCTTCCTAACACCCCCATCCCACTCTTTCTTAGTGGGGTGATCTCCCTGCGGCTTGTCCTTTTCCACATCTCTCATAGCTTCCATGTGAGAACATACCTGAGGACCTCTTCCAGGCAGGCACGCTTGCCTGGAGGAGCCCCCTCGATGGGCATTGACAAGAAGGCTGCGATCTGGGTCCTCTTGGCACAAGGCAGCACTTGTATCATTAACACGCAAGAGTGGCAACCCGGGCCGTTTCGCTTACTCTCCGTCTTTCTTCCGACATCTCCCTCGAGTTCGCTTCTTCCCAACTCGGGTTGGCATGAGACAGATCGGCAAGACCAGTGGCTGAGCAGATGGCCAAATGTGAGCTCCCTGAGGGCCAGGGCCACTGTTTTGTCACTCATCAACTCATGGCACCTGGTGTGGTGCCTCGCCCGTAATAGGGACTCACTATGCGTTTGTTGGGGAAATGGATGAATAAATGAACGAATGAACGCCAGTTTTCTCTTGCAAGCATCCCCAAGTTTTATTGGTAATATTTGACGCTCCGCCTCCTTTGGCTTACCAGGAACAGAGCCAAAGCCATAGCTCCCAGGGACTCTGCTTCCAGGGGCTCCAGAGCAAGAGGCACTGGGGGGACTGGGTCTGGCTGTGGTGAGGCAGGCTTATCAGTTCTTAGGCAGCCTGGGGTGGGGCTATATGGATGGTGTCTAGCCCCAGAAGTTGGCAGCTTTCTTGAGTTAGAAACAAGGAACGCTTAGCCCCTGTTGTTATGGGCCCCAAGGCCAATTCCAAGGCATCAGGAAAAGTCCCAGTTACACCTGTGAAGCTACTAGCACAGGCTCCGACCTATCGTAGATACTCAAGAAATGTTCCCATCTCAGTGGCCGGGGCTGAATGCTGGCAGGTAAGATCTGGGGCTGGAGTCACAAGCCCATGGCAGTGAAATTCTGCTTATACTAACCAAGCTCAGAGAATGCAGAAAACCATTGTAGCGGGAAGCCAGGGGCTTTGCTTGGTCTTAGTTTCCTGAGTTTTTGTTTGTATATGAGCGAGATAGGGTTTTGTGTTTTTTTTTTTTAAGCGTATTGATTTATTTTGAGAGGGAGAGTGAGCTTGAGTGGGGGTGGGGGCGCAGAGAGAGAATGAGAGACAGAGAGAGGGAGAGAGAGAATCCCAAACGGACTCCACACTCAGCGCAGAGCCCAACACGGGGCTTTATCTCACAACTGTGAGATCGTGACCTGAGCCCAAATCAAGAATTTAATGCTTCACCCACCAAACACCCAGGCGCCCCCTGTTTTCGCATTCTAAAATGGGGATGATAACAGTACCGACTTCATGGGGGAGTTGAGAGGCTTCAAAGGGACAGCCTGTGTGCTGTGCGTGGTACAGTGTCGGCCGCGTCATCCACTCACTGACCCAGCATTTCCTTCCTAGGGATGCGTCGCAAAGAAGTAACAAAACGTCTATTTATAACGCAACGCACAGAGGTGTTTTGACAAGCGTACTCATTCATCCTAGTTCGTTTTGGTGCATTAACAAATGGTTCAGTTCCTTTTCGGGGCCTCGGTCTCCTTCTCAGGCTCCTTCCAGCTCTTGGCCAAGGCCAGAGTCAGCTGGCAACGAGGTTTGGCTTTGGAAGCGGAAGAAAGGCAGGAAGAGCTCCCCAAAGGCTTGGAACCCCAGAACGTTCCCTGTGTTAAATTGTCAATGGAGGCATCGCATGGCCAGTGAAAGTCATCTATCCATCCTTGCTTCTGGGCACCCGTAGCCCTCCTCCTTGTGAGGGAAGGAATACAAATGGTTGTTCACAGGCAACCAAACCTGAGGCTAGCATAATAGAGCCATGGGAGGTAAATAGAGCTGCTGTGCGCGCCAGGAGAAGACAGGGGTCGGGAGTGCGGGAGGAGAGGTGATAGAGGACTGCCATTGCCTGGCTGGTACCTGGGGAGATGGGGAAAAGGCGAGGGGCTTTGGAATACTTGTATTTGCATACCAGCCTTGCCAGGAGTTGGCAAACTATTCGTGAAGTGTAGTTTTCTTATCTTTAAAATGGAAAAGCAGCCCAGAGAGCTACAGCAAGAATTAAACGAGATGAGAAAGTGTGTGGGAAGCACGAGTTACGGGGCGCCTGGCTGGCTCTGTTGGTACAACATGTGACTGTTGATCTCAGAGTTGTAAGTTCGAGCCTCACGTTGGATGTAGAGATTACATTATATATATATATACACACATTATATATATATATATATATATACACACACATTATATATATATATATACACACATTATATATATATATATATACACACACACACATTATACATATACATTATATATACATTATATATATACATATATACACGTATATATACGTGTATATATGTGTGTGTGTGTGTGTGTATATATATAAAAGCGAGTTCTGCTTTCAGGTATTTTGTCCTGTTGTCTCTTTAAGAAACCTGTGTGCTGTATACAATGTGTGTTGATTTTGGATTCAGAGGAAATGATTAATGTGATGTCTTTAAAATTATTTTACGTCCCAGATATGAACCATCTGATGTGTATAGTTGGCACAGTGCTCATGGCCTTAGTGGGCTTTTAAAGCATTTACCCTTGTATTAACCTTTTTGATTAAAGACGCCGTCGTTGATCGATCCAGCAAGTTGATTGCATAATGAGAACGTAGATTAGTAAGACCAAGAAAAACATTTAGAATTTTTTTAATGTTTATTTATTTTTGAGAGAGAGAGAGAGAGAAAGAGACAAAGCACGAGTGGGGGAAGGGCAGGGAGAGAGGGAGACTCAGAATCCGAAGCAGCCTCCGGGCTCCAAGCTGTCAGCACAGAGCCCGACACGGGGCTCAGACCCACGAACCACGAGATCCTGACCTGGGCCAAAGTCAGATGCCCAACTGACTGAGCCACCCAGATGCCCCCAAGAGAAACATTTTTTAAATGTGATTGCATGAAATGAGGCGGTTATCCCTCCAACAGCACCTGTGTCTATCATCATGACGAGTTGCGTTCACATCTATTGCATGACTGGCGGGGGGCTCTGGGGTTTACTCAAGATACAACCAAAAAGGCTGGTCAGGGAAGGGACGGGCGATGGTAGAAAGCCTGCCTTTGCCCAAGTGTCCCATGCAGATAAGCGCCAGGGTAGAGAAAGAATGAAGTGTGGTCCTCGAAGCCTTGGGTCTTCTGTTTCATTCTCTTCCTTCTGTCCAGAGTAGTTGCTAAAGTAATTTACAGTTTGGAAAGCTGTGATCACCCTACCTGAAGCACTAAAAGCTCATGGTCATGCTTCCAGTTTATCGCAGGCAGTAAATGCTCACAAGTCGTAATGGACTAAACGAGCCATTGCCCAAGATTTTGACCCACACGATAACACCACCACTGAGGCAAAGCCTTTTTTTTTTTTCCCCCCAAGATGAGTGTGTAGCCTACTGGATGTTTTTAGAGCCCATCTTTTTACTTGATGCTTTTTAATTTCATCAAACCAGATCCAGGGTTGGCTTTCAGATTTGTAGTAAGGTACCCCTCGTCCCTCCCTCCCGTCTCACCACAACCTCTATCCCAGTGGCGCTTTTCTGGTGTTTGAGGAGGGTGTGCAGTTTGACCGATCCTGCGGTTAGAACCGGAAGGAAAATGATGTTAGAAATGACTTGTTAGAAATGACTGGACTTACATTCAGTCGAGAGGCAGCTTCTACTTCCAGCAGACGTCCACGGCGACAGAAAGCAGCGTTGCTGGAAACTGAACAGGGGGAAGCAGATCTGCTGAGTTGAGAATGATTACCGAATTCCGTCATATTGCCTTCCAGTGAAGTCTAAGTTCTGTGCTAGTCCTAGAAGTTATTCAGCACCAATCTGTTTGCAAATGAGTGGATTTCGGGGTGCCTGGGTGGCTCGGTCGGTGAAGGGGCTGACTTCGGCTCAGGTCATGATCTCACGGTTCACCAGTTTGAGCCCCGCGTCGGGCTCTGTGCTGACAGCTCGGAGCCTGGAGCCTGCTTCGGATGCTGTGTCTCCCTCTCTCTGCCCCTTCCCCGCTCGTGTTCTGTCTCTCTCTCAAAGATAAATAAACATTAAAAATTTTCTAAAGATGAGTGGATTTATTGATGCCAGAGGACAGATTTATTTAAAAATCCAAGAGTTCTGCTCTCAAAGAAATTAAAGGAAGGAAGATCGCTTTAAGATTTTACAGTATCCTGAAACTTCAGAGGCCTTTGGTCGTGTCAGGTGTTTTGTTTTGTTTGTTTTGGTTTGTTTTTGGCCTTATGTTTTTGCATTTGTGTATGTATGTATGTGTGTATGTATTTTAGTTTTTCAGATTTTTTTTTTTAGTTAAAAAGAATTTTTTTAAACCAATCCTTTTTTAAAAATTTTTATTTACTTATTTATTTTGAGAAAGAGAGTGTGAGCAGGGGAGGGGCAGAGAGAGAGGGAGACACAGAATCCGAAGCAGGCTGCAGGCTCTGAGCTGTCAGCACAGAGCCTGAGGTGGGGCTCGAACTCACAAACTGTGAGACCATGACCTGAGCCGAAGTCGGACGCTCCACCGGCTGAGCCACCCATGCGGCCCCTTTTAGTTTTTCAGTTTTGACCACCTACATATCCGCTCTACATGCCATAGAAAGGGAAAGAGCTGGAAAGGATCGCTAGTTTGGCCTCTCTGCTGGATCGCTAGTTTGGCCTCTCTACTGCCCATCTTTGGGACAGGTTGGAAACCTACTTTTGGTTGGCTTTGTTTGGTTTAGGTTTTTCTCTCTTTGCACGTAAGTAACAGCGGTCACCCGTCCTCTCGCCCTTTGTGGGCTGGGGACCAACAGGAGTGGCATCGTCACCCAGGAGCAGGACAAAAATTCAGAGTCTCAGCCCCAGCGCAGACCTGCTGAATCGGGACCTGCAGTACCACAGGTTGGCCAGAGGATTCCGTCTCACATTCAGATCTGGGACGAGCTGAGAGCTGAGTATGGCTCATGCTGTGCAAGGTATCATTGGCAGGCGTTTAGTTTGAATGGGTGTTCTTTGGGAGCAAAAAAGGAAAGACTCAGAGCACCTCAAGAAGCAGAGGGTTAGGATGTGCATAAACCTGAGCTGAAAGCTGAGAGCCACGCGTAAATCTCATCACCGCTTTTAAGAACCACGGCATGAAATTCTGAAGGCACTTGGGAAAAAGCACTTCCCAAAGTCAGTGTCAGTTTGAGCCAAAGAAATAGGAAGTGCTTGTAAATTCACTTATTGCCAGACCTATTCCAGGGTAGGAAACAAGGATAGGTGAGTGTGAACTGAACATTCATTTTAAGACATTCTGTGGGCCGGTTTAGAGACTTAAACCATGTTAAGATACAAAACTGTGTACGTGGGAGCCTGGGGAGAGAAGGTCCCACTGGCCGACATTTGCTAGGTGATTATTCAGAAGACACCCCCTTACTTGCCTTCAAGGAGCCCAATAGCATAGCTGATTTATGAAGCCTGGAAGAAATTGCTAGAGAGAATTTTAGTGTTTATTTATTTATTTTTTTTCAACGTTTTTTATTTATTTTTGGGACAGAGAGAGACAGAGCATGAACGGGGGAGGGGCAGAGAGAGAGGGAGACACAGAATCGGAAACAGGCTCCAGGCCCCGAGCCGTCAGCCCAGAGCCTGACGCGGGCCTCGAACTCCCAGACCGCGAGATCGAGACCTGGCTGAAGTCTGACGCTTAACCGACTGCGCCCCCCAGGCGCCCCGAGAATTTTAGTGTTTAAACATTATTATGGAAGGAGTTAAAATCTTCAAGAGTCGTAAGTTTAAGTATCTCTAGGACAAATGACAAAAGCCAGAGCAGAGAGCTCAGCCATCTGGGGACCAAAAACTAACCATGGGATGCTGCACCAAGGTAACCGAACATTATGGGAGCCCCGTGGCCTTGTTTTACAGGCACGGCCTAGAGTCTGGAAAGGGGGATGATTTGGGTTGCATGACTTCTCTCTGCTGTCCAGGCCCCTCTTTTCCTGCCACTTTCTCCCTCCTGGCTCAGCCTGGGTTACCGTGGCAGGAGGGCTGACCCCTGCTGCCTCCACTCTCTCCCCTCAGGCCTACCCCACACAGGTTTCCACTTTGGCTTCCTGGAGCACAGCTGCAGTTCGGGCATTTACACCGCACCGTATTGCCACTGTAGAGACCGCCCAGGTCCCACCGCCCCTACCTGACCCTGTCCAGCCCAAAGGCTTCCTGCCCCAGGCCCCACCTCTCCTGCCCCTGCTTCCTGTCTCCACTGATGGTCGCCTCTACCCCTTTCCAGGTGCACCCCTGATCTGCCCCCCCAGAGCCCCTCTTCATTCTCCCACCTCGTGGGGGCTTCCCCTCTCAGTGACTCTCACATGACACTTCCCCTTTTGTTTTTGTGGTTTCTTTTCTTTTTAACTCAGAGATGCCATTCCAGGGGCACCTGGGTGGCTCAGTTGGTTAAGCATCTGATTTTGGTTTCGGGTCAGGTCGTGATCTCAGGGTCATGGGATTGAACCCCTAATCGGGCTCTGCACCGAGCGTGGAGCCTGCCTGGGATTCTCTCTCTTTCTCCCTCTGCCCCTCTCCCCAGCCCTCTCTGTCTCTCTCTCTTAAAAAAACAAAAACAAAAAAAGATGCTATTCCTTGCAGTTTGGGCCAGAAGTCCCTTGAGACTTGAAAACCTCACACTGAGAGTGTCAGATAGAAAATCAGAGGGCCTGTAAACTTTCGACTCTGGCTTCTAGCATAACTCACATTCCTGGTGGACTTGCTGTGGCTTGTGTGGTCTTGATCTAGTCACTCATCTGTCCCAGCCTCAGCTTCCACGGTTTGTAAAACAAAACAAGAATCGTACCCACTGTCACAGGCTTGGGGGAGGGGCTTCACGTCTTCTACAGCGCTTCTCGAACTCCCGAGCGCCTCGCCAGCGTTCAGTCGCTGCTCTGGTGATTACAGGAGGTGCCCAGTAAATGCCAAGCCCGGACAGGGATGCCCGCGGCTCCAGTTTTAGGCGACCGTATTAACCTGCTCGTTCATCAAGGCTTTTCTAAGAGCTGCTAACAGGTCGGAGAATTGCTGGGTTTGAGTTTCACCTCCTCCCCCCAATCAGGTCACCTTCTGGAGGAGGTGCTAATGAGCAGCGAAATGACCAAAAGGTGGGCCGTAAGGGAGGTGGAGGAGGAAGCAGCCCAGGAGCTCTGCTAGATAATCAGCGCTTGAATAAGCGCGGCCCCCCAGTCGGCCAGGAGCCCACCGCTCAGCCCCACTTGGCACCAAGAGAGGAATAACTGTGCAGGGCCCAGGGCGGCAGCTCTGGTTCCGGAGGGGCCCTGGAAAGACGCCCAGATGGGGCCTCTCTCTGACCGTAAGCTTCCAGCCCCCAGCCTCCACCACGGGCATCCCGGTGTTTTAAGAGCTGCTCGTTCTCTTCTTGGGCAGGTTCTATTTTTACTGATCACCTTCTTGGCAGACGCATTAAGCCACACAACGTTCCCGGCAAGGGCCAGTCTAAGAGTGCCATCAACAGTGGAGGGACGCGAGTCTTCTGTTCCAGGGCCAGCGGCCAGAGCAGGCAGACCCAGGACTGGCAGTTTCCCAGACACCTAGGAAGCCAAACGAGCTGCCTGTGAGTGGGGGCAAGAGCAGAAGCGGACACCGTCTTGTGTGAGCCCCCTCCATGCCCACCCCCATTGGCTGAGGGGTGCAGGACGGGAAGGAACCAGCTGGCTGGCCCCAGTGTGCGCGAGCCATCACTTGCCAATAACCGTCACCCCAGGGGCAAGGGCACTCTGCTGCACATGAGAACCACACGAGGAGTTTTTTTTAAAAAAATGCGTGTGCCCAGACCCATCACCAGGGTTTCTCCTCACGTTGGTCTGGGGTGGGGCCTGGGCAGCCATATTTGTTAAAGCTGCCCCAGGTGACTCTAGTTCAGCCTGACCAGGGACCCACTAATAAATGAACAGCTAGGACCCCGAGTGGTGGAAAGGAGAACACAGGCCTCAGGGTCCAGCAGACAAGGGTGGGAATTCCGCGCCCCGCACCCCCATGCCACCGATTAGCGGCTGGTCTCTCAGGCAGTGAGCCAACCTCGCAGGCCCTCCATTTCTTTAATTGGCAACGGAGAGGCACTTGGCACTTTAGGTAAAGTATTTCTTTTCTGTGTATTTGTAGCCCTACGTTTTACAAATAACACGTGGTGGTTTTTTTTTTTTAAGTTTTGATTTGTTTTAAGCCAAGATATTTATAATTCAAACATTTTCAGACAAACTTTGAGATTTTTATACTTACCAAAGGGGCATGGGCTATC
Source organism: Prionailurus viverrinus (assembly GCF_022837055.1). Taxonomy (NCBI): domain Eukaryota; kingdom Metazoa; phylum Chordata; class Mammalia; order Carnivora; family Felidae; genus Prionailurus; species Prionailurus viverrinus. Next base: position 119,661,986 of record NC_062562.1, on the reverse strand, counting down.
TCTCACAGTAACACAGAGAAAAGTTTGGTAATGAGCTTTCAAATGGGGAAAAATGCGTACCTGGAGGTTTACACACGGTCAAGCTTGAATTTGTTGTCTGCTCACAGGAGCCCTTAACCTTGAGGCATGGACAGTTCTTTAATTTTGTGCTGAGAATATGTCAGTGGAGGGGCTCCCGGGTGGCTCAGTCGGTTAAGAGTCCCACTTCGGTTCAGGTCATGACCTCACCGTTCGTGGGTTCGAGCCCCGCGTTGGTCTCTGTGCTGACAGCTCGGAGCCTGGAGCCTGTTTCAGATTCTGCATCTCCCTCTCTCTCTGACCCTCCCCCGCTCACTCTCTGTCTCTGTCTCTCAAAAATAAATAAACGTTAAAAAAAGCTAAAAAAAAAAAAAAGAATATGTCATCGGATGGGTGTGTGAATTACACAGGAGTGAAATTCACCCGAAAGGCACAGTAGCTCATTGGAAACCCCAGGACCTTTGGGGCTCTGGTGGGGGAGAGTGTTCTGGCTGTGAGGCAGAACTGAATTTTGACAGGGAGGAGTCAGATGCTCGCATCCCCGTCACCTGGAGGGTTTGTTAAAAACAGATTGCGGGGTCCCTCCCCTAAATTTCCAATGGAGACATTTCCAATGGAGACATGGCCTCTGGGTTGAGGCCATGAATTTGCATTTCTAATTCATTCTCCGGTGATGCTTACGCTGCGGGTCCGGGGGCCACCCTTTGAGGCCCACTTGCCGTCACATGAACTGGGGAGGAAATGCAGGGACTAGGCAAGCCTGCTTGGGAAGCACTGCCGAGTGTGTGCAAAGGTGTGTTGGTTTATTGCTTATAGAAGAGCAGGAGCCAGAGTATCAACATTTTCTTGTACCAGTTTCCTGAGCCTTAATCCCCCCAGGGCAACATGAAGAGGGCCAGTTGACACTTGTCCATGTAGCGGGGTTGAGTTACAGGAAAGGAACCCTAAGATTAGGGGACCTGAATCTATTGCGGTGGGCAGAGAGCATGCCTGAGCTCTTCTATAGGAAAAGATACTCTATCTTCAGAGGCCGTAATGCATTACAAAGTCCTTAAAAAGATAGCATAGAACAGTGTCATTCCGCACCTCTGCTTTGCTAGATGTGCAGAAATATGAAAGACCCATGGAGAACTGTCTCTTAACAAGTCTGTGCTCTTAATATTCTACACCAGGGTCAGTAAACGATAGCTTATCGGCCTGCAGCCTGTTTTCCTACTGCCGGTGAGCCAAGAATGATCTTTACGGGGGCACCTGGCTGGCTCAGTCTGTTAAGCGTCCAACTCTTTTGTTTTGGCTCGGGTCATGATCTCACTGTTTCGTGGGTTCGGGCCCCGTGTCAGACTCTGTGCTTGCACCAGAGCCTGCTTGGGATTCTCTGTCTCCCTCTCTCTCTCTGCCCCACCCCTGGGTGCTCTCTCACAATAAATAAACTTAAAAAAAAAAAAAGAGAATGATTTTTACATTTTAAAGTGCTGTGAACACACACACACACACACACACACACGGAAGAATACGTCACAGGAATTTTATGTGGCCTGCAAAGCCCTACTACCCGGCCCTTCCACTGGCCCTTTAACAAGGCCAACCCCTGAGGTATCACTAACGCCAAGTCTAATGCTTCTATAGTCCTGGCTAGACTAACGCCGAGAAGTAGACGAGCCTGACTTATTCTAACATTTTTGTACACATAGATTTCTCAGGTCTAGTGTGTCACAGGTTGGATTTTCTAGGAAGCAGACACCGAGATGAGTTTAATGTGTAGACTATTCATTTAGAGATGCCTTTTGTGTCAACGTCTGCGGAAGATGGGGAGGGTGGGTCTAGTGGACAGAGGGAGAGGCCAAGCTGTGATACAGGCCCAGCAATAGATCAGCCAGTTTCAGGGCGCTCCGGAACCAGCATGTGCCCTCAGAATGTTCCTGAATTGGGCTGAGATTTCTGGGCCTTTATACTCCTGCATCAATTGGTTATTGGATGTTGGCCACCTGGGGAAGGGGCCAGACCTCAGGCGAGGTGGGTCTCTGGAGCTGAGGCAATCCCCAAAGGGGCTGACAACTGAAGGCTGTCTGCCCAACGCTCCCGAAAGCTGGGACAACAGATCTTTTGTTGAAAGGGCGCCTGGGAAGTGCGTTACTGTGTCCACAACACATATTTTAGGGCCATGACAGTGCAATCTAGTAGGTTATAAACTTCTTACCAGCAGGGGTGATTTTAAAAAATCTCTTTATCCCCTGAAGTACTTAGCATAGGCTCCTACAAGTAATATCTAGTGCATATATATTCAATAAGAGGATTAATGGATGGATGGATGGATATGAATAAATTATGTAAATTGAAGAACAGGACCTTGTCTTCTAGTGGTTTGGTTTTCCTTTCATGGTTCTTTCCTGCTCTCAATTCTCTCCCCCAACCCAATCTGTTTTAACTCGAAAAATCACCTAGCGATAAAATGCTGAGAAGAGTGATGTTCAAAAATATGTGTGTAACGAATGAAAAATGTATCCATTACAGAACAGATTTTTGGGTTTTTTTCTTTTTAATGTAAATCCAAGTTAGTTAGCATGTAATGTAATAATAATTTCGGGAATAGAATTTAGTGATTCATCACTTACATATAACACCCAGTGCTCGTCCCAACAAGTGTCCTCCTTAATTTCCCTCACCCCTTTAGCCCATCCCCCCACTAAGCATCCTGCCAGCAATCCTCAGTTTGTTCTCTGTATTTAAGAGTCTCTTATGGTTTGTCTCCCTCTCTGGTTTTGTATTACTTTTGCTTCCCTTCCCTTATGTTCATCTGTTTTGTTGAAGCCATATGATATTTATCATTCTCTGACTGACTTATTTTGCTTAATACACTCTAGTTCCATCCACGTTGTTGCAAATGGAAAGATTTCATTCTTTTTGATTGCCAGGTAATATTCATATATATATGTATATATATATATATATATATATACCCCACATCTTCTTTAGCCATTCATCAGTTGATGGACATTTGGGCTCTTTCCATTCTTTGGCTATTGTTGATAGCACTACTATTGGGGTGCATGTGCCCCTTTGAATCAGCATTTTTGTATCTTTTGGATAAATTCCTAGTAGTGCAATTGCTGGGTCGCAGGGTAGTTCCATTTTTTATTTTTTGAGGAACCTCCATACTGTTTTCCAGAGTGGCTGCACCAGTTTGCATTCCCACCAGCAGTGCAAAAGGGCAGAGCAGAAATTTAAATCTAGCTGAAAATTCTGAACATTCCAGTATATCTTATAATTTTATTTTTCATAAAACTCTCCTAAAGCCTCTACCTGAAGATTTTTTAGTCTTTATTAAAAACTAATTCTTACATGTAAGAAAAAAGAAAACAAAGTATATATGGGCACCTGGCTGGTTAGTCAGTAGAGCGTGTGACTCTTGATCTTGGGGTTGTAAGTTCAAGCCCCACATTGGGCGTAAAGGTTACTTAAGAAATGTAAAATAAAAAAAAAACACACAAAAAGCAAAGTGTACAAAGTAAAAAAAACTAAGTCCTACCTTCCTAATTTTATTAACAGCATGTTGTATGTCCTTTTAGATTTTTTAAATGTATATGCCATCATTTAATTACATGTAAATGTGTTGTTTATTTATTTGTCTAAAATGGATTCATAAACATAGATCATTTTTCCCCCAAAAGAGCATATGACAGACATCCTGGGGTTGTTGTATGAAAGACTGTTGGCATTTCAGAAATTGCTCTAGATATATCCTATAACCTCAGCCTTAGGAATTCATTAAAGGTGATTGAAATTGAATTCAACTTCTCGAGTTCACTCTCCCGGATCCTTTATTTAGTTAGATCTCTTGGATTTGGAAGGTGAGTCAGGGTGGAGAAAGAGGCTACCATGAAGTTGCCTGAGGGAGAGAGGGTAGCAGTGTTTTTAAAATCCTGCGTGAGCCAAGGTGGGGAGATGGTGCCTTCATGTGCACTTGGAGTCTGGTGGCTCTTCCTCTCATAGAAAGAGGGAGGGGATGTGATAGGACTACAGTGGAGCCCTCTCTGCCAGACTTAGAAACCCCCAGTTCTCGAAATGTTCTACGGCACTTACCAGTCAGTCGGGTGTCCAAATGTCACGAGCTCACGCAGGCTTTATGGGGCACAAGTATCAGTAGCCATCGCTTCTGATACTTTCTGGGAAGCCAGAGCCCAAGAAGCTCTGTGGAGCAGGACCCCGCGGTCCTGCCTCTTGAAAGACCTCCCAGCATCCACTTCTGTTCATCAGGAGCCCTAGAGAGGGAAGATACTGCTATTGAATGCCCCCTCGTCCTCACTCCTTCCAAAGGCCGTTCTTAAAATCAGCTCAAACAGGAAGACGATAACTGTGATAGACTTGACCTTTGAAAAAGAAACATTAGATCCTCTTTCTGGTAGCGGGGAAATTCAGCACTAGCAACAAAATTGTGTAAGTCATTGACAGGAAAGGGGCCGGTAGCTGCAACTCTCACCAATACAAATGAGAGGCAGGCAAAGGCAAATTAAAATATTATCTCGTGGACACTTCGGCTTTATTTCGCAGGGATTCACTGTGTGGAATTGCGGACTGTTGTTTTCCTTCTTCTCCACAGCCGCCATGCATTATTAGAGTTGGAACCGTAGACCTGGATCAGTAGAGGCTTTTGGCCCTTGACCGGAATTAGAACTCAGGGAGGAAGAGACAGTGTGGTCCGTCCTGGGGCCTTGGCTTGCCAGGCGATAGCACAGATCAGTTTCTGACCAGTAAAGTGGGGGACAGTAGATGAACCACAGAAGAAAGAATCCTCCGACATTTACCTACCACTACGCCCATCCCAGGCAGAAGTAATTTTCTGCACTTTTTGTTGGTAGTTCTTTTGAGATTCAAAGAACATCCAATTCAGTAATACTGAGAAGAAGTAGACGTGACCATGTGTCCAATAACATGGGTCAAAAATAGCAGAGCCCTTTGTAAACGGAGGTTCATAATGGGCAGCAGATTGCTTTCTGTGGTAGCACAGCAGGAAATGTGGGTCACCATACTTGTTGAGGACAACTAGAAAAGCTGGACAAAAATCATTTTTAAAAATCTGCTGGAAGGCATCGGAGAGCTGATAAGGCAGGAAAGAAAGACCGCGTGAAGACTTGGGAGAGGACAGAACCCAGAACAACGGAAACCCAGTGGTCTTAGGGTCACTTCTGCCGACTGCGGAAGAAATGGATGAGAGGTTGAGAAGCTGTGCAGGGCTCTCCTAGCCTTGCAAGACACGGGGAGGCAAAAATATCGGAGTCTAACGCTTCCCCAGGTAGGGGGGCCCAGTCAGCCTTCAACAATTTGGATGACACCCCTAAATGTCTGTATCCTAGAAGCCAGAAGTAAACTAAGTCTCAAAGAGTCCGCAACCCTGCTTCAAATCCTCTCATCATTGGATTTGGATTAAGAGGATTACAGATTTCTAATGTCCCTAGTTATCATCCAGAAGCAAAGATAAATCCTTTCTGAAGGAATAACAACATCTTTCTTTCTTTCTTTCTTTCTTTCTTTTTATTTTTTTTTCAACGTTTTTTTTTTTTAATTTATTTTTGGGACAGAGAGAGACAGAGCATGAACAGGGGAGGGGCAGAGAGAGAGGGAGACACAGAATCGGAAACAGGCTCCCTCTGAGCCATCAGCCCAGAAGCGGGGCTCGAACTCACGGACCGCGAGATTGTGACCTGGCTGAAGTCGGACGCCTAACCGATTGCGCCACCCATGCACCCCTATTTCTTTTTTTTTAAGAGGGAGAGAGAGCACAAGTGGACACGTAGGGGAGGACCAGAGGTGAGGAGAGAGAGGGAATCTTAAGCAGGCTTCACACAGTGCAGAGCCCTGTGCAGGACTTCAGCCCATGACCCTGGGATCATGACCTGAGCAGAAATCAGGACTCAGACATTCAACTGATTGAGCCATCCAGGCACCCCGGAATCACATCATCTTAAACTTCAAATTTTTCTACAATTTTTCTTACCCAGTTTCAGCTACTCAATCAAAAATAACCAGGCACTCGAGGGAAGAAAATAACAAATAACACAATGAAAAGAAACAACACACCTCCAGGGAATCCAGACCATGGAGATATTAACAAAGACTTTAAAATCGTCATGTTTGATATGTTTAAAGATATAAAAGATGAGTTTTTGCAAGATGGCGGCTTAGGAGGACGCTGGGCTCACCGCACGTCCTGCTGATCACTTAGATTCCATCTACACCTGCCTAAATAACCCAGAAAACCGCCAGAGGATTAGCAGAACGGAGTCGCCGGAGCCACACGCAGACGAGAGGCCCACGGAAGAGGGTAGGAAGGGCGGCGAGGCGGTGCGCGCTCCACGGACTGGCGGGAGGGAGCCGGGGCGGAGGGGCGGCTCGCCGGCCAAGCAGAGCCCCCGAGTCTGGCTGGCAAAAGCGGAGGGGCCTGATGGACTGTGTTCCCACAACAAGCGCGACTTAGCGTCTGGGAGGTCATAAGTTAACAGCTCTGCTGGGAAAGCGGGAAGGCTGGAGGACAAAGGGAGGGAGAGCTGCTGAGCCCCCAGACGACAGAGCTCAGTTTGGTGGGGAACAAAGGCGCTCGCCAGCGCCATCTCCCCCGCCCATCCCCCAGCCAAAATCCCAAAGAGAACCAGTTCCTGCCAGGGAACTTGCTCGCTCCGCGCAAACACCCAACTCTGCGCTTCTGCGGAGCCAAACCTCCGGCAGCGGATCTGACTCCCTCCCGCTGCCACAGGGCCCCTCCTGAAGTGGATCACCTAAGGAGAAGCGATCTAAGCCTGCCCCTCCTGCCCCCGAGCACCTTGCCTACCCACCCCAGCTAATACGCCAGATCCCCAGCATCACAAGCCCGGCAGGGTGCAAGTAGCCCAGACGAGCCACCCCACCCCACAGTGAATCCCGCCCCTAGGAGAGGGGAAGAGAAGGCACACACCAGTCTGACTGTGGCCCCAGCGGTGGGCTGGGGGCAGACATCAGGTCTGACTGCGGCCCCGCCCACCAACTCCAGCTATACACCACAGCACAGGGGAAGTGCCCTGCAGGTCCTCACCACGCCAGGGACTATCCAAAATGACCAAGCGGAAGAATTCCCCTCAGAAGAATCTCCAGGAAATAACAACAGCTAATGAGCTGATCAAAAAGGATTTAAATAATATAACAGAAAGTGAATTTAGAATAATAGTCATAAAATTAATCACTGGGCTTGAAAACAGTATACAAGACAGCAGAGAATCTCTTGCTACAGAGATCAAGGGACTAAGGAACAGTCACAAGGAGCTGAAAAATGCTTTAAATGAAATGCAAAACAAAATGGAAACCACCACGGCTCGGATTGAAGAGGCAGAGGAGAGAATAGGTGAACTAGAAGATAAAGTGATGGAAACAGAGGAAGCTGAGAAAAAGAGAGATAAAAAAATCCAGGAGTATGAGGGGAAAATTCGAGAACAAAGTGATACACTAAAAAGAAATAATATACGCATAATTGGTATCCCAGAGGAGGAAGAGAGAGGGAAAGGTGCTGAAGGGGTACTTGAAGAAATAATAGCTGAGAACTTCCCTGAACTGGGGAAAGAAAAAGGCATTGAAATCCAAGAGGCACAGAGAACTCCCTTCAGACGTAACTTGAATCGATCTTCTGCACGACATATCATAGTGAAACTGGCAAAATACAAGGATAAAGAGAAAATTCTGAAAGCAGCAAGGGGTAAACGTGCCCTCACATATAAAGGGAGACCTATAAGACTAGTGACTGATCTCTCTTTTGAAACTTGGCAGGCCAGAAAGAATTGGCATGAGATTTTCAGGGTGCTAGACAGGAAAAATATGCAGCCAAGAATCCTTTATCCAGCAAGTCTGTCATTTAGAATAGAAGGAGAGATAAAGGTCTTCCCAAACAAACAAAAACTGAAGGAATTTGTCACCACTAAACCAGCCCTACAAGAGATCCTAAGGGGGACCCTGTGAGACAAAGTCCCAGAGACATCACTACAAGCATAAAACATACAGACATCACAATGACTCTAAACCCGTATCTTTCTATAATAACACTGAATGTAAATGGATTAAATGCGCCAACCAAAAGACATAGGGTATCAGAATGGATAAAAAAACAAGACCCATCTATTTGCTGTCTACAAGAGACTCATTTTAGACCTGAGGACACCTTTAGATTGAGAGTGAGGGGATGGAGAACTATTTATCATGCGACTGGAAGCCAAAAGAAAGCTGGAGTAGCCATACTTATATCAGACAAACTAGACTTTAAATTAAAGGCTGTAACAAGAGATGAAGAAGGACATTATATAATAGTTACAGGGTCTATCCATCAGGAAGAGCTAACAATTATAAATGTCTATGCGCCGAATACCGGAGCCCCCAAATATATAAAACAATTAGTCATAAACATAAGCAACCTTATTGATAAGAATGTGGTAATTGCAGGGGACTTTAACACCCCACTTACAGAAATGGATAGATCATCTAGACACACGGTCAATAAAGAAACAAGGGCCCTGAATGAGACATTGGATCAGATGGACTTGACAGATATATTTAGAACTCTGCATCCCAAAGCAACAGAATATACTTTCTTCTCGAGTGCACATGGAACATTCTCCAAGATAGATCATATACTGGGTCACAAAACAGCCCTTCATAAGTTTACAAGAATTGAAATTATACCATGCTTACTTTCAGACCACAATGCTATGAAGCTTGAAATCAACCACAGAAAAAAGTCTGGAAAACCTCCAAAAGCATGGAGGTTAAAGAACACCCTACTAACGAATGAGTGGGTCAACCAGGCAATTAGAGAAGAAATTAAAAAATATATGGAAACAAACGAAAATGAAAATACAACAATCCAAACGCTTTGGGATGCAGCAAAGGCAGTCCTGAGAGGAAAATACATTGCCATCCAGGCCTATCTCAAGAAACAAGAAAAATCCCAAATACAAAATCTAACAGCACACCTAAAGGAACTAGAAGCAGAACAGCAAAGGCAGCCTAAACCCAGCAGAAGAAGAGAAATAATAAAGATCAGAGCAGAAATAAACAATATAGAATCTAAAAAAACTGTAGAGCAGATCAACGAAACCAAGAGTTGGTTTTTTGAAAAAATAAACAAAATTGACAAACCTCTAGCCAGGCTTCTCGAAAAGAAAAGGGAGATGACCCAAATAGATAAAATCATGAATGAAAATGGAATGATTACAACCAATCCCTCAGAGATACAAACAATTATCAGGGAATACTATGAAAAATTATATGCCAACAAATTGGACAACCTGGAAGAAATGGACAAATTCCTGAACACCCACACGCTTCCAAAACTCAATCAGGAGGAAATAGAAAGCTTGAACAGACCCATAAGCAGCGAAGAAATTGAATCGGTTATCAAAAATCTCCCAACAAATAAGAGTCCAGGACCAGATGGCTTCCCAGGGGAGTTCTACCAGACGTTTAAAGCAGAGATAATACCTATCCTTCTCAAGCTATTCCAAGAAATAGAAAGGGAAGGAAAACTTCCAGACTCATTCTATGAAGCCAGTATTACTTTGATTCCTAAACCAGACAGAGACCCAGTAAAAAAAGAGAACTACAGGCCAATATCCCTGATGAATATGGATGCAAAAATTCTCAATAAGATACTAGCAAATCGAATTCAACGGCATATAAAAAGAATTATTCACCATGATCAAGTGGGATTCATTCCTGGGATGCAGGGCTGGTTCAACATTCGCAAATCAATCAACGTGATACATCACATTAACAAAAAAAGAGAGAAGAACCATATGATCCTGTCAATCGATGCAGAAAAGGCCTTCGACAAAATCCAGCACCCTTTCTTAATAAAAACCCTTGAGAAAGTCGGGATAGAAGGAACATACTTAAAGATCATAAAAGCCATTTATGAAAAGCCCACAGCTAACATCATCCTCAACGGGGAAAAACTGAGAGCTTTTTCCCTGAGATCAGGAACACGACAAGGATGCCCACTCTCACCGCTGCTGTTTAACATAGTGCTGGAAGTTCTAGCATCAGCAATCAGACAACAAAAGGAAATCAAAGGCATCCAAATTGGCAAAGATGAAGTCAAGCTTTCGCTTTTTGCAGATGACATGATATTATACATGGAAAATCCGATAGACTCCACCAAAAGTCTGCTAGAACTGATACATGAATTCAGCAAAGTTGCAGGATACAAAATCAATGTACAGAAATCAGTTGCATTCTTATACACTAACAATGAAGCAACAGAAAGACAAATAAAGAAACTGATCCCATTCACAATTGCACCAAGAAGCATAAAATACCTAGGAATAAATCTAACCAAAGATGTAAAGGATCTGTATGCTGAAAACTATAGAAAGCGTATGAAGGAAATTGAAGAAGATTTAAAGAAATGGAAAGACATTCCCTGCTCATGGATTGGAAAAATAAATATTGTCAAAATGTCAATACTACCCAAAGCTATCTACACATTCAATGCGATCCCAATCAAAATTGCACCAGCATTCTTCTCGAAACTAGAACAAGCAATCCTAAAATTCATATGGAACCACAAAAGGCCCCGAATAGCCAAAGGAATTTTGAAGAAGACCAAAGCAGGAGGCATCACAATCCCAGACTTTAGCCTCTACTACAAAGCTGTCATCATCAAGACAGCATGGTATTGGCACCAAAACAGACACATAGACCAATGGAATAGAATAGAAACCCCAGAACTAGACCCACAAACGTATGGCCAACTCATCTTTGACAAAGCAGGAAAGAACATCCAATGGAAAAAAGACAGCCTCTTTAACAAATGGTGCTGGGAGAACTGGACAGCAACATGCAGAAGGTTGAAACTAGACCACTTTCTCACACCATTCACAAAAATAAACTCAAAATGGATAAAGGACCTAAATGTGAGACAGGAAACCATCAAAACCTTAGAGGAGAAAGCAGGAAAAGACCTCTCTGACCTCAGCCGTAGCAATCTCTTACTCGACACATCCCCAAAGGCAAGGGAATTAAAAGCAAAAGTGAATTACTGGGACCTTATGAAGATAAAAAGCTTCTGCACAGCAAAGGAAACAACCAACAAAACTAAAAGGCAACCAACGGAATGGGAAAAGATATTCGCAAATGGCATATCGGACAAAGGGCTAGTATCCAAAATCTGTAAAGAGCTCACCAAACTCCACACCTGAAAAACAAATAACCCAGTGAAGAAATGGGCAGAAAACATGAATAGACACTTCTCTAAAGAAGACATCCGGATGGCCAACAGGCACATGAAAAGATGTTCAGCGTCGCTCCTTATCAGGGAAATACAAATCAAAACCACACTCAGGTATCACCTCACGCCAGTCAGAGTGGCCAAAATGAACAAATCAGGAGACTATAGATGCTGGAGAGGATGTGGAGAAACGGGAACCCTCTTGCACTGTTGGTGGGAATGCAAATTGGTGCAGCCGCTCTGGAAAGCAGTGTGGAGGTTCCTCAGAAAATTAAAAATAGACCTACCCTATGACCCAGCAATAGCACTGCTAGGAATTTATCCAAGGGATACAGGAGTACTGATGCATAGGGCCACTTGTACCCCAATGTTCATAGCAGCACTCTCAACAATAGCCAAATTATGGAAAGAGCCTAAATGTCCATCAACTGATGAATGGATAAAGAAATTGTGGTTTATATACACAATGGAATATTACGTGGCAATGAGAAAAAATGAAATATGGCCTTTTGTAGCAACGTGGATGGAACTGGAGAGTGTGATGCTAAGTGAAATAAGCCATACAGAGAAAGACAGATACCATATGGTTTCACTCTTATGTGGACCCTGAGAAACTTAACAGGAACCCATGGGGGAGGGGAAGGAAAAAAAAAAAAAGAGGTTAGAATGGGAGAGAGCCAAAGCATAAGAGACTGTTAAAACTGAGAACAAACTGAGGGTTGATGGGGGGTGGGAGGGAGGAGAGGGTGGGTGATGGGTATTGAGGAGGGCACCTTTTGGGATGAGCACTGGGTGTTGTATGGAAACCAATTTGTCAATAAATTTCATTAAAAAAATAAATAAATAAAGATATAAAAGATAAAAGTGAGATTTGGAGCAGAGAAAAATCAAAAGAAAGCTAGAACTGAACATTTCAGCAACCAAAATGAAGAACTCATTGGGTGGGCTTAATAGAAAATTAGAGCTGAATAGAAAGTTAGTGAACTAACAGATCATGAAAAAATATATTTGAAATAGTATTTTGAACTGAAACAAACAAACAGACAAACCAGAAGAAAGAATAAGGGACATGGATACTCTGTGAGAAGGTCTAACATAATGCCTAATTAGAATCCCAAAAGTAGAGGAGAAAAACTGGGCAGAAGCAATATTAAAAGGACAGTAGCTGGGAACTTGGAAAAACTGATGGAAGATTATCAAGCCACAGATTCAAGAATCACTACAAATTCCAAGCAGGAATAATAAGCAAAACAAAACAAAACCCGGATCTAAGCACATCAGAGTAAAACCATTGAAAACATTTTCAAAGAATCGATAACGAAAAAAAAAAAAAAATCACTACCACCTTAGAATCCTATTCTCAGTGAAAATATCCTTCAAGAATGAAGGTGAAATAAAAACTTGTCAGCCAAAAATTGATGGATATGTCACCCGCAGGCACGTACGAAAGAAAATACTGAAGAGTTTTCTTTACAGAGAAGGAAAATGATCACATGGAAATAAGGGATGAAGAAAGGAATAAAGAGCAGCGGAAATAAGAAATAAGGAAATGAGAGGTGGAAATGAGGAAATAGGAACAATGGGAGTATAAATATGTAGGGAACATAAATATCGATTGTGATAACGCTTCATGGAATTTATAATATGTATAGAATTAAAATGCACGGCAACAACATCATGGGGGAAAGAGGGGAAATTCAGGAAAGGGGGAGAGAGGGGTAAATTGATGCACTAAGGTTTTTGTATTATCAAAACAGGGTAAAATACAAAGCAACATTAGACTTTGATACATCAAAGAGGTATAGTTGCAAAGATGTATAGTGTAGGGTGCATCCGTGATACATGTAATCAACCCCATGTGTACATGCACACACACAGGAAAAGATAGGGAGTGTCCATCAAAATGTTAATTGTGGTTGTATGTGGGTGGAAGCAATCTGGTTAATATTTACTTTCTTTTGCTTATCTGTGTCTTAAAATTTTTTTTGTGATGTTTATTTTTTATAGGGAGAGGGAGAGCGCGAGCGGGGGAGGGCAGAGAGAGAGAGGAAGAATCAGAAGCAGGCTCCAGGCTGTCCGCGCAGAACCCAGTGTGGGGCTTGAACTCACGAACTGTGAGATCATGACCTGAGCTGAAGTCGGATGCTCAACCGACTGGGCCACCCAGGCGCCCCTAAAAATTATCATCTCACGTGTAGAGAAGGGAGCATCAAGGAAGCTCTGCCTTTTTAATTTTATGACTTGTCTATTTACCTTTCCAGATCCTATAAACTGCAGCTAGATGATTAAAAGTAAATTTGCCGTTAATTTGAAGCCTGTTTTTTTACTTTAACAGTACAACCTGAATAACTTTCCCTGTCATTAAATATTATTATATAGTATTTGTAATGGCTGTAGAATAGTCCATTGTATAACTGCTCTATAATTTATTTAGCCATTTTCCTATTGTTGGACATTTGGATTGTTTCCAAGTTTTAGAAGTAATACATAATTCTTATGAGCATTTCCTTCATACGTGATTTTTTCCTGAGGATATTTTCCTAGCGGTATAATTGGTGGGTCAAAGGGCTGACAAAGTATTAAGGTTTTTTTTTTTAATGTTTTTGTATTTATTTTTGAGACAGAGAGAGACAGAGCATGAGCAGAGGAGGGACGGAGAGAGAGGGAGACACAGAATTGGAAACAGGCTCCAGGCTCTGAGCTGTCAGCACAGAGCCCGACGCGGGGCTCGAACTCATGGACTGTGAGATCATGACCTGAGCCGAAGTCGGACGCTTAACCGACTGAGCCACCCAGGCGCCCCAAAATATTAAGGTTTTTTATTCCTATTACCAAATTGCCTTCCATTAAGGCCGCTTGCTGCCCATGCTGCTGTGGTCACACCTGGAGAATTCTATCCAATGGTGCGGGATTGTGTGGAATTCACAGAAAAGAAGTGATCTGATGAGTTTGTGTTAGGGGAGAGCTTCCTGGAGGAGGTGAGGCTTGAGGGAGGCCTCAAAAGCAGGTAATTTGACTGGTCCAGAGGTCAAGGAAACAGCTGACGGGAAGCAGAGACCCAACGGGAGGCGTCCTGGAGCGGCTGGAAGGTGCTACCCGCGGCCAAGCGGAGCAGGACCACGCTGGCTTTGGGCTGGAGGGAGACGGGACAGCCGACCCACGCTGGACTGGGTAAGGCAGGGAGCAGCATCCGGCTCTGCAGCAAGGCAAAGGCTTGAATGAAGGAGACACGTCACAGCCATCAAACGTCCTCATTTGATGTCCATCCACACTTGGTGATTCCCCGGAAATGGACAGAATGTGGAGTTTTCTCCTTTTCATTTTATTAAGGAAAAAAAAAAAAAAAAAAAACCCAGCCCTGCCAATTTGCTAGATATTCTTGGAAGGATAATAAAGATAAAACTTTCTTCCTCTCTCAGCAGAATGGAATTAGACTCACCTTGTTACAGATTGTGCTGTGACCAATTAAAAAGGGAAAGAAAAGGAAGTCTGCTGAAACATTCTCCGCTTTTCAGCTGCTCTTATGTAAGCCCTGTAAATTCCCCGGGGGACCTGAAACCACATCGACCACCAAATATTGAAAAATGAAAACAAACTGTTCATTAAAGGGATTGCAAAGCATGCCTTTCCTTTGGTTTAGGCAAGGGGAGGGGGGACGGAGACGTTAGACGGGAGCCCCTTTAAAGGTGAGGGAGAAAGAAGTTTAGGGAGCCTTTCTTTCTCTCCAGGGATTTCAAAGCGGAGACTTGTAAAGACTCCAGGAATACCGGGCCACACTGCCTCTTGTTAAAGTGGTAGGGGCCTCATTAGAGATTGATGGAAGCAGGCAGTTTCCCTGCCTGTGCCAGGGTGCCGCCCGCGGCCACCGGGATCGTGGCCCTGATCTCTGGCCCCCTGCGCGGCTCCCATGGTGGGGGGCCTGTCGCTGAATTCAAAAGAGGGACTTCGGGGGTCCAGAAATGGAATCTTGCATTTTTAACTTTTGACCTGGCTGTTTGTCTTTAATTACCGAAAGAACCTGAGGTTTATGAGTGACAGAGTGACACTGCCCCGGTGACTTTAGGTGATTGGCTTTTCCTCTTGGAACCTGTCTCCTCTGTAAAACGGGGCTAAGAATAGAGTACACGTCTGAGGGGTTGTATTAGGTGACATGATGCCCTTCACCAGGCAGGGGCTGGGCAGGCGGAAAGTGCTGGCAAATGAGGTCTCGTTCACACCTTCTGAGTCCAGGGGAACTGTTGCCTGGATGGACCCCCCGGGGTAGTCAGGGGTCAAGCAAAAATCACAAGCTTCTTACTGAAAGAAAAACGCTTCCTTTAAAAATGTCCTTATGGCAGATGTGTTCCTTCCGGGCCAACATGCCGTGTCTGAGTCCAAGCGTGAAGTGGGGTTCAGAGGTAAGGCAGACACGCAGTCATCTGTAGGCCTCCGGCCATGTGAGTCTCAGCCAGATAAAACCAGTCCCCAGAGAAATCTGAGGAGCTGGATGTTATCACCTAGTTAGTGCCCTGCTGCTCTGCTCAGGTCTTTGTTTCCCTGATTTTCTCTGGCACAAACATGTGTATGTTGGTGGCAGTCTTGGCCTGCGTGGGAAGCCTGAAAATAATGATGCGGGCACCGAGAGAGAATACGTTTCCACAGGACTGCAGTCAAGCCAACTCTTTGCTCCTCCAGGCCGCACACGCTAGGATTTAGAGGCCTGTGCTTTCACTCTGCCTGACTCAGGATCTAATCACTGTCCTTTAGGTGACCAGCGTTCAGCACGGGTACTGCCCCTGTGCCGTGGGGATGCTGGCTCCGACCATCAGAGTGAGTGGAAGTGGAAGGGGGTCCGGGGCTGTGGCTTCATCAAGGGGATCACCAGGAGCCCCGGTCTTGTGCTCACAGGCCATCACTCAGGATGCAGTGTGGTCTTGGAGGTCGTGGAGGCTCACGGGAAGGCTGGCCATCTCTGCTTGGCTCCGGGGCCCCAGGCTCAGCTTAATCTGCACTAGGCACAGCCCGATGGTGGAGCTCACCGAGCCCCCCACCCCACGCCCCCACCCCACCCCCCCGTGGCTCAGAGGTTGCTTCTGCCTGGCCAGCCTTCCCCTTGGGGGGAAACAGGGAATGTTTGGGGGGGGGGGCGGTGGGGGCGTGTCATCTTGTTGCCGGCTTCCTTTGCTGGGTACACCCTTTTAGTCTGATGTGGTCCCAGTAATTTAATTTTGCTTTTGTTTCTCAGATGTCTTAGATGTCCACATCTGCTTCCTGCTCCCGGTGACTAAATCTCAGATATTGCTTTTACAGTTCGCTCCAGGAACAGTCTTTTCAAACTGAGCTTTTGATTTCTTTGAAAAACTCTGTTTCCCCCTACGACGCGCTGCAAAATTTTGGCTTTGCCAGCAGAAGGCCTCTGTGTCTCCAAACTGAGCGCGCACGTGTCCGTCCTCTTGGGAAGACCCTACATTTCCCTGCATGTTACGGCAAGAGAGGTTGCTTTTGGAAAATCCTTTTGGTGAAGTACCTTCTTTTTTTTTTTTTTTAATTTTTTTTTTTCAACGTTAATTTATTTTGGGGACAGAGAGAGACAGAGCATGAACGGGGGAGGGGCAGAGAGAGAGGGAGACACAGAATCGGAAACTGGCTCCAGGCTCTGAGCCATCAGCCCAGAGCCTGACACGGGGCTCGAACTCATGAACGGGGATATCATGACCTGAACCGAAGCCAGACGCTTAGCCCACTGAGCCACCCAGAAGCCCCATCCATATACTTTCAGAGATGGATGTAGTAATGTCTCCCATCCCCCATGCTCTTCTGCAATGTGACCTTGACACTCTTCCCATTGAGAAGTAGGGTTTTTGTCCCCCTCCCCCTACCTAGATCTTGGTGAGCTTGTGATTGCTTCTATCAATAGAGTATGGCAGCAGGATGCCATGTGACTTCTGAAACAGGGTGACAGAAGGCCATGCAGCTCCAGCCTAGTCTTCTTGGAATGCTCAGTCTCCAAAGGGCCCCTCTTGGGACCCTTCCTCTCAGAACCTAGCCACTGGCTGTAAGAAGCACAAGCCGTGAGGCATGGTCCAGCCCTCGGCTCTGGCTGAGCCACCCTTCCGGTTATCCCAGCTCAGGCACCAGACAAGCTAGTGAAGAACCCATCTGGGAAGTGGAACCTCCAATACAGTTGTTCCAGCCCTTAGCAGTCCAGACCTTCCCGGCCGAGGCCCCAGACAATATAGAGCAGAGAACCACCTCCACTGTGCTCTCTCCAATGCACGATTCCTGGAACCCAGTAGCATAACAAATGGTTGTTTTACACCACTAAGTTTGGGGTGGTTTATTTTTATTTTTTTTTATTAAAAAAAAATTTTTTTTAACGTTTATTTATTTTTGAGACAGAGAGAGACAGAGCATGAATGGGGGGAGGGTCAGAGAGAGAGGGAGACACAGAATCGGAAGCAGGCTCCAGGCTCCGAGCTGTCAGCACAGAGCCCGACGCGGGGCTCGAACTCATGAACCACAAGATCATGACCTGAGCCGAAGTCGGACACTTAACCAACTGAGCCACCCAGGCGCCCCTGGGGTGGTTTATTATGCAAAGCAACCGGCACATGTACACACTTCTTATCCAGTGCGGTGTGGTCACATGGTGACAGGACTGGCTGGTTCATTCAGAAATGCACAGCCCTTAGGAACCAAACTCTAAACAACAGCCCCTCTCCACCTCTATTTTAGAAGCCGGGGGAGATAATGGAAATTCAGATTTTTCTCCAAACATCGATTCGATGATGTGAGAACAAGCATGGGTACTTAAACTTTAAAAAAAAAAAAAAGTGGGGGGGGGGCACCTGGGTGGCTCAGTCAGTTAAGCCTCGGACTTCGGCTCAGGTCATGATCTCACAGTTTGAGAGTTCGAGCTCCGCGTGGGGCCCTGTGCTGACAGCTCAGAGCCTGGAGCCTGCTTCCGATTCTGCGTCTCCCTCTCTCTCTGCCCCTCCCCTGCTCGTGCTCTGTCTCTCCCTCTCTCCCAAAAATAAATAAACATAAAAAAATTTAAAATAAAAAAGATACTATGAACATTAAACATACCGCTCGGATTTCAGTGCTACATGTATAACGTAGCGTTGCAAGTTTCCTTCCCTCTGCCGCTGTTACCTCCAACCTTGCAGCCATTTGTCCTTGCTCTGCAAGAAACAGCTCACCCCCTGCCTTCTCTCCCGGGTCCCGCCTCAGACTCAGCATCAGGTTGAACCATATGGAATTACCACTTTGTAGGTCATAAATGGTTAATCTCAGCAATTTCACGTGGTTCAACCTAATGCTAACCTCCAACTCCTCAAATGATGTTGAGTTGTATTCTTAAGTCTCACTCCAAATGGGATGTGCCCCCTGCTCTCCTTGCCTCCCCCAATCCATCTAAATCAGATTATTCTGTATCATAGCATCTTGTCCTTCCCTCCACAGCACTTATCACAAGTTGTAATTATGTATGTGTTTATTATTTAATGTCTGATACTCTAACTAGACTTTTATAAACTCCATGAGCACCATACATCATTGTATCCCAGCCCCTGGCAGGAGGCCTGGCATATCATAGGCACTCAATAAATGTCCATTGAATTAATGGATATACAATGTGGCTCTTTTCATATGCAGACAATGTTTTTATTCTGTTGCCAGAGTGTCCTGTACCCAGTGGTCCTTGTTATTGTATCTGGATCTGAATGTAAGTTTCTAGAGCCATGGATAATTCCTAGTCCTGACCGCCCATTAGAAACAACCGGGAAGGGGTGCCGGGATAGCTCAGTTGCTGGAGCATATGACTCGTGATCTCAGGGTCGTGAGTTTAAGTAGGGTCCATGCAACGTGGAGCGTACTTAAAATTTAAAAAAAGAAAAGAAAGAAAGGAAAGAAAAGGAGAGGAGAGGAGAGGAGAGGAGAAGAGAAGAGAAGAGAAGAGAAGAAAAGAAAAGAAAAGAAAAGAAAAGAAAAGAAAAGAAAAACACCCAGAAAGATTTTAGAAAATATTGAAGGGTCTTTCCTCACATCAATCAAATCAGCATCTCAAAGGCATGGAACCCAGGCCGGTTGAGAAACACTGTTCTGGAGGACAGAGGCCCCATCTACTGTGGCCCCCAAGCCTAGTGTTGTGAAGTCTTGATGCTTTTTTGCTGTTGCCTTAGTGGTATAGTTTCAAACGACGATCAGGTAGTTTTATTCTTCAGTCCCAATAGGCTTCTTTGGGAACATCAAATATTGCCACCAACGGTTAAGCTTTTGAGAACCAGTCAACCTTATTGTGCAAGTAGCTGTACCAAGGGGTGGCCTATTCCTAGACTCAAACACTGCCCCCCGAATCTACCCCAAATAAATGTGAAATACAAATGAATAGAGTGTGTGCTTCAGAGCAGACTCTCCAACCTCTTTCTGACAGTCCTCCCATGCGTAGGCCCTTCCTATAAAGAAATTCTCGGGGTGCCTGGGTGGCTCAGTCGGTTGAGCGTCTGACTTCAGCTCAGATCATGATCTCGCGGTCTGTGAGTTCGAGCCCCGCATCAGGCTCTGTGCTGACGGCTCAGAGCCTGGAGCCTGCTTCGGATTCTGTGTCCCTCTCTTGCTCTGCTCCTCCCCCGCTCATGCTCTGTCTCTCTCTCTCAAGAATAAATAAAACATTCAAAAAAAAAAAAAAGAAATTCTCCATCCATTATTTAATCTTTCTTATCTTTCCAGCTCTTGGAGGATTTGCATAAGTCACCATTTAAGGGGAATCTACACCCCCATCCATCCTTTCTATCCATCCACGCATTTCTCCATTGGAATAGAATACCCACTGTGTAGACTTTCTACATGCCCAGGACCTGTCACCATGTGACCACGTTTTCCCTAGTAGAAGGCACATCAAGCTGAATAGGCATAGTCCTGCCCCCAGTAAGCGCATGGAACCAGAACGTGAAACTGAGTATGTGCTATTTTGACAACTTATAAGAAGTGTCATTGGGACACAGTGAGAAAAATGATTCATTAATAGCAGGGCAAATAAAGGAAGGCTTCACAGTGGTGGCGAAAACTAGACACTGATAAGTAGGGCTCCACTGGGTTGGAGAAAATGGGCAAGTGACAAATGCACAAGCAGAACCTAAAAAAGTAGAAGGAACACAACGATCTTGGTTGTGATTACATTTGTAATCAAAATAAATCAAGCAGCAGGTCGGTATTTGTCAACCCTTTATTTTGAATGTGGCGTCAGACCACAGAGGGCCCTCTCTCTTCGTCTCCTAAGTACAGAACGTGTTGTGCATTTGTTACCCGTATTCACACACAACTAATTCCATTTTCATAAACTTTATTGATTCCACCGTGTTCTTTACAGCTACTGATTTTATATACTCTTCTCATCAAACTGCAAGTTGATTATTTCGCTTTGTACATGTTGTAGTAATTGGATTGCTTACTTTAATGGCACGATAGTTTTTGCACACTTGGCCAGTGACATTGCTGACATAGCACACTCGATCTCACTTTACTGCATTGTTCTTATTAATTCTTCCACAGCCAGCTAAGCTGTTTCTCTTGGGAATTGCCTGGGAGGCAGAAAGTCTTATTTCTGTCCACTTTGGTATTCCTAGGGATGAGCAGAATTTTGAATTGGTTTCACTTTCCAGTAAATACAACCTGCCTCCTTCTAAATCGGAGGTTATTCGGTTGTCTACTGCCGTAAAACGAACCACACCGCAGTTCCGTGGCTTCAGAGAACAACAACGGTTCATTGTATTCCACAATTTTGTGGGTCGACTGGGCTCACCTAGATGGTTCTTCTGCTCCGTGTGGTGTTTGATGGGGCTGCAGTCATCCGGGGGCTTCACTAGGATGGGACTTCTACGTGGGCTCAACCAGCCTGGCTGGCAGTGGGCACTGGCCGTTGACTGGAAGCTCAGCTGGGCTGTTGACCAGGGCACCCTACTTTTCCATTGGGTTTCTCCACGTGGCTTGAGCTTCTCATAGCACGGCCTGGGTTCCAGGAAGGAGCGTATCTAGCCCACAAGAGCAGACACTGCAGACCTCTCAAGGCTCAGCCTTGGACATTATAGTGTCACTTTTGTTGGAGGAAGAAAGTCACGGGACCGGCCCAGACTCAAGGTCAAAGTGTATAGACTCCACCTGTCAATGAAAAGCCTGGCAAAGCATCTGCAGCCATCTTGAACTCACGCCAGGCATTGTCCTTTGTAGACGTCAATTGACCTGACACAGTTGTACCACAAAACGTAGCTCTGACATTGCACAATTGTTTCACAAACGTGCAAGTCTACTGCATTTCTTAGAAATCAACGGAAAGGCCAGCACTGCCCCCTCCTTTTTAAGCAAGATATGTTACTACTCTGGAGAATAATTAGGTTTTGGAACTCGGTTTCTGTTTGCACATCTAACGCACAGCTATTGATGGCCATTGGCGAATAAGAGCATGCTAGCATTTCACTTTTTCACTTAGGTTTTGTCATATTTGCATTGTTTGTTGAATAATGCACTTGAATCATCTTTTGTGACCTCTGATCAAAAAAAGCTCTAACCAAAGCAGGTTTAAATGGGTTTTCTTAAGAACAGAGGTGGAACCATAATTTGTCAATTGTTCTGATCTGAGGTTGAGATGAACTCTTAGCTGTAACGTTTCTCCAAGGCACTATTTTTCTAAGTATTGCCAAATTGGTGAGGCATTCGGTGTAAATTCACTTGTTCACTAATTCACCCACCTATCCATCACCTTTTGGGCGTTTCCACTTGGATAATCCAGTCCGGCACCATTGATACAAAGATGATTGAGACAGAGCCCCAGCCCAGCCTGCAGTGACCTCCCAAGCTGAGGAACCGAAATGGACACAGCTTTGTATGCAACACGCTGAACAGTGATGGGGGCAACCATGGTATAAAGCAAGGGGTGAGGGAACACAGGCCAAAGGGCGGTCACTTCTGCCTAGGAGAGTCAGGGAAGGCTTTGCAGAGTACGTGGGGGAGAATGGCAAATGCCACAGGGGAGGGGCAGCAGCAGAACTGAGAAAGGTGGGTTGGGGCAGATTAGGAAGAGCATTGAATGCCGCATTTGGCTGCCTACTTATAAATGGTGGTGAGAGGACATAGGTTTCTAACAAGCAAGTGGCACTGTCTTGAAGGATAACACTTTTGTCAGCGTGGCGTGGGAACTGGAGGACAGTGTTTCAGAAAACATCTTACAGAAAAAGCACAAAGGTATGAGAATAGGAGGCACATGTGAAAAACTCACGATTGGGTCAATATTGCTAGAGAAGTGGCGGTGGCCCGGGGAAAGCAGGTGGCGGCCCACAAGACCATTCCAGGTGTATGTCCGGGCAACCTCCACCTTGATCCTGGTCTCTTGGGGGTGGAGGGAATCACAGAGCCCCTGGCTGCTGTAACTCTTGGCTCCTAAGGAAAAAAAAAACAGAATTAAGACTTCAAAGTCTTTTATAATCTGTAAAGTTGTGTGCTAACAGTATTATTGCCATTACAGCGAGGTCTAGAATTCTGCAAGTTCTTGGTGGTAAGGAGCCTGTGTGTTTTTACTTTCCTCTAAAGGCACTCGGCACAGTCCTTGGTTACCTATACGTCCTCATTAAGTAACAATGTGTAGCAAATAGTAATAATGGTATAGTTTATTTAATCTCTCTGTTGACTCCTTCCAAGCATTGGGTTCATTTTTCCTCCAAGCCTTGGGGTTTGTGAACGATTTTAAAAGGTGCACCAAAGTTCAAGAGTTTTTGTTGACCTTTTCCTTTCCATTTTGGAATTTTAATCCAACAGCCACTGGCCCTTAAAGGCCACATATTATGAGAATGTAAGGACGAAATTAAAGGTGAGAAATTAACGGGACAATGAGACAACACTTCACACCCACCAGGGCGAGTATAATAAAAAAGACAGGTATTAACAAGTGTTGGCGAGGATGTGGAAAAATTAGAAACATCATACGTTGCTGATGGAAATACATTGCCGATGGAAATGTAAAATGGTGCTTTTGAAAAGTTTGGCAGTCAAAATGTTTAACATCGAGTTATCATGTGACCCAGAAATTGCCCTCCCAGATGCGTCTCCAAGAGAACTGAAAATGTATGTTCACATTAAAACTTGTCTATATGTGTTCACTGCAGTATTAATGATCATGACCAAAAAGCGGAAACAATCCAAACTGATGAATGGATAAGCCGAATGTGGTATATGCATGCAATGGAATATTATTCTGCCATAAAAAGGAATGAAGTAATGATACATACCACAACATAAATGGGACCATGAACGCATTATGCGACATGAAAGAAGACAGTCATGGAAAACCACATATTGTATGATCTTGTTTATATGAAACATTCAGAAAAGGCAAATCCATAGAGACAGAAGGTAGGAATAGTGTTTGCCTGAGACTGTGTGTCAGGTGAGGAGGGGGTCGGGGGGGCCCGCTAAGGGGTATGGGTTTTACTGGGAGGGGATAACATGTTCCATAAGTGATTGATGGTTGTGGAACTCTGTAAATATACTGAAAACCATTGAACTTTACATTTTAAGTGGGTGAATTATACAGCACGTGAATCATATCTCAGTAAAGCTCTTTTAAAAAAGAAAATACCGTGAAGAAAGATTTATAAGCATTTCAACTTTTGTTGGTATCCATCTGTCTTCCAGTTCTTTTTTTTTTTTTTTAATGTTTATTTTTGAGAGAGAGAGAGAGAGAGAGAGAATGAGCAGGGGAGGGGCAGAGAGAGAGGGAGACACAGAATCCAAAGCAGGCTCCAGGCTCCAAGCTGTCAGCACAGAGCCCGACACGGGGCTTGAACTCACAAACCGTGAGATCGTGACCTGAGCCGAAGTCAGACGCTTAACCGACTGAGTCACCCAGGCGCCCCTGTCTTCTGGTCCTGATCAGCCCTTCATGATGAGCTCCTCAGCTGTAAGCCTGAACTTGTGACTGCTGCTACAATTCTCTCCCTGGTCCTGCAAGGGGCTGCCTGCGTGGTGAGCATCCCCCTCTTAGCCTGCCTTCCTTTCCCAGAATCCTTAGTGGCCCATTCGCTACTTCTGCAGCATTAGCCTTGGTCCCTCAGGCTCTGTAAATCACACGCTCCATTCTGCCCTCTCACTTTAAAGTGATCTGAGATACTTTGTGTAAAGGATAAGGCAGCACATAAAAATAACTAGTATTGTACCGATTTGTCTCATCCGGTGGTTTGGGGGAATACGTATTTGTAAAATTCTAGCAAATGCGAAGAGCCTCCGAAAATTGCCTCTCATCCAAAGGGAAGAGCTAGATTTTTTATTTTGTTTTATTGATCAGGGGGGTAGGTGCAATGATATTTTACTTCATAGGTTTTCTGCAGGGGTGGCATCCACCCAGCCTGCCGAAGCTGCCAGGCCAACGAAATGAGCCGGCCGGTCTGCAACAGGCCGGAGGCAGCCATAGCGAAGGCAGGCTGTCTGGATTCGTGGATTCTCCCCACACTGCAAATGCAGCGTGAGGTAACGACTTACCAAGAGAGCACTTTGTTACAGACAAGTTGAAAGAGTCTGTTTGACAGTTGAAGTCAGACCATTTTGATTCTTACATAAAGATAGTTAAACATTGTCTTGACAGGTTTATTCTAATTTGGCCAAGGCCATAATTTTATGGGATGGTAACTGTTTCCTTGCAGTCATGATTCCTGCTGTTACTCTTACATTTTCTTCTAATTGGCAGATTGATGGGCTCCCAAGAATTTGCTCAAAAACCATTTGCAGAAGAAGAAAGACACATCAGAGGGGCTTACTTTTCCCCCTAAAATACTGCCTCTAATAATGTTGGTAAGGGGGCTATTTTCACACACAACTTACAAATGATTTCTGGCATATTAATGGATTTTTGCTATTTAAATTTAATTTGGATGAAATGTGCTTTGTTTAAAAGTCAAATCCTACTACAAGGCTTCTAAAGAAAAATAGCAATCCGGGGCGCCTGGGTGGCGTAGTCGGTTAAGCGTCCGACTTCAGCCAGGTCACGATCTCGCGGTCCGGGAGTTCGAGCCCCGCGTCGGGCTCTGGGCTGATGGCTCGGAGCCTGGAGCCTGTTTCCGATTCTGTGTCTCCCTCTCTCTCTGCCCCTCCCCCATACATGCTCTGTCTCTCTCTGTCCCAAAAATAAATAAAAAATAAAAATAAAAAAAAAAAAGAAAAACAGCAATCCTTTTCCCACCCAATCCCCTCCCCCAATTCCTGCTTCCATGAGATTCCAGAAAATTCCTTTCATCTCTTTGGCTGTTCCTCTTGTTGTGTCCTTCACGTTTCTAAATAAAAACATCACACTGCTATTTCTTTATTTTTCAGCTCTAGATATTACAGGACGTTCTCCCACTGTCTTGTAACTTCTGGTTCTGCCTGTGACCTGTTCTCTCTCTCTCTCTCTCTCTCTCTCTCTCTCTTTCTCTCAGAGCCTTTATTCTTTTCTCAGAACTCTACAACACCAGGACCTGCGTGCCTGTGGGCAATTTTCATTCATCATGCTGGGCCTTTGTTGAACCCATTCACACTGAAAACTCACATCCTTCAGGAAAATTTTTTGCGTAATTTTTTTTTTTTTTAAATAATTCCCTGGTCTGTTTTATCTGTCCTATCTTTCAGAAACTAGGCTTCCTGAGGGGCGCCTGGGTGGCGCAGTCGGTTGGGCGTCCGACTTCAGCCAGGTCATGATCTCGCGGTCCTTGAGTTCGAGCCCCGCGTCGCGCTCTGGGCTGATGGCTCGGAGCCTGGAGCCTGTTTCCGATTCTGTGTCTCCCTCTCTCTCTGCCCCTCCCCCGTTCATGCTCTGTCTCTCTCTGTCCCCAAAATAAATAAACGTTGAAAAAAAAATAAAAAAAATAAAAAAAAAAAAGAAACTAGGCTTCCTGAATTAATCCCCCACTTTCTCTTCTCCACATTTTGGCCGCTTTACTCTATTTCTTTAAAAGAGTTCACCAGTTCCCTTCCAACTCTGTCACGGTTAAAACGGCTGTTATCGTGTATTTAAGCTCCAAGAGCTTTGTATTGCTCATTGGCCGCTCCTCTCATCCAAGAACTTGCTAGTCCTCTTACTCTTGGAGGATGTTAATCATCCCCCCTCGCCCCCCGCAGTTCTGCCCTGCTCCCTCCATTGCTTCTGTGTCCTGAACTGTACTTGCATCCTGGCACAGATAACTCCGGGTGGAGCCCTAGTGTGGTTTGAGCCGAATTAACAGAAGGAAATGGCTATTGACATGTTTGTCTTTTTGTTTACTGCACCACACAGAGTCTCTTCCTAATGCATGTGACTTCTCCTCTCTGCTCTCTCCGTCTTTAATTGCGGGGCAATCACTTGACGGGTCTGCTACTCTTCTCTCTCTAAACTTTAAAAAAAACAGAACAAAACAAAAACAACTCTAAGACTTTCGTTATTCTCAGAGCTTCCACTCTGGTGCTTCAGTCTATGTTTCCAAATTGTCTCCTGAACAAGACCAGGTTCTATGGCCACTACCACCTACCAGACATTTCCTCTTAAAGATTCTGACACGCGTCAAGTTCGACATGTTTACCCCAAACTAATTTCAAACCAATTTCCCATAGAATTAACTCTGTCCCCAGCAGCATTGCCTTCTCTCGGCTTCTCAGACTTGAAACTCGGGAACCACCTATTGGCCATTCTTGCCTTTAGTCCCAATAGCCCTCAACACTCAGCTGATGCTTAATCAGAATTCCTCATATTCACACATCCCTCTCTGTTCATTATCATCCCTTCACAGGAGGGGAGGTGTAGCTGAGAGTGTTCTATGTACTAGAGACCGTGGTGAGGTCCTGTGCCATGACAGGTATAAGATATGGTCTCTGTTCAAGGAGTTTACAATCTGTAATCTGGAGGTGTATAAAACCCAAGTTAGAGGTACGTCTATGCATCTTCTAGATCCCAGCTCACAGGTTGGGTTCTCCAGGAAGCAGACTCTGAGGTGGAGATTAATGCCCAGGAAGTTTATTGGTGGTGATGGGGGTGCTTTTGCAATCAACACCCGAGGAAAGGAAAAGGAAGCAGGATTGGGCAAAGGGAGAAGGTGACCCATGACACGGTCTCTGTGGCAGCCTCATCAGACACTAAGGGCCATTCTGAAGCTGGGACGACAACTCTTCAGAGTCGTCCTTGAGTTGGAGCTTGGGGGGCCAGGACTTCATACCTTCACAGGCCAGTCATTGGACGCAGGCCACCTTAGGAAAGGGGGTGACCTTGGACAAAGCAGCTCCCTTTCGGAGAGGCAATCCCGAGGGCTTCCTGCCAGTGGCACTCCCAGCATTTGGAAGGGTCAGGCCTTCGTCCTTGAAGGGGCCTGCGGCTAGAGGAGACTCCCGGCACCCACCAGATCCATGGACTCAAGCATAGTCTTGAACACCTCAGCGACAGATAACAAATAGGGGTTGGTTGACCGAGTAAGGAATTCACTCCTCCATTTTATTACATGCCAACGGAACAGTCAGACTGTGTTAGGCACTGGATAAAAAATGATAACATTCAGAGGCCCTGCCTGAAATAAGCTTGCAGTCCGATAGGGGGTACCAGGAAGTAAGCAAACGCTATAATACAGTGAGAATAATAAAACAGAGGATTATAGACTAACAATGCACTTTCAAGGAAGTTTTAGGACATGATAAAATGCCAAGTAAAAAAAAGAGCATACAAACTGTTTACAGAGATTTGCTTAAGCACTCATTTTCCAGCACATATTTTTGTTAAACCAATGCTAAAAAAAAAAAAAAAAAAAAAAATCCCTTGCAATCTGATTTTTAAACTCTCTGAATGGGGAGCCTGGGTGGCGCAGTCGGTTGAGCGTCCGACTTCAGCCAGGTCACGATCTCGCGGTCCGTGGGTTCGAGCCCCGCGTCAGGCTCTGGGCTGATGGCTCAGAGCCTGGAGCCTGTTTCCGATTCTGTGTCTCCCTCTCTCTCTGCCCCTCCCCCGTTCATGCTCTGTCTCTCTCTGTCCCAAAAATAAATAAACGTTGAAAAAAAAATTAAAAAAAACTCTCTGAATGACTTATTAAAGTTACAGGCACCTAGAAACACTGCCTTCACTGAACTGCTGTCAGTCAATATGCTCTCTTTTTGCAGCATTTGATTTTCTTCCTTTCCTGAGTAGGCAAAAGTATATGAGTATATGCAGAGAAAAAAAAAAGTACTGGAAAGAAATTCATCAAAATGTTAACAGTGCTTATAACTCCAAGGTGTTGCCTTATGTGTAATTATTTTTTCTCCTGTAAGCCTTTTTGCCCCAAATCTTTTATTGCCCTAGTTGTCCACAATAAGTCTGAGTGACCTTTATGACGAGGGGGAAATAGTCTAAAATTCAGGATGGACGTGTTGTGACAAAGCCATGTGAACACGGAAGAAGGAACCTCAGAGCAGTGAGGGGACCGGGGGCGGGGGGTGCAGGGCTCCTGGGAAAAGGATTCATTCACTTACACGGAGCAGTGACGAGAGTCGGTGCGGGATGAGGACGGGAGGGGTGTGCCTGGTGCTGGCATCTCAAGCAGAAAGAACAAAATTTGCCCCTGCCCCGGGGCGCAAAGAAGCATGTTGGGCGAAGTTCAGAAAGGCTGGAAGCAGGGAGCCCTTGAGCGGTGACAGATGAGGCTGGAAGCGCTGGAAGGGGGCAGATGATGAAGAGCTGGGGGTGTCCGGAACGTGGACTCCATCTAGAAGCCCGAGTCAGACACTCACACTCCACCTTACCTGAGCCTGAGAGGAGCCTCGCTGTTGAGCAAGAGGTTGATTCCCGGTTGTGCGCACCTAAGGTAGAAGCAGCAGCTGATGGCGAATGAAAGGCTTCAGGCCTGCTATGGAGTTTCCTGGCCATAGCAAGGCGACCTGCTTCGGGCAGGGGAGGTGGTCTGCTGAACGCAGAGGGAAGGCGAATCGGACGTGACCCTGCGCACACGCGCGCGCGCACACGCGCGCGCACGCCCGTAAGGCTCCAGGATCTGCATCCTCGAAAGAAGAAGAAGAGCAAAGGGCCAGCCCAGGCTCACTTTTCGTGCTTTGCAAGCAAATGACCAAGACGGGTAGGCAGCCCTAACCACACATCTGAACTCGCCACAGGTCACTTCGCAGCGTTAACTGGTAGCAGCCTGGGCATCCATGACAAACACGTGTCCGGGGCTGCGCTGTCGAAGGCTGCGGGAATGCGTTTTGCTGAGCACTTACCTTCCCTTTGCAGAGCTCAGCATCTCTCTGTCTTGTGTGCCAGTCGGGCTGGGCTTGCAGGGGGAGCCTGAAGATCTGCTTTTCTCCAGGGCGCCTTGGATTGCCCCCGTGCCACTTTTTTTCTGGGTCCGTCTCCGTTCTGTGTCCCTGCCGGTCACTACGTTTTCTCCCGTGCCCGTCCCTCCACCTCCTCCTTCCCCACCACTACTGCCTCCTGGACCCTTACCACCCCCCCCCCCCCCTCAGATGGTTGCAACATGCTTCTGACCGCGGCCCTGCTCCCCTCCACCTGTTCTCCACCCGGCCACCGGGGCCGTCTCCAGAGCAAAGATATGAGGGAGTCACTTGGCCTGCTCAAAACGTGAATGACTCCGAGGCTCTCTGGCAGAATCCAAACTTCCTGCCATTTTTCCATGAACGTCACACAATGTGGCCTCTGTGAACCAGATCCCACCCCCTCCCACGTGCTTCTTCCCCCCGCCCCCACCCCGGAGCTCTTTGAGAGCACTTTGCCATCAGAGTCAGAGGCACAGACGTCGCAGGATCACCCCTCGCAGCCTGGTTTAGGTGGTGATTTTTTTTTTTTTTGCCTTCTCTGGTAGGCTGTCGTGGGAAGAATGGGTTGGGGGATTAGACCAGTGTGGGTTTTAATCCTGTAATGGCATTACTGAGTATGTGATCTAGGGTAAGATATTCAATCTCCCTGCAGTTCCTTGTTTGTAAGGCAGGAATCTTACTCTCTCCCTCAGAGGGCTCTGGTGAGGATTAAGTCAGAGAGTGTCTGTGCAACAGAACGTGGGAGGGGACTTACCCCGTCATGTCAGCTCTCCAAGGTGGAGACCTTAGGTGATAAGGAACCCCACATTAGAAGACTGGAACAGGATGCATTCCCGAGGACTTACAAAGAGGGGCCTAAGAGTTCCAGCAATCATGGCCCCAACAGACTATGCAAGAGAAGGCCAGAGGCTAACCGAACTTCATGGGGCTTACATACTGAATTTGCCCCGTAGCCTGTCTTCACTGGAGGTGAGAGGGCAGAACCTCTCTCAGGACCGAGGGGGAGGCTTCCCCCGCAAAATACTCTCCTCAAAAAAAAAAAAAAAAAAAATCTCCCTTGCCCTCTTTCTCAGTGTCTCGTTGAAAATTCAGCCTCAACATCCCTTTCCCCAAGCAAAGATGTTAGTGAAAATATCACGGCAGCACAACACGTGAGCTCTCTGGGGAAGAAAGGTAGCGAAAGGTAGCCAGTCACTGCCAGCGCAGTTGGGTGGAGGCCAATGTAGTTGCAGCCAAAGTGTCTTGTTACTCAAAAGCTCGGCTGAGAATTTATTGCCCATCTTCTTCTAGTCGGGGAAGGCTGGCTGTAAGCTTGCCAGCTTACTCGAATAAAGAGGGGAGGATATTGAACAATTACAGGGGCAGCTCATGAAGTCAGGCACAGCTGGTCTTCATGGGGATTGCAGATGGGAACGAGGAAGCCATTAGGGACCCAGGCAGGGTTAACCTTATCTGAGTCTGAAGTGTTGCTTTTGTCTAGACCGGACTCTGTCGTACCTGAAATTGGGCCTGTTTTCTTAATCAAAACTGACCAGGAGAGAGAGAGTTCTGACACTGTCCAATGTCTGACAGACTGCCTTTGAAGGAGAGAAAGACATTTCTAATTTTTTTTAAGTTTATTTGTTTATGAGAGAGGAAACATGAGTGGGGAGGGGCAGACACACACACACACACACACACACACACATACAATCTGAAGGAGACTCCAGGTTCTGAGCTGTCAGCACAGAGCCCGATGCAGGGCTCGAACTCGCAAGCCATGAGATCACGGCCTGAGCGGAAGTCGGACACTTAACCGACGGAGCCACCCAGGTGCCCCAAGACGTGTCTAGATTAAAACCTACTTCACTGGGTCGATGCAGTAAAAAAGTATAGCCAATAATGTAAAAACACTTAGCACATAAGTTTGGCATATAATAAGTGCCCAATAAACATCAGCTATACTAATAATGGTTATTATTATCCTAATATTATCGCCTGGTGCCTGGCACACAGTATTATTATTAAAGTTATCCTGTGCAGGGGTGCCTGGGTGGCTCAGTCGGTTAAGCATCTGAATTTGGCTCAGGTCAGGGTCGTACAGTTCATGGGTTCGAGCCCCACACTGATCCTCATTGAGCCCCTGCTTTGGATCCTCTGTCTCCCTTTCTCTCAGCCCCTCCCACCTCCCCACCCCCCACCCCCCCCCCCCCCACTGTCTTAAAAAGTAAATAACCATTAAAAAAAATTCTCTAAAACAAAGTTATTATGGGGCACCTGGGTAGCTCAGTCGGTTAAGCATCCGACTTGGGCTCAGGTCATGATCTCACGGTCCGTGAGTCCGAGCCCTGCGTCGGGCTCTGCGCTGACCGCTCGGAGCCTGGAGCCTGCTTCGGATCCTGTGTCTCCCTCTCTCTACTCCTCTCCTGCTCATGCTCTGTCTCTGTCTCTCAAAAATAAATAAATGTTAAAAAAAATTTTTTTTTTTAAGTTATTCTGAGCCTCTCTCTCTTTCAACTGGGCCAACCCTCCATTTGCTGAATAAATTGTAGTAGGTGGGGGAAGAGCAAACTGCACGAACACGGATTTCTCGCCGCCAACCACGAAAAGCCATGACGCACACGGGAAGTAGTGGGGCTGGGAAAGCTTGACGCCCAAAAGTAGAGTGTTCTGTTCACCGGTCCTGACCGGTCCTGACCTATGCTAGCGCAGATATGTGGGATTCCGGGTTCTCTTCAGATACCATTTCTGACAAGGAACCGGGGCGACACGACAGAAGCGAAAGAGGAAGACGGTAAGAAAAAAGACATCTCCACGCATTGCTGTGTGCCATCGACCGTGCTGGGCCCTTTGCATTCGCTATCTCATTTAATGAGGTGAAATAGGAAACAGATGCAAACTGTGGCGTGCATTACCCCAACAGGCCGTGGATAGAGTTTTTAAACATGAAATGCTTGTACAGAGAGCTATGAGCCTTTTCTCTTCCATTACAATTTTTGTATAAACACGAGATGACAAGAGTTTAAAGATGGAGTCTCCCTGGGCACAAGCGTAAGAGTTCCTAATATAATCAAAATCCTCTTATTTATTTTCTTGCCTAAGTGGCTTCTCCCAGGAGGACAAGCAGTTGCATTTCCTTCTTTCCGTGCAGCCATGGTTGCAAATTAATGTTCTCTGCCATCAAAACAGCTCTCTGCACCTCTGCCAAATGCAGTTCTCTCATCCAATAAGAGGAACAGCCTAGAGACGGTTGGAGTTTGAAGCCCCGATCTTAGAAATTCTGGGCAATTAGCCACTCACTTGCAGAAAAGAGCAAAGAAGGGCAAAGCTGCAGGAAAACAAAACCTTGTTGTGACAGCTGTTGTTCTAAATAATATCTCTTTTATAGTTCTAGGCACTTCTCCCAAGCTACAGGCTAGCGCGAGTCAACTCAGGTGATAAGTAGGAGGAAAGAGAGGTGAAGAATAATTAGCAAGTTCTCGGGTCAGAGGTGGTTTCAAGGCGGCGGGTATTAATTGGAGGAGAATGCCTTTATTTTCAAACGGGGATCAGGAGACGTAAGCCTGAGAAAAAGTCCTGGAAATGTTGCTTTAGAGAGAATTTTACAGTCAAGGTTTATCTGAAGCACATTAAATAAATGATGTCCTACCAGATTAAAGTCACATGTATACACAAGCCTGTAGAATTAAGTTGTATCAATATTAAAATCTGTTGAATTAAATGAGTCGGGCTTTTTTTTTTTTTTTCTATCTGTGTTTATGAGCTAGGGTATATTTGTCAGTTTAGAAATCGCTAGGGTCAGGGCCCCCGGGTGGCTCATTTGGTTGAGTGTCTGACTCTTGATTTTGGCTCAGGTCGTGATCCAAGGGTCGTGGGACTGAACCCCACATCAGGCTCCATGCTGAGTTGGAGCCTGATTGGGTTTCTTTCTTTCCCTTCCTCTGCCCCTCTCCCCTAGTCACGTGTTCTCTCTCTCTAAAGTAAATAATAATAATAATAATAAAAGAAATTGCTAGGGTGAAAACTACTGATTCTAGAATAAATGTTTCTTGACATTAATCTTGGGATAGCTGTATCTGGAAAGAATTTGCTTCCAGAGACCAAGCTTTTAAAAGCCTGCTGGAGATAGGAGGTAAATTTAGTCATAAATGGATCTTACATGAGTTGGCTCAGTAAAAACTCCATGTGCCCTGTTAAAAGACTGGTGCTTTATCTTTCACTACTCATGTTGAATAATTCTAACACATAACCGTCTTGTTGCTCTGGCTTTAGGTTTATATGGAAAAATGGGCATCATTAGCTCACACCTCATGGGAGGTAGGTTTAGGGGCCTTGGTTCGTGTCCCAGGTCTGCCCCAACTAGCTCTGGGGGGGGTAACATCTCCCTGGAAGACATGGTTAGCTGCCTACCAGATGTTCACTCTCTCCTTGCCCCTCACTTTGGAAACCTCATTTTGCCCAGAGCAGCAATATATCCAACTCAAAATATTGACTTCTCATGATGCCCTTGCGGTCAGGGCTGATACTTCATTTTCTAATTTATTGAATATATTCTCCGGTTACTACTGAGTGAGCCCCTTAATTGCATGCATGGTTCTAGATTTCATTCACTATTCTATTAAAAAGCAAATCGTGGTTTTACCAAGACCCCAGCGAAATGAACCAGGCTGACCTACCTCTGCCCATACCCCCTTGTCCACGTATCTGAAAAGGAGCTGTTCCAGACCTAAGCTTCTTTGATACGTGGCATCGTGCAACCTTAATGCCAGGGTAAGATTTCTGTTGGAAGAATGAATCAGGGTTTACATTGGAAGATACTCAATTCAGAAAAGTTTTTAAAGCTTTACAAAATCTCAAATGATGTTCACTGTTGACCGTCTTTTAAAAAATGAAGACCCCAGGATTCCAGAATCATAGGTACTTTAAATTTTTGAGTACTTTTCTGTGTTTTCCAAATATTCTACAACGAAGATCTACTACTCTGTAACCAGGAAAAAAAAAAAAAGATATCTTTGGAGTACAACACAAAGGGTCAGAGGAAAAAAGAAAGACCTAATAAATATAATTTCCTTAGAGGATAGCATTACATAAAATAACATTAATAAAAATAAATATTAGCATTAACATGTTCATCAAATATGCTCTTGAATGTCATCTGCAGTTTGCTTCTATCGTGAGCATTCCAAGTAACTGAAATTTTTAATGTCGAAGGATTTAGTAATGTGCTCTGTAAAATTCCCACTGATCTAATAATTTTTCTCTTTACGGACAGGCAAGAATAGCCCATTGTCTAGAGCGCAGGTTTCTGCTTGCAAGAATGGCCTAAATCATGCATCTGGAAACAACAAGAATTGAGCAAATCCAAATAACTCCTGGCTAACGCTAGTATGACATGCGGTTAGGGGAGATGTCCCGAGAGAAACGTAAACTATTTGAAAACATCCTGTTACTAAAACTTGGACATGAAAAGAATGACAAACGGACTGGACTCAACAACTTAATTCTAAGCACCCATGAGTGTGGCTTCTGTGAAACATTCTTGCCACATACTATTTTTTAAGCTCTCTTCTACGGATATCATCCCGACCATAGGAGGAAAGATCAATTGACATTTATTACTCACTGAAGAACAGGTTGGAAGCAGTCAGCACCCTCACTCTTGGCCTGGGGTTGAGCCGAGTGAGTCACAGAACCCTCAATCCTTGCTGAGTGTCTTGTTCAACTTCCCTCCATGGCTCATCCCTGGGGACTGATTACAACCATCTGCTTAAGAGCTATTACTCTGATCAAAAAAATGAAAAGCTACAAATTGTCAAACAGAGGGAATATAAGAGCAGGGCCAAGTGACCAGATCGTAAGCCATGCTTGGAATGCATAATCTCCACGCGGCTTCAGATGCATCCAGCTGAGACCTCAGAAGGTGTGGGTCAAGTGTCGAGGGAGTGACAAGCTGAGGCTTTGTTTCCACTGGGGTTGGACCAGTCGATATAGGGGTCCAGGAGCTCTGAGACGGTGTACGAATGTTATTACTACATTTTCTCTGCTTATGGTCCGGCTCCATTGGGGAAAATATGTGGAAAGGCTTGTTGGTGTGGGTAGTTTCTTTATTGGCAGATTTGCTCGTTCAAGATATTTTTTTAAATTTTTTTAACGTTTATTTATTTTTGAGACAGAGAGAGACAGAGCATGAATGGGGGGAGGGTCAGAGAGAGAGGGAGACGGAATCAGAAGCAGGCTCCAGGTTCTGAGCTGTCAGCACAGAGCCCGACGCGGGGCTCGAACCCACGGACCGCGAGATCACGACCTGAGCCGAAGTCGGACGCTTAACTGACTGAGCCACCCAGGTGCCCCTCGTTCAAGATATTTTTAAGGCAGAGGAAGCGTAATAGGAAACGTGCAGCATATTAAGAGTTAGCCACTCTCTTGGAAAAAGTGGAATGATTAAGTGAACACTTTGAAGCATGCAATGTGTGATCAATATGTGGAGCGAGAGGATCAAGACGAGGAAATCTTAACTAGAAAGAGACAAGAGAAGAGGACTTCGGTGTTAACACCACTTAAAAGGCAAGCGTTCCTCTGATAATGAACTGTAGCTACAAACCACCAGTGATTTAATAAAGCCTATTGCTTTATTAAAAAGTAAAGAGATAAGGGTGTCTAGGCAAAAAAATTATTAGAGATCATGTGTTAAATGTTCTTGTACTGAAAAATATCAAACCATATACAGTTCTTTCTCACGTTCCTGCTTTTTCACGACCCAAACCCAAGAGGCAAGGAAATTGTGGAAGACATTGTCTGGGGCTCAGGGCCACTCCCACATAAAACATAAGCAGATGCCTCAACATGACTGAAAGTTTTTTCTCATCTCCTTTGTAAGACAGTAGTTGCTTTGAGGGTAGGGTCTGTATCTGATTTTTTTTTTAACACTGCTCCTCCCCCCAAACACTGTGTTAGCCACACACACAAAAAGTGTGTAAATACTCTCTCAGTAAATACTAGGTGAATTGAATTGAACTGAATTGTAATAGCTTGGGTTTTTGTTGACATTGTTCTGTAAGTCATATTTTTTGTTAGTTGCTATTTAGATCTGGGTTGATTATCTCTACCATATGAAGAAAGATCAGTTGATATTTATTACTCACCAAAGAACAGGTTGGAAGCAATCAGCACCCTCACTTCTGGCCTGGGTTCAAGCCAAGTGAGTTACAGAATCCTCGATCCTTGCTGGGTCACCCGTCCAACTTTCCTCCATGACTCACCCCTGGGGACTGATTACAACCATCTGCTAAAGAGCTATTCCTGTGACCAAAAAGAGAGAAGGCAAGGAAAGCTACAAATTGTCAAACAGAGGGAATACAAGAACAGGGCGAAATGACCAGATCTTAAACCATGCTTAGAATGCATTATCCCCACATAGCTTCACATACGTCAGCTGAGACCTCAGGAAGTGTGTGTACAAAGAAAGATGGAGAATGAGGACCAGAGAGCTTGGGATAAAGACAGTGAAATGTAGTCTCGATTGTCCCCACCTGTTAAACGAGGAAGATGGACGAGGATGACCTCGAAGTTTCTTCAGCGTAAACACGTTAGGAGCTCTGCTACACCCGTCCATCTCATTACGTTTTTGAGCTTAGCATCTCCCAATTCGATCCTTCCTGAAATATTGCATTCTGTATTCATTCCATCACTATTAATCTAAAATATCAGAATGTCCAGCAAAGAGGGCCTTTAAATTAAGTATTTCATCTGTTGCCTCTCCAGTCAGCGCCTTCTAGGTGGCCTCTCGTGTCACAGAGCTAGAAGGCCAAATGCTCTACTCCTGGGCTCCTTTGAGCTTGTGGTTCTAGAAGTGACTTAGGTTCTGCAGTGAGACGTTCTTGCATGACGATCAGAAGACAGAAGGAGGCAGAAGCTATCTTGCTGCAGGGGTGCTGCTTGACAAGCAGATGCTAGCAAATGTGGTTGTAGCAGCCCAGCTCCTCCAGCTCGGGCATGTGAGGTAGCTGTTGGGCAGCCAAAGGGGGGCAGCACAGTCCCTGGCAGTGTCCTCCCCTCTATGTCAAAGCCGCTGTGGGTGGTCTTGAAGCCCAATGTCCAGCCTAAAGACCACCTCACTTATTCCTCCAGCCCCTTACGGGGTTTTGTAGGCACCTAATTCCCTGTATTTCATCCCTTTCTGCTTGACATGCCTGGAGTGGTTTGTTTTTCCTGAACCCCGACAGACCCATCACTCAGGCAAAGTCTACCACACTTGCAAAGCCTAGTTCAGGTCCCATCTTTGTCGTGAAGGCTTCACTGAACGTTGTGTGGATCTAACTAACAATGACCTCGCATCCTGGATTCCACTAGATTAGACCAGTGCTAGCGGACTGCTGAGGGACGCCTTGGAGGGCTTTCATTTGTTTTCTCGTTGGGGTTTCATGGGAAGATACCCTTAACAAAGTGTTCCGTATCAAAACCAGCTTGGACCCACTGGACCCTTAAGACAAGAATCTTCTTGCATAGAATATGCTATTTCTTATAAAATTCGTGGATGTTGCAACCAAAAGGAGCAGAAACAAAGAATGGGGTTCATTCTATGCTTTCCTTGAGGTGAGGACTGGCACATTTTCCCTGCGGCTCCTTTCGGAGACCTGAAACTCCACCCTCCCATTTCAGGGAAACCCGGTCTCCTCTTCAGTGAGAGAGAGAACAGCTGTTCACGATCCTGTGACTGGCACTCTCTCTCTGGTGTGTGCAGTCCCTCCTCCCCACATTTGCAAATTTGTGCCCCTCCAAAGTGAAATTTGAAACTTTCTGCAAAAGGATTGGTGGTTTATATCACTTTGTACAGAGAGCTCAAGCAAGAAAATTGGCTTCTAGCGAGAGCCTTACTCTACCCTGTCATGGTAAGTAAGGCTCAGAAATGAGAGGTCAAAATAGAAATGCCATTTCTCACCCAAAAAAGTGGATTGGTTCATTTGACCTACACACAAAACTAATAGTGGTCAATTTAATACATTTCTTCATGAATGCATTTCTCTGTAAACCTGGACTTGAAATTACAAAAAAACAAAAAGCGTTTTTTGGCCTGCAGCTCCTATAGCAGTGGGAATCACTTCTCAGTACCCAAAGATGTTATTAAAAGGAAGAACAATAATGATGATAATGATTCACGTCAACACACCTTTGATGAAAAACATTTTAATAACTTTTTAGATTCCATGTAGGGATAACATGGGGTGTTTCCAGTCGTCGCTGTCTTGGGGTGAATGCAACAACCATTCAATGATTAATGCCTGGTGATCATGGCGTCGGGAATCTAATCTCCAAAAGAAATGCTGAGAAGCATGAAGTAAGTCTGGCAGTGTTACACATTTTCTAGGGCCTGGGAACACTGTTTTAAGTATCGGGGGCTCTTTAAAAGCATCAAGTCAATGTCATGCATGAGAGGCGCTTCCTTTGCTCCTCTCCTCCCTCGCTTGCTGTATCTTTTGTTTGGTCCCACGTCAGAGGAAGACTGTTTCCTTCCAAAGAGGCATCTCATGCGAGTTTGCATTTAGGCTTGGGATGTAAGTGGCGGACGCCCAACAACTAACTAAGTCAATGGGTGCTGAGAGGATTGGAAGAATGTAGAAGAATGTAGCCTTATTATTATTCTTTTAATTAAGTGTAATTGCCTTATTAATCCTCATTTGCGTAATACTTGGTAAAGCACTTAGCTAATACATAGCTATATTTGCAATTTATTCATCCAGAATATTTCTATTCAGCATTTATATAGCACCTATTGGTTTATGATGCTAATATACTAGATTCATGTTTCTGTTAAGGCTTAAATGAAAGAAGTTGAAAGCCAAGTCCATTATATTACCTTCTTTATATAGAACCTTTCATCATGAAGGATTCCAAAT
Source organism: Prionailurus viverrinus (assembly GCF_022837055.1). Classification (NCBI taxonomy): domain Eukaryota; kingdom Metazoa; phylum Chordata; class Mammalia; order Carnivora; family Felidae; genus Prionailurus; species Prionailurus viverrinus. The sequence goes on along the minus strand of NC_062562.1, from coordinate 119,622,596 downwards.
TGCTTTACAAAGTACAGTGAAACCTTTTACAATGAATTCCTAAGGGGACAGCTAGAGCAGTGTTGGCTGCGGCATTTCATTGTATGAGCATTGAATTCAGCATTATGGTATTGATGGGGAAGGGGTAGATTTTAAAATCTTGTAGCCCTTGGGAACTCAGATTGTGTTATCTGCCAAGGTGTCTACAGTCCAGAGCAAAGGAAAAATTGAACTCTGCTATTGGCCTATTATCAGACAAAATTTTAGCCTTACCATATAAAGTATGCACAAGGAACATAGTTAATGCAAAGGAAAAAAAAAACACCTTAACACAATAAGTGAGCAATACATCATATGCTGAGAACCTGCTCATAAATACCAAATATCCGATAATTAACACATTTGCTCAAGAACACAATTTTCCTTCTCATGGATAGTTTGTGGAAGTATGATATTCAGGAAAGTGCACAGACCACAAAGTGACAACTCAATGGATTTTCTAAAAGTAAGCTCCCCTGTATAACCAGTGTCTTGCTGGAGAAACCGAATGTTGCCAGGACCCAAGAGATCCCCATACGCTCCCTCTTAGTTATTACCCAATATCCTAAAGGGAACTACTCCCCTGACTTTTAACACAGTAGGTTAGTTTTGCCAATTTGTAAACCTTACACAGATGAAATTACAAGTATATACTCTTTTATGGTGGCTTCTTTTGTTCATTATTGTGCCTTTATCCACATCGCTGTATGTAGCGGTAATAAATTCACTTTGATTGTTGTATCATAGTCCACATATGAATGTACCGTAGGGGACAGAAAATATGTTTTTCGCCTACCCCTTTAAGCTCTCTGCCGGAACCCCTGTAAGAAGAGAAAAATCAACCAGAGGAAAGCATACAAATTTATACAAGTTTTATGTGACACAGAAGACTCCATTAGGAAATGAAGATCCAAAAACCAGTTAAATCTGAGTCTTCTTATGGTAGGTTTGATGAAGAGTAGAAAGTTGTGGGGAAATATGATAGGACAAAGGGTAGAAGTATGTGTGGTAAGCTGGGGGAAACTTAGAAAGGACTGTTCATTCAGATTTCTCTCGGTGTCTCTCTATTTTTGAAATAAGGAGGCTCCTTTCCTTGGATGTAGGGAGGGCACTTTTCTCATGAGGGTTCTATGACCTGCTTCAGGGGAAGGTCAAAAAGTCCTTCCCGCACATGCCATTTCTCTAATTTATTCAGCTTGGAACATTCAGTAGGCCAAGGTGCTCTTTTTTGGGCGTAGTGTGTCCTAAACCCCGTCCATACTATAATTTATTTGACAAAAACATATACATAGATTATAAAAGGAAAAAGCAGATGACCAATATGAAAGGGGACAAAAATTTGAATAGTCCCTTGGCCAGAAGCAAAAGGTGATGAATCTCATTAATTATCAGGGAAATGCAAACTAAAACCACAAAATACCAATATTCTCCTTAGCAAAAGGGCGAAGTGGAATAAGGCTGACAATATCAAATGTGGGGTGGGGTGTATGGGGGGGAGTTTCATAGATTTCTGGTTGGAGTGTAAAATGGTACAACTTAATTGCAAGACCGTTTGGCAGTTTTTTATATTCAAAAACAAGACAACAGGCCCCAAGTGGAGTCACTCATGCTAAGCCCCACATGACCAAACTGAGACTTGACTTAATACGGTTTTAACTCTCCCAGAAATGGAATCCTAACCAGTCAGTAGGAATCGCCTAATCAGCACTAGTGATGTAAGCTGCCTGAAAGACCCCTGCCATCCTCTAAGAGAGAGTAGCTTTGCAATAACCAACTCACATTTTGCTTAGAATAACTTCCTTGTTCCTGCTCCCTTCACCTATAAAAGTCATTCATTTTGTACAGTTCTTTGGAGCTTCTTTCCACCTGCCAGACTGGATGCTGCCTGATTTGAATTAATTTTTGCTCAAATAAATTCTTAGCATATTTCATATGCCTCAGTTTATCTTATAGCACTTACAAAGTCAACATACACGTATCTCATTCCTATTCCATTTCTAGATATTTACCCAAGAGAAATGAAAATATACGTTTTTATAAATACATGCAAAAATGTTTATACAACTTTATACATAAATAGCTCCAACATGGAAACAATCCAAATGACCATCAATAGTATATTAGATACATAATTTTTTCTTCCTTCCAATAAGTCAAAAATAAGCAAACAGCAGGAAGGCAGTAACAAGGATTAGAGCAGAAATCAATGAAATAGAAAAACAATAGAGAAAATCAATGAAGTCAAAAGTTGATTCTTCAAAAGATTCACAAATTAACTAACTTAGATGAAATAGACAAATTGTTGGAGAGAAAAAAAACGACCAAATTTACTCAAGAAGAAGTAGAAAACCTGAATAAACCTAAAATAAGTAAAGAGATTGAATTAGTATCAAAAAGCCTCCCACAAAGAAAAGCCCAGGACCAGATGGCTGCACTAATAAGTTCTATTCAACATTTAAAGAATAATTAATACCAATTCTTCACAAACTTTTCTAAATAGGAGAAAAGAGGAGACTTTTCAAGTCATGTGCGTGTGGCCAGTATTACTCTGATACCAAAATCAGATAAAGACATCACAAGAAAACTACAGAGTAACATCTCTTATGAAGATAGATCCAAAATTCCTTTACAAAAATACTAACAATACATAAAAAGATCATACACTATGCTCACATGTGATTTATCTCAGGAAGGCAAGGTTGGTTTAACATCTGAAAACCAATTCATGTAATACAACACATCAATAGAAAACGGGTGAAAACCATACATCAATAGAATAAGGACAAAAAAAACCATGTAACCATCTCAATAGACACAAAAAAGGCATTTGACAAAATTCAACATCCTTTCCTTATAAAAGCACTTAACAAACTAGGAATAAAAGGGAACTTCCTCAATCCGATAAAAGGGCATCTATGAAAACCTCACAGCCAACATCATACTTGATGCTGTATGATGAATGACTTCCCCCTAAGATCAAGAACAAGACAAGGATGTCCACTCTCATCATTTCTATTCGGCCTTGTATTGGAGGATGTAGATAGGGCAGTTAGGGAAGAAATGAGACAATGAAATAAAAGGTATCCAGTGTGGAGAGAAAGAAGTAAAATTATCTCTATCTGCAGATAACACGATTTTCTCTATAGAAAATCCTAAGCACTCCACTAAAAAACCTATCAGAACTAATAAGTTTAGCAAAGTTGCAGAATACAAGATCAATACGCAAAACTCAATTGTATTGCTGTATGGTAGCAATGAAGCAACCAAAATGATATTGAGAAGCAATTGTATTTACAGTAGCATCAAAAAGAATGAACTACTTAAGAATAAATTTCACAAAACTTATTGTTTAGTAAATTTAATGATAGTATGAGTGCAAAGTCCATATTCTGGAAACTACAAAACATTGCTGTAGAAAACTAAAGAATACCTAAATAAATGAAAAGACATCACATATTCATGGATCAACAAACATAATATTAAGATGCCAATATTCTCAAAATTGTCTTACAGATTCAGTACAGTCCGTTTCAAAATCTCAGCTGACTTCTCGGCAGAGGTTAACAAACTTGTTTCTGAAATTCATATGAAAATTCAAGGGACCCAGAGTGGTCAAAACAATCTTGAAAATGAAGGACAAAGTTGGAGTACTCACAGATCCCAGTTTCAAAACTTCCTGCAAAGCTGTAGTAATCAAGAAAGCGTGGTATTGGTATAAGGGTAGAGACACAGATTCGTGAATAAGAGAGATAAACCGGAAATAAAGCTTTATGGAAACAAAATAACATAAATAAGAATTGATTTCAATTGAGTCTTGACAAAGGTGCCACAACAATTAAATGGGAAAAAATAATAGTTTCTTCAGCAAATGGTAGTTGGGCAATCAGACATCCATATGCAGAAGAATGAAGTTGGACCCCTACTTCACATCATATACAAAAATTAACTCAAAGTGGATCAGACCTAAGTGTAACAGTTAAAACTATACTACTCTTAGAAGAAAACATGGGAGTAAATCTTTGCGACCCTGTATGAAGCAGTAGTTTCTTACATATATTTCTTTGAAGCACAAGCAACAAAGGAAAAAACAGATCAACTGGGCCTTATCAAAATGAAAAACATTTGTGTCAAAAGACACCATCAGGAACGTGAAAAGACAACCCACAGAATGAGATAAAAATTTGGCGCATCATATACCCGATAAGGCACTTGTATCTTGCAAATATAAAGATCCGTTACAATTCCATTTTTTTTTTTTTTCAAAAAAAGACGACCCAATGGACAAATAGGCAAGGAATTTGAATAAACATTCCTCCAAAGCGGTCCAAGTGCCAACAAGTGCATTAAAAAAATGCTTAACATCATTAACTACTCAGGAAATAACAAATTAAAACCACAATGAAATACCACTTTACCTCAAATAGGATGACTAGAGTAAAAAAAAAAAAGACAGTGTGTTGGCGAGGATGCAGAAACCTTAGAACGCTTACACGTTGCTGGTGGGAATGTGAAATGGTTTACCCAGCTTTAGAAAACAGTCATCACATGGTTAAACAGAGTTACCATATGATCTAGCAATTCCACTCATAAATATATTACCAAGAGAAACGAAAACATATGTTCACTCACAGGTTTGTAAATGAATGTTCATAGTAACATTATTCATACTAGCCAAAAAGTAGAAACGATGCAAATGTGCCTCGATTGATGAATGGACAAGTAAAATGTGCCATTGTATCCTATGGAGCATTATTCAGCAATAAAAACAATTACTGATACATGCTATAACTTGTATAAACCTTGAAAAACATTATGCTACATAAAAGAAACCAGTCACAAAAGATCACATGGTATATGATTTCATTTCTGCGAAAGATCCAGGATAAGTAAATTTGTAGTGACAGAAAATAGGGGATGGGGGAGGGGGGTGGTGTGGGGGAGTGACAGGTAAGGAGTATGGAGCTTTGGGGGAGGTAATAAAAATGTTCTAAAGTTGATCGTGGTGATGGATGCCCAATTCTGTGAATATACTAAAGTCATTGAATTGTACACTTTAAATGGGTGAGTTGTATAGTATGTGAATTATATCTCAATAAAGCTGTTAAAAAATAGCTTTGTTTCCAAATTACAAAATCAATACGCATTCTTTGTGGAAAACTTATAAAAGATTGAAAATACAAAAGGATAAAATAAAAGCCAACCATAATCCCACAGATAACAAGAGTTAACTTTCTGGTGTATATCAAGGACATTCTTTTGCTCTTGTAAAGAAAGGAACAAATTCCTGAACAGTACAAACTATCAAGAACGTTACTGGCTTTACCAGTTCCCCCAAATCATGCCTTGGCATATGACCTTGTTTTCACAAATCCCTGAGAGTATAGAAATATGTTCATTCTTTGAGGTGGCTAATACGTGAGGCCGTTTTCACTTTAGCAAGTGAGTTTGAAAGTGAAGTCTCTTGGAGCCCTGGTGGAGTGAAACACCCAAGGATAAGTTTTCATGAGAGGGAGAGGAATAGAAAAGTCTAGGCACCTAGAAGGCATCATGGGCTTGGGAAAGAAGGAAACAAAAATAGAAGACTGAAGTAGAAGGTTAAGGGCAAGGACACAACTTTGAAGATGAGCCCTACCTGTTTCTGTGATTTTGCATAGGGCTAGTCCAGGATCTGACAAAAGAACCATGCCAATAACCATGTCTAGTTCACCTTCCTGGCATTTATGTTATTGCTAACAATAAACCCTGCCTGTTGGATAGTATGGCAGATTATATTTTCCAGAGATGTATTCCATTCACTCCTTTGACGGTGTACCTGACATGTCTCTACCAAGAGATGGAGATCTATTCTCTCCCAAGAATCTTGGAGGGATTGCCCTAACCAATGCCCTAACCATATAGCATATAGTAATGCTATATGACTTCTGAGGCCAGGTCAGAGAAAGGATATGGCTTCCACCTGGTTCCTTCTCTCAAAACACTGGCCCTTGGAACCCACCTGCCATGTTTGGAAGAAACCCAGGCCACGTGGAGAAGCCAGACATATGAGTGAAGAGTCTTTAGATGATTCCATCTCTCGGGCTTCCAGTCTTCCAACTGAAGCCACCAACACTGAGGAAGAGAAAAAGACATCCCTGCTCTGCCTGCCTTGATTCTGCAAAAGGACCCACGAAGTTAAAAAGCGAGGCAAGTGTCAAGGACATTGGACAAATTATTCTCTTTCTCCTTCCTGAATTTGGTGTCATTTATTTTCCAGTTTCTAACACCCAGTAACCTTAATGGTGAATCAGAACCGCATAACCACCTGAGCTACATAACCACCTGAAGAATCCCACCATCTTAAAACTCTGAATCTAATACATCTACCATCTCATGTCAAGACATCTCAAGTTGAATCTTAGAACATCTAAATTTCTATATATCGTGGAAATATAGACTTCTGGATTCCACAGGATTCCCTACAGAACCCTACAGGACTACTCAAAACGCATTTCTTTCTTCTGGCATGTCTTGCCTGCTGTCGTGCTATGCCACCTGTGTTAGGTAGCCTATGGTAAGTGAGTAAGGGTCTTGGTTATAAAATGATAAGGTGACCAAATGATAAGGTGCTTTGATTTGAGATCCAATTGAGAGCCATGACTTTTACGCTAGTCGGTAGCTTGCATGTATGTTTTGTAACGCACTTGTTAAGTCAGCTTCCAGATCCTTGACAGACCACCTTTGATCAGAAATAGATCAATAGAGGGGCGCCTGGGTGGCGCAGTCGGTTAAGCGTCCGACTTCAGCCAGGTCAGGATCTCGCGGTCCGGGAGTTCGAGCCCCGCGTCGGGCTCTGGGCTGATGGCTCAGAGCCTGGAGCCTGTTTCCGATTCTGTGTCTCCCTCTCTCTCTGCCCCTCCCCCGTTCAAGCTCTGTCTCTCTCTGTCCCAAAAATAAATGTACGTTGAAAAAAAAATTAAAAAAGAAATAGATCAATAGAACATTTCTAGAAAGATCTACAAGAAGCGTATCTTCGTCTGGGGCGTCGGTCTAGAGGGCAAAGAAATGTTATGTTTCACTTTTTACTCATTTTTATTGTTTGAATTTTTTATAAGCATGTGTTACTTTTTTATTAGTGTCTAACAACAATAAAAACAAACCAAAAAGAAGTTAACTTTTAAAAAGGACACTGCTTCTGCGAGATGTTCATTCGCCTTCATCTGGCCAGAATTTCTTAATTTCCCTTTGTCTCTACATCTGTGCTACAAGTATAACAAAGAAACGCTCACGATCCATGGCATTTACCATAGTGTAGGAAGGAAGTTCTCTTCCTAAATCCCCACTCACATGCTCCAGGCAACCGTGATGCCAGAAGTACTTGGGGGAAAGCCTATTCGTTTGCAAAGACTACTACACCTTGATCTAAGGCCTTAAAAAGCCCTGTGTAGTTCAAGGTGGAGACTTGAATTGGGAGTTTGAGCTCTCACTGAGGACAAAACGCACCAATAGACATTTGGTTATTGAAAAATAAAACCCACATCAAACTCTGAATTAGAGATTCAATGATAGGTTGCCATGGAAAGTAATACAACAGGTGTCTACACGTTAGGGGCTGACAGTTTACTTGATATATTGAAAGAAGGATGAAACCTGGTCCTGGGAACTCATTCCGGAAGAAGTAAGAGATTCTGCAGGGTAGGGATTGGGTGGAGGGAGGGGAAGGCATAAGGAAAGAGATCCAGGGGGTGCTTCCCACAAGGGCCACGGCCAATGAACCCTTAGGGTGGTTCTATCTCAGATCCAGTTTTAAGTTTTTCTTCCATGATTTCTAATCCTTTCACAATCCAAGTTTTCTTGAACACCGAGAAGAAGTCTGGCTGAAAAATACTAATTTAAAGAGGATTGTTTGAAGGCCTGTAGTATACCAACTGTTCTAGGTTATGTAGATTTTCTCTTCTTTAAGCCAACCTCTACATATCAGCTTGTACCATATTGCTTTGGCAGACCCTAGAATTATTTCTGCTGAATCTGCTTGGGTATGATACTGTCTGCTTACATTGAAGGACACTTAATAAACAGCCATGGAGTCATTAATGCGTTTACTCTCAGGATATTGTTAAGTGCAGTGTTTCTGACATGATTCAATGTCCTCTATGTAAAGATGGATGTGGAAAACTTCTTTCAGATCAAATCCCAGCAAAATCTTTTATCCCCCTGAAAGACTGATACTTTCCGTAGTGGACAACGTGAATCACATTATAGATCATATTTTCCTTTTTGTTTGGACTGCCAGGAAGTTCAAAGCCAAATTTGCTACTCAGTTTTAATAATTATTGGGTCACATGACCAGCATATCTCTGTTCCAACTTAATCTCCGTCTTGTTCGTCTATTCTAGATGTTTTTGTTTTGTTTTAAAACCTATTTATGTTTTTAAATTTAATTTAATTATTTTATTTATTTATTTATTTTTTCAACGTTTTATTTTTTTTTTATTTTTGGGACAGAGAGAGACAGAGCATGAACGGGGGAGGGGCAGAGAGAGAGGGAGACACAGAATCGGAAACAGGCTCCAGGCTCTGAGCCATCAGCCCAGAGCCCGACGCGGGGCTCGAACTCACGGACCGCGAGATCGTGACCTGGCTGAAGTCGGACGCTTAACCGACTGCACCACCCAGGCGCCCCTAATTTAATTATTTTTAAATGTTTATTTTTGACAGAGAGAGAGAGAGACAGAGCATGAACGGGGGAGGGGCAGAGAGGGAGACACAGAATCGGGGAAGCGGGCTCCAGGCTCCGAGCTGTCAGCACAAAGCCCGAGGCAGGGCTCAAACTCACAGACCGCGAGATCATGCCCTGAGCTGAAGTCGGCCCCTCAACCGACCCAGCCACCCAGGCGCCCCAATGTTTTTTAATTTTAAACTGCTGATCCTTACAAGCTTCCTCAAATCCTTGGTAAAAGTAGTCCAAGTGTATGTAAATGAACAAATAAAATAGTCTACCAATTTAAGGTAACCAGCTTTATCTGGAGCTAAATGGGATTTAAGAGCGGATCTAATCTAGCTCCCTTATTTTACACATGAGTAAAGGGAGACTCTGCATTGTTAAGGAGGGTGAACAGCCATCCTAATTTGCCTGGGACTGAGAAATTTCCAGGGACAAGGGACTTTCAGGGCCAAAATCGGGATTAGCTGGTCACCCTACCGGGTTAAGGGATTTTCCTCAAGTTATGCAGCGGTAAATGACAGAAACCGCACCAGAGCCCAAGGCTCTAGCCCTGTAATGCAACACTCTTGCCTTGTTTAAATGTCACTTTAGAATGCAGTTTTATGAAAGCAAGAGTTACAAATATGCATCTAGGAATAATTTGGTGTTCATTTCCTAGTTCTTATGTTTAAGATTTTTTTTTCTTTCTCTTGTAGGTTTCAAACCTAAGCCTTTTAGGTTTTCAGAGAGAGTTGCCCTTGATTCTTTTCTCTTGGGTACAGTTGTATCCGTAGCTAGAAAGGTCTAAGCATTCCTTGAAGATAAAGCCCTCATCCTCACAGTTTCCTTCGCAAACGCAGGTGAGATTGAGCTTCTTCCCAGTCAGGAAAGAAATGTCCCTTTTGTCTCACTTCTCCAAGCCTTCCTCTGTTTTCCAGGGTGGACGCCAGAAGAGAACATATACTCACAATGGATCCCTACAGAACCATGTGATCTCTTATGGTTTTTTTTTTTTTTCCCGATATAATACTGCCCATTTTGAAGAGCTAAAAATATCTCCTTCCTCCACTCTTTTTACTTCCTCAGCCAGATCTTAGGAACTGAAAACTACCTCCAATGGCTCTCTGAGCAACACAAAAGCCTTTATAACTTACTGTAGAAGCGGATTCTAGAAAAATTTTACGTTCTCAGCTTCTACCTTATTAGTCCAACATCCAAAAATTTCAACGAGTGTCAAGCCTAACTTGGCACATTTATTTTTAAAAATTTTTTTAACGTTTATTTATTTTTGAGACAGAGAGACAGAGCATGAATGAGGGAGGGTCAGAGAGAGAGGGAGACACAGAATCTGAAACAGGCTCCAGGCTCTGAGCCGTCAGCACAGAGCCCGACGCGGGGCTCGAACTCACGGACCGTGAGATCGTGACCTGAGCTGAACCCGGTGCTCAACCGACTGAGCCACCCAGGCGCCCCATAACTTGGCACATTTAAAAAATGGAAATCGAATTCATTTTCCTGCCAGTCTGGAGAGGAAAATGAAAAGCGCAAGATAACTAGGGGAGCAAAGACCATTCTAGCTCCTCCTTGGTACAGCGTTCCTCTGGGTACAAGAGCGTAGTAATCCTATGTCCAAGGTGATGGTCGTGAATACACAGGAAATCCTCAGCGATGGCGTTTCTGGCCTCTGTAAGGAGGCCTGGCAGTGTCCTGCTCCTCATGTGGCTGGTTGCCTTGGCTATTTTCCAAATTCAATAGATTTAATAGAATGTACAGACAATATTGCATATCCTCAAAAGACTCTTCTTTAAATTTTTAATTTTGACATTATCTTACGAGGATCTCTGCAGAAGGAGAAAATAACTTAGTGCGGCACATTTCGATTGGGCCCGCGGTGGGTGGTGAAAGAATCCACCCAAGGCAGAACAAAGAGATAGAAGTTGATTGTATACACTTCAAGGGAGCCGCGGGCAGGACAGAGGAGGAGAGACTGCCGTGAGGCGGTGGTGAGGGGCTATAGTCACAGGATGGAGTGACGAGGTATGGGAACGCAGGCAATTTCCCCCTTTTTGGTGATCTTAGGAACAATGCCTGGTTGTAAGTAGCCCTTTGGTCAGTTAGGGCCTCCGGCTATTTCAAGGTGGGTTGCTTAATGAGCTTGTTTGTATCATCACGCTGGTTACTGTGAACCCTTTTGCTTTACTTAAGTTTCTATTGCTCAAGCCTGTTGCCTACAAGTGGCCTCTACACTCAGCACTCAGCCCTGTTGCTCATTAGTCAAAGTATTCACCTTGCCAGGAAATTTCTTCCCCGCCCCCCCATCCTCACTTTACCCCCTCTTTCCTTTCCTCTTTTGCTTGCGCTCACTCTCTCTTCCTTCTTCTTATCGTCCATGTGGTGGCAAGCCATATTTAGATTTTATTGGCTCTCAATCCCTGATTCTATTATTGCTTCCCCCTTTGGAGTGTATTTCTTGATGGCTGGGAATGATCACTCTCTAATGGCGTCTTTCAATTTCAAAAACGATTGGAGTGAATTGTTGGTGGTATTACTAGTTAGCGCTTGTTGTAGGGGCACCTCTGTGAAGGCGAGAGTAGCCTTCACAAGACTCTTGGTGCTCCACTTGCAAGGAACTTACAACATGGTGGAGAGAAACAAGAATGGCAGCAAGTCAGAGTGAAATAAGTTCTAAACAGAGGTGTAAACAGCATGCTTTCTTATATTATGGGGTGGGGACTGCAATTAAAGACAGCTCCCACATGGGAAGTAACATGGAAACTGAGAGTTCATTTTCCCATCCGTCTTGGGCTCGCGTTCCCTCCGGGTAAGAATACATGGCTACCAACATGTTATGGCCCACGTGCCTCCAAAAGCTCCTTTTCCCAAAAAATGCCTTCTCCCAGAGGCCGGTCCTGTTGTCAGAAATCCCATTCTTGGGCTCAGTCATTTAACTCAAGATACTGAGGGTCCAGAGGACACCAGTCAAAAATGTAAGCAAGGTCCCTCCGGGAGAGGTAATGCGTTTCACTGACAGACGCACATGATGCCAAGTAGTTTATCTGGTCAGTTGGTTGTCACCTTGGTAAGTGAATCACAGAGGAGATACGTCTCACTGGGTTCTCCCAAGAAAACATTTGGATCTAGGAACGGCGTAGTGCATACCGTAGGGGCAAGGAAGGAAATCCATAATACAAAAGGCAGAGACTGGAAAACAGACTTCCATTCATGCATGAAACATGAATGTCCCTAGGTCCGTCTTACCTACTTTACTGAGGGGATTATGAGTGTATGTGTGGCAGGGGGAGGGGTTGATAGCGGCAGAACCCTTGGTGAGCGTGGGGTTGTCAATGTGACCCTGCAAACACAGAGTGAAAGCTTCAGGGCGTCAAAGGATCCAAGACTGGCAAAGAATGTGGCTCAGCACATTCTTCAACGACTCTGGTGACAGAGGCTCTGTTAATTGGCCACCCAGCGTCTATTCTTCCATACCTTGTCCTACAATACCCATTTTTTCAAAATCTGTTAGCCCCTTCTCGCCCGTGAAACCCTTGTCCTTTAGGGGAATGTCCTCTCTCACCCAACTGGAGAGGTGGGGCCTGACGGGCTTTAGCAAATGTCACACAGCCTTTTCCTCCGACAGGCCGCTGACTCATGGGTGGGCCTGTGACCTGAGCTGGTCCAGTCAGGGTGAATTCCCAGAGCTTTGCCAGGCAATCACTCGCTGGGTGAGAATAAAGAGGCAAGCTTTGGGAGCCATTCTATGAGAACCAGAAGAAGTATCCTTTGACTTCAAAGAAAGCTGTAGCCAGCAGTGCACATAGAAGCAAATAGAAATGCATTCTTTTTAACGTTTATTTATTTTTGAGACAGAGAATGAACGGGGGAGGGTCAGAGAGAGGGAGACACAGAATCTGAAACAGGCTCCAGGCTCTGAGCTGTCAGCACAGAGCCCGACGCGGGGCTCGAACTCCCGGACCGCGAGATCATGACCTGAGCCGAAGTCGGCCGCTCAACCGACTGAGCCACCCAGGTGCCCCTAGAAATGGATTCTTAAGCACAAGGTAGAGCCTCTGGATAAGGAATCCTGAAGGCTGCCCTTATCACAGTTGTCTTATCAGGGACATGGCCTATTAAACACCCTAACAAGTGCGGTCTGAAGACGAGCAAGCGTCAGCCTTACCTGGCACCTTGCTAGAAATTCAGAGCCTCAAACTCCCCCGCAGACTTACTGAGTCAGAATTTGCATTTGTATTGGATTTCCAGGTATTTAATGTGCACTTTAAGGTTTAAGAAGTCCTGTCCAAGGGGCACTTGAATGACTTAGTCTATTAAGCCTCCGGCTCTTGGTTGCTGCGCAGGTCGTGATCTCACAATTCGTGGCCTCGAGCCCCCGGCGGGCTCCGCACTGACAGTGTGGAACCTGCCTGGGATTCTCTCCTCTCCCTCTCTCTCTGTGCCTCCACCAGGTATGCGTGTGTGCACACACCCTCTCTTAGAATAAATATATAAACGTGAAAATTCCATTGACTTGGGTTTCTGCTCCTCTCAGTTGAACAAATTCTGTCACAGGCTCCCTCACCTGGTGAATCTGAGCTTCTCTAGTTCTGTGGTCTTGATTAGCCCCTGTTTGTTTCACTACAACGAACTCCCCCTGTACCCTCTCCCCACCCGTTTCTTCCTACCATTGTCCGTCTAGACAACCATCTGGAGATGCCTCATTTTCCCTGCTGACCTCTTAATCTATTTCTTAAACATCCAACAGATATATAGGCTGGACCAATTCCAAATGGTTTTTAGAGCAGCGAGAGGGAGTTTCGTACTGACTAGCAAAAGACAACTTTACTATTTGTTTACTGCAAGGGTCAGAAGGGTAGCTCTTAGCACACCAACCCAACTCTTGGCAAGTGGTTTCTTGCTAAGGCCACCAGAGTTGTAGAATTTCCAAAATACTTGGGAGATAAAGATTCGTTGGTTAGTTCCATTGTTATGTCTGAGCTTTAGAGGAAGCATTTTGGGCAGAAGGATATGAAAGGATCCTACTCTTCTCATCTACTGGGGAGAAGGGCTGGGAATCCCACCAGAAAGCTTACTGATCAGGACAGGACCTGACAGATGGCATATGTTTCATGAATATCATATCATTGGTGTCCTCTTTAATATAGATATGGCAATAATGCTCACTTCAAGAGGGAATGGCCTGACCATTTGACTGTCAGCTAATGCTTTTCTGCAAAAGAGGCAGTTAATGCTGTGCAACCCATTGTGTGTTGAAGTTTAGGAGTAAATTTTGATTTTTGCATCAGATTCCATACAGCTCTTAAAGATTTCCTGGAGGGGCCCTTGGCCTGGGACTCAAAAACTCTTTCTGGCTTTGCAACTAACTGATCCAGTGGCCTAGAGTGATCACTCTGCCTCCCTGGCCTTCAGTCGCTTCCACTGTCAAAAAGAGGGCTGGACAGGGGCTCCTGGGTGGCTCAGTCAGTTAAGCGTCCAACTTTGGCTCAGGTCACGATCTCACAATTCGTGGGTTCGAGCCCTGCGTTGGGCTCTGTGCTGACAGCGTGGAGCCTGGAGCCTGCTTCGGATTCTGTGTCTCCCTCTCTCTCTGCCCCTCCCCCACTCACCTCTGTCTCTCTCTCTCTCTCTCTCAAAAATAAACATAAAATAAAAATAAAAAAGAGGACTGGACAGCATGGTTGTTCAAGGTCCCTCCAACATTCTAGGAACCCCTAACTCTGCTCTGGTGGGTTTCTATAAGCATTTTCTCAATAGCCCTCCTTAGAAGTTATTCCATTTTAGAAAACTCCATTAAGTGAAAAGTGGGGCCCAGGAAAGTGAGGGGACTGACTCTGAGGTCTGATTATAAGAAACCCGTAGCAGAGCCCTGGAGAGTTCTGCTCTCTCTGGTGCCAGCTCAGGACCTGGAGTTGGTCATGTGATGGCATTCGTCTCCAGTGACTCTCTGGGACCAGAAACAAGTCCATAGAGGGGTTCGGCTCGTGGCACTAGGTTTATCCTATTTCATGAAATCTACTTGATAAATAAAAAGTCTAGATTAGAATGGTTTTCTTGGCCTAAAAGGATTTTGTTGACTTTAAATATAGTTTGTATCATTTGCCTAAAGATTTGAATGAGGACAGTCAGCTACCTCCCTAGGTTTGAAGGTACTGCCTCAATCGAATGATGTTGTTTTCAATCCTGTATTTGCGTAATAAAGCCAGTTAGTAGAACAGCCAATGAGTTTGCTCTGGGGGGCTATTCATCAAGGTTATAATGGAAGGAAAAGCACCTGGTAACATCGCAAAAGCAGACTTCATTTCCCTTTGTAATTACAACGGTAAAATAACTTCCAAAAACCCAAATTGCTATTGAGAACCAGATAAGGCAATTCTCACGTCTCCCCCTCAGTGAGTGACAGTCTCATTTCTGCCTAATTGAGCAGCTGTCAATTGCTTTTTGTAACCGAGGTGGTGGCGAGGGCTTGTTTGTCACTTGGGTGAACCGCTTACCAGGGCAGAAGCGGCTGTAGCTTCCCTCGACCCGCTGGTGCTCATCTGGTAATTCCGCCCTCGCTGTACAGGCTGACTCGGCAAACAGTGCTCCTAGAGCGAGCGCTCCTGTAACTTGTAATTTCTTGAGGAAAGCCAAAAATAATCACCGAGAGCAACTGCATTACCCAGTGTCTGTTCGAACAGCAGTCAATTACAAACAGCAAGAATTCCATAAATGGTCCCTCGTTGGCTGATGCGAATAGATTGATTTTTTTTCGTCACTTGCTGAAAAATCGCAGCATTAAATTTAATCGATATTAGCATATGACATGGCTAGATTAGACAATTGTTGGCCTTCACACAGACTATAAAATGCTGTCAATTACCCTCCTACACTCTCTTTCTCATTAAAAAAAAAAAAAAGAGCTATTACTACAGAATAAGTGATTCTAGGCGAAGGGACAGCAGCTGTGTAATTTTTGTCTTAATCTTAAAATTCTGGTCAGACTGCCGTTTCAAAACTCAGACCCGGAAGGAACCATATGCGGAGAACTATTTGAGTTAGAACAAAACGGGCGCGTATATGTTTCTTAAATAACAAACGGTGAGCCGTTACTAAATGTTTATTACTAATCGCCCGGAATCCCGGCTGCACCGTTTCCCAGCTCTGTGCCCTTGGCCAAGCTCCTTAGCCTCACCATAGCTGTCTCTTCACTTGTAAAGTGGCTACTAGTTCCTGCCTCACGGGGTGGCTGTAGGAATTAGACAATGTTTATTCGTAGGGAGGGTGCATAGTACAATGCCTGGGATTACTGTAGTCCGCACTCTAGCCCCTGTTTGCTATTATTTTTTTTTTAATTTTTTTTTCAACGTTTATTTATTTTTGGGACAGAGAGAGACAGAGCATGAACGGGGGAGGGGCAGAGAGAGAGGGAGACACAGAATCGGAAACAGGCTCCAGGCTCTGAGCCATCAGCCCAGAGCCTGACGCGGGGCTCGAACTCCCGGACTGCGAGATCGTGACCTGGCTGAAGTCGGACGCTTAACCGACTGCGCCACCCAGGCGCCCCGTTTGCTATTATTATAATCGCACATTTCTACTCATCAAAAACTCTTCATTGCAATCATTGAGTCATGTGATGCCCAGGAGGATAAATGGATTCTTTTTTTTTTTTTTTTGAATGTTTTATTTATTTTTGAGAGAGGGAGAGAGAGCAAGCACATGAGTGGGGAGGGGCAGAGAGAGAGAGGGAGACACAGAATCCGAAGCGGGCTCCAGGTTCCGAGCTGTCAGCACAGAGCCCGACGCGGGGCTCGAACTCATGGACCGTGAGATCATGACCTGAGCGGAAATCTGACGCCCAACCGACTGAGCCACCCAGGCGCCCCATAAATGTACTCTTCAGTCTCCCTAATTTGGGTTAGCGCGCAATGGAGCCAGTAGACTGCAGACTGTTCCTCGGAGGAGCTTGGCCAGAGGAACAGGAAGGAAGAGGCGTGGGGTAACTAAGGTGGTGTGGGGACCTGCCACCTTCACCACTGGGGGGCCTCAGTCTAGGACAGGGTCACATAAGCCCAACAGAAGGAGAAAAGGACTAGAGAAAGTGAAAACATGAGTAGGCAGAGGTATGCTGAAGGCGCTCGTGTGGAACATTCTTGATCTGCCTCAGAGCGGTTCTCAACCATGGGTGCCCGTCAGAATAACCCAGCGGGCTCTCCAACCAATCACATCTAAATCACTGGGGCTGGTACCCAGCCATCCCCAGGAGGCCCCAGTGGGCAGCCAGGGTTGAGAACCCACTGCACTGAAGAATGAGGGAAAGGAAGAGGCAGCATGTGAGTCAAACTGCTCCTGCTCCTGCGGGGGATTCCCCAGGGAGTCAGTAAAGACATGAATAGGTAAGTGCTGAGCCATAATGATGGGCTATCTGAGATTAGATAACAGGACTCTGGAGAAGACTTTGTTATCATTGTTTCTTGGCTGCCTCGGTCGAGTTTCCTTTGGTTTGTGAAAGGTAGAAACACACTCTGGCAAGAGTGTGAAAAAGCAAGAATTTATTGGAAAGAAGTGGGGGGTGTCTCAACAGGGGCCAAGAGAAGTGAGGAAGCCGAGGCAAATGCCAGGAGCCTCAGCAGCAAGAGTCAGGGGCGCTCTCTCCAAAGTCCTGCCGTTAAAGGCTCCAATCAAGGGCTCCCTTTCAACTTGAGAGAAATGGACCATTATGGGCCAGTTATTTGTATAACTGGCCCAAGGATGGAGATCATAGTGAGCCTGACAGACACTCCAAGAGGGGTCCCTCGCAGTGGGAATGGAGGAGACCAACTCCAGGCGTCTTCAGGGCTGTGCCTCGGGATGGCAGGCAGGAAAGACCGACTGGCATCAGTCAGGAGCAAGGGAAGCCGTCTAATCAGAGATGCACTGTGAGAATAAGGAGCAGTGATTGCAAACGGAGTAAACACCCATGTAATGCTTGTAAGCCAGTACTGCTCTACACACCTAAATTCATTTCATTCTCCCAACAACCCTCTTAAATGGCGCCATTGTCATCCCCACTCTTCAGATGAGGAAACTGAGGCTCACTGTAATTAGGTGGCTTACCCAAGGTCACACAAACCCGGAAAGTCAGGATCTCATGTTCTTATGTGTTATGAACCACCCCACTTGTCTGAAAAGTGAGGAAATCCTGGTGACGATTACTGAGAGTGCAGCACAGGAAACGCAGAGTGATAACGATATGACGGGGAACTGAACCCGCATTCAAAGTCTTAGAAGTGGGGGTGTCTTAGAAGACAGTCTCAGAAGAACAGTTCTGAGGGATGAAGAATCCGTGTTGTTGAGTGGCCAAGGTGTTAAGAAAGTGAACACGAGGGGCGCCCGCGTGGCTCAGTTGGCTAAACGTCCGACTCTTGGTTTCGGCTCAGGTCGGGACCTCGAAGTTCATGGGTTCGAGTGCCGTGTCGGGCTCGGCGCTGGCAGCATGGAGCCCGCTTGGGATTCTCTCTCTCCTCCGAGCTCTCTGCCCCTCCCCCACTCACGCTGTCTCTGTCTCAAAATAAATAAGTAAACTTAAAAAAAAACTTTTTAATGAAAATTTTTATTTAAAGTGACTCTATCAAAAAATAAACAAAATAAAATGACTCTATCAAGTGACCCTTCCTAGAGCCATCCTGTAATTATCATATCATCATCTGGGTGGTGCTCTTGACATAGCATGGGTGAACTGTATTTTGTTGTTGACATTTTGTGCTTTGTCAGATTGCAGGTTCCTGGAGGGCAGGGATCACCCCAGTTGGTGCTCCAGAGACATTGTTTTGGGAGCTCTGAATTGAGAGTTTATTTCCTTCCATTTCCTTTCACTGGTGTGGACTAGTTAGCCCGATGGAAGAGATATTTACTAACCAAGAAATTCTTCCCTCCATGCTTCAGGTTCTCTTTGTGCTGTCCCACTGTTCCTGCAATGATTCGCTGCCACTGAGACGGTGATTTAATTATGCAAAATGTGACAGATCATTTGAAAGTTGTTAGCTGCTGAGGAAGCACATTTGTGATGTGGAAAAAAAAAAAGCCTTTGCATTTTGCTAAGTTTCACATCCTCTGTGAGCACTTTTTAGTGAGAAAGAACTTAAATTCCGAATGCCTTAAATTCTACATGATTACCCTGCAGATTTACGAAATACCGCCACGAGATGGGACAATGAGAATGTGCTCAGCGGTCTCCAGCAGTGGAGAGAAAATGATGTCCTCTGAGACCCTGGCTTCTATTACTGGTGCAAGGTATGTAAATGCCTTACCTCCCGTCGTCACCCAGACTGCACCCACCCTTTTGTCTCTTCCACACCTCAGCAGAACTGTTAGGTGATCCTGTTAGGCGTGCATTCTGGGACTCAAACACAACTGGGGATAACAAGACCAGAGCTAAGTTGATACATGCTAAGGGAATCAGGCTACGTACGGCTCAGTCTGCTGACAGAGCCATCTTCCGAGACGCAATGACACAATCCGCTGTGCCAGAACGCTTTATCCCTCAAGGTGCTGTAACCCACAGTAGGAGCATCGCTGAGCGCATGTTAGAAATGCAGGATCTCAGGCCCTGTTCCAGACCTGCCGAAGCAAAATCTGCATTTTAACAAGGTCGCCAGGCATTCATATGCACATTCAAGTCTAAGGAGCGCTAACAGAATAGCTCGTCGTCGGAGCGTTCCTTAGGGGCACATTCTGTGCCTTTGTTCACGTGTCTCCTGTGCCCAGTTCAGTAGTGGGAGCTCCGTTATTTGTTGTATTGAATAGGGTGGCTTATAAATGCAAAGGCACACATTGACGAAAGTACTGGGGCTTCTGGAAAAATGCAGAGTAGCTGCAGTATAAAGGAAAAACAAGGAAGTCTCTTTGGTTCACTCCTTCAGTGGGTGCTTCCTGAGTGCTGGCCATGTGCCAAGGACCGTTCTGGGCACTTGGGGTACAGTGATGAATAAAACACATCAGTATCTGCCCTCAGAGAGCTTACCTTCCCAGGTCCACAATACCTGAGCAGTTCTCGAACCAAAGGTGGGTAGGTTCCCTTTGGTTATAGGATACTGGCAATTTCACCTATTCTTTGCCAAAAATCGAGAAAGCCACACTATTTTTCATTTGTTCGTCTTCATTTTGTTCTCTCTCCATATAGAAGGATGGAAATAGGCATGATTTTTAGTCATTATCCTTATTGGCAGCAATGCTACTTTTCAGGCGTATTAAGAGTCTAAATCAGTTTATAATAGTTCTTTCCTACTCTCAACGCTTCTCAGTTTTTAGGGCTCCGTTTAAGGGCCATCACTTGCCCCAGTTTCATATCCTGCAGAATATGAGCAGAGGATCACTATCACTTGTACCATCTCAAGATGTTCGTCTGTAACAGTTGGATGTCTGACAATCACAAGAAATAATTTAAAATGTCCTTTCCTTGGGGCGCCTGGCTGGCTCAGACGATTAAGCGTCCAACTCTTGATTTCGGTTCAGGTTATAATCTCATGGTTCGTGAGATCAAGCCTCGTGTCAGAGCCTGCTTGGGATTCTCTCTCTCCCTCTCTCTCTCTCTCTGCCTCTCCCCTGCTGGTGTGTGTGCTCTCTCCCTCTCTCTCTCTAAATAAATAAAAAAACAAAATAAAATGTCTTTTCCTTTTTTCACATTACCTTTCAAATTTGGGGACCCTGAAACGTGATGCCTGAATTGAGCCAACACATTTTTAGTGCTGAAAGTATATCACCTTTACCTTGGCGAGAAGGCCTGGAATCTAGCTTTTTACAAAGCTGGGAGATGACTCCTCTAGCTTTGAGGGAGCTCCTAATATCCTCACATGAATTCTTTTTCTAGGCAAACTGGCGGCTGAGAGGGGTTTCTCTTGTCTGCAACGAGAACACTGACCCAGTTGGTTTTTATTATTTTATATTAGTAATTCTCAAACTTTCTGATTTTGAGATCCCTTTACTTACTTAAAAATTGAGTCTTCCAAAGAATTTTTGTTTATGGACATTATATTTATCAATATGATATCTTAAAAGAGTTTACAAATATATCTATTAATTCCTTTAAAAATGACAATAAACTCATTTCATGTCAACGTTCATAACATATTTGCATAACAAATTACCACAATTTCCAAAATGAAATATTAACAAGAAGAATAACATTATTGTTTTTATTTATGTAAGCCTCTTGGATATCTGGATAAATAGAAGTCAGCCCAATTTCATATCTTCTTCTTCACTTAATCTGTTGCAGTACCTTGTTTTGGTTGATGTATATTTAAAAAAACAACAACACTACATTTGTACAGATATTAACAGCCTTTCAGGTAACTGTGGACATTCTTCTTTGCTCCTACACCAAAACTTGACAAGTAACAGTTCCTTAAATGTTTGTAATGTGGAATCTAAAACCATTATCAATGATATGCATATGCTGTTACATTAAAGTTCACTGATGTCTCTTTCCGATGGATTAGATCTATCACCCATGCATGCTTTTGAAACATCACACATTGGTCATTTGGAAGCTATGCATTCAATGTTTTATTATGTAATATTTAAAAAAATCATATCCATTATCATTATTTCTAATCTTATCAGTAAACTTTTTAAATACTGTGAAGCTGTCACACTTTAGGAGCCAATGCAGGTTCTTCTAAAGTTCTGATTTTCACTTGAAAGACCACCTTGTATCTCTGGCAACAGATACCGTTACTTGTTTTCCTTGGAGTAACAGCCTCTCTTTGTTCACTTTCACGAAGTTTGCAAAATCCCCAAGTCCGATTAATTACAGCTTGTTTGTTATTATTTCAAGTCAAACATGGTATTCCATGAAAAAAAAAAAAAAAAAAGCAGCTAGTTCAACTTACAACTCAAGTGTACAAGTGATTTTCCTCCAGATGATCGCCCTACTTTGTTACATAGAAGCGCTTTATGTGAACTTTCTATTTCATCACACAGGCTAGTCAAAGGATGTGTACTCAAGAGGTGAGATTTAATAAAACTGATCATTTTCACTGCATCATCAGCGACATTCTTAAGAAAACCCAGTTTTCTTTCCGCAATGCACGGTGGTAAAAAATATAATGACTATTCATATAACGTGGTGCCTAATATATTCATATAACTCCCTGGATACCTAATGTTGCTTTTATGCCATCAGTGTAGATGTCAACACAGGGCAAAAGGCAAATAAGGTCTTAATATTATTAAGGGAATAATTTTGACCTTGCAGATGCCTTGGAAAAAAGAAGGGGCTTGGGGGACCCCCAGGCGTTACATTTCGAAAACTGCTGCTCTATACAAAATGCTTAACACAAAGTTGTGAGGGAGTAGGGGCTTAATAAATGACTTCATAAATAACTATTATTAGCTTGTAAATGGAGAATGAACACAAAAAAGCCAAGAACACTTGAGGAGAATGTTTTTCTCCCTATCCCTACATATAAACGATCGGTGTTAGAGACTCAATGGTATCCCCCCCAAATTCATATGCTGAATTCCTAGTCCTTCATGTGACTGTATTTGGAGAGGGATCCTTTAAAGAAAGGTAATTAAGGTTAATGACGTCAGAAGAATGGGGCCCTAATCTGATAAGACTGATGTCCTTATCAGTGGAGGGAGGGACACCAGGAGCGCACGTGCACTGAAGAAAGGTCATGTGAGGACATGGTGAGAAAGCAGCTGTCTGTGAGCCAGAAAGAAAGTTTCCGTGAGAAACCAGCCCTGCCAGCACCTTGATCTTGGACTTCCAGGATCCAGAACTTGAGAAAATTCGTTTCTGTTGTTTCAGCTACTCAGTTTGCGATATTCTGTTATGGCAGCCTGAGCTAAGACAGTTAAACACAAGATACCTGGTAGTCATCGTGGAACAGGCTATCCATACAGACCCACATAATAATACATAGTAGAGCTTCTCCTAACGAATCTGCTGGGTGAACTGACACTATATCACTAAGGATCCTTTTAGTCATAAGTGACGGAAAAGTGTCTCACACCAAAGGAATCCCAACCAAAAGTATCTTTAGCCGAAAAAAACCAAGAAGTCTGAAGGTGGGGTGTCTCCTGGATCGATAACTCAGAGGCTCACGGACCCAAGGATTTCCCATCTTTGCACGACCCTGCCTCATCACGTCAGTGATTACTCCATATGGCGGCAAAGTGGGTGTTGAATACCAGGTATCAGAAGCAGGCTCTAAGATCTCTAGCAAAAAAAAGATGTTCTTATCCAGACATCTCTTCTACGAGCAAGAAAACCCTTTTCCATATACCCCACACCCACAATCCCAACTTCTACTCGGGTTTCATAGGCCAGGACTGTGCCAGTCATTGGCAGGGGACTGAAACCACCAAACATGACTCCGCTGTCAGGGTCTAGATGGGTCCCAACCTCTCCGGTGGATGATCCAAAGGAAAAAAAATAAAGACCTGTTTTGTAGCTTCCCCTGGATTCTGGTGTACATTTTTGATCGTGCTATAATAAACTTATAATTGTGTTATAATAAGTCCGCACTTCGGACCCTTTCAGATGCTTGAGCAATGACTACAGTGTTACTCAAGGCACATTGCCAACAGTGAGTCCCCAGGACCTTGCCCTTTTTATAGCTGCTAGAGGAAGGAGGCAGTCTCCTGGTCAGAGCCCGCTATTCTGTCCCTGAAGCGTCTTCAGCCTCCAACTTGCACCCTTGAGCAAGAAAGCCCAAATGTTATAGTTCAAACCATGGCAGCTACTCTCCCTGCCCCATCCACATTCCTCCGACCTCACTGTGTTAGTGTACTCCAAGAACAAGGATGAAGTCCTGCGGTGTCCTGTGTCTCCAAGCCGGAGAGCTCTTTCTGGAACTAAGCAAAGCTCTCTGCCCCGAATTAACAACGCTTCCTCCAGCCGCCTTCAACCAATGACGGGCTGGAGTTGGTGTCTCAATGGCCATCTGGTGGACGAGTTCTGAGGCATGTGTCCTAGATTCAGCTCCAGTCACGCATTGTGACAGTTGGCTTAATTACTCACCCTTTATTGGCCCCCTTCCCTGTACTGCTTCCCGTCTCCCCTGCTAGTGTTCCCTGCCCCTCCCAAAGAAATTACTTGCATTTGAACCCTTATCTCTGCGTCTACTTCTGGGAAAACTCAAACTAAGACACAAACTAGCCTGTAGGACATAAATCAAGTTGGGCTTAGAGTCTAGGAAATGCCTAGTTAAGTTTCAACTCCGTCCTGAACCATGAAAGGTAAGGGGAATTTGAACCAAACTGGGCATATGGCCTGACCACATCTCATAGGTGCCGGAGTCAGAATTAGTTTTGAATCTGCTGTTCTAACTTTATAAGATCTCTTTTAAGAGGGTTGTCCCACCGGAGTGTCCCTCAACAAGCCCACCAGGAAGTCAGGGACCTATACTTTATTTGGGGGTAAAGGTGGGGGGGGGGTCCCCAGAGACAAATAAAACGACCTTGACCTAGAGAAAGATTATAGACAGCGTTCCCCTGGATGTTGACTAATTAAGCCCAAGGAAAAAAAATCTAAAGTCAATAATAGAATGTTGTAAATGCAGAAGGAAGAAAATCTTTAAAACCTCTTTATATGATTTTTGTCCAATTTTCCATTTCTCTTCATTGTTTTCTGTGTTGCACTAGGCTAAGCATACTCATTGTTAGGCATTTTTTTACAGAGTTCTTCACTCTCTGAAGTGTGTTTCCATGTTTTTTTTGTTTTTTTTGGTTTTTTTTAATCAGTTTTCCCTCACAACAGTGGTAGGTTAGGTCAATACCATTTTTCCTGTTTGAGGAAGAGAAAAGGGAGGCAAGCAAGAGAGGAAATGGCATTGGCTCAGGTCAAACAGGCAGCGACCGCCAAGAAACACTTACTGACCCATCAGCCTGCGGGTAAGGAACCTCTGGGCCCTCCCTCTGTAAACAAGTCCAAACAAGGCCAGTCACTACTTTCAGGCAATTAAAAACTGCTCAATTGGAAAATAGAAAGCCTTAAAAACAAAAAACAAAAAACAAAAACTATCGCTACATTCGTCACAGGAATATTACTTAGACATTAGGGATGCCAAATTAATTTCCTCCTTGAAATTCCCGACCTTCATCTCTCCGTCCATCCAATTTCTCCTGAGATCAAGCCCCACCTCCTTCAGGAAGTTCTCCAAGACAGTGTCAGCCTTCAATAGTGCGCCTTTCCTGTCTGCATCTGACAACACTTGGCCATCACACAAGAGTTTTGCCATGCAGCGCTGTTTACCTAGTTCCTTGCGTGATCTCTGGCACACAGTGGAAGCTCAAGATGTATCATTAGGTGAATAAATCAATTTTTGTGACAAATGTATGTGTGTGTGTCTGAGAAATGGTGGGGAGGGTCCGACCCCCAACCCTAGGCTTAACTAACCAGCAAAGGCAGACGAAGTCTCAGGGACACTTAAGATTTTCCTTGAAGAAAGGCTAGACTGCTGTCATCACAAAATACCTTCTGGGGACCACAAAAACATGTAAATTCCTGTGCATCTCTGACAAGCTTAGTTCTATCTTTGAGATTCTGATTGTTCCTCCGCTGTCCTAGCGCTTGAAAATATGACGACTGAAGGCTGGCAAATGAGCCGGTCCACTCTTTTGACCGTCCAGTGGAAAGCTCTGTTACACTAGGGGCTACGGGAGGTCAAGGCAAGCAGAAGGCTGTGCTACAGAAGCCACCTGTCCTATGGCTTCTGTCTTAAGCCAACTGTCCTATGTGCCTGCACATACATGTTTGCACAGCTCAGTCCCAGTAAACAGATTAGAACTCCTTGATTTCCTTGACTCTCAGGTTCACATTTGGCCACTAGTAACTCGTTCGTTCGCAAGCATTCCTTGAACAGCTGTCACGTGCCAGGCCCGAAACCAGGAAGTGGGTATACACAGCACGTTTCCTTCCACATCACCAGTGTTTCAGGTATTTTTCACGGTGTCTGGTCCACCCCTAATGACTTCCCGTTCCAGGGCTGTTATGTATTCTTGATGGTTATTACGTAGTTTTATTATAGATGATAATGACTAAGTACAGACAGATGCTCCGTTCGAACTTGACCTAGTCCTCTTGCATTATTAGTGGACATTCCCTGTTGCCTAGTGGAGGAAAGGCAGCCGCAAAGTATGTCCCCACGTTGGTTCTTAATTTCCTCACTGCGACACGACAGTACACGGGGCGATGAGTGAAGCCACCACTTTCAGCAGAAGCATGCTAAACTCAGTCCAGATTCAACAGTTTCTCAGCGGATCCTTCCTCCCCTTTCCACTTCCCTTGGGGGGATCGGGGGGCCCTCACATCCACCGGGCACACTCACTCTCGTTGAACGAGAGAAAGAAATCACCGCGCATGCGTGGTGCTTCTCCTCACGGAACGCTTCGTTACGACCCAACAGGAAAGAAGTTTAAACTAAACAAATGTTCACTTTCCTTTTCTTCCCCCACCTATCAGTCTCTGTCAGCTTGATCGGGAAAATATGGCTGTTAATAGCCTACAGTGGAACAAACATTTGCATAACTGTTACCTCAGAGCCCATAACTCTGAGCTAATTGGCTGATGGTGATTAAAATGATTAAGTGATTGTAATTTATATGATTAACCAATTAAACCATTCTCCAGTGATTGGCTCAGGGTAGGCCTCGAGATGTGCGCGCCTCTCTCAGCGTGAAGGCCAAGCTGAACAGTGTTAAATGTTCTTTCAGATGCTGACTTATTCCCCTGACCAGCGGGGGGAGAATGTTTTACCCCGGGTAGTTGAATTTTATCATGCTAAATGCGTGGCTACCGAAAAACTCGGTGCCTGGCATAAAAGAAGTGGGAGGCAGGGCAACGATTCTTTGAAGGGCCAAGGTGAATGTATTGCTCCCCAGGACCATGACTGAAAAGTGGCCCACCTTCCACTAAAATGACAGAAAGACGGGGTTAAAACTTAGGACTCGGGAGCCAGGTCAGCTGGTTCCAGGCCTCACTCTGCCACTTAACCAAGGCAGTTCACCTTTTTAACCCTGTGGATTCCTCTCCCATAAATCATATTCTCACCGGCCTTTTAGGGCTATTATGAAGATCAAGTCAGACGATGTATATTATACTCCCAATAAATCTTAGCTGTTATTGTTATTTTTGTCAGGATTTTATTATGACTCCTCTGGGGCATAAGCTCCGAAGACACCCTCATTTTTCTGTATCTGGTGTCCAGCATGGTACCTGGCACACAACAGGTGCTACGAATATGTTTGACGATTGAAATAATAATAGCGGACGCAGACCCCCTAAGCTCGCGCTGGGTACTTTCCTAAATGCTTCACGTTCATGAACGCGGGTTGTCCTTGCAACCGCTCCCTGCAGCAGGTGCCTCTATCCTCTTCCATATTTTGGAGGCGAGGAAACTCAAGTAGAGAGAGGTAAATTAACGGGCTCAAGGTCCTCTGCTGGTGAGAGGTGGTTCTGGTGTTAAGGTGCCTCTGTAACTAACAAGTAGGAGGTTGGTCAGACGTTCCCCCCCCCCCCCCGCCCCCCGCCAAGGTAAGAATGTCATTGCCAAACGGGAAACAAGAAAATAATACGGTTCCTTCCACTCAGCGGAAAGAGACAACCGGGGTTCATTTGCCTGGTGACACGTTTTGGAGACTTGACGAATTTGGTAAATGCGGCGAGCAAGAAAGAACGAGGTCTCCGAGCCAACCAGGGGTAGGATACAAAGCAGAAGCCGAGCATACCCTTTTGTTGGTCGGCTAGGTAAACTCAGGTTCACTGTGCTATTCCCCCACCGCAAACCCCACCCCAGGTGCCTTTCTCCAGCAACCACTTGACTCTCCCTGTGACCCAGCCAAACACGCCCCCTTCCTCCCAAGACTGCCCAGGCTTTTAACCACTGGGGGATCTGGAAGGCTCCGCTGGTGTCTGGCATGCCGGCTGTTGGTTTTCAGACGACAATTTACTAGAAAGTGGCAAAGAGTAGACAAGTAGTTGGTGTCCCTGTTCCGTGAGCTGCGGCCAACATTCCAAAGGCAGCCTCTTGTGGGTGTTTTTCTCCCAGGCCTCTTCTGGTTATTAATGTCAAGCATAACAAAGGTAACGAGTGTTTTACTTCCGTTTAAAGAATAACATTCAGTGGTGCCATAGACACTATTAGGGACGAAGGGTATTGTACTGCTCTTGCTAGTTACTGCCATGAACATGGGCTGGGCTCGAGGTGAGCTGGAATCTCCTCAAGGAACCCCACGCGTCACCAGTTCTACAGCCATCTGACTCAATTCGCTTTCTTCTTTTGACTCTTCCTCTCCCTTTTTTGTCCCCATTCTTCCTAGCCCTTTATTCCTTTTCGTAAATGCTTATTTATTTTTCAGAAAGACAGAGCACGAGCGGGGGAGGGCAGAGAGAGAGGGAGACACAGAATCCGCAGCAGGCTCCAGGCTCCGAGCGGTCAGCACAGAGCCCGACGCGGGGCTCGAACCCACGAACGGTGAGATCATGACCTGAGCCAAAGTCGGACACCCAACCAACAGAGCCACCCAGGCATCCCCTAGCCCTTTATTCTTGTCTCCTCTCTCTTCCTCGCTCCTTTCCCCCCAATTCTTTGCCCCAATTCTTGAACACGGATACTTCCACACCTATTTTCATGGGACAAGCTATAGTTCATTGTGATGAATATGGCCATTCACTAGTGATTGGTGCATGTATGCCTTCTTCAAGAACTCCCACGGTGTGGAAGTTGCAATGTTTATTGTTGACCCGATGCCGGAATTAATTCACTTTCTTTCACCATGTTGGTTCTTCGTGTTAGGTTGGTGTGACTTCACTTGTTGTTTTTTTAAAGTTTTTTTCTTATAACATTAAATACATTTTGATATTAGAAATTTTATAGAATACCGAAAAGACAAAGAAAAAAGAGAAAAATCGCTCTGGCGTGTCTCCTAATGTTTTTCGTTTCCTTAAAATCCTCCTCTACTACAAAAAAAAAGGGGGGGGGGAATATTTTTAAACCTGAAAGATGATGCTCCATGTGAATGCATGTGCATAGGAGGAGGGATGGGTTTTAGAGAAAGCCCTTGGTGATTCCCTAGGCTTGAAGATACTTGACAAGTTCAAATTATGACTGGATCCAGCAATAACCTCTGGATCCCTGATCTTTCCCGGTGTTCAGGGGAGCACATCTCTGGCTATTGCCTGGGAGAGAAACTCAAGCTCTGGAGTTAGCAGGTCAAAGCTATTCAGTTCATCTCTAAATCTTTACAAATCCAAGAATTTCCCTGAAGTCATCATTCACTCTGAACTTGTCCATTGCTTTTTGTGAAGGGAAGGAAAGAAACTCACTTTGGTTAAACATCGGCTCCTATGAAACCGAGCATTGAAAGGGGGCAGAGTCCATAATTGATTTTCTGACAGGTTATAAAATATTAAAAGATGGGAAAGTTTTAAAACTAATTTTTAGGTATCCATCTGAAGCCATGTCCAGTTGGCCTGTAGGATCAATGAAACAACATTACATAGAAATGCTGAACTCATACTCTCCTGGCTAATCTATATTTCAAAGATGAGACTGAGCTCTTAAATGACCTACACACAGAGTGAGCTGATCCCCAGTTTAAGCCTCCCAATTGGAGCATTGGTTGCAAAGATTAACTATTGCAAGGAAATCAAAGTCAACGTATCCCTGAAGCCCTGGCAGACAAACCACGTAAAACAGGGCAAGTAAAACCCACAAGATCTTTTTGCTGATTTAACGTCAACTTCTTGAAACGACTTTGGGCTTTTTATTTTAGGTATTCTGGTTTACCTCTGGCTTTGCAGGGGGCCTGGGAGACAAACTTTATTATCCCTGGATATCCCCGTGAGGGTAGCATTATGAAAATTTGTCTGACCTTATGTGCACGTGAGGTCTATCTTAGGAAGGACTGAAGTGTCTGTCAGTTTGTCCCACCTGAGGAGCACGGGGTTTCAAGAGCAAGGTGCGAACCAGGGGTGTGACCTTGGGGGTTTCCAGTCCTGTCTTCAAGTGACCTTGAAGCAAAGGAAAAAATTCTAGCCTGCGGTAAATTTGCATGGGGTTTCCATTTAACCGCTTCTAGCAACTCTTTTTCTTACGTTGGAGGCTGGGCCTCCCTGAGATACATTCCGCCCTGTAAATGGCTTAACCTAAACCTCTCAAAGTGTTCTCCAAGATTTGAGGCATGTCCCACCGACTTCTCTGTGACGCTGGGGACTCATACTTGGGCATAGTAAGAGTGCTCTTTCCTGCTTTGCCCCAAACCCCCACTGCTCCTGTCCCAACTCTTACCCCGCCTGTCCCCCAACCAGGCCCCATGGCCATAAACCTCTTGAAAGCGTGGATGGGGCCTAGTTCCTTCCTATTCCCAGAACCCGGTATAGTGCCCGGTACCATGATCATCTGACATATACTTAGTTATTTTATTATCGAGCTCCCCATCTAGAACGTAAGTTCAGCGAATGCAGAGCTTTGTGCCGGATTGGTTTACATCTGGGTGCAGAAGAGTTCCTGGCACGTAATAGGTACTCAGGAAACATTTGTTGGGTGGGTGGATGGACGGATGGATGGACGGATGGACGGACGGACAGAGGAGCTGAGATAACACAGTAGCAAAAGTGTGATCAAGGTGCTATGGGAATGTATGTCTCAAAACAATGTCCTGAAAGGGTTGAGAAGAATGGTGGGAAAGACTTAGCTGGAAAGACTTAGCTGTTGGAGCCGGACTCTGAAGGATAAGTGTTTGCTACTTAAAAGCGAGGAGATGGAGCAGAGGCAGAGAGGAGGGTGTGGTCGGGGCAGGAAGACGTGACTTCCTTCGGGACACACAGACCGAACGGGGAAGCTGGAATCTGAGTTTGAGGCGGTGAGCGGCGGAGATGAGACCAGCCAGGAGGTTGAGGCCAGACTGGGAGGGGTCTGGAATATCGTGATAGGCATCAGGATCTTGTTCTGTAAGACTGTGGAAGACCTTTCAAAAGAAGAGTCATAGCATCAGGTCTCGTTATAGAAACCGTGTAGAGGATGGCCAGGGTGTGGCGGGGACAGACTGGTGGCAGGCAGGCCAAAGAAGGGGGACCTGCCATGCGTGGGCAGGGGGCAGGAGATGAGACCCATCAGTTACACCTGGGTCACTGGAGGGGCTTGCCAAACAGTGGCTGAAGGAGGGCCGCTGAATCAGTGCTCAGGTTTCTTGAGTTTATCTTAAATGTGTGTATTTTCAAAGTTAACTCAGTTTACCTCAGGTCACCGTTTCTTAACCGAGTGATTTAGCCTGCCGGGCAAAGTATGGGGATATCTCGGATGCTGGCAGCTCGGGGGGCGGGGGGGTTACTGCTGGCATCTACTGAGTAGAGGCCGGGGTGTGCCAAACATCTGAAGCCCACCCCACACGCATTTTCTATCCTCATTCTCTACGTTATGTTTCCCTGTCTGGGACACACATACGTTGCCTATGTGTTTGTGGTGTGGCTCTCTCTACTAGAACGTAAGCTCTAATAGGGCAAGGGTCTCGGTCTGTCTTGTTATTGTCGTGTCTCAGCGCCCAGCACAGATCCTGGCATATGGCAAATGCTCAATAAATACCTGCTGGATAAATGAAACGTATCCCTGTTCCCAACAGCCAGAGCGAGTTGCTCTGACATGCTGCGTGAGGGTTTGCTTTTTTCTGTGATTGATATACAATGAGTGTTTTGTGAGTGAGAAGGAAAAAAATCCCATGCAGAACAGAGGCCAATTTTTCTCTTGAAAGGAGGCAAGTTGTCATGGCCTGCACGGCTCCAGATTCTTCTATATGTGAAGGAAAGATGTTCAAGGCCAGTTTTGTTCACTCGCCCTGCCCTCTCACCGGATTCCTCTGCAGGAAGGTGGGCCATCAGGCCCTATCAGCGCTGCTGGGCTCATAATCAGATTTTCCCTTCCTACATGTTTATAGTCCTCGGCACTCTGATTAGGTTTTTGGTCTCACGAGATAGTTAAAAGCCCACAATTTGCGCTGGGTGTTTTATTTTTTCTGAGCTAAGTGAGTAGGTAAATGTCCCTTTGATCTTCCCACACTGGATGAGAGCTGTTTGGGTTTTTAAGGCCCTCGCCAATTATATGAAATGGACACAGAACTGGGTCTGAGGCCGGCCTTCTGGGCGGCTCCAAAGTCCCTCAATGGGTTTTATTCTTTCTCCTCCTGTCTCCCCCACATCCCCAGTGCTGGAGGAAGCTTTTCTGAGGAAAAGGAAGCAAGAAGCAGCTCTGGAAGAAAAATGAACTTTGTGAGCACCTGGGCCAGGAGGTCAACAGCGTTTCTCTCACCTTTGAGTGGGTAGGTGGCCAGGGGTTGGAAAGCACGTGACTTCCCTTGCCACCTCCATGACTTTGGGAAGCGGGCCCGTGGGAAGGCCAACCAGGAGGAGACAGTCCCAACCGTCTGCTGAAATGATCTCTTTATCACCGCATTCCTTCCAGCAATTGTGTGCACGGGAGGGATGAGCAACTTTGGGCCTAAGTAAGAAGGGAGGGGACCACAGGAGTCACATACAAATTCTTCCCCGTTGTGTCAGGATTGAAATGCGAACGCCACACTGGCCGGTGACTTCTTTGTGGCACGTACACATTATCTCACCCGTGCCACAACTCAGTCGCATGCAATAACACTTCATTATTTTAATTAAGCCTATTGCAAGAGTAATCATCATTGCCGTCGGTATCAATCATCAGTAATTTTTCCGATTATGGCCGTAAGTGGTGACAGACCATGCTGACAATAAATGATAACGCCTCTGGCTTGAACTGACACTTCATTGGACTTTGCAAGGTTGCTCTGAACACTCCTGGGCTTGCTATGTAAAGAACTATTTATCTATGACAAAAGCTGGGTCTATCCGATATTTGTTTTTGCTTCCCAAATGGATAAGTTCATAATATTTGCAAAATTCATCCTTTAGTAGATGACAGCCACCGAGTCCAAAACACATTTAGAAAGAAGTTATATGCTCCTAGCTCAGGGCTGCGGCATCACAGCCGTCCCCAACCTGTCCTAAATGTGTATGCGTTGAGTTATGGCTCTTTCTTCCGAATGGACATGGGAAATGAAGTTGTTTCGATTGCAAAATGGCTCTTGGCTGTTTCCTAAGTAGGAGCGGGAGGAAAGGAATCCGAGGGCAAACAGCTCCACTTCCGTTTATAACCGGCCCTTTCTGGCATCCGACATGATTGAAATTCTTCAACATTTAAATAAGACTTCTCCCGAACAACAATAGCCTAGTTGCTTATTATTCTTGTTACTGCATTTCCACGGTGTAAAGCACTCCCTGGTCTCAACCATTTGGGCTACAAATAATTTTAATTGAGCCGAGAAACCCTTGACATTTTAGAAATTACCTTCTATTTATAAGACTTTAAGAGGAACCTTCCTGGCAGTCCCGACCTCTGTGTGATTTGGCCTTTTTTCCCCTACTTTGAGTTTAGTTTTTTATTTTCATCGAACCAAATTACTCTCATTCCTAATTTAATTTTGCAGTAGCAAATAAAAAGCCAATTTGATACGTCCGTAAAATCCCACACAGGCTATGAAATAAGCAGTCTCCTTCGACTCACTCATATGAGGAAGCTGTTCCTCTGAAGTTCATTCCGCTAAGGTTGATAAAATGAGTTCTGGGAATATTACTAATGATGAGGGGCTAAAAACGGAGGCTGTATCGGGTCTTAAAATATCCTTTGGGGTTCATGAAAGTTTTCTGAATGGTGAAAATTTTCATTTTTGCTATTTATTTTCCCCGACTATCACAAGTCCTACTGATGTAGACCTTGTTGAGATGAGTTTCATTTTGATACAGACAAGAAAATACTGTACATTTGTATGATACTTTCACATTTATTGTTTTATTTTGTCTTCAAAGAACTCGTTCATTCATTCATTCATTCATTGAGTAAACATTTGTAGACCGTTTTATCTTCAAAGAATTCATTCATTCATTCATTCATTCAGTAAACATTTGTAGACCATTTTATCTTCAAAGAACTCGTTCATTCATTCATTCATTCATTCCATAAACATTTACAGACCATTTACTATGTTCCAGGCACTATTCTAGGCACTCTAGATACAGCAGTGAACAAAAACAACAGCTCATAGAACTTCTGTTTTAGGAGGAGACAAGTAAAAAGCAAACGAATGATGGGGCACCTGGGTGGCTCAATCGATTAAGCATCTGATTGGGCCCAGGTCATGATCTCGCGGTTTATGAGTTCAAACCTCACGTCGGGCTCCGTGCTAACAGCTCAGAGCCTGGAGTCTGCTTCGGATTCTGTGTCTCCCTTTCTCTCTGCCCCTCCCCTGCTTGCACTCTGTCTCTCTCAAAAATATATAAGCATTTAAAAAATGTAAAAAAGAGCAAAAGAATGAACAAAAATCTGTTTGGTGTGAAATGTTGGATGGTGCTAATTGTAATTATAATGTTAAATAGAAACTAAGCAGGGTAGGGGAATAGGGAATGGTGGAGAGGGAAGACCTCACTGGTAAGATGACATTTGACAGGGATCTGGGGTTGCTAAGGGCAGGAACAACCCTGCAGGCAGAGAGAACAGCAAGTAGAAAGGCCCCGAATCAAGAACAGAAAGGAGCACGCGGTGCAGATCAGTGAGCCAGGGGGCTGATGGCAAGAAATAAGGTCAGAGTGGTAGCAAGAATCCCATCACGGACCCTGAAGGCCAATGTGAAGACTTGGCTTTTCCCCGGATGAGATGAGGGCTCTGGAGGGTTTTGAGCAGGGGAGTGACATAGTCTGACTTATGCTTGAAAGGACCAGTCTCATGGCAGGATCACAGTAGGTTGGAGAGAAGGCAAAGTCAGCAGGGAGACTCGTTAGGAGACCATCGCATTCACCAAGGAAAGGAGAACAGTGGGTTGAACCAAGATGGTGGCAAGGAAGGTGTTGAGAACAATCAGTTTCTAGATATTGAAATGAAGTAAGGGGAATATATTTTTTAAATTTTTTTTAACGTTTATTTATTTTTGAGTCAGAGAGAGACAGAGCATGAACGGGGGAGGGTCAGAGACAGGCTCCAGGCTCCAGGAATCTGAAACAGGCTCCAGGCTCCGAGCTGTCAGCACAGAGCCCCACGCAGGGCTTGAACTCACGGACCGCGAGATCATGACCTGAGCCAAAGTCGGCCGCTTCACCGACCGAGCCACCCAGGCGCCCCAAGGAGAATATTATTTAGTCCTATTTTATTTTTTATACGCTTTAAGGTTTATTTATTGAGAGAGAGAGAGAGAGACAGAGAGACAGAGAGAGAGAGAGAGAGCAGGGGAAGGGCAGAGGGAGAGGGAGAGAAAGAGAGAAAATCCCAAGCAGGCTCCGTGCTGTCAGCGCACAGCCCGATGCAGGGCTCGATTCCACAAACTGTGAGATCATGACCTGAGCCTAATCAAGAGTTAGACGCTTAACCGACTGAGCCACCCAGGTGCCCCTAATCCCATTGTAAAGTGAGAAAACTCAGCCTCAGAATAACCGACTTTCTCAAGAATATGGATCAAGTGTGTGACAGTTGGGTTTGAAACCAGACCTGTGGGCGTGAGTCCCTCCATGGCACCCTGTGCAGACCGCCTACCACTGAATACAGCCCGAATACCCTCTTGGAGTTTCTGCCCCAGAGCTGTGGTCATGTTCTCATTAACATAATAAACAAGGAATCAGGCAGAACAAGGGCACCCCCCCCCCCCATTCCCTGGATACATGTACCACTAATGCTACCTGACAAGAAGCAGGTTAGAGCCTAATGATTGGCCGGCAGAAGGAAGAGGAGCATTTGCTTCTGGGGGATGAGAGGCGCTCCTTAGAGGTCCAGTTGCTTAGATGGTTCCCTGCACTGTCAGGGGCCTTTCTAGAAATAAACAATACTATTGTTCTGGGCCCTATGGCTTTTTTTTTTTTTTTTTAACTGAAGTGAGATTCATGTAACAAAATCAGCTGTTTTAATTTTAAAGTGAACCATCCAGGGACGCCTGGGTGGCTCAGTCGGTTGGGCGTCCGACTTCGGCTCAGGTCATGATCTCGCGGTTCGTGGGTTCGAGCCCCGCATCGGGCTCTGTGCTGACCGCTCAGAGCCTGGAGCCTGCTTCGGATTCTGTGTCTCCCTCTCTCTCTGCTCCTCCCCTGCTCATGCTCTGTCTCTCTCTCTCCTTCAAAAATAAGTAAAAACATTAAAAAAAAATTTTCAAGTGAACCATTTGGTGGCATTTGGTGCATTCAGAATGGCGTGTAACTATCGCATCTATCGAGTTCCAAAACATTTCCATCACCCCAAAATGAGATCCCATCGTGCAGTTACTCTCCCTAGTCCCCTGGCAATCACCAGTCTACTTTCTGTCTCCAGGAATGTACCCATTCTAGATATTTCCTCTAAATGGAATGACACAATATGAGACCTTCTTGTGTCTGCTTTCGTTTAGCATAATGCTTTCGAAGTCCATCCATGTATCGGCACTTCGTTCCTTATGACAGCTGAATGATATTCTATTGAATGTGTATGCCACCGTGCGTTTATCCACTCATCCACTGATGGACATTGGCATTGTTTCCACCTTTTGGCTGTTGTGAATGATGCTGGTATGAACACGCGTGTGCATGTACTTGTTTGAGTACCTGTTTTCAGGTCCAGGAGTGAGAGAGCCTGTAACTCTACACTTAACTTTTTCAGGAACCCCCCCAATCGTTTCCCACAGCAGCTAAATCCCTTTCATTCCCACCATCGGCGTACAAGGACTCCCAAGTTCTTCACTTCCCGGCCAACATTTGCTCTTTTCCCTTTTTAAAAAGAATTAGAGCCATTTTGGTGGGTGTAAAAAGTGGGATCTCACTGTGATTTTGATTTGCACTTCCCTAATGACTAACGATGGTGGGCTT
Organism: Prionailurus viverrinus; assembly: GCF_022837055.1. NCBI lineage: Eukaryota > Metazoa > Chordata > Mammalia > Carnivora > Felidae > Prionailurus > Prionailurus viverrinus. The sequence continues at coordinate 119,586,021 of NC_062562.1, read as the reverse complement.
GGTGGCCATTGATTGGTATCTCTTCTTTGGAGGAATAAGTGTTTATTCAAGTTCTCTACCCACTTTTGAATTGGGTTGTTTATCTTTCTGTTGTTGTGCTGTAAGAATTCCTTACACATATTCTGGACGCTAGACTCTTACCGGATACATGATTTACAAATATTTTCTCCCCCTTTCTGTTGGTTGTCTTTACGCTTTCATGATAGTGTCCTTTGATGATCAAAAGGTTTAAATTTTGATGAGATCCAACTTATTTGTTGCTGCTCGTGCGTGTATCCCCTGGCACGTTTAAAGCAATGTTAATGGTGATAACAACAGAAACAGCAGCAGTAATAATAGCGAACACTGACCCAGATGGAGGGAGCCAGAGGAGAACCCCTGTGAGTTCTTCCTATTTTACGGCAAGATCTAGAGCAGACACGGAACCTCCCAAGCTCCACATGAAGCTATAGACCTCACACTATTTCTCTGATAATCTCTGTCGTGATATATGTCAGGCTGCTGTCACAAGACACCCGCAAATACAGTGGCTTAACCCAGAGACACATGCATGTCTCTCTGTGGTGCCAAAGGTCGGGTGGCTTAGCAGGGTCAGAGACCCAGGCTGCTTCCAATGCCTTATTGACCATCCTTAACACATGGCTTCCATCTTGTGGTATGAGATGACCGTTCCAGCAACCACTGCCACGTGAGCATTCCACCTGGCAGGAAGGGGCGAAGGGGAGGAGAGCTGGTGCTCCCTGCCTTTAAGCCTATGTCCCAGAATCTGCACACGCCACTTTTGCTTACCACCCATTGGCCAGAACTTAGTCACGTGGCCGCCCCTCAAGGAGGCTGGGAAATGTGCCCTTTAATTCAGCTGCCATGTTCCCAGCTAAACGCTCTATCGTTACAGAAGAGGAGAAAATACTTACCGGGAGGCAAAAATCCAGGCCCTGACACGGACCTCAACTGTAGTCACTGTCAGATTGGCCGTCTGAGCAGTGTTGCTAAAATGAGGAGGAACAGAAGGAAGACTCCCTTTCCCCCTGTAGTTACTTTCCCAGCCTTTAAGTGGGTCTCCGTCAAGGTCTCTTGAGACCACGTGGGAAGGAGGAGTAAAACTTGGTGCTAAGATAAGTCATCAGGGAAAGGACTCAAGTAGGTATAGGAGAAAGGAATTGCCTGGTGAGCTGTCTAAAGGAGCCCACAGAAGATGAGGTAATGGAGAAGAGCCGTGTGTTCGTATCCGTGTCTCTGTGCCGTGGAAGACTTTTATGAGCCGAGATTTCTAGCTGAGACAAACCACCCCCAACACCGAAAACTCCAACAGATGTAATTTGGGCACTTGAGAGTTTTGGGTTTTTTTTTATTTTTTTTTTTAACGTTTTTATTTATTTTTGAGACAGAGAGAGACAGAGCATGAACGGGGGAGGGGCAGAGAGAGAGGGAGACACAGAATCGGAAGCAGGCTCCAGGCTCTGAGCCATCAGCCCAGAGCCCGACGTGGGGCTCGAACTCACGGACTGTGAGATCGTGACCTGAGCCGAAGTCGGACGCTTAACCGACTGAGCCACCCAGGCGCCCCAGGCACTTGAGAGTTTTTAAGGTGTTTTCACACACCTGTTTTCATTGGGTCATTATAACCTTGCACATCAGGAATGGCAGATACTACTGCTTCCATTTCAGGATAAAAGGGAGTCTCAAAGCTTCGGAGGTTTCTAGTTATTGGGTGGCAAACTCAGGACTCAAACTCAGCCCTCTCGGACCCAGTCTCGTATTTGTTCGCTGTCTTTCCCGTAATGCTTTGCTCCCAGCCATGTGCACAAATAGAGTTAATGAGTGAGACCACCTGAAGCCTAAAGCCTGACCTAACTTTCAGGATGGCCGGGGTGAGGGAGGACGGTCTTCACTTAACTGGATAGAGGGCCTACCCCCTATCCAGACCCCCATTAAATTCAATAAAGCCTTAGAAAGTTCCTAGAGTGTCACCGCCCTCACCTGCCTTTCTGGCAGGCTGCAAGGGTGGAATAGACAAGCAGCAGACCGAGGGAAGAGAGACACTGGGGTGAGTGGGGTTGGCAACCATGCTGTGGGAAACCTCTGTGCCTTCTTGAGGCCTTGGGTTCATGCAGAACACAGAGGCCATGAGCACAGTGGAGAGTCAGCGGTAGGTCACATGCACAAGCTGGTTATTTTCCCTCAAGCAAGTCCATTCCGCATCTCTGAAGACACCTTAGAGGCATTGGACGCTTTGCATTGGCTGCATGAAAAAATTACAAATTACCTTGTCTACTTTTTCCTAAAAAGTTGTTGAGAGTTTTTTTTTTTTTTTAATTTTTTTTTTTCAACGTTTATTTATTTTTGGGACAGAGAGAGACAGAGCATGAACGGGGGAAGGGCAGAGAGAGAGGGAGACACAGAATGGGAAACAGGCTCCAGGCTCTGAGCCATCAGCCCAGAGCCCGACGCGGGGCTCGAACTCACGGACCGCGAGATCATGACCTGGCTGAAGTCGGACGCTTAACTGGCTGCGCCACCCAGGCGCCCCGTGGTTGTTGAGGGTTTTAATGACAATGTCAAGAGGTTAGGGCCTGGGGTTTCTTATCTGGAGTCAACACTGCTTTGGGGAAAAGGTAAGAGATTTGGAGGCAGAAGTCCTGCTGCTAACTGACCATATGACCTCGGGCAAGTCACATTTAAGCTCATTGAGCTTCATTCGGCTTCTTCATCTGAGAAATGAACGTTAATAGTCGCCACAAGAGCAATAACACGTATCTCTTGGGAAGTTCAAGGATCAGATAAGAAACTAGGTAGGAAATCATTTTGCAAATGGAGTGATATGCAAGTGCTAATTATTTTTACTCTATAAACCTATTCTTTAAATGTCAGGACAAAACAGGGGTAGGAGGGACTATATGTGATAGAGAAGTTCAAGGACAGCCTTGAGAGCACTTGAGAAATTTTGAGGAAGAAAGCAAATTCAACTTTGGTGTAAGTGGCCATATTGACAAATCTGAAACCAAAGTTCATAGACCACAGACTCTCCAAGAGCAAGGGGCGTTTGTGTTTCGTTCTTTAAATCATTCATTCATTTAAGTCACTCGTGCATCCACTTAACACATGCTTCTTGAGTGCTAGGTACACTGTGTTCTAGGCACAGAAATCCAGCAGCTAACAAAACAGATACCTTTCTCTGCCTACAGTTAACTGTTTTTCTAATCTTGATGCAGAGTCTTGAAATTTGTTAAACGAGTGAATTTGTTCGTAAAAAATTATTGAGCACTTACTAGGACCCAGGCATTATTTTAAGCACAGACGCTATAGCAGTGACCCTGACAAAGCTTCTATTCTAGCGAGGGGAAGACAGACATAAACTAGATGAGCCAATATATCAATGTCAGACGATAAGTTGTATGCAGCTTGGCCAATGGTACCGATATACTTCCTGCGCATGCCATGATAGCTTCCCAAATGGGAAAATTTGCAGACCTTCCTTGTTGCCTGCCGGTTTAGGTCTTTGAATTTATCATGACAAATGGAACTAAAATTCCATTGACATCATGTGTGGCATTCGGTCAGACCTCCCATGCTTTTGCTCAGTCCTCCCACAAAGGTAGCTTGCTTAGGAGGCTCTCGGGCAATACATTAGTTTTCCTTTGCTGCCATAACAAATTACCACAAAGGTAGTGGCTTAAACAATATAAATGTATTATCTTATGGTTTTGGACGTCAGGAATATGAAATGGGTTTCACTGGACTAAACGCAAGATGTTGGTGTGATGGCATTCCTTCTAGAAGCTCGAGGGGAGAATCCATTCCCGTGTCTTGTCTAGCTTCTAGAGGCTGGCCACATTCCTTGCCTCATGGCCCGTTCCTCCACCTGCCACGCCAGCAACACTGGGCTTCTCACACTGCCATCTCTCTGCTTCTCCCTCTTCTGCCTTCCTCTTCCACTTTCAAGAACTTCGTGATTACACTAACCCTACCTGGATAACCCAGGGTGATCTCCCCACCACAAGGGCAGCTGACTAGCAACCATAATTCCATTGACAACCTTAATTCCCCTCTGCCATATAGCCTAACATAGTCATAGGTTCCAGGGATGCGGACATGGACATCTTTGGGACACCATTATTCTGCCTACCACTGACAGGCTAGAAAGGAAGGAGCAACTTTTCCCTCTTTGCCCCCATCCCCAATTCCTCGCACAGAATTGAATGTCTAGCAAATATTGACTGGCTCACACATGATGCTGGTAGACAGAACGGAAAACGCCACACGCTGCAGACCGCAGGAACCTGTATTTATTTGCTGAGCCTGGCTGGCAGCTGTGTGGGGCAGCAAGCTAAGTAACTTCCACAAGCAAACTCAAAAACTTCTTGCAACAGAGGTCTTTAATCATCTTCTCTGTGTTTTCTCAGAACTGCTTAAGTAGAAGAAAGATTCCTTTTAGCAACAATCTCCTCTCTCTTATCTTCAAATCCTTCCCTTTTGCTTAGTACTTTACAGTTTATAGAGCACTTTCACATACTCTCCCTTGACCCTCGTGAAAATTCTGTCAGGAGGAAGGGCCGGGAGTACAGTTATGTTGGCAATTAGGAAATTGAACTTCAGGTGAGAGGCTTGACTTGTCTAAGATTACGAAGCAAGGACTTGACCAGGTTTTCTGATACTAAAGCCTATCCTCTCTCTATTACAATATGTTATCCCCAGTAGTCATTCCTCCTGGTTCAAGACTCGAGAGTCCCTGGCCCAAGCTTCATCCTTGCTATGCAATCATCAGTGCCATTGTCACCATCATCGTCATCGTCATCACTGCTCTGGGTTTCCTCAAAGTTATTCATCAGAAGAAATTTCCTTCAAGTGTCAGGAATTATCTTTGGCTCTGTTTATGATGGAGGAACCATGACTGGGCTTGTAGCCTCACTTTCTGATTTAAGCCATCAACATGTCAGGAAACCGGTCATTCTGATCTCTGTCCCTGGGAGTAATCTCTTGCTGTGTTCTCCACAGGGATGCCTGGACTAGGTCCCCAGATGGTTGAAAATCCCAGATCACCAATACCAGCAGCATCAACGTGCATCCCTGACGTGTGTCTTCCAATTATCCATGGCTGAACAAACCACCCTGAAACTCAATGGCTTAAAACAACAGCCATATTTGCTCATGCTTCTGCAATGCAAAGAGCGTTCAGCGAGGTGATTCTTCCCTCAGTCCTGTTAGTGGTCACTCATTTGAGAATGAGAACAAAAAAGACAAACGGACCTTGGTATTATTATTAAAATAGTTTTGGCCTTACATGCCATCTGGAGGGATCTCTGGGTCCTTGGAATACACTTTGAAAACTTGCTATCCTACCTGTTTTTGGTTCTCCATTTTCGATCTCCATTTCAGACTAGACCTGGCTTGTGTGGGACAACACACACCAGTAAACTCCAGAGAAACTCTCCCAAGTCCTGAGGGTGATGGGAAATGTGTCCAATTGTTAAATGGTAAGCAAGAGTAATCCATGCCCAGACTGTCTGACAACTCTAAATTCAGTTTCCAAACTCCGGAGTTTCTTAGTCTCCTCACAATGCTCTTACACGTAGACTCTGGCTAACACCCTACGTCCACGGCAGTATGCCTATCATCTTGCTAAAAGGTACGTAGGATTTGTCTTCGGTCAATTTTTTTCTCATCAGAATTTAGAATTTCCACCATCCAGCCTGAGCCTTGATCGTGCTATATCTTCCGTGACATTTGCCATATTTTCAAAATGTCTCAGCAGTATCACCATTACGTTTATTAAAGGGAGGAGGGGTCAAACATGCAGCTCTTATTAAAACCCACAGCAGTCACACTGCTTTGAAAATTTAGTGGTTAGCTAATATAAAAGTCATAAAAGGTTTGGGGTTCTGGGGACTTCCATAAACTTACCATTTTAGGTGCCCTGAGATGCAATTTCTGAGCGATTTCTTTGATCTTTAGCTGCCCTGGTAAATCATTTATTAGGGCAGCCTTTTTAAACAGAATCCTCTCAACCTCTCCCACAAGATATATAAAATAACATACTCTGCAAACAGTCATCAACCCCCTGCACTTACTGTATTCACTGATTACAAACCGATGGGGATGTTAGGAGTTTTTTTTCAGCCCAATTCTTTTTATTCTCAGAAATTTGCAGAAGAGACAGTGATGAAGTGCTACAAGATGACTGATTGTACCTGCCTGAAATCTCCAGAATGGGACATGCTATACCAAGAATACTTTAGCAGCATTTGTTTTTAAAGCTCTGATGTTTGCAGCTAATGGGGTTCCAAGCCTTCCTGGGTCAACGTCCAAGCCAGCCCGCGCATGCCAATTCCTTATAACCTTTTTGTAGTTTCCTCCCTTTTCTCCCTAACCTGCTCGATCATTCTATCTGCCATGATTTTTAGGGACTTCAAGAAGGGGGGGGGGTGTAGTCATCAAATCTCCATAACTACCCTGCCCCCACTCCTGCACTGTCTGTCTCTGTCTCTGTCTGTCTCTTACACACACACACACACACACACACACACACTTCCTGCCTTCCCTGCCTTCTTCCCTGCCTTCTCTGAAGATTTCAGAGGTATCAAAAGTAGCTACCATCAGGAAAAGATTTGGGGACCTCTGGCTTAGAAGAATAGAACGGTCATGAAACTTACCAAGTGTCTAACACAACATGAGAAGGGTTTGTGGGAAGAAGTCCTGGTGAAGGTTTGGAAACAACAAAGTTTTCAGGTCTCCACCACTGTTATAGTCAAGGCTGAAAACTTCCGGTCGTTGTGAATTAAGAAAAACATTGCTTAATTCATACCGAAAAGGTGACTCTCGTGACCTACTTAAGTAACAACTCATGCCTCAAGCTTAGAGGAAAGAGCTGTCCCTTAATTTGTAAATCTTGAAGAAAGAAAGACTTTTCTAAAGGAGACAAGAAGCCATAAAGAAAAAGACTGATAAACCTAAATATGTAAAAATTTAGAATTTCTGCACAAAAAGCCATATAAACTAAATCAGCAGACAAGTGACTAATTCTAAAAAAATATCTGCACGATATATGGCAAAGGGCTATTTTCTCTAAAATTTAAAAGTTCTTATTAATCAGTAGGGTAAGAAAATGGATAAGGAAGGTGATCATGCAGTTAATGGAAAAATAAGAACACATGGCAAATAAACACATAAAAGATTCACAAATACAAACAAACAAAACCACAATGAGATACTGTTACGGACAGAATGTTTGTATCTTCCCAAAATTCCTATGTTGAAACCCTAAGCCCCAGTGTGATGGTATTTGGAGAGGGGTCAGGGGAGGTGATTAGGTTTAGGTGAACTCATAAGAGTGTGGAGCCTTCATCATGGGACGCGTGCCCTTACAAGAAGAGACACCACAAAGCTTTCTCTTTCTCATTCTTCTACATGGGGATGCAGGGAGAATGTGGCTGTCTTCAAGCCAGAAAGAGGTCCCTCACCAGAATTCGACCACGCCGGCACCCTGGTCTAGTGTTCCACCCTCCAGGACCAGGAGAAATAAATGTCTGTTGTTTAAGCCACCCAATGTGGCTTGTTGTGGTGGTTGTTACAGCAACCCGAACAGACAGAGAGAGACGCCATTTTCATCCGTGAAATTAGAAGCCATTTTAAACGTTTGATGATACCCAACGGTGGCAAATGCGAAGTGAAGTAAGCATTCTCCTACCCTCTTTTTACAACCCATTGGGTAAGACACATGGCAATATATATCAACTTCTAGAATCCATAGGTCTTTTGGTTCAGTAGTCCCCATCGCCAAGAATTTATACTGTATATCTACTTGTATATATACACAACAATATATATGCAATGATGATTATTGATGTGCTATGTGACTCCAAAAACTGGAGGAAACATAAATATACATCATTAAGGAATGAGTTAAATAGTCTGTCCTTGGATGGGCTACTCTACAGTCTTTTAAAAAGAATGTGGTAATTATAGAATTGAAAAGGTGAACACACAGATGTTTATCATATGGTTCTTTAATTTTTTTTTTTAATTTTTTAACGTTTATTTATTATTGAGAGACAGAGAGAGACAGAGCACGAGCAGGGGAGGGACAGAAAGAGAGGGAGACACAGAATCTGAAGCAGGTGCCAGGCTCCGAGCTGTCAGCAGAGAGCCTGACGCGGGGCTCAAACTCACAAATCGTGAGATCATGACCTGAGCCAAAGTCGGCCGCTTAACCGACTGAACCACCCAGACGCCCCCCAAAAGTTTTTTAAGTAATCATGGGGCTTGAGCTCACAACCCCAAGTTCAAGAGTCACATGCTTGACTGACTGAGCCAGCCAGGAACCCCTCATCATATGATTCTTTAAACTTCACTGTTTATTAGAAAATGTTCACAATAAAAGGTTGGGTAGTTGGGTAAAAATATAGTAGACTTACAGATTCTGTCATGGAAACCAAGATACATTAAGTGCCAAAAAATAAATTGCAGAACAATGTATATAGTATTATTCAGATTTTCCCCGTCTTTGATATATCATGTATGGATTTACCCAAATTAAATCCCCTAATTTCTTGTTTTCATTATCACAGATAATTCAATAATGAACATCTTTGTTCATAATCTTTTTGCACATCTCTCTTATTTTAGAGTAAACTCATAGATGCTTAGAACTAGGGCTATAGATACAAGGCTATAGATAACATATTTTTTTTATTTTTTTTTAACATTTATTTATTTTTCAGACAGGGAGAGACAGCATGAATGGGGGAGGGTCAGAGAGAGGGAGACACAAAATCTGAAACAGGCTCCAGGCTCTGAGCTGTCAGCACAGAGCCCCACGCGGGGCTCGAACTCACGGACCGCGAGATCGTGACCTGAGCCAAAGTCGGATGCTTAACCGACTGAGCCACCCAGGCACCCCGATAACATATTTTTTAAACGCTTCTGGAAATGTTCTTCAAATTTGTTTTTTACCGGGAATTCCACAATTTAATAAACACCTATTCTGTGTCCATATCATTGAAAATACTAGAGAGAACACCTTATCAGAATTCCTAAGGAGTTCTGAACACTTTTCTTAAGCCACTAGTATAATGATACTTACTGAGTGCTACTATATGCCCGGGGCCTGTCTTGGGTGTTTTATAGGCAATGTCCACTGCCAAATTCTGACTCTGCTGGAGGTTATGTCTGAGTTATTTCTTTGGAGGCTGGGGGTGAGGTGGGGGGCTGGAGGGCTGGGGGCCAATTGGTGGGAATGGGGGACTGATTCTTAAAGGGGAAGCTAATCTCTCTGGCCTTTCCAATTGGCCGCTCCCACTCTCATTTCAAAAAGAAAAGAAAAAGATGAGTTCATTCCTTTGCATACACCTAACCCCCCTCTTGGAAAGGGGCGCTTCTTCCCCTGTGGTTAACATTTCAGCACTTCTGAGGCTTCCTGCTAGAGCAGCCGCCATTCTCCCACCTAACTGATACCAAGGAGGGAAGTCAGTGAGGGCCTAACTCCAAGTGGATTAGCAAACTGACAAAGAGTGAAATCTCAGAATGTCACTAATGGGCGGAAGAAAGCATGGGGCCCCCTTCAGGATGATGCAAGGGCACAAGGCATGTATCTCGAATTCAGCTCTGGAATAATTTTCGTCTAAGGAACTGGTATGCTTTCTTTCGGGACAGAAGAACTAGGAAGTTCAGAGCCAAAACTGGTGTCTAATCTCAGCAGCTCTGTTAATGTTCGTAATTTGTAAGGGCCTTCCTTCTTCATTTTCTTTCTCTCGATTCTCTCTTTTAATTCCTAGTTTGCTGACGATATTGTGTAGATGCCCTTTAATATACTTTGCTTGAGATCATTTTTAGAAGGGAGCCTAAGATATGAATGAGGTGTTCTTGGCTGGTTTTGGTGTCCGTGGGCTGGTTTTGGTGTCCATGAACTTACGGCAAGCTGAATCACATGCATGCTTCCCCTTTGTCCATTCATTCAGCCGAGGTTTATAAACACAAAGGGAGCAGGGTGGGGTGGTAGGAAAGCACACAGGTCCCAGAATCCAACAGGCTCTACTGCTTATAACCTGTGACCTCCAACAAGTCACTGACCCTCTCTGTGTCTCAGTTTCCACATCTGGAAATGGTGGCATTCTTAATCTTGATAGTGAAGATTGAAGTAACACAGGAAAAGCCCCGGAAACAATGTGCAGCACGTAGTATCTCAAAAATATCAGCTTTCCTGATCACCACCATTCATTTTTATTAGATGCTGTTATGGACTGAACTGCGTCTCTCCCCAAAACTTTGGTGTCGAAGCTTTAACCCTCAATACCTCAGAGTGTGACTGTGGTCGGGGATATAGGGCCTTTAAGATGGTAACTAAATTGGGGCGCCTGGGTGGCGCAGTCGGTTAAGCGTCCGACTTCAGCCAGGTCACAATCTCGCGGTCCGTGAGTTCGAGCCCCGCGTCAGGCTCTGGGCTGATGGCTCGGAGCCTGGAGCCTGTTTCCGATTCTGTGTCTCCCTCTCTCTCTGCCCCTCCCCCGTTCATGCTCTGTCTCTCTCTGTCCCAAAAATAAATAAACGTTGAAAAAAAAAAATTAAAAAAAAAAAAAAGATGGTAACTAAATTAAAATGAAGTCTTTAGGGTGGCTTCGAATCCAATATGAGCAGTGTCCTTAGCACAGAAGGAAGTCTGGGCATCAACATGTGTGGAGGGAAGACCATGTGACAACAGAGAGAGAAGGTGGCCATCTACAAGCCAAGGAAGGGGCCTTAGAAGGAACAGACCCTGCTCACACCTTCATCTCAAGACCTCTAGAACCTTGACAGATAAGTTTTTGTTGCTTAAGTCAGCAGAGCTGCGGTACTTTGTGGTGGCAGTCCTAGGACCCATATACAGGGGCCCACTGCGTGCCTGGTTGTTTCCTCGGCCCGGGATATACGGTGGGACAGATTACAAAGGCCCTGCATTCAGGGAGGTTACAGCCTAGTAGAGATAATAAACATGGAAGCAAATCTACGAACAACATCGTTTTAAGCAGTGGTAGGTTCTTTGAAGAAAATGGTGAGGGCGTGACACGGAGTGGTCGTGGTGCATCTACTTAGAACGGACTGTTGAACAGCCAGGGAGAGCCTGCTCATGTGTGGACGGACAAGGAGGAGCCGGCACGGGAACACCAGCTCCGGAGTGTTCTGGGCAGAAGGAATGCGTTTGATCTGTTTGGGGATCAAAGAGGTGGAAACTGGAGGACAATGAAGGACGGGAGGCAGACAGGAGAGGAGGTCAGGGAGGAACAGGGCCAGGTCACAGGGCCTGCAGGCCAGAGAAAGACATTTGAGTTCATGTATTTTTATTTTATTTTATTTTTTAAATTTTTTTTAACGTTTATTTATTTTTGAGACAGAGAGAGACAGAGCATGAACAGGGGAAGGTCAGAGAGAGGGAGACACAGAATCTGAAACAGTCTCCAGGCTCTGAGCTGTCAGCACAGAGCCCGACGCGGGGCTCGAACTCACGGACCGCGAGATCGTGACCTGAGCCGAAGTCGGCCACTTAACCGACTGAGCCACCCAGGTGCCCCGAGTTCATGTATTTTTAAAGCTTGCTCTCCTGGGAGGAGAATGAACGAGGAGGCTAGAGTGGAAGCTTAGAAAGCAGTCAGAAAGGTGATGCACTTGAACTCAGGGAGGGAGGTGGAGACAGAAAAAGAAGATGGATATGGCTGGCTGGCTGGATTCCAGACATATTTTGAAGGAAAAGTTTATAGGACTTGCTCACGGACTGGATACAAGGTGGTGGGGAGGGGGGGAGGCGGTGCACAGGCGAATATTAGAGAGGGACGAAAAAGGTACTAGGTTTTTAATTCAACAGCTGCATGGAAAGTGGTACCATTTGCTGATTTGTGGAAGACAGGGGGGCTCGGGGTGGAATTTAGAACAACCCCCTGGCCAGACCGCGACTGGCACGCCAATTATACATCCAAGTGGAAATCAAGGAGCCTGTTAATACCGTATCAGAATTAGAGCTCAGGGAGATTGAGGACCAGAGACACACATTTGTGAGTCAGCAGGGATCGCCCAGGAAGATGCCAGGGCAGGAAGCCTGGGACCAGGACAGAAAGAGCCATCTAGGCAATGGGGTCGGAAGAAAAGCCGAGAAGGGCATAGCACACAAGCGGAGAGGAAATGAGAGGCGACAGCTACAGGCACATTGACACCACATTCCCGTGTACGAGATACTAAGCGCGTCTCAAAATGCATGTGTGCTATCAGAGGATACACACACACACACACACACACGTGCACAAATACCGGGGCTGTCTGCCGGTGTATATAGTTATAGAGTCCAATGCTTCTAGGGTTTGAAGCTCCTTTTAAAATTACATTTTACACATCAGTAAACTTGTAATGCAGGAACTGCTTTCTTAGAGTTATTTATATCCCTGGGTTGCAGAAGGATTTGTCAGGAAATAATATGAATGTTATTTATCTGACTGTTCGGCTTTATTGACTGCTACATTTCACATCCTTCAGTTCTTTTTGGCAGAGGAGTAAATAACACTGCTATTAACCTCTAACACCGGTATAAAAATAGGCAGTTATTAAGGGGTAAATATTACTTTGACGATTATTGCCCCGGTCTGCTTTCTCTGGGAGATGTAATAAATAAGGCCTCTCAAGGGGTCCACAAAGTTCCCAATTTTGTTGAGGGAGCTGGCAGCTCTCCGGGCCACTGGCTGTGATTTGGAGCCCTGCGGAGCTGATAGAAAACACTCCGTGAACAATTGCTCATTCCTGGAGGACATCAAGGCAGACTTCATGCCCCATTGTGGCTGTGTATACGGGAGCGGAAGGTGTCGGATCCTAAGGTTTGTACCAGGGTGGGGTTGGCGGCGGGGGGCGGCGGGGGGGATGCAGAGAAAGCTGAGATCCTTGTTAAGAGCACCAGGATCTGGGCTTGGGAGCAGGTGAGTAGGTGGGAAGCCCGGGGTTTATTAGTTCAACCTGTTGAACTTAAGCTATGGCTGTAGGAGCTTAGGCCCCAGAGTTTTCCATGGTCACTCTTTTTTTTTTTTTTTTTTTTTTTTTTTTTAATTTTTTTTTCAACGTTTATTTATTTTTGGGACAGAGAGAGACAGAGCATGAACGGGGGAGGGGCAGAGAGAGAGGGAGACACAGAATCGGAAACAGGCTCCAGGCTCTGAGCCATCAGCCCAGAGCCCGACGCGGGGCTCAAACTCACGGACCGCGAGATCTTGACCTGGCTGAAGTCGGACGCTTAACCGACTGTGCCACCCAGGCGCCCCCCATGGTCACTCTTTATTAGCGAACAGGTTAACTGGCAGGTTAACTACATCGAATACCCCCATTAAAGAGACGAAGAGTTAGGGTAACAGGTAGAGAAAGAGCCTCAGACTAGAAGCCAAGAGCACTAAATGATAGTTTCAACACCAGCCTTCATTTGTGTTATGATGCTGAGCAAGTTATTTGTCTCTTCTTCTCATAAGTAAAAGGACAGAACTGCGTGGCTTCCTAAGACCCTTCCGGTCCAGAAATGCTTTGACCATCACCCGGCGAGGCCTGATTGGACGAGTCCACCAGGTCTGGGAAAATCCTAGCTAGCAGTGAGCCCTTGCCTAGTGATGTCTGCCCACACGGTGGACGTGACTGTGTGCCATAGCCTGCACATCCCCTTGCCATCCTATAGGAAACCCCAGCGTGCTCGAACACGCCCCCCGCCGTAAGCCTGCAGCAAGGGCTGCTTGTCTTTGCAGCTCTGGCCGGGGCTTCTGGAACACCGGCAATCATTGCATGTTTTCCTCTGCTGTCCCGGACTAGATATGCTTGCCTTCGAAGATGAGATTTGATCTTGTTCTATCCTCTGATCACAGATGTAAAGACATAGGGGGGGTCTTTTCCTCCCTGAAAAGCATTTGCATTTTCAGACTACATGATCGAAATTAGAACGGAAGGAATGCGTGCCCTATATTGTGCAGGAGGTGAACGTCTGAACCACTGCCTTGATGTGAATGCATTCTAGGAACCCACTACTCAAGGAACGTTTTGTAAACTGAAGGGCTCAGTATTAATTTCATTTTTCTGCTCGTTGAATGTGTGGGCTCTTGCACATGAGTGGTGGTAGAGGTGGTGATTTGCAGTAAAAGGTACATTTCTGCTTTCCTACATCTAAATCCCAGAATCGAACATTGTGCCACTCAAGCTACTTGCCCCCATAAGACAAAACTTTGGAGGATGTGACCATCTCGGCATCTCCAGTCCACTTAGAAAGTGGATGATGTAGGGGCGCCTGGCTGGCGCAGTCGGTGAAGCGTCCGACTTCAGCTCAGGTCATGACCTCACGGTCCGTGAGTTCGAGCCCCGCGTCGGGCTCGGTGCTGACAGCTCGGAGCCTGGAGCCTGTTTCGGATTCCGTGTCTCCCTCGCTCTCTGCCCCTCCCCCACGCATGCTCTGCCTCTCTCGCTCTCAAAAATAAATACAACATAAAAAAAAATTTTTTAAAGAAAGTGGACGATGCTCGTTCAAGAGCGATTTAATTGTGAAACAATAGACATTGCATAAGAGTGAAGTGTATAATGTTATTGGCCCACTTGGCATAAAATGTCGGCAGAATGGTTCGCATATCCGTGCCTCATTTAATTTTCCAAGAATTCACAATTTCCTACTGCAGTGTTAAATAACACTGTGCCGGTATTTCCCAAAGGCTATAAATTGCTGCAAAAGGACATTTAAAATCATTATGAGAGCCTCCTCAACTGGCTAGTAGCCCTTCGAATAACAACAACAACAACAACAAAAGCACATTTTGGCAAAGGAAAAGATAATTTTGTGTTTAACAGTAACATAGGACGTAGACATATATGATATCCCACACATACAAGATAGGAATGGTGCAAATGGAGAGAAAAAATAGGACTTGGAAAAATGGTGAGAAGGGATCACGGAGAGGTTGGTCCAACAGTGGGGCACAGAACTCTTCACTGACGAGGAAGCCACCCACCCAAGCCCGGTCACATCAGGTCCACTCTGGGATGAGACAGCCAGTCTGTGGAATGTCAGAAGTCCCAGCGCTAACACATCGCCAAGGAGTCCAGCCCTCCCCTCACAGCATAGCCTACAGGCCTGGGATCACAGGAAGTGCCCCATTGCTGTGGAGACGGGGATTGTAGTGCTCCTTAGCATTAACTCCTCCCAAGAGCCCTTTCCTCCTGTCCCACACTCCTTTTTCTATTGGACCTGTTCTGTTCTTTCCAGCAACAAAGCAAAGCTTGGTGTGACCATGGTTCTTATGTGAAAATGAGCAGGGCTTCAGACAGGGCAGTCACCGTGGTGGGTGGGCCTCTGGATGCCTTATTGTCATAGGTAAGAGGGACCCTTCTGAGAGAGAAGTCTCTCTAAGGGAGGTCCAACCCTGACACCCGGAGCCGTATAGAGTGGTTTGGGACCAGTGATTCCGAAGACAGAATGGTGTCTTTTACCCAGAATTGTCCCATTGAAATCACTGTGTGTCTTGTGGTCAGAAGCAGGGGGTGGGATTTCAGTAAAAACAGAGGCAATTAAGCCGGGAAATGTTTGTGGCCCCACTGGAGACCCTCTCTCAGACCCCGCATAAGAACGATCACGGCACCATTGGGCACGTCTAAGGGGTGCTAAACACCTGTGAGAACTCATTTAAACAAGGACCAAGAGCTAGGAGAACTTGAGTTATTGTTGTTATGTCCTCCTGTGTGTCCTTCAGGATGAGATCCGGAGAAATCAAATCAGGTGCTTCCCTGGATGCACCAGGGCACGTGGTTTAAATCCAATGTCATTGCCACCATGTGGCCTTTGGGCTGGCAGCCATCAAGACCGCCTGGAAGCTTGTGAGAAGTGCAGAATCTCAGGCTCCCCTGTAGACCTACCGAATCAGAACCTGCATTTCACAAGACTCCATTGGAGAAGGACTTCGGCAGAGCAGTGGTCCTTACTTTGGGCCACATACCAGAATCATCTAGGGGACTTTAAAAACTATTGATGCCTGGGTCCTATTCCTAGAGATTCTGATGGTGGGGCCCGGGCACTGGGACTTTTTAAAAAGCCCCCTAGGGGCGCCTGGGTGGCTCGGTCGGTTAAGCGGCCGACTTCGGCTCAGGTCATGATCTCGCGGTCCGTGAGTTCGAGCCCCGCGTCGGGCTCTGTGCTGACAGCTCAGAGCCTGGAGCCTGTTTCAGATGCTGTGTCTCCCTCTCTCTGACCCTCCCCCGTTCATGCTCTGTCTCTCTCTGTCTCAAAAATAAACGTTAAAAAAATTTTTTTTAAAAAGCCCCCTATATGATTTTAATGTGCAGCCAGGAAGGAGAACTAAAGGAAGACCTCTTTCAGAATCCATCCCAATGGCTTTTTGCCAAGTAACCCATAGTGGGAGCCTGTCAGCCAATGGAGTTTGTTGAGTATATTCATATCAACATGTTTGCATTTACCAAATATTGGTTGTGATTTGCTAACACAATTAAAGGTATAGTTTGGTTTGTGCAACAGAAATATTCTGAAAAGTCACGTGCAATAACATGTTTATAGCTTGAACCATATTTTCACGCAGATACATCAACATTTCAAAAGTCTTTTATCTAAATCTATGCCCTCTTTGTTAGTTCCTAGTAAAACATAAGATACACTTGTTATTTAAAGAATCTTTTTTTGGGGCGCCTGGGTGGCGCAGTCGGTTAAGCGTCCGACTTCAGCCAGGTCACGATCTCACGTTCCGTGAGTTCGAGCCCCGCGTCAGGCTCTGGGCTGATGGCTCAGAGCCTGGAGCCTGTTTCCGACTCTGTGTCTCCCTCTCTCTCTGCCCCTCCCCCGTTCATGCTCTGTCTCTCTCTGTCCCAAAAATAAATAAACGTTGAAAAAAAAAAAAAAGAATCTTTTTTTTTGGAAAGCAAAGCCCCTGTTTATAATGTAACCGTCTCACCTGATTTTCCTAAGATTAGATTTTCGTACGTGAGGCTTCTTTGACGTGAAGAGTTAAGACACATCACACACGTTGCAGTTTCATATTTCATGACCTTGTCTCATGGCCAAGCATTCAGTTCCCATATTTGAACCTTAAACTCAACCAGAATGAATTCTTCCTTTCTCTCTACTCCCCTGCCAATGTCCCTCGGTTAGAGTACCTTCTTTATTCATTGCCACACATTCCTTCTGTGGTCTGTGTCTTTCCTCCTCACTAGATACGTCGCTCCTTGAGGAGAAGAGAAATACTAAATGTGGAATTTGTAAGGAGCATAGCACCCTGGTCCCACTGATGTAACCGAGCTACTGAGCAGCCCCTGCTTCTGAGCAGGATAAGCCAAGGGAGAAGGGAGATGTGAGATGACAAAGAGACGCTCGGGAGCCTCCACCATTGACACAAAAAATTCATCCATCTGGGGTAGCTCAGGTGAAGCCTGAGCTTCATGTTTGTATGATAGAGAAATTCCTAATGCCAAGAATAAAGAACTGCTTGCAGGAGATGAGAAGAAGAGGAAAGAATAGAGATACCTGGGTGGCTCAGTCAGTGAAGCGTCCGACTTTGGCTCAGGTCATGGTCTCATGGTTCGTGAGTTGGAGCCCCGCGTCAGGCTCACCGCTGACAGCACAGAGCCTGCCTGGGATCCTCTGTCTCCCTGTCTCTCTTGCCTCTCCCCCTCCCATTCTCTCTCTCTCAAAAATAAATAAACGTTAAACAAAATCGAGACACCTGAAGAGACACCTGACTTTAAGAATGAGTGTGATAAGACGGATTTATTTGACTGAGAGGCCAGCCATGGCATAAATGTTAAAAGGCCATTTGTTTTTCCATATCACAAAATGCAAATCACTAACTTTGCAATATGAATGCTTTATTGTACTTTAAAAATTCCGAATTCTTCAGGCTGTTCTTTTTCTGTTCCAAAAAAGCTATTTTAAAAGCTCACATTAGAATATTTTATAACGCTTTTATCCTTCCTGAACATCTGTGAACTGGAGAGAATATAGTATATTACAGAAACAATCCATTTAAAGAAAAACAATTAAAATGAAAACTACTTCCATCTCTGTGGCATAAAACTCTAATTCTCCCCCCTTTGCAATTTTATTACCACCCTGACATGATATAGTCACAGCTTCACTTACACACAATGTTAATTTCACTCAGACTCCACTTAATCTTCAAAACATTGCAGAATAACATTTTTCTTCAGTAATTTATCATTTGCTATGATAAGGCAATGTGTTTAGAGGACGTTAGAATTTTTTTTTTTTTTAGTTTGCATTTATCTCAGTGCTGAAATGTGCTCTGAATGCTATTAAAATATATCATTTATACACTTTCGCATTTAACTATATTAACTATACCTTAACTAGACATTTATTAAGAGCAGCGTATTTATTTCCCATTCAGGACTTTTTAAATCTGTGGAGTCAGCTCTATGGAAATGAGCAATTTTTGCCAGCCTTACACTGTGTTATAGGTTAAACTGAGCAGAAACCCCAGGGCTCCTTTGTGGTGGGGTACACAATTACACGTCTTTTCTGGGCTTCCTTAAATCATTTCCCGGTGCAGGACCTCTCATCATTCCACCTGCTGCCTGTGATACGTTCTGAACTCTAAATAAGCTCGTGGCAGTTCTCGCTCGTTCATTTATCATTCAACAAATAGTTTCTATGTATGCGTATTCCAAGATGAAGATATCTTATTTCAAGATCTTTCCCTTGAAATTCATAAGAAAGCGCAATGTTCTCTTGTTAATTTAATTTTGTTTATATCAACATATAACATACGCACATAGCTTAGAAAGCTTATAGGGCTCATAATAAAAAACTACATTTCCCATTTCCTGACCTACCTCTTCCCTACCCATAATCCTGCTTTGCAGAGGTCACCACTTTTTTTTTATTTAAAAAAAATTTTTTTAATGTTTATTTATTCTTGACAGAAAGAGAGAGACAGAGCATGAGCGGGGGAGGGGCAAAGAGAGAGGGAGACACAGAATCCGAAGCAGGCTCCAGCTGTCAGCACAGAGCTCGACGCGGGGCTCGAACTCACAAACTGCGAGATCGTGACCCGAGCTGAAGTTGGATGCTTAACCGACTGAGCCACCCAGGAGCTCCTCAGAGGTCACCACTTTTAATTTTTAGCCACTTCTTCTGGTCTTTTATCTTCCTAGATCTAAGTAATATGTTTCTACTGCGATTTTCTTATTTCTTCAGTTTCAGCTAGTATCTACCGACTCCGAAAGATGGAAGATACTGGGTTTTTTTTCTTCTAATACTCTCACCTTCCCCCACACATCAAAAACTTGCCCTCTCTTTCAGCCTCTCAATGTCATATTATGATGAGTAAGTATTATTCACAGTTGAATCATAGTACTAAGTTTTAATTCCAGTTCCATTTTTTTATAACTCTTTGTTTACCCTGGGGTTACTAATTGCTTTTCTCATTTGTTTACTTTGTATGTTTCTATAACTAATCAAACTCTAAATCCTCTGGTAGAACTGTAAAATTCCCTCTCTGCACGTTCAAAGACATCACATTGTCTATCAGTTTCTTCTTCTTTTTTTCTAAGACATCGACCTTGGAGTCTTTTGTCCTGCTACAATCTGGACTGGTTACCCCCTACACCTGCTAACCGTCTTTTGGACTGGAACCTCCCTTGGCTCTCATCCTGGAAACGTTCTTTATGTCTCTCCTGCGTTAGATTCTTATTTCCTCAATCCTAGGTCCTTTTATTCCTTCATTTCTGCTCTGTTTTGCTGGGGTACATCCTCTAGTCGCTTCCTGAGAAAGATGCATGGGAGGTACAAGATGTCCCCAAATCCTGAGCCTTTCTAAGGATCTATGGTGCAAAGAGCTTGTTTCTAACGGGCTTCTCCCCGTGGGTTTGCATTTCAGCTTTTTCCCACCCGGCAAAATAGCTAAGACTACCAACCATCAAAATTTGGTTGAAATCTCTTTTCTGCTGCTGTCTTTTCTTGTTCCTTAGCTTTTATGTTCTGTTAGAGAGGCTTCCAGAGGGGGCAGAGATAAACACATGCATTCCATGTCCGTATTTAGCCTGAGGTATAATAATTTCCTTTTATAATACTAGGGATTTCGTATGCAAATGTGACTATGTATTTATTCTTTCATTTACTTAACAAATAAAGAAAGAGCACCTACTATGTGCCAGGCAGTATTCTAGTCCTCGGGGATACAGCACTAAACCAAGCTGACAAAATTTCCTACCCTCATTAAACCTACATTCTAGTGGCAGGAGGGCTGGACAATAAACAATTAATAAAATGTATGCCACGAACTATGATGATATTTTACAGAAAAAAAAAAAGTTAGGGTGGGAGCAAGTCATTCACACTTAAATAGCATGGCCAAAGCAGACCCCAGTGAGAAGGTAATATTTGACCAAAGACCCAAAGGAAGTGAGAGAACAAGATATGGGACTCTTTAGGAGAAGAGCATTCCAGACAGAGGAACAGCATGGAAGGTGGCCCTGAGGTTGGAGTACACCTGAAATGTTCAAGGAAAAGTAAAGAGGTCAGCGTGGCTGAGTAGAGAAAGCATGCAGGACAGAACAGGGAGGCTAAGTGGGGGTCAGACTTTACAAGCCCTCACGGTAAAGACTTATATTCTCTCAGCTAGAGCTTGGTTTACAAATTATCTCCTGACTATTCATTTCTCTCCTTATCTGCTGAAAACCCCTTCCAGAAAACATGCTTATGGAGTGGAAGTTCATTTCCCCTGTAAAGAACATTAATATTTCCATCTCCGGACACTCTTTGATCAAATATGTGTATAATTATCTCCTTCTCATCGTTGGGCTTCCTCTCCAATGCCATCTCCTCAGACGTTGGTACCCTAAAGTGTTCCCCAGGCATTCTTCGCTATCTCCCCCTCCGCCATTTTTCATAAAACTTACCACATTTTGAAATTATTACGTTCATTTATTTGTTTGCTTGTTTTTTGTGTCGTTTTTGGTCTCCACCTGTTAGAATGAAAGCTCCACAGAAAGGACAACATTCAGTTTGTTTTCTGTATGCTTCACGCCCCTGCCGTCCAGTGCCCAACTCTTGAGTGAAAAGATAGACAGACAGACGGACATGACTGAGCAAATCTGGGAATGTCTGATAATTACATTAAGCTGAGTGTTTAAAAATATTCTTTTATCCTATTCTTTAGTTTCATTTCGCTTGTGCCTTTTAAAGTTTTATTTATTTATTTTGAGAGAGACAGAGCACGAGTTGGGGAGGGACAGAGCGAGAAGGAGAGAGAAAATCCCAAGCAGCATCTGCACTGTCAGCTCAGAGCCTGATGCGGGGCTTGATCTCATGAATGTCCTGAGCCGAAATCAAGAGTAGGATGTTTAACTGACTGAGCCACCCAAGCGCCCCGCTTGTGCTTTTAATTATAAAAAGGCTAATAAAAAAAAATTGAAATGTCTTGAACAAACGCTTCTAACATATTCTGGCCGAAATTCCTGTAACTCTTGCTGCTCTGCCTTCCTTCTTGCTTCTCTGGCTCTAGCTCTTTATAGGTGATATCAGCATTTAGAGATCTAGCCCATCCACCCTTATCTCCGCCCCCCACCCTACCAAAAATCTCAACTTTCAAAAATCAACAAAGCGGTAATGCGGTAGGACACTATTATGCTAAGAAAATTGGGATTTTTCTTATTAAAGAAGTGGGGTTTCAAATCATGGTGGATTTGAATTTTTCTTTTTTTTTTTTTTAAATGTTTTAATTTATTTTTGAAACAGAGAGGGACAGAGCATGAGAAGGGGAAGGGCAGAGAGAGAGAGAGAGGGAGACACAGAATCCTAAGCAGGCTCCAGGCTCCGAGCTATCAGCACAGAGCCCGATGCGGGGCTCGAACCTACAAACTGTGAGATCATGACCTGAGCCGAAGTCGGACGCTTAACCGACTGAGCCACCCAGGCGCCCCTGAATTTTTCTCAAAGGCCATGCAAAAGCCCAGGCTCAAACCAAGGACTGACTACAGCACCCTTTCTACACTCCATTCATTTCCACTAGCGAGATTTGAGTCAGATTGAAAAAATAATCAGGGCCAAGCAGGTGGCTTTGGGGTCAGGAGAAAGATTTACTGACCTGTTGTAAAGGCGGGTCTTTAGAATTGTGAGATCTGCACCGAGCTTTTCTTGGAGGTCCCTCTGACCACATTTATCACTATGTAATCTATACAGTGGTGTTTTAACGGACAGAGCTCTTACCTGTAATAATTTTCTTTGAACTCATATGCTCTAAGAAATGTCAATAAACTCAGTTGAAGTAATTTCTTACCCATAGCACATGCATTTGCGCAGAAGGACCCCAGATCTCATGAACAAGAGAAGGACACCCCGTAAAGTCTGAACAGAGCAGCCATTACATGCAAAATGGACGTTTGAAAAAGAAAACATTTGACCCTCCCATTGATTGAACTTTCCTTCAAAGTGCCCTTTAGGGAGTACTGAGCTGGTTGCCAGGAAACAGAGATTCTTTTCTGGAATCAATTCTTGCCATTCGAAGGGTCTTTGAGTGCGTCACTTAAAATCTCGGTTCCCAGTTTACAAGGGGAGTGTTCTCCCTGTTGGGCTTCCTCAATCTAGACACATCAAGAGTCAGGATGTATCTGTAAAGAGTTACGGGGTTATTGTGATGTTTGAAAAGACAATCCCTTTAAATTGCACGTTATAATAAAGCTACTTTTCAAATTTGCCGTTTTAGAAGGCACTGAGTGATAGTCATGGAAATAATGAAAAAATATTTTCGATATTGGTAAACCTTCCCTTGGGGTTAGGGTGTAAGCATTGTGGTGATGCATTTTGAAGGGGCCTGGAGTTTTGCAACAAGCTTAGGTGAGCAGATCTAAGTTCCAGCCCAGCTCCTACACCCACTAACTCTATGACGTCGGGCAAGTGTCTCCATCCCCTGGGGCCGGGTTTCTTCACTTGTAAAGAGAGACTTGGATAAGGTAACCTCATAACGCTTGCTCTTTTTCTGTAATTGTACCACGTCTTCTGGATTACCCAAAAGTGTACACTTTTGGCCTCAAGTATCTTGTAGTCCACCAAGGGAGCTGCAGAACAAACAAGCAAATGGACACATAAAGAGGATAATTACACACTGTGATAAGTGCCAACGAGAGGTCAACTCGTGGTAGCGATTGAGTACAATGGGGGAGGGAAGCTGATTCTGAAGGGCAGAAAAGTATGGAGGGTAAGAGTAAGTCTTGCTTTCATTTCCTCCTTTTTTACAGCAGGGTGTTAACTAACATACATTATTTGAAGTTGACAAATCAAGAAGAATTTTTCTCTTAATAATTTTTTCACGTTTATTGATTATTATTGAGAAACAGAGAGAGACACAGCATGAGCATGGGGGGGGGGCAGAGAGAGGGGGAGACACAGAATCCAAAGCAGGCTCCAGTATCTGAGCTGTCAGCACAGAGCCCAACACGGGGCTCGAACTCAGAAACCGCGAGATCGTGACCTGAGCTGAAGTCGGACGTTCAACCGACTGAGCCACCCAGGCGTCCCTCAAGAAGAGTTTTCAACATATTATTAAAAGTTACCGGGGTATCATTAGAATGTCAATCTTCAAAATTACTAGAAGACAAGTACATTGCTCAGCATAGAGCACAAAGCAAGAAAACTTGTGCCATAAAGCAAAAAACAAAAAAAGAGGATAAAATAATAATAAATCATGTAATAAGATGACAGAACTAAGATCGAAAGGAGCTCATCAGTAAATGTAAATGGGAAAACTTTTGTATTTAAAAGAAAAAGACTCAGGGGCACCTGGGTGGCTCAGTCAGTTAAGCAGCCGACTTCGGCTCAGGTCATGATCTCGCGGTCCGGGAGTTCGAGCCCCGCGTCGGGCTCTGTGCTGACAGCTCAGAGCCTGGAGCCTGTTTCAGATTCTGTGTCTCCCTCTCTCTGACCCTCCCCTGTTCATGCTCTGTCTCTCTCTGTCTCAAAAATAAATAAACATTAAAAAAATAATAATAATAAAAGAAAAAGACTCAAATTGGATAAGAAATTAGAATGGCCACGTAACATATTCAAGAAATGCAGCCGTAAAAAATTACTTGGAAAGGTTGAATGTAAAAGTAGAGGAAAAGACATGCAAATTAAGTGCAAGGGAAAAATAGCAAGGATCATAATATCAGCCAAAGGTAAATTCAAGACAGCACCATACAAAACAAAGACAGACACTCTGTAATGATAAACATATAATTTAGTGAATTGTCATGCAGCAAATAGAATGTCTTCAAAATGTATGAAAGAAAACTGCAGTAAATACACAAAGAAATAGACAAAAAGGTAATTGTGGGAAAATTTAGATCAGTCTTCTCAGCATGTGGCAGATCAAGTAAACAAAAAAGTAAGTAAAGCTATTGAAAATCTAAATGCCATAGTAAGGTGGAGTCCGTGTATGTGTGTGCACATGCATGAGTGTCTCTGATCTATCGACATTTGTATCTATCTACACCTCTAAATGCTGCATACAGAGACTATGCCTACTACTCAATAATTCTTGAAATATTGATAAAAATGACCATATTTACAAAATTTGAACCACGAAGAAAACTCTCAATATATTTCAAAAACCAGAAACATTACATATTAGAATCTCTCATCTCAGTGCAGCTAAACTGGAAATTTATTTATTTATTTATTTATTTATTTATGAGAGAGAGAGAGCGGGGAAGGGTAGAGAAAAAGGGAAAGAGGGAGAATCCCAAACACGCTCCACACTGTCAGCATGGAACCTGATGTGGGGCTTGAACTCACAAGCCGTGAGATCATGATCCGAACTGAAACCAGAGTCAAACACTTAACCAACTCACCCGCCCAGGCGCTTCCGGAAATTAATGTTTTAATCAAAGACAAAAAAATAATCACTTAGAAATTGAAAAGCTTTCTCTTAATTTTTGGCCCAGGAAATCAACAATGTAGTATCTAGAAAATATTGATAATGCAAGAAGTAATTATCAGAACCTTGGAGATAGTGCTTTTCACAGCATAATTTGACTTACTAGTATTATTGAAAAGGAAAGAATGAAAATAAAGGCAAAGTGGGCAAGTGAGAAAATAATAATAAAAGATACCCAATAAGGCAAAAGTAACTAATTAAAAAATAGTGGAGCTAATAAACAGATCTAAGTGGCGGTTCTTGGGAGAAATAAAAGTAAAGCAAAGAAAACACTAAAACAGAAAAATAGATCATTAGCCAACCTGATCAATTAAAAAGGTGGAACAAAAATATACAAAATTAGAAGTAACCACACATAAAGCAGGAAAAGGTATAATAAAATGGGAAACAATAAATAAATCCAAGAGCTAGTTCTCTGAAAATAAAACAATAAATTTACTACTTAATACAAATAACAGAAAAGTGAACAAACAATACAAAATGAAAACAGTACCTAGGGAACTAATAAACACACATAAAAATTAAAAGAATTCTGAGATAACTCTTTGCTCAGCTCTACTAAAATGGAGCTGAAAATCTGGGTGAAATGGATGGTTTTCTAGAAAAATATAATTGACTAAAAGTTGTAGAAAATCTATGTGACTCATTATATGGAAAATAGAATAAATTATCACAAATTCACCCCTCCTGAAGTACCAGAATCAGACACCTTCACAGGTTTGAAGAATGTCTTCTACCAAATCTTTACAGAAAAAATAATTCCAGGGCTGCCTAAAATATTCAAAGATAATTTATGAGCATAACTGTTGAAAGCATAGATTCCAGAACCAAACTGTCTATGTTTCGTTCCCAACACTGTCACTCACCAGGTACAGGACCTTGAACACACAATTATTTAACTTCTCTATGCCTCAGCTTTCTCATTTATAAAGTTAATAATAGTGTATTGAGAGAATTCAGTGAATTCATGCATGTAAAGTGCTTAGAATAGTGCCTGGCATATAGTAAACGCTGAATAAATATTAGCTATTTTTTTATTCAATATTGGAAAAACCCATTGCTACCATTCACCATATTAATAGATCAAAAGAGAAAAATCATAATCACTTCCATTAATGCTGAAAAGTCATGAATCCATCTTATATCCGTTTTTTTAATTTTTATATAACTTTTAACAAAATATTAAAGGTGGATACTTCCCTAATATCTTAAGTCAATAAAATAACATGATCACTAACTGAAGCCTGAATCATATTGGATGGGGAAACTGTGGAAGCCTTCCCAGTCAAGTCAGAAGCCCAAGGTGTCTACTAACCCCACTGATGTTTGACAAATGTTCTAGATGTACTGCTACCAACGTAAATAGAACAGGAGAAAGAAAGAAAAAGTCAAAATACAGGAAAAGAGTAGATAAACTTATTATTCGCAGATTACACAAAAAGACACTCAGTTGAAGTTATTATAAACAAAAAGAATTTAGAAAATTGACGGATATGAAAATAGGATACAAAAATATACACAAGATAGAAAACAAAATGGGAAAAATATCCATTCACAATAAAGGAGCAAAAAGTACCTGGGAATGAACTTAACAAAATGTGTTCAAGTTATATGTGAAGAAAACTTTAAAATGCTACTAAGGGACACAAAAGGAAACTTGAATAAATGGAAATGCTATGCTTTTATTGGATCCAGGAAGACAATAACCATAAAGAAGTTCAATTCTCCTTAAATTAATCTATAAATTTAACACAGTCTCAGTAGAAATACCAACAGGATAATTTTCAATTCCAGACAGACTAATTTTCAAGTTTCTATGGAAAAGTTAATATGCAAGTATATCTAGAAAGTTCTGAAAAAGAAGAGTAATGGAGGATACTAGTCTTACCAGATATTAAAATGCATTATAAAGTTGCACTATTTCTTATAATGAGATTCTGGCAAATGAATATACTGGTCAATGGGATGAATATAGATCACACAAATAACCTGCTCAAGTTCAAATGGGAATTTAGGTCATTATTATAGTGACACTGTGTATCAGTATAGAAGAAAAATGAGTTATTCGGTAAGTAATGTCAGAACAAGTGGGGGTCATTGGGAAGCAAAATGAAATTGGATCAGTACCTCTCTCCTTATACCAAAATAACTATTTTTAAAAACCCCACAAAACCATAAACCACAAAATTACTAGAAGAAAACAAAGAAGAACTTAAAAAAAAAAAAGATCTTGGATTGAGGAAGCCTTTTCTTTTTTAGGCACGACATAAAACCCAAAAGTCATTAATAAAATACATGATTACATTTAACTACATAAAAATTAAAAATTCCTCCATGACATAAAGTACCTTAAACTAAATCAAAATCAAAACTTAAACTAAATCAAAAGAGAAATGACAAATTGGGGAATAATATTTAAAATTTACAACATATGTAGCAGACAAAGGCTAATTTGTAATATATATATAAAAAGCATATAAACTATAGAAAAGTTCAACAACCAACAGAAAAATAGATAAAAGGTTATAAACAAACTTCAAAGAAAAATACAAATACACGTATGAAACGTGGTTCAATGAGGGGTCCCTGGCTGGCTCAGTCAGAAGAGCATGCAACTCTTGATTTCAGGGTTGTGGGTTGGAGCCCCACATTGGGTGTAAAGATTACTTTAAAGTAAAATAAAATAAAATAAAATAAAATAAAATAAAATAAAATAATGTTTTAAAAAGTTGTTCAGTGATACTCATAAGAGAGGTGTGAATCATAAGTTTAAAATAGCATACATTTCGCTTACCTGTCAAATTTTTTCGTTTTTTTAAACGGACTTCAGGCTCTGAGCTGTCAGCACAGAGCCTGACATGGGGCTTCAACTCATGAACTTGAGATCATGACCTGAGAGGAAGTTGGACACACAACCGACTGAGCCACCCAGGCACCCCTACCTATCGAAAATTCTTAAGTTGTCAACAGACTATAACATGACCTGTGAGATCATAATCTGAGCCGAGATCAAGAGTTGGATGCTTAACCCACTGAGCCACCCGGGTGCCCTAAAAATACACACAACCTTTGACCCAGCAACTCTGTTTTAGGAAATCTTATACTTGCCGATGTAATCCAAGGTATGTCTACAGCATTGTCTAGAAGTACCAAACTGGAAACAGCCAAAAGATCATAAATAGAGAGCTGATCTTAAAATGTACGGTATATTCTCACAAAGAAATGTATGTACTATTGTGAAGAGACGCCAAGACATGTCATTAAGTTAAAAAAAAAATGTGAGTGTGTGTCTGTGTGTACACAAACGTACACAAATATATGTTCGGACAACTTCCGGTAGGTGCATACGACAGTGTTGTTGAAGGCTAATTCTAGGGAATCAGCCCAGGAGGCGAGGGTGGAAAGGAAACTCACTTTCCATTGTATACCATGTTGTGCTAAATAAAAAAATATATGTGCCATGTGCAAGTGTTATTTGAGTAATAATGACTCAAAGTATTGGTAACCCTTCTCACGTTGACACGAAAAGCCACTATGGAGACTCAGGAGTGATTTTGTAAGAGACTTGAAGCACCGGACATGAGCATCAG